>NC_134260.1:6250000-6875000 GCF_965152275.1 Natator depressus
AATCATTAAAAAAGGGATAGAGAATAAGACGGAGAATATCTTATTGCCCTTATATAAATCCGTGGTACGCCCACATCTTGAATACTGCGTACAGATGTGGTCTCCTCATCTCAAAAAAGATATACTGGCATTAGAAAAGGTTCAGAGAAGAGCAGCTAAAATGATTAGGGGTTTGGAACGGGTCCCATATGAGGAGAGATTAAAGAGGGTAGGACTTTTCAGCCTGGAAAAGAGGAGACTAAGGGGGGGATATGATAGCGGAATATAAAATCACGAGTGGTGTGGAGAAAGTGAATAAGGAAAAGTTATTTACTTGTTCCCATAATATAAGAACTAGAGGCCACCAAATTAAATTAATGGGCAGCAGGTTTAAAACAAATAAAAGGAAGTTCTTCTTCACACAGCGCACAGTCAACCTGTGGAACTCCTTGCCTGAGGAGGTTGTGAAGGGTAGGATTATAACAGGGTTTAAAAGAGAACTAGATAAATTCATGGAGGTTAAGTCCATTAATGGCTATTAGCCAGGATGGGTAAGGAATGGTGTCCCTAGCCTTTGTTTGCCAGAGGGTGGAGATGGATGGCAGGAGAGAGATTACGTGCTAGGTTCACTGCCTCTGGGGCACCTGGCATTGGCATCGGCAGACAGGATACTGGGCTGGATGGACTTTTGGTCTGACCCAGTATGGCCATTCTTATGTTCTTAACATTCTTAACACATGTTTAGTATTTAAAACTAACTGATTTATTAAACAAATGAAGTATTGCGTGTAGGTAGAGAATTGAACTGATTGTTTCTGGTCACCATTTCTTTCAGGAATTTAAAACTAATAGTTTTCATCCTCTTACGCCTCGTTTTTATTCATAGATTGGGAGTTGAAAAAGCAGGAAAATTTTGTTTTTTATTTTTCCAATCAATTTCTGAACTTTGAATGAACTAGTCATTGAACTGAAATAGTTGAATAAATTTAAATGAAGAAAATATTCACTCTGCACCTGCATAAGAAACTGCTGTTGTCAAAAGATAGTTTCGCACTTCGACAAAATCTAGTTATAGGTGCTTAGCCAGTGACTACCACCACTTCAGTGCTTTGATTTTCTTTAAAACTTTGGCAGCAAACATATACTGCTTGAATATTTTTTACTTAAATTATTTTAATAGATTATAGCAAGTGTAGGTATTAATGTAGGTTGTCATAATTTCAAATTTAATTTTAAATAGGCTGTCATAAATAGAAAGGGAAGGGTAAACCCCTTTAAAATCCCTCCTGGCCAGAGGAAATCTCCTCTCACCTGTAAAGGGTTAAGAAGCTAAAGGTAACCTCGCTGGCACCTGACCAAAATGACCAATGAGGAGACAAGATACTTTCAAAAGCTGGTAGGAGGGAGAGAAACAAAGGGTTTGTGTGTCTGTCTACATTTTGTCTTTGCCAGGGATAGACCAGGAATGAAGCCTTAGAACTTTTAGTAAGTAATCTAGCTAGGTATGTGTTAGATTATGATTTCTTTAAATGGCTGAGAAAAGAATTGTGCTGAATAGAATAACTATTTCTGTCTGTGTATCTTTTTTGTAACTTAAGGTTTTTGCCTAGAGGGGTTCTCTATGTTTTGAATCTAATTACCCTGTAAGGTATTTACCATCCTGATTTTACAGGGGGGATTTCTTATTTCTAATTCTATTTTTATTAAAAGTCTTCTTGTAAGAAAACTGAATGCTTTTTTCATTGTTCTCAGATCCAGGGGTTTGGGTCTGTGGTCACCTATGCAAATTGGTGAGGCTTTTTATCCAACATTTCCCAGGAAAGGGAGGGTGCAAGTGTTGGGAGGATTGTTCATTGTTCTTAAGATCCAAGGGTCTGGGTCTGTAGTCACCTAGGCAAATTGGTGAGGCTTTTTACCAAACCTTGTCCAGGAAGTAGGGTGCAAGGTTTTTGGGAAGTATTTTGGGGGGAAAGATGTGTCCAAACAGCTCTTCCCCAGTAACCAGTATTTGTTTGGTGGTGGTAGCGGCCAATCCAAGGACAAAAGGGTGGAATATTTTGTACCTTGGGGAAGTTTTGACCTAAGCTGGTAAAGATAAGCTTAGGAGGTTTTTCATGCAGGTCCCCACAGCTGTACCCTAGAGTTCAGAGTGGGGGAGGAACCTTGACATAGGCTTATTTTTAAAAATAAAAACATATTTAAATTAACAATCCAGGTTTTTTTATGTTCAGTTTTTATCCACCCTGAGAACCATATGAGGCACGTGACTGTTTCTTGTTTCTTTTGCATTTATTTCAGTGATCCAGGGCTCTTTGTTTATTGCTGTGATTTTTCCAACACAGCTGTGGATCTTGTCCAGGTAAACTAAATATTGCATAAGTTCTAGATGAAGTCACAGCTAGGTGGAAGCAGCTGATCCTGTGCAGCATTTGCAAAGAACTACAATTAGCACTGCCTTCATTAGTTCAGTTCTGCTGGTAGCTTGATACTTAGCTAGAACTGGATGCTGCCTCTCAGTGCAAGCAGATTAGGGGATCTGGCCATTGGAGGCTGCAGAAAGAAAGGGAACAGGATTAAATTTAAAAAAAGGGGGGGGGCAGTTTAACAATGGTGCTGGAAGACTAAGTCTGCTTTCCCTTCTCCTGTTACCAGCATCGTTTTTCCAGACCAGATGCTGTTTAATGGGGTAACTGCTGAAGTTTTGACGTCTTTCAAACTATTTTTTACAGCCTCAATCAATTAATGTTATTCTTGATTCATTTGTATCATTGATGTAACCACAGGTCTGGAAGCAGCATTTAATTGCTGCTGCACAGGCAGCTGGCCTGATGTCATGGTGGATGTTGACTTTGTTGTTTGGGGCAAGGGTTGGCTTTGGCTATGGAATAGCAGGTATTAACAAACAAATCGGTTTAGAATGGGGTTTGGGAAACTTCGCTAGAGTGTTAAATTGACCAGCCAGTTTGATAGGAGAGATTGTGAGGGGGAGAAGGAAGGCAGCAAGGGGCAGCTGCTCCAGCGTGTCTGTTGGTGCTCCCCACCTTCCCAAGTAGCCACAGAGTGAAACTGACCAGAGTCTGCATGTCACTGGGAGTGGGGTTGCTCCACATCTCTGTAGAACAGTCCCCTTCTGCTTAGGAATCTAAATATGGTTTTGAGAGCCTGGCATTAGATATCCTGGTCTGAAATGTTTAACCTAAGGGCCCAGTGCTATCCTACTGAAATCAGTACAAGTTTTACCATTGATTTCAGTGGAGCAGATTTAGGCCTTGACCCTCTGTGCAGCTATAAAGGGGAGAATTCCAGCTTAATGGTATAAATCGCCCATTTCTGGCCTTGATCGTTTGTGAGAGGTTTGACCTTAAAGCTGTCGCTGGTTCCACAGTCTGGCACTGCTTTTTTTGGTAGTAGTGAAGGACTGAATAGAGTGAGTCCAGAACTCTCTTATAACTCTGCCGTATCTACTTAATAATTTTCCATAGTTCCCCTCCACTTCCCTTTCTGACATCCCTCGAATATTCTAATTATAATAGCTGTACACACAGGGGTTATTCTGAGATGGACTCAAGGCCTCTGGGGATATGTCTACACTGCAGCAAAGGGCATACCTCCCAGCCTGGATACGCAGACTCCGCTCTAACTCGTGCGCTTAAAAATAACATGTGGACATTGCGGTGTGGGCGATGATTCAGGCCAGCCGGTCAGGCAGGCTTGGACTTTGGATGGCTACCCCGAGCCATCGCCTGTGCCGCAGTGTCCACACAGCTATTTTTAGCACTCTACCTTGAGCAGAGCTAGTGTGAGTCTATCCTGGGCTAGGAGGCACTAATCCAACTGCAGTGTAGACATACCCTGGCTCTTCCAGCTTTTCCATGTGAAAGTGAAATGGAGATTGTGCAGCCAGGTAGCATTGGTATTTGTGTCTGACAGTGCCTGTATCCTCTTGTGTTGCTCCTCTTTTAATTGCAGACCAATTCAGAGTATGACTCTTCTCGCTGTTTTGCCTTCGTTCATGACCTGTGCAAGGACCAAAGCCCATACCCAATGCCAGAGAAGAGTCTTGACATCATTATTCTCATCTTTGTCCTATCAGCTATTCTCCCAGAGAAGTAAGTCAGCCTCTACTAAAGCACCAGCAATTCACTGTAATGAAAGGAGAAAAGGCTGCACATGACAAATGCAGTCAAAGGTCCTTCATGGGGGATATTAAAGTGATATTATCAGGTTAAAACTTCTGTAGTGAAATAATCCTTACCTGTGTTACTGAAACTCTAAATTTAACCTAATGTACTCATCACCCTGTGCTCTTTATATACTTGTTCATTGTCCAAGTGGAATGAAATGCACAAAGCAGTAGGGTCAATTTCACTTTATGGATTTGCCACCTTAGAGCAGTGCCCCAAAGTCTGAGCTGCAAATGCTACCAGGGAATGTCTGAATCCAAGTAAACTATTCCCATGGGCTTCTTTTTTTTGCTCCTGAAATGGCTTCTATTAATATTAGGCTACATGAAACTTCATTTTATTTACATGCCTGTATTTTGGTCCTAACTCACCGGGCAGTGTCATTTTTACAGATGAGCAAAGTGAGCACAGAATTTACGGGCAGTGTCCCCATTATCTCTGTGCTCACTTTGCTCATCTATAAAAATAGGTGTAGTATAATATTTACCTACCTCATAGGAGGTGGAGAGCAAGATATCTTACCTATATTCAGAATACATCAGTTGTACGTAGTGCATCTCATGGCAGGACAGAGAGACTCCTGGTAACAGTAGGAGCACAAAGAGGATTTCTTATTCTGATCTCTGGTCACATACCAACCCTGTGACTCTTTTGGCTTTCTTTCTATGGGTGTGACTAGCACAGCATGTGCTGCTGAATGTCCCCAAGCAGGGCTTCCCACAGTTTGGCCTGGAAAGTACAATCATGGAAGGGACTGCTGACTCCACGACATAGTACAGATTATAGTAATGCTTTTTAAAATGGGAATACTTGCCAGATAGTAACATGGTGTGAAGGTAAATGCAATTTACAAACCAGTATGTACTTAAATAATTACCTACTGTTCATTGTGTGGTTAATGTTCAAGAACCTTGTCTGAGGTGACAAATCAGGACGCCTGAGTAGCCAACGCGATGTCATAATGCCAAATGCCTCAAAAACAGTGGTCTCTTCTTCCCATCTGAACCATGTCCAGGTCAAGAAGACATTAAACATCAATTTCTGTGGATTACCATTGATGCACAATCATCATCCACGGTACTTGGGGATAACCCTGGACTGCGCGCCCAGCTTCCATTGCCACCTTGAACAAACCAAAAGGAAAACGAAGGCCAGAGTCCACATCATACAGAAGCTTGCAGGACCATCTGGGGAAAGCGACGCTTGCATGCTCCAAATGTTGACACTAGCCCTGGTCCATTCTGCAGTGGAATACTGTGCCCCAGTTTGGAGCGGAATCCCACACACCATTTTAGTGGACACTGAAATTAACGCCATTCTTCGCATAAGTAGTGGCACCCTCACATCAACACCATGTCCATGGCTATCAGGACTGGCTAACATTGAGCGAGCAAATATCCAATGAGGCGCTGCGACAGTTATAGAGTACATAAAGATCATGGCAAATACCCCACTACCACTCTACCCTGACCTAGAACACCCGCCTTGCCACTGACTAAAATTAAGAAAATCCTTCTAGTCTCATGCCATAACCTCCTGGCAGACGATGGTCTGAAGCCTGGGTGGCTGCAGATGTACCAAACAAAAATCTAATCGACAAACCAACTGTGCAAGTGCCGGGTTTCTCTTCTCTACGGTGCATATGGACAGCTATAAACCATATCCACACCTGACGTGGAAGATGTGCATAATTATTCCATAGATGGAAAGTAAGGAATTGCTGAAATGCAACTGTGGTATGGTGCAAACTGTCGGAAACATCATGGATGACTGGCCAATCCAAGTTTATCCTTGAGGTGTTGCAGCCATTCCCATGGCCACCCCCCCCTCTGCTCTGGTCTGAATAAGAGACCCAAAGATCCAACTGTAGTCATCCGTTTGCTTTCACTGTTTCACTATCGCCATACAGAAGAAGACGAGGACAACTGTGTGGCTACATTGTCTATCTGTAACAGAGAAGCTGCTTGTGGTTAATAAACACATTATGATTAGTGGGCACTGCTCTGTGGCACTCATGGACTGTCTTTGAGTTCTGTGTTTCTACAACAGAGTCCTGGTCCGTGACAGCGGCTCCGAGACACCATGATAATACAATAAACAAAAATGAGTGCATTCGTAATTGGGCACCCATGGGATAACATTCTTCGTGGATGGCTGACACCTAGCATGGCAAAGCCGCTTTGAATGGTTCAGGCTCTCTTGGAGAGGTTGTTGGGCCAGGTCTTATAGAGCTGAGCCCATGCCAGAGCATATGGAGATATGATCAGCCAAGCCTGGGAATGGGTTCCTGGGAAAGCTGAACCAGGGTATCTTATGTTTTGGGATCGCTTAGGCCCATGTTTCAAAGCTGCTAAGTACCAACAGTGTCAGCTGAAGTCCATGGTGGCTGCAGGTGCTAGCACTTCTGAAAATTCGGCCCAAGGTGCCACAGGTTAGACACTCACAGAAATTTTGTGGGTACGTTCATAGATTCTAAGGCCAGAAGGGTCATTATTATCTGACTTCCTGTAAAACACCGGCCAGAGCACCTCGCCCAATAATTGCTGTATCAAGCCCATGACATGTGGTTGAGCTGTTTAGCATATCCTTTAGAAAGTCATCCAGCCTTGACCTTTAAGACTTCAAGTGATGGAGGATCCACTACATCTCTATGTCCATTGTTCCAGTGGTTAACTGCCCTCACTGTTAGAAATGTTCTAGTCTGACTTTTGTCTAGCGTCTAGGATTCCTGCCCAAACTCTTACAGGGAATCCATGGAGAACCATGGATAGCACTTGAGGATTCTGTGCTAAACCACGTGACCACTTCTTCTCATGTGATGCCATCTTACAAAAACCTTTTCAGATAAACAAAGTTATAGCCTACAAGTCCACATGTATAGACACAATCCAGTTTATCAGCACAACTCCTGACAAAACCACAGCAATCTTCATATTCTCCACTATAAACCCGCCCTTTTAAAAACCTTAAATCAACTGAGCTGTTTAGAATGAGAATTTTTCACTAAAGTCATATTTTGTAAATAAAAGCCTAAACATAAAGGAACTCTGTCTCTTTGGTAAGTTCAACTCATTCTAATGTTCTGAGGGATGAAGGAAGCAAGCATAATTTTGACGGCTGTTGAATTTTCCTAATTTGCCCTTTTCCCAGGATGCAGTGCGTCATTAACAGACTGAGCCGGCTTCTGAAACCAGGAGGAATGATTCTGTTACGAGATTATGGTCGTTATGACCTGGCGCAGCTTCGATTTAAGAAAGGTATTTCCTCCTTCCCGTGCTCAAACCCTTGACACATCAGGTATGTGAGAGTGTCTGCAGGGGAGGCTGTCATGTCTAGGAGACAGGCTGATGACTTCCCCTTCAGCACAGTGTGCAGTAGGGGGTGGGGATTGTCATCTGCCTTCTTGTGCAGCTGATTGGCTGATTTAAAATAAGTTAAGTGGATAACACTGTCCGAACAACTCTTGCCCCC
Organism: Natator depressus; assembly: GCF_965152275.1. Lineage (NCBI taxonomy): Eukaryota > Metazoa > Chordata > Testudines > Cheloniidae > Natator > Natator depressus. Next base: position 6,257,635 of record NC_134260.1, read on the forward strand.
AGGTCGGTGTCTGTCCGATAACTTCTACGTGAGAGGCGATGGGACCAGAGTTTACTTCTTTACGCAAGGTAGAAGATTAGATATTGTATTCCTGACCTTCTCACCTTCCTCATTCCTTTGTGTGGGGAATTTCTGCAAACCCCCAGAGGAGAACAGCTGACTCAGACGTACCCTCCCTGGACCAGGCTGAAACGATAGAGGTTTATCAGTTGCATGGAGAACTGGGCCTGTAGATCATTGTGAAATATGGCTTAGTGCATTCCTTCATGTAGCAGAGAATCCTTCCCCATCTGCCTCACATGCAGGGGGCCCTCTTGCAATGGAACTAGTGTGCTTGCTGCACTGAGGGGTGGGGGGGAAGAGAGCCGGGAGCAGAATTTGAGGAGGTGTGGGGAGGGGCGTTCCCTGGATACTGTTGCACGGGAGAGGTTACATGGGGTGGAGCCAGAGGGGCCAGCACTCTGAGGATCTTGCCTTCTGCCTCCCCCAATGTGGGGGCACTAAAGACTACTCTGGCTGCTGCACTGGGGTAGCCTCAGCAGAACAACTCGTTGCTGCATCATGGGGCTTGTGCTCTTCTCCACCAGTCACCCCTGCCCTCCAAACCCCCAGCCGAGTTAGTGATATCGGGCACCTCTGTCCTACTGCTGGTAATCCTTAGTCAGGTCTAAAATGATCAGTGGATGTAGGGCAGTGATACTACTGCAACGAGCTGTTCAGTTCACGGCACAGGGCATATCGGTTACAGCTAAATAATTCTAAAATGGGTGTTTCAAAAGGAAGAAAATGGCTGTCTGGCAAAGGTTGCAGCATGGCAGGTATGGGATAAAAGAGCACAAGCTGGGACTTGTTAGCCCTTTGCTACAGAAACACTGTAAGATCACATGCTCCCAGAGCTGCAGTTACACTGGATCTCTCCCCAGCACGACTAGTCTCTGGCTTTACATGCAGCCAGTGCGTCGGGGCACCCTGGTACAAAATGCATCATGCAGCCTATCGCTTGTGTTTGGGCTACTTGGCTATAGCATTGTTCTGGCCTGGAGGGCACTTGGTGTCTTGATCATCCACTCTTGATGTGGCTTTTCTGGGATGTTTTTGGATTAATGACCACAACCCATATCAGTAGGGCCCTACCAAATTCACAGCCATGAAATACACGTCACAGGCCATGAAATTTGGTCTCCCCCTGTGAAATCTGGTCTTTTGGGTGCTTTTACCCTGTACTGTACTGTACTGATTTCACAGGGCAGACAGGGGTCCTGACCCAAAAGGGAGTTACAGGGGAGTCGCAAGGTTATTTTGTGGGGGGGGGGTCACGGTATTGCCACCCTTACTTCTGCACTGCCTTCAGAACTGGGTGGCCGGAGAGCGGTGGCTGTTGGCCAGGTGCCCAGCTCTGAAGGCGGTGCCCTGCCCACAGCAGAGTAGAAGTAAGGTTGGCAATGCCAGACCATGCCAACCTTGCGTCTGCTCTGCTGTCTTCAGAGCTTGGGAGTGGTGGCGTCTGCTGACTGCGGGCCCAGCTCTGCAGGCAGCAGCGCAGAAGTAAGGGTGGCAATACCACACCCCATCCTCATTTCTGCACTGCTGCTGGCGGCGACTCTGCCTTCAGAGCTGGGCTCCCGGCCAACAGCCACCGCTCTCCAGCTGGCCAGCTCTGAGGGCAGCTGTGACCAGCCGCAGCACAGAAGTAAGGGTAGAAGTACCAACACGCCACCGCCACCCACCCCCCGCCCCCACAATAACCTTCCGACCCTCCCACAACTCCTTTTTGGGTCACATTACAACACTATGAAATTTCAGATTTGAATAGCTGAAATCATGACATTTACTATGTAAAAAATCTTATGACCATGAAATTGACCAAAATGGAGCGTGAATTTGGTAGGGTCCTATATATCAGACATACAGGACTGTAAGCTTAACCCTAGAGCTTTACAGCATAGGCCTGATCCTGTAGGGTACTGCGTGTCCTCCATTCCCAGAGACTTCGGGATTTGAGGGTGCTTAGCATCTTGATCAAGCCCCTTGAAAAACACATTCCTGTCTCAACTATCCCTAATCTTGGAAAGTTCGTCCCCTCAGGCATTCATGCATGGACAATGCCCACCTCTTCATTCTAGGGTTGCTGCTGTCTTCTCTTCCTCTTCCCCTTTGCTCTCTGTGATGCCGATCATCCAAGCACTTCTCTTCCCCCTCAGTAGAGCAGAGCAGAACATGTACCCCAAGGTCGCTGTTAACTCTTGCCGTGAGATGACCACAAGGGTTGGCAGACAAGGTAGAGGTCACGACACATTCAAAGCCGGCTATCATGTGGTCCTTCCATTTGACTGTGGAATCAAAAGCACTGGATTTTTCCAGATTCCTTGAACATTCAAAGGAATCTTTTGGCTCCCACTTAGAGCAGTTTAACCTACAAGGAAGCGTTGATCAAATTAATGCTTCTGCTGTCTTAACCGCCTCCTCCCCACTCCTCCTAGATGAACTGGATGCTCTTTTCACCACGGCTGGGTTGGAAAAAGTCCAGAATCTGGTCGATCGGCGCCTACAGGTGAATCGAGGGAAGCAAGTGACGATGCATCGAGTGTGGATCCAGTGTAAATACAGCAAGCCCTTCCCTGCAGGACATAAGGAGAATGGGCGTGTTCATTAGCAAGGTGTGTCTATCACATGTGCTGTATTTGGACTTGCTGGGACTCTCCTCCTGTGAAGCATGTGGCACTGAGCAGACCTGCCATATCATGCTGAATTCTGGCGCCTTCTGAAATGACCAGACTAGTCGTAAGTTCACATGCTTTGTGTGCAAGGTGGAGCTATGCTCAGGACAACTCCACAACAATATCTAGTTACTAGTCTTTGTTTTTTAAATTAATGGTGACTAACAATTTACCTAAGAAATGGGCACTCACTGTCTCTTGTTGAGCCCGAGCAAAATGAGTAACGAGTTCTCTGTCTTCCGAGTGTCTACATGAAAAGGAAGAGGAGTTTGGACCTTATCTTCAGGTTTTGCAGTTTGCAGCACAGTGGGGTTCATTTCAACCATCCACTCTATCCACCCAGATCCTCTTGCCCCATCACCTTTTTGTCACTCGCTACTCTAGATGTTGAAAATCAAAGTCACATGGGTTGCCCTAACAGTTTTCAAAGTCAGGCTGGCTAGTGAGTGCAGATCCATTCCAGCCCTGTGCTATGTGAGCCCTCATGCAGGCTCACATAGAGAGGATCACCTTCCATCCTATGTAAGGTAATCAACTGACTCGATGTGGTGGACGGTGTCTAGTAGTTAACTTAGTGGAAGCCTACCACAGGGTTCAAAAGCTGTCCTTGTGTTCCACACCTTTGGGAGCCAGTTTTTTTTTACTCTGTGGAATCTGATTTAAATAGAGTGAGAGGTTACAGTCTATGTTACAATTATAAAGAACTGATTTACAGTAAACTTTTCCAGCCATGGTTTACACCACTACTTAAGCCTTTCCAAGCAAGCTCGTGTGCTGTACTGCAGCTGATCTGCGGGGGGAGGGATAGCTCAGTGGTTTGAGCATTGCCCTGCTAAACCCAGGGTTGTGAGTTCAATCCTTGAGGGGGCCATTTAGGGATCTGGGACAAAATTTGGGATTGATCCTGCTTTGAGCAGGGGGGTGGACTAGATGACATCCTGAGGGGCCTTTCCAACCCTGATATTCTATTCTATGAAGATATCCAGGTTCAATTCAGTCAAGCACGGGGCAAAAATAGCATGCAGTGATAGGTGTCAAAGTATAGACCAGAACAGACAATCATTTCTGATTGTGGATTTTCACGTGTATAGCGTGGAGAAGGATGGGGAAATTCCATCAAGCCTATGTTTAATTATCAGAATCGGATGAAGATGACCAGATTTGAGGGGGGGGGAAATGGCATTGGCGAGGGGAGGGACTGGATCGGATTTGGGATGCTTCCAAGTAGCTGCTGGCTTGTGACCCTCCTCCTCTCCATCTACCTTCCCCTAGTGCCTACCCCTCTCAGGATCTCTGTTGGAGAGAATCCAGCCTGACACCTTCCTAATGACTAGTTTTGGCTGACATTGCTGCGGGGAGAGGAGCCAGGGCTGTGCCTACGCAATCTGGTGCACCTCACACGCCATTCCACTCACAGCGCATATATTTTGATGGTGAGATGATCATGGGCTAAGAGTACCTACACAGGAAGGAGATGTCAGCTCGTTAGGGGCTGTTTCATCTCACTGACAAAGACATAACAAGAACCTATGCCTGGAAGGGTGAAAGAGGAAGTAGAAAGAGAAGAATTTGCTCCTGGTCCCTTAGAAGTCAATGGGAGCTTTGTCATTGAGACAGGACTGGGTCCATTGGCTTGACTGGTGCTGGGAGAGCCCACAGGCATCATGATGACATCTCCTGCCACCATCGTCATGTTTAGGAGCTGGCCCTGTTGATTCGTGACACTGCCACCACACAGCCAGCCTGTCCCTCTGCAGTTGTCATTCCTAACTCCGTCGGGTGATGTGTTCCAAGGCTGAATACAGGTGCAAAGGTGACCCAACAAGTCCCTTGGAGCCTCCCTTTGAGTGCTGTGCAAGCTGATGCTATTTTTGTGTTTTAAAGTCAGACTCCAAAACAGTTCTTTGGAAATACCCGGTTAATGCTTGAGAGAACAGCTGGAAGAAAATCTCTTGTTAAAGGTGCTACAATCCTGCTCCTTCTGTTCAGGGTTGAGAGAACTTTCAAACCACATGGATGGAGGAGGAGAAGACCAGACTCAAAATGCCTATTTCTAAGGCAAAAAACCTATGGAGAAGGCATCTTTCCTTCACAGATATTTAGGCTTGGCAGGATTCAATTTTGAATGTTTATGATTTAGATGGATATTGATATTGAATTTTATGCATTTTTATCAGTTTTCACAGTTGTGGGAAACTATGGGGGGTAAGACTATAGCAATTTAATGACCATAGGTGGTGAGATTCAAAAAGTTAAAGCTTTATAACTGTTAAAACACAAATTGTCCACCTCGCATATCAAAATATACCAAGTAAAAACCCTTAAGTCAAACTCTTAAGTTCTCAAGCAGCATTTTTCTTTGTCTATCTCTAAATTTCAGTTATTATTGATGGAAATATTTTTTTGTCTGTGTGTGTGTACAGTGAAATCATTTGCCAGTGTTTACTGATAAAGATCTAATCCTTCCAAGCCTACAGATGTTCTAAGTAGCAGAAAAAAGCACAAATCCAATTGTCCCTTTCCTTTACAGATCCCCTTTAAAGCGGAGGGATTGCCCCTTGCCATGGAATGGCTGCATTGTAAGCTATAGCCCCGAGAGAACTCCTCAGTGTTTCAGAGTAGAAGCCATGTTAGTCTGTATCAGCAAAAAGAACAGGAGTACTTGTGGCACCTTAGAGACTAACAAATTTATTAGAGCATAAGTTTTCGTGGGCTACAGCTCACTTCATCAGATGCATAGAATGGAACATATAGTAAGATATATATACACGTACAGATAAGTTGGAAGTTACCATACAAACTGTGAGAGGCTGATTAGTTAAGATGCGCTATTATCAGCAGGAGAAAAAAACTTTTGTAGTGATAATCAAGGTGGCCCATTTAGACAGTTGACAAGAAGGTGTGAGGATACTTAAGGAAATAGATTCAATATGTGTAATGACCCAGCCACTCCCAGTCTCTCTTCAAACCCAAGTTAATGGTATCTAGTTTGCATATTAATTCAAGCTCAGAAGTTTCTCCTTGGAGTCTGTTTTTGAAGCTTTTCTGTTGCAGAATTGCCACCCTTAAATCTTTTACTGAGTGGCCAGAGAGGTTGAAGTGTTCTCTTACCAGTTTTTGAATGTTCTGATTCCTGATGTCAGATTTGTGTCCATTTATTCTTTTGCGTAGAGACTCTCCGGTTTGGCCAATGTACATGGCAGAGGGGCATTGCTGGCACATGATGGCATATAGGTAGGAGAACACTTCAATCTCTCTGGCCACTCAAAAGTGTCTGCTTGCAACTGAGACTGGAAGTATAAATGTCTGCTTTAACGATTGCATCATTGCTCACAGGAGCTCCTTTTCCTCTGAGTCCTGGTGATGCTTGTCTCTTTCCCTCATCCCATCCAGGAGATCAAGTCAGGTTTAGGAAAGAAGAATCCTGTAATTCTCCTGCCTTTGCTTAAATGTCGCCTTTCCAGAGACTGCTGGCACCTGAGCCAGTTTCCTGCAGTCCCTTCCCCCCGATCCCCAGAGGGAGCTGTTCCTCTAGGGGATAGTTTTATCTCCCTTGAAGGAGAGTTATTTACTGAAGTAAACAAGCAGTATAATTGGGGGAAATTAAAGTAATTAGAAAAATTCCTTATTAATCACCCAAGGGTTTGTTGTAACATAAGGAAGGCTATTTCTTTCATTATAAATTATTCATTTAAAGCTGATGGATCCCATAAAAACAGTTCACACTCTTTTAAAAGATATAAAATGAAGTTTCTTATGATTATTCTACTAGCTAAAAGGCTCTTACCACATCTGTCTGGTTTTAACTCAAGCTTCATGCAAAAACTTGCAACCATGTAAGCATGCAGCCATGAATGTAGCTGTATTTTTTTTTTAATCTTGTTTGTTCTGTTTTAGCATTTAAACAGGAACTTGGAATAAAAAAGTACTGGTTAAATATGATTGTTTTAGATGTTACTGGTCCATCAATGGCTATTAGCCAGGATGGGCAGGGATGGTGTCCCTAGGCTCTGTTTGCCAGAAGCTGGGAATGAGTGATGGGATGGATCACTTGATGATTACCTGTTCCGTTCCCTCTGGGGCACTTGGCAATTGGCCACTGTCAGAAGACAGGATATTGGACTAGATGGATGTTTGGTCTGACCCAGTATGGCCGCTGTTATGTTCTTGAAAGCAACAGGCTTAATGGACTTTATTTGAACCAGGTCTACTACAGACCAATGGATAGGGCCCTACCAAATTCACGGTCTGTTTTGGTCAATTTCATGGTCATGGGATTTTTAGAATAGTAAATTTCATGATTTCAGCTATTTAAATCTGAGATTTCACAGTTTGTAATCATAGGGGTCCTGACCCAAAAAGGAGTTGTGGGAGGATCACTAGGTTATTGTGTGTAGTTCTTGGGCTGTTCCAGTCCTGGCCCTACGGAGCAGAGAACGCTGATCAGACTGAATTCCATGATGGTTTTATGATGTATAGAGATAAGATCATTAAACTTACTGTCACTAATGTCTTAGAGCAGGGGTTCTCATCCTTTCTCTTTCTGAGCCCCCCCCCCCCACATGCTATTAAAAACTCCACGGCCCACCTGTGCCACAACAACTGGTTTTCTGCCTATAAAAACCAGGGCTGGTGTTAAGGGGTAGCAAGCAGGGCAGTTGCCTGGGGCCCCACAGCACAGGGGCCCCCATGAAGCTAAGTTGCTCAGGCTTCGGCTTGAGCTGCGGGTGGCAGGGCTCAGGGACCCGGGCTTCAGCCCCATGTGGTGGGGCTTCAGCTTTCTGCCCTGAGCCCCAGTGAGTCTAACACTGGCCCTGCTTGGCGGACCACCTGAAACCTGCTCGCGGCCCCCCAGGGGGCCCCAGGCTCCTGGTTGAGAACCACTGTCTTAGGGAATTAAAAGCTAGGTTGGGTAGGTGGTTAGCAGCATCATGTTAGCTTAAAAACATTCTAAACATGTTGGTTCTGAAGCCCCTTGGTTGGAGAGATGGAGAGAAACTCAGTGTATTGGGCCACATAGCCCATGCCTGTCTTCCCCTTTTACCTCCACCCCAGAAGCTACATTGTAAAATTGAATGTATCATTTCAATGACGTTTTATAATCTGCAAAACTAATAGGTGACACTTACTGGTCCTTGACAACAAATGGACCAGCTCAAAGTGGGTGTGGTTGAAAAGACGTCCTGATTGCAGAGAGTGCTACCATTGCCTGGAAATGAAGGCCTATTCCAACACATCTGCTGCCCTTGGAACAGCAAGACTCACTATGGTGCATATTACAGCCACCCTGGTGAAAAGGAGAGAAAAAACTCACATCCGCCTGCTCCAAACCCAGAGCTCCACTACTACATAACCTAAAGGAGAATCTCCACTAACGAGTATCAGTATAGGGCATGTGCCATACAACTGAGCAGTTCTGATTTCATCCAGTACCAGGGAAGAGGGGAGCTGGTAGTGACTTCCCTATATTTAGGCTGCTTAACTTTCCACTACAACGGATTCTTGCAACCTTTTCTTTGAGAAGGGATCCCACAGCAGGTCTTTGATATTCAGTAGGAGGTGCCCTTAAGCCATGGGCATGCCTTTTCTTTGACCCATGAAATTCCACCTCAGCTTTGGCCAAGATCTAAAATGTTCAAAACCATCATTTCCAGTCTCTTACTTGTGGGCCTTTGGGAAAACTCTGGCAGCCTACCAAATTCATGGAGCATTCCGAGTCTGGGCTCATGCCTCCACCGAAGCAGCAGCACAGGCTCCATGAGGAACACCAGGGAGCTGATGAGCAGCTGTAGTGGAAAAGGGGGAGGAGGCAGGCTTCCCCCTGTAAATGTCCAGATCCAGCACAAGGCCCCATTGGTCCTTTAACCTGCCCCCCAGGGGCATCATATGGGGCTGGAACTCCCCTAATTCTTGGACAGAGGGAGAGAGAACTGGGCCAGACTCTCCCAACAGCCCATGGATCCAGCACAAGACAACAGCAGCCAGGCCCCTCTCTCTCTCTCTCTCTCTCCCTCTCGCGGGGCAGCACATGGGTGTGTGCATCATGATACAGTCTTTAATTACATGATCACTTGCTATTTTTCCACAGGACCCCTGCCTCATTCAGTGCATAGGATGGATACACAAAGGGGTAGATTAAGGTTGCATGGGCAACTGTAGATCTGGTAATTCCTAGCTTTTGAGTACTTGACTTCTTTGCTACCTGAATAAATCTTTATAAACACATCCACCCACACATGCAGGAACCCCAGCTTTACAATATGATGATTTAACTTCCCACATACACAGTAGCTTCTGCCCAAAGGTCTAAGAACATAAAAAGCAGTTTGTTTATTTTAGCCTTCCCACACCCTGTAACGTAGTAGGGTATTATTATACCCGTTTCACAGGTGAGGGAATTTAGGCACAGAGATGTTAAGTGATTTGCCCAAGGTCACACACTGGCTCTGGAGAGAATAATATCCTCTTGGGTGGTCTGGGAACCTAATATTGAATGAGAGGCTTTCTTTCACATAAAGGGCAATTAGATCACTTTAAATGTCTGTGCAGATGAGTAAATGGAAAGAAGATGCAGTCACCATGTTATGTTCATATCCCTTGTCTCTGCCTTCCTGGTAGAACAAGTGCTTGCTTGGATCAGAGAAAAGTTTAGTGACTGTACATTGGGTAACTGGAGCTGTATGTCCTTGTCTGTGTAAACAGGTGAAGGGGAGGGAGCAGCATAACTAAGAATCTCCATTGTGTATGAGGGTAGACGCTCTCTCAGTGGCCTCTGGAGGAAGTCAGGTGGTGGCATATTATTTTTTGTGAATCATGTGCTGGACTCATAGTCCAGAGGCAGAAGTCTTCTCTTTATCCACAGGCCAGGCATAATATGGGTAGCAGCATAAAAATGTCTCCTACACTGTCCCACTGATGGACCTTGATTCTGAACTGGGGAATCCCTCGTAGGTGAGTCAGGTGAATTTAGTTTCTGTAACCTATCTAGTCTCCTGAGACACCCTGAAAGAGTGCTACTTAGTGCCAATTGTGGTACTGGGATTTTTTCTTTGTTTTTTTGTGATTTGGCCATTTTCCCACTAGGCTCTACACTGAGAGCAGCGTTGCCAAATCTCACAATTTAATCATGAGTGTTGCAATACTCAAAAGCCTCAGCTGCTGGAATCATGTTATTACTGGAAAAATCTGTGTTTTTTGTTAAAAAAGTAAGTTTCTAGACCTCATGGTTGTGGAGAAAGGATTGAAAAAAATGAAGTGAGTGCCTCTGAAAAGCTCATAAACAGAAGAAAAAGAATTCAAAATGTATTATTATTACTATATTATTTAATCTCATGATTTCTGACAGCCTGACTCATGATTTTTGACCACTTTCAGTTGGCAGTATGATGTGAGCCAACAAACACATTTCACATGGACCTCCGCACAGCCATCACGTTTTAACAAATTTTGGTTGCCATTAACCTAGGTTGGATTCAAAGCTGTGACCTTGAGGTAAAAAGTCTCCAGCGAGAGACTGCTGAATTGGAATTAATTTGCAAACCGGACGTCATTAAATTAGGCTTGAATAAAGACTGGGAGTGGATGTGTCATTACACAAAGTAAAACTATTTCCCCATGTTTATTTTTCCACCCTACTGTTCGTCACACGTTCTTGTCAACTGCTGGAAATGGCCCACCTTGATTATCACTACAAAAGGTTTTTTTTCTCTCCTGTTGGTAATAGCTCACCTTACCTGATCACTCTCGTTACAGTGTGTATGGTAACACCCATTGTTTCATGTTCCCTGTGTATATAAAATCATCCTACTGTATTTTCCACTGCATGCATCGGATGAAGTGGGCTGTAGCCCACGAAAGCTTATGCTCAAATAAATTTGTTAGTCTCTAAGGTGCCACAAGTACTCCTGTTCTTTTTGCAGACACAGACTAACACGGCTGCTACTCTGAAATCTACCCTATGGCTAATCCTATTGCTTCATGTTCAAAATGCATGAATGGAAAAGTATTTGGGGAGGACTCCATGAGTGCCTACTAAGCCAAACTCAAGGAAAGGGATATGGCTCTGAAGGATGGACCATCAAAGCGAGCAGACAGATGGACGGTTCTTCTGAAACATGTAACAAGTGCCATATATAAAGAATAGTACTGACGTCACAGAAGGCTCGTTGAAGAATACAGTGATTGCCATTGGGGAAGATCAAAAGGAGGCAAGAGCAATATTTGGAAGAGATCATCTGGAGAGATGGATGCTGCAAAAAGAGAGGATTCTGGCAGAGAAAAAGATGGTGTAGAAGGGCTTACTTATCCTCTTGAGTGAGGACATGTAGTTATTACACACATTGATAAATTTCCTATTGCTATACTATCCAGCCTTTATATCATCAAGAAAATACATTTATCCAAATTAAGGAATATATATTCTGTGTCTCTCTCACCACTCAGTTCTTGTCCACCTTCCCCCAAACCATCAAAACCAGCTTCTTTATAAAGACCAGAACTGGGGGACTAGCCAATCTCTACAGTTCATTAAAAACAAAAAACAAAGAGTTGAGTTTTGCCTCACATTCAGTTAGGAGCTGGATGGGAAATGGTTTTCCTGTCCTGTAAAACCGTTTGAGATCTCAAAACATTTTCCCATCCCAAATCCGGATGAAAAGCTGAAATCTCAAAACTTGTTGCCAGCTGAAAATCTGGAAAAAAAAAATCAGTTTGGGTCCATCAGAATATTTTTGTTTTGATCATTTTGAAACATTTCATTTCGATTTCAACAGTTTTTACCATTTTTTTTACTTTCTACTAATTTTAGCTTAATTCTAAACAAAAAGTCCTTTAGAACCAGAAAACTGAAAATTTTCATTTAAAAAAGTCAAAAGGCAACAATTTTGACAGATTTTTCCAAAATAAAATTTCTAGTTTAAGAAATCTGTTGAAACCAGCCCTTTCCCCTAAAAAGTTGATTAATTGGATTTCTGATTAAAAAAAAAAAAGTTTTGTTGAAAAATTCCCCACCAGCTCTACACTCAGTCCAGAGCTGGCAGTTTTCCAGCAGCAGCAAATGCCATTGTGGATCGCCCATTAGTGAGAATGTTCAGGCACCTGCTACCACAAGGTCTTACCTTAGGACCCACAGTCTTATTAAACATTTATTTTACAGTAGCACCTGAAAGGCCCAAACAGGATGGGTGGGCAGAGTGATGTACTAAGATACAGAGTGAAGTTGTAAGCTTTCTAAGGCAGAAACTCTAACACCTAAACAGAGCAAGGATGGAGGGTGGGGTTATCACATACAAGCAAATGACCACTGGGATGAGTAGCACTGATGAAGCATTATACTGAAGGCAAGTGCTGTGATGAAGTGTAGGGAGAGGGTGTCTGATATAACTGAGATGTAGGCTGTGTCCACATTAGATAATTGTGTTCAAAAAATTCCCATCTGAGCTACCTGCTTCAGCTGTATGGGTGGGAATTCTGATGTAAAATTCCTTAGTGTCAGAGCACTGAGGGTTTTACAGATAGTAATCAACAGCCTGAATTACACTTGTAAGTGTTTCGGAGACAGTGCAGAGCAAGAACCATGGGTGTCGTATGCATTTATCCATCCACCCTATCTAAAATGTGTCATGCCTTATTCTGCACTAGTTTCAGAGTAGCAGCCATATTAGTCTGTATTCGCAAAAAGAAAAGGAGTACTTGTGGCACCTTAGAGACTAACCAATTTTAAATTGGTTAGTCTCTAAGGTGCCACAAGTACTCCTTTTCATTCTGCACTAGCTAAAGCTTCCGTGTGTCCTGCAAGAGCAGCCCCCAACTAGAGTGTGCTGCTATGGACTAGTCTGGAGTTGGCGAAGACATGGATAGCCATGGTTTCGTCTGCATCAGAGAAGGAAAAGATGAAATCTTGTGGCCAGGAAAGGATGGTTATGGCCCAATTGTGCCAGGTGCTGTACAAACACACAGAAAAGGACAATCCCTTTCCCCAAAGAGTTTCATCTTGCTCCAGTCTAACAGACAAGACATTAGCAGATGAGACGAACAGGTAAGTGGGGATAGGGGGTGTGGGGACATGTGGTCACAAGAATAGGATGTGTGCAATTCTTAGTCAATGGAGTGGTAATCACAGCTCACCACCTATTCATCTTGTCTGGCCTTGTGCATAACACAGGCCACAGAATTTCACTCGGTGCCTGCTCTGAGCCCAGTAACTTGTGGTTGATCTACAGCATAATCTTTTAGAAAAACATCCAGACTGGGTTTAAAGAATCCAACGGATGGAGTATGGACCACATTCCTTGGTAAGCTGGTTCTGAACCCTGCTAGAAGAGCAGGGCAGTTGCTGGCCTCCATGAAACAGAGAGTTAGGCCCAGATCTGCAAAGGGACTGAGACAGTGTGATGCTGAGCATTGCCATGCCTAACTTTTAGGCACCTAGAAAATCACAGGAACAGCCCTGCAATCCACAGAGCCTGAATTAGGCGCCCAGACTTCTATACAGTGAAAGGGGAGAGAGAGGCCTCTTAGCCCTGGTCTACACTATGAGTTGAGGTCGAATTTAGCACCGTTAGGTCGATTTAACCCTGCACCCATCCACACGACCAAGCCTGTTTTGTCAAAGGGCTCTTAAAATCAATTTCTGTACTCCTCCCCGGTGAGGGGAGTTGCGCTAAAATCGACCTCGCTGGGTTGAATTTGGGGTAGTGTGGATGCAATTTGATGGTATTGGCCTCCTGAAGCTATCCCAGAGTGCTCCATTATGACCACTCTGGACAGCACTCTCAACTCAGATGCACTGGCCAGGTAGACAGGAAAAGCCCCGGGAACTTTTGAATTTCATTTCCTGTTTGGCCAGCGTGGCGAGCTGATCAGCACAGGTGATCATGCAGAGCTCATCAGCACAAGTGACCATGGAGTCCCAGAATCACAAAAGAGGTCCAGCATGGACCTAACGGGAGATACTGGATCTGATCGCTGTATGGGGAGAAGAATCTGTGCAGGCAGAACTCTGTTCCAAAAGAGAAAATGCCAATATATTTGCCAAAATCTCCAAGGGCATGATGGACACAGGCTACAACAGGGACACACAGCAGTGCCGCGTGAAAGTTAAGGAGCTGAGGCAAGCCTACCAAAAAATAAAGGATGCAAACGGTTGCTCCAGGTCAGAGCCTCATACATGCTGCTTCTATGATGAGCGCCCCTACCACTACCCCACCACTGTCCGTGGACACCTGCAAGGGGGAGTCTCACGCAACAGGGATGAGGATTTTGTGGTGAGGAGGAGGAGGAGGTTGAGGATAGCGCACAGCAGACAAGCCGAGAATCCCTTCTACCCGGCAGCCAGGAACTGTTCATCACCCTGGAGCCAATACCCTTCTAACCCTCCCAAGGTGGGCTCCCGGACCATGAAGCCGGAGAAGGGACCTGTGGTGAGTGTACCTTTGTAAATATAATACAGGGTTTAAAAGCAAGCATGTTTAATAATTAATTTTCCCTGAAGACTTAGGATGCATTTGTGGCCAGTATAGCTACTGGAAAAGTCTGTTAATGTGTCTGAGGATGGAGCGGAAATCCTACAGGGACTCTAAAAGCCTTTGCAGAAGGTTTCTGGGGAGGTCAGCCTTATTCCGTCCTCCATGGTAGGACACTTTTACCATGCCAAGCCAGTAGCAAGTAGTCTGGAATCATTGCAGAACAAAGCATTGCAGCGAAGGGCCCAGGCTTTGGTGGCATTCAAGCAACATCTGTTCTTTATCTCTTTGTGTTAGCCTCAGGAGAGTGATATCGTTCATGGTCACCTGGTTCAAATATGGGAAATTTGTTTAAGGGGACATTCAGAGGTGCCCGTTCCTGCTGGACTGTTTGCCTTTGGCTGAAAAGAAATCATCCCTGCTGTTAGCCACACGGTGAGGGGAGACCCGTTCATGCTGAGCTGTTCGCGTTTGGCTGACAGGGATCTTCCCTGATACTAGCCACGTGGTGTGTGTGTGGGGGTGGTGGTGGTGAAGCGATCATCCCAGAGAATTGGGGGGGAGGGGTTGTGCTGCACATTCACCCTAAAGCCACAGTCCCTCCTTTTAAATGGCCAACCCAATGGGCTTTGCTTGGTATGGGAAAGGAGGGCGCTGCTGTTTGAAACCGTTCCCACGTGTTACAAAGGCTGAAGAAGCTGAAACCCTTTGCCTTACCATGGTTGCCTGCAAGCCGAATTCTGTTGCCCAGCCGAGCACGTGTGATGTCTCACACCAAACCGGCAGGCACTCAAAAAAGAAGCAAAATGCGACCTTGTACCAAAACCACATGTGCTGTGTAATGTGAATTGCTTGATTCAGTATGAAATAGTCTTCCCTCTGTTCTCTAAAATGTATCTTTTAAAATACTACTCTCCCTTTTTTTCCCTCCTGCAGCTGCAAATGTTTCTACACTCCCCCTATCATCTCCGTCCCAGAGGCTAGCGCAGATTAGAAGGCGAAAAAAACGCACTCGTGATGAAATGTTCTCAGAGCTCATGCAGTCCTCCCACACTGAAAGAGCTCAGCAGAATGCATGGAAGCAAATAATGGCAGAGACCAGGAAAGCGTTAAATGAACGCGATGAGAGGAGGGAGGAGCGCGATGAAAGGAGAGAGGATGCAATGCTGAGTCTAATGGGGGAGCAAACTGACATGCTCAGTCGTCTGGTGGAGCTGCAGGAAAGGCAGCAGGAGCACAGACCGCCGCTGCAGCCCCTGTATAACTGCCTGCCCTCCTCCCCAAGTTCCATGTCCTCCTCACCCAGACGACCAAAAACGTGGGGCGGGGAGGCTAGGACCACCCAGCCACTCCACCCCAGAGGATTGCCCAAGCAGCAGAAGGGTGGCATTCAATAAGTTTTGAACTGTAGTGTGGCCTTGTCCTTCCCTCCTCCCCTCATCCACCACCCCACCCGGTGCTTCCCTCCTCTCCCATCTCTCCCAGGTTACCTTGTGAGTTTTCCCCCTATTTGTGTGATGAATTAATAAAGAATACACGATTTTGAAACAATAATGACATTATTGCCTCTGAAAGTGGTGATCAAAGGGGGAGGTCGGTTGGCTTACAGGGAAGTAGAGTCAACCAAGGGGGCGGGATTTCATCAAGGAGAAACAAAGAGAACTGTCATACCGTATCCTGGCCAGTCATGAAACTGGTTTTCAAAGGTTCTCTGATGCGCAGGGCACCCAGCTGTGCTCTTCTAATCGCCCTGGTGTCTGGCTGTGCGTAATCGGCCGCCAGGCAATATGCCTCAACCTCCCACCCCACCATAAACATCTCCCCCTTACTCTCACGGATATTGTGGAGTGCACAGCAAGCAGCAATAACAATGGGAATATTGGTTTCACTGAGGTCTAACCTAGTCAGTAAACTGCGCAAGCGAGCTTTTAAACATCCAAATGCACATTCTACCACCATTCTGCACTTGCTCAGCCTATAGTTGAACTGCTCCTTACTACTGTCCAGGGTACCTGTGTATAACTTCATGAGCCATGGCATGAAGGGTAGGCTGGGTCCCCAAGGATAACTATAGGCTTTTCAACATCCCCAATGGTAATTTTCTGGTCTGGGAAGTAAGTCCCTTCCTGCAGCTGTTCAAACAGACCAGAGTTTCTGAAGATGTTAGCGTCATGCACCTTTCCCGGCCATCCCACGTTGATGTCGGTGAAACGTGCCTTGTGATCCACCAGTGCTTGCAGCACCATTGAAAAGTACCCCTTGCACTTTACGTACTGGCTGCCAAGGTGGTCTGGTCCCAGGAGAGGGATATGCATTCCGTCTATTGCCCCACCACAGTTAGGGAACCCCATTGCAGCAAAGCCATCCACTATGACCTGCACATTTCCCAGAGACACTACCCTTGATAGCAGCAGCTCAGTGATTGCGTTGGCTACTTAGATCACAGCAGCCCCCACAGTAGATTTGCCCATTCCAAATTGATTCCCGACTGACTGGTAGCTGTCTGGCGTTGCAAGCTTCCAGAGGGCTATCACCACTCGCTTATCAACTGTGAGGGCTGCTGTCATCTTGGTATTCTTGTGCTTCAGGGCAGGGGAAAGCAAGTCACAAAGTTCCATGAAAGTGCCCTTACACATGTGAAAGTTTTGCAGCCACTGGGAATCATCCCAGACCTGCAACACTATGTGGTCCCACCAGTCTGTGCTTGTTTCCCAGGCCCAGAATCGGCGTTCCATGGCATGAACCTGCCCAATTACCACCATGATATCCAAATTGCCAGGGTCCATGCTTTGAGAGAAGTCTGTGTCCATGTCCTCATCACTATCGTGATCGCACTGTCGTCGCCTCCTTGCCTGCTTTTGCAGGTTCTGCACATACTGCAAGATAATGCGTGAGGTGTTTGCAGTGCTCGCAACAGCAGCAGTGAGCTGAGCGGGCTACATGCTTGCCGTGGTATGGCATTTGCAGGAGAGCAGAGTTGCAGCGGAAGCGGTAGATGACGATGAATGCCACGAGAATAGATATTTATACAGAACGACGAGAGGACCTGTGAGGTGGATTCGTGGCACCAGGAGAGCAGAGTTGCAGCGGAAGCGGTGGAGGACAACGGTTAGCACCGCGCACATTTCCCGAGGAAGAACACAAGTACCCGGGAGCACATGACAGAAAACATGGAGAAATTCGCTATTGAGACAAGAGCAGCAGAGCAGAGTTGCAGTGGAAGCGGTGAATGATGACGATGATGGTTAGCAGTCCTATTGCACTCTCTGCTGACAGCAGTATGGCATCTGCATAGAAAAAAGGTGCGAAACGATTGTTTGCCGTTGCTTTCATGGAGGGAGGGGCAACTGACAACATGTACCCAAAACCACCCGCGACAATGTTTTTGCCCCATCAGGCATTGGGATTTCTACCCAGAATTCAAATGGGCGGCGGAGACTGCGGTAACTGTGGGATAGCTACCCACAGTGCAACGCTCCAAAAGTCGACGGTAGCCACAGTACTATGGACACACTCTGCCAACTTAATGCGCTTAGTGTGGACATATGCAATTGACTGTATAAAATCGATTTCTAAAAATTGACTTCTGTAAGATTGACCTAATTTCGTAGTGTAGACATACTCTTAAACTGTGAGCCACAAGCCAGCATGTTATACAGGGAGATACCTAAGCTAGCCAACGGGAGATGCTGACCAGAAGGGGATGTGCTAAGCCATGCCCCCTCTCAGAGGTAGATACAAAACTAGGAGGGAGTCCTTGCCTTATAACCCTTAGCCTGTGGCTAGGGTACCCCCCTTTCTTCTGAGGGGGAGAAGGAATTTGAACAGGGCTTTGCCACTTCTCAGATGAGTGCCCTAACTGCCAGGCAATGGGATATTCTGATGTGAGGTTTCCTCAATCCCTCCTCCTATTGAAATTGTTCCCGTTTAATGAAAAATTGAATAATTAAATATTAATTGGGGCTGAGAAATAGTTAGAATGACTCTACAGTCTAGCAGTTGGAGCACTCACCTGAGAGGGGCTGCAGACTGTTCAAATTCCTTCTCCCTCTCAGGAGGAGCGAGGACTTGAACCAGGGGTCTCCCACCTACAAGGTGAGTACACTAGGCTAAAGGTTAGAAAGGAGCTCCTTCCTCTTGTTTTGTGTGAGCTCACCTGAGGTAGCTTCTGGGCACACCTACCACATTGGGTCCCTGCATATGACTTAGATGGCAAAATGCCTATCTTCCCTGCTTTGTGAATTGCACTGGGGCTTAAGCAGGAGATAGCCGTCTGGGTAACTAGCGTGAAGCAGGAGTGCACATGCCCAGAGCCAGAAACATGAGCGCCTAGGTTCCTTTTACTGCAAAAACTTAGGGGCTGAGTAAGTTTAGGCGCCTACAGGTTTAGGACAACAGCCAAGCAGGAGTTTTGTGGATCACAGTGGTGCCTAACGGAACTAAGTACCTTTGTGGATCACACCCACAGAGCTAAGTACTCTTAGTATAAAACGAAAGTGCAGCTTGTCGCATCCCTCACTCTTCCCCCAGGGGCTCCACATGTTGAACAAGTAATATGAAGACACTGAACCCTAAGAGGCTCCACAACTGAGGAAAAGCAGCACGTGGAAGAAGAGCAAAACCCTAAATCTCATCAAAGGAACAAGCAAAACCATACTGAAGTGACCACATCCATCCCACTACATGACTCAAGGCTGCTGGTATAACTAAATAGCTTTATAGAGAGGTTATTGGATCCTGCTGGAGTTGGCCTGCTTATTGATACAATTCTCTCTTGCTGATTTTAACTTTTCAAATGAAGTTTACTTATATAACTGAATGTTAACTCCAAATGTCACTAAACTGTGGTCATTAGTTCCAATAATGTGGATGGCTTGAGAAACATAAGTACTACAGAAGTCTCTTTTTAGAAAAGAACTTTCAAAATAGTTTTTAGAGATCCCTGTCACTGTTTATGTCCCCATGGTGCATCTCTTGGTGGGAGGTGAAATTTTGCTGCTACTTCCTCAGATTGGATCTCCTGCTGCAAAATAGGTTAAAGCACAGGAAATGCAGTTTACGAGAAAAGCCAGACATTTTCAAAGTGATTTGCAGAGCAAGTTTCCCCCCTCCCTTCCTCAACTTACCGATTTTAACCTCTGTTAAATTAACCATTTTAAAATAAAATATTAGAAATTTCTTTACAGTGCTGCAGGTCCCTGCCTTTTCTTGTGCGTTCAAATGGGATCTATCATGCCCTTAGTCCTACTCTATATCGTCAGATTTGCCAAACTGGCAGAGATTCCTGTTTGACTGTACATTTCTCTTTACTCTATTTGCAGTAAAACAAGTCTGACTTCAGTGACTGATTCTCCTTTGACATGCAGACATACTGACTAGAATACCTTTTCCATTACATTATGATTTTGGAAGGCAAATCTTTTATCCAAAGCCCCAGCAACTTCCTTTCCCGTCTTTAATCCACGCCTGCCTCCACTTGGACAGGCATGGCCACTTCCTTTCTGAAACCTCCCCCCCCCCCCCCCAATTTGTTTGCTTTTCAGAAAGCTGATTCAGCCTTAAAGCAGAGAGTTGCTATGCCTTTCAGTGGCACTTTACATTCTCTCTGACGATGCCCCCAGGATTTGGAAGAAAAGGGAATAAAAACAAACTACAAGGTAACCCACCACAGTAACCAGCCTAGTCCTTGTAATGTTGGCGTTTAGCAAGAGGCAATTGCAAGAGCAAGCCCCTGGCTTTAACAGCGCAAGGGAAGACGACAGTTAACATAAAGTAACTTTGTTTTCTTCGACTGCCCAGTGTGCTTTTTTATGTGCAATATCCCATATTTAATCAGAAGCTTGTCAAAAAGATTTAAGAATCTTTTTGGCTCCTTGGGGTGGGGGCATGCTTGTTTTCTGCTGTCTTTTTCTCAATTCCCCAGAGGCACAATGATTGGGAGGTTAGGGATGTTCTGTATATAAACCCTTCCCAACAGGCCCCTTTGCTCCTCACCGGGAGGGAGTCATTCCGTGGGGAAGAGAAGACTGTCTTTGCAAACAAGGTCCCTTG
This sequence comes from Natator depressus, assembly GCF_965152275.1. Lineage (NCBI taxonomy): Eukaryota > Metazoa > Chordata > Testudines > Cheloniidae > Natator > Natator depressus. The sequence goes on from NC_134260.1 coordinate 6,277,865, forward strand.
TTGCTCAGGAAGAGGGAGGAATTCCCTCTGGGTGGAGATGGAGAGGAATTTTCCCTTCACGCCACAGGGAGTCAAGAGGAAAGCAGGGAAAGTGGATTCGTGCTGATCATCCTTATGCATCAGCTCGTCTCCTCCCTCTGTGCCTGGTCTGTTGCTGCCAGTGCTCATTGAAAGCCCCCTCTTGGCTGGGGGAGCAAAGCACCCTACCCCTGAGTGTTAAGCATATCAGCCACCTGCTTTGCCCCCCAGCAGCAGTCTTGCAGTTCATTGGAAGGTGAAACACCCTGGGTGGGTGTAAATCTCCACCAATCCCCTCCCTTCTGCACTAATCCAATTCTGCTGACCCCCAGCCCCAACACTCCCCATGCAGGCGGGTCCCCTTCCTCACAGCATCCAGAGACCCCCATCCCAGACACTAGCTCCTTCACTTGGGGCAGGCACTAACCTCTCACTCTACCGAACCCCTCCTCCATGATGTAGCCCCTCCCCTCTACACTTGACCCCACTTCTCCTATCAGGTGCCCTGGCCCCCCATGCACACTCCTCTCCACCTGCACAAACTCCTACCCCCTCTCAGCCCCATGCACGGCCCCTCCCAGCCCCCATTAGCCCCTCCCCTTCCTGCATTCACCCCCCACCCCATGCACTCGCCCCTCCCAGCACTGACCTCCCCTCCCCCCCTCCCGGCACTGACCTCCCCTCCCCCCCCAGCCGTGCAAATCTCGCGAGAGAACACGCGCTTTCACTAGTGTGTCTTTGCACCAATCGATCCCTATCGGGCCGGGCCGAGTCGGACCAGGGGGCGGACCCGGCCGCACCGACACCCGCCCCACCCCCACTAATCGCCGACTAGTCGGGCTGACCGTGCAGGGAGGGGGGTGCCCCGGATTCTCGTGCCCCCACCTGCGGCTCATCGGAGCCGCCCCCCCCCCTTCCCCGGGGCCTTTGTCCTCTGAGACCGTCGCCGCCCCCCTCCCCGGTCTTCGCGCACCTTAGCCGGGAGGGGAGTCTACGCGAGGCCGGGGATCCGCGGCCTCCCCGGCGCGGGCGAGGGGTTCGCCCCGCTTCCCTCCGCTCGGAGCCGCCGAGCTCGCGTGGAGCCCGCTGCCCACAGCGGCGGGGCGCCTGGCTCAGGAGAGGCCGCGGAGCCGCTCCGGGCCTCCCCCTCCCGCCCGGGTGGCCGCAGCAGGTTCCCCCCGCCCTCCTCCTGCCCCCGGCGGCGGCGGGATCCGAGCGGGGCCCGGGGAGCTGCTGGGCCGGGCCGGAGGGGAGAGGAGCGGCGGGGGAGCAGCGCCAGGTGAGAGCCGTGGGGGGCTAAGCCCCGGGGAGGGGAGGGGGGGCGGGGAGACGCCGCTGGAGGGGCCCCGGGGCGCGGCCCCTGCCCCGGGGGACCGGGGTCAGCGTGGCCTGAGGGCGGCCGGGCGGAGGCCTGTGTCCCGGGCGGGCGGGCGGGGAGCGGCCTGGGCCCTGACGGTTGCTAGGGCGCTGCTGGGATGGGGGAGCGCAGGCCCGGCCCCGGGGGGGACGGGGGTAAGCGCCAGGCCAAGGGGCCGGCGAGGGCGGGCCGGGGCCGGGCCCGGCCTGTGGATCCCCGGCCTGGCAGTTGAGGTGGTAGCTGGCTCGGGTGAGAGGGAGGCCGGGAGGTGCAGGAGCCGCCGCCGCCGCAGCAGCTGGGATCTGGGGGTGGGGGGGAGGCTAAACTCATCCTTGTAAAAACATGGTCCCCAATGCCAGGCAGGGCCCCCCAGCTCCTGGGAAACACTGAGAGTCTGGGCTGCCAGCAGCTCTCACCCAGGGGCATCCCCGAGCCCTGGGAGGCCGATAAACCCATGGTGTCAAACCCCTATAATACTCAGTACCCCTCTGTCCCAGCCCATGGGCACTATGGGGCTGGGACCCCCTGTCCAGACGGTCCCCAGGCCACTCTGCACCCTTATTTCAGATGATTGAAGTATCTGCATCTTTGTGGGCTTGCTTCGCTGTCATCCCACTTCTCCCATCTCTAGCTTTTCTAATTTCCAAACGAAAAGAGACCACTGACAGCTTCGTTAAATGCAGACCAGAGGATTTGATTAACTAGACGTCTCAATTTGTTCGGGGGTTTTATGGCTTGTTCAGGGTCTGAGTGTGTGCGTGGAAAATGCCCCCCCCCCCCCCCCATGGATTCGCTCAGCGCCTTGGAACTTAGATCTGCAGCATTTAGAGGAAATGAGATTTATGGGGACAAAATGGACAGTAAATTGAAGGAACAATTGTATGGTGGCTTTTCTAGAGGGCACTTGCTGCCCTTCAAGAACTTTCCATGGAGCATATGATCTTTATACAGCAAATCTATATTCTCTCATTTTTTTCTGTCTTTAGCTTATGCGGAGAAATGAAACTGGAACAGATATTTCTGGAACTTACCAACTTGCTCAAAATGCACTTGGCAAGATGTGAATCACAGTTCTAATAAATTCTGCAGTTCCTCCCTTTTTTCCCCCCCAATTAACTCTCAAATTGTACATTTCAGGAATTAACCCAAACTACCCAAGGATGTGGTTTTTTTAAACCTTTCATATAATGGCACCAATTTTAATGGATCACCTGGAAGTACCCAGAAGCATCCAGCTATATGGGAGGAACTTGCGTGCTAGAAGTATCTGGTACATTGCCCAGTAAAGGGAGAGGTTTTAAAAAAAAGTGTCCTTCTCTCCCTCCCATCCCTTTCCTGGAAGAACCCAGGTTTTGTGTCTGAGGTTGTTATCCCCAAACGCCATACAGCTACCTTTTTGCTTTTTTGATGTCTAGTGCTTTAGGGAGTGGCAGAAATAGAGAATTGCAGAGGGTGAAGGGTGTCTTAGCCCTCCGGTAGTCAGAAAACTCTAAAGACTTCAGCCATGAACCCTCCCTCTTCTCTGTTTCCTCTGCAACAAATTTAACAATCTACCCAATAGGAGAGGGTGGAATCATTGTTAGCAATAGAACTGGGATTATTCAAATTAAGAAATTTCCAATAGCTGGTAATAGTGGCAAAAGATGGAGCTCTCCAGAATAGGCCCTTATTAAAATAATAACAACTTGATGGCAAGTCCCATTTTACTGCATGACCATTTTAAATCTATATTGCATGACAGAAATTATTTGTATACAGTCACTTGGTACTACAACTATTTTTGTGCATCATCAGTGCCACGGAAAATACGTTCTTTCCCTTTTCCTTACGTTGCGTAATATGGCATAATTTTCTCTCATAGCAGCAGAAATGATGGAAGAGTTGCATAGCCTGGACCCACGACGGCAGGAACTGTTGGAGGCCAGGTTCACTGGAGTAGGTGTTGCCAAAGTGAGTAAAAGTACCTGTGATAGCAGGCACAAATCTTGACCTATTTTGCACACCGCAATTTTTTTTTTTTTTACATAAGTAGTGCTGTTCCACTAAGGGAAAGTTGTTCATTATTAGTTTTGTTTTGTCCACTAACTTATTTTAAAGAGTGTGTAAAGAGGAATGTACAATACTAAAAATAGTATGAGGCATTTGCCTCTGTGTGCATAGACACTACAGTGTGTGTGTGTTTGATTTGTAATGAAGGGTTAGTTTTTAAGGTTAGCTCAATTTTTTTCAGTATAACAAAGGTCATGCACCACATCATCACTTCTTTTGGAGGAGGCAGTGTAGCTCACCTCTTTCCTATCTCAAGGGCTTGTTTGGGAACCGAATATGAGTAGCTTAGGTGGACACAGTTATGATGAACTTACGTGTAACCAGGGTTAAGGCCATTCAATTCTTCTTTGAGAACCACTGAACTTATGTGAGCTCAGTTATATTCAACTAAAATTTGCTTATTCAGCGGTAAGCTTGCATACTCTTGGGTTTGCAACCTACTAGCAAAATCCTACCCTTCTTTTAATGTATGACTTTGTACCTGATCAGTAGATGCATTTCTTGAGTCAGGCATTCAGTAATAAGTTGTGTAACTCTCATCCTTTTGTGTGTATAGTGTGTTAGCTCCTGTAGTATTGTCTCTCCATTTCTCCCACCATTCTAGTTCTTAAGATGACAGTGGAACAGTGATAACGTTCCAGTTTGCACACTTTACACACACTGAGTTTCAGACCGTATCAAGCTAGAAAGGAAATATAACTAGATAACCTGTTGCTATAAAAGGTTTAGCCACCTGTTAGAATCATATTGGGAAGAGGGAACTCAGTAGCTGATTTACCTTTCTCTTATGAAAAGTACAAAATAAATACATCAAAGCTTGGAATGGTGCTATCCAAGTATATATTTTGTTTCTGAACTAATTTATGCAGCAGTTGTATTATGAAGCCCTGGAAACAGATCAGTAAGTAAACAGTTTGCAACTTAAAAGACGCTTACTAAGGCCTGGTCCAAACTTAAGTTTTACTTTCAGTTAGGTATGTGATTATTTTTTTTTTTTTTTAAACTGAAATAGTAATATAAGTAAAAACCCTAATGGGATGCAGTTTTTCTGGTATGAAGATGACTTGTACTGGTATAGTTATTCCCCTTCTTGCATGGGGTGAGCTATGCTGATACATTGTGCCCATGCTTGAGCGGTGGTGGTGTTGGTGTTGGACCTCTTTAACTATACAAGTATACAAATATAGTTAAAGCAGTGCAAATTTCTAGTATAGACATACCCTTAGATTGTAGGCTTCTTGAGGGCAGGACCCCAGTCTTTTTATATTCTATAGTGCCTAAATACTTTGAGGAGAGTGTTAACTTAGGAAGCCGCTTCTTACAAAGAGATAATTTTAAGGAGATCTAGGAAACTATACATTAGGAGAAAAATGCCCTTCCACTGTTCAGGTTAATATTGAAAGCTACCTTGCTAATTCTCATGCCATTGAACCATAAGTTGATGATCTCTCTAAAGAGAACAGGTTTCAGAGTAGCAGCCGTGTTAGTCTGTATTTGCAAAAAGAAAAAGAGGACTTGTGGCACCTTAGAGACTAACACATTTATTTGAGCATAAGCTTTCGTGATGAAGTGAGCTGTAGCTGTAGTGTTTCAAAGTGAGCGTGTTTGGAAACCCATGATATGGTTTTTAATAGACTTAAGGAAGATTTTCGCTCTCTCCAGTTGGGTGTGGAAGGAAAGCCACTTCAAATGAGTTAGTGCCATCTAGTGGGATTGGCACTGGCCTCTTGGGATGGAAGGTATTCTATTGCTGTTTGTTGCATAAAAGGAAGAAAGTAAATGTAGTCTCAGATGCTTTCCTATTGGGTGAGTAGGCCAGGCAGCTGTAACATTGAATTTCCTGCCTTTTATTAATTTGGCTTATTGCTTGGTATTTATTCATAAATATAAAGCACAAATCAGGCCTGTGCAAAATAAACAAATGCTAGTTTGTATTCTGACTAATAATTACAGCATATATAGGTTTTTTTACTTTTGTTCACTTGCAAAAATTCAAAGGGGAAATAACACCGTTTGTAAGAGTGTTTCTACCTGAAAACCAGTGTGGACTTGCACTGAATTTCCTCAGCCTCGGAAATTAAAGAACATGCCTTTTTAGAAACTCTTGAAATAAGTGAAATCACAGGTGCAAGAAAGCAGTGTTTCTAGGCAGTTGATGGAACTCCATCTACATGAAACAACCATGTAGCTAGACATCTTCAAAGCAATGGTGACTTGTTGGACACCTAGCATTGCTATACAGTTTAAATGTATTCCTTTACCAAATTCATGCCTATGTTGATTCAGGAAGGTCTTGCTTTGTGAATTCCTGACATGAGCTGCTACTTGGTTACTTATTTAATAGCTCACATAGTTTAGGTTTCATTTAGCAAATGAACAGTAAAGTTCAATTGTGAGGCATACTTCTAACTAAACCTCTGTTTTCCACTTTGGGTCAGTCAGTGTTGAAGACAAGCCGTAGTTTGAATTCCTGTGGATAACATTTAGTTCTGTGTCTTCTCTTCTGCATTACCTTCCTTTATCTCACTGTTGGTAAGATGCAAAGTGGGATGGTTCCAAAGGATTTGCACCATTTCAAGGTATTTGTACGAGATATGAAGAGGGATAGCTAGTTGGGGGTGAGAAAGTGAACATACACTCCTGCCTTCATCATTCAGGCTAAATCAGGACGGATCATTACTGTAACATACCTGTCATCCACCAGCCTGCTATTGGGAACCAATGTCCACAAGTTAAACGTGTCCCGGTTCGCTTTGTTGCAGCTGTGCTGATTCACTCGCTGTTAGAAAAAAAAATAGTAAATTTAAAAACTGCAATACTTCAAGACAGCACTGACCCTCTTTATTTGGCTATAGTAATTATCTAGGTCCAAATGTGTACACTAGAATTCAAGAAGCATTGGTCTCTGTCTGTCACTACTGTCTTTGAATTTGCATGTAGGGTACAATAAAGAGGGACATGGAAACAAATACAGCCTGAATAGTGTTTGTGTTGCAGGATATCTAGATAAAAAAAAAAGTATATTTGTTTCCATAAAAACAAAAATATTTTTCAACCTGTTTTTGCTTTGTGAACCCTGTGTCTATCCAGAATTGCGTTTCCTTTATCACCAAAATAAACTAGACCGCTCAGTTTTAGTTGCAAAGTTACCAAGTAGAGGACTGAAAGTTGAATAGCTGCATTTTTTCCTCAGAGGGAAATAATGATATCCCAAAAAGTTATCTACCATGTAATTAATGCAAACATTCATAGAGTAGGAGTTCTGAGTTATATAAATGGATTCATCGGCTAGCAAAGGAAGTGCCTAGGGTACTTTGTCTCCTTTTTATCCTGAAAACTTGATAATTATTTGGATGGATTTGAAATAAATAATAAGTATATATAGCTACTAAAGCACAGAAATGGAAGTCAGATCTGGGTTCTACTTCAGCTCTGTCACTGACTCAGTGTGACCGTTAGGTAAGTCACTTGACCTGTTTCTGCCTCAGTTTTCCCATGCATAAAATGAGAATACAACCTTCATTGCTGGGAGGTAGTGACTGAATTAATCAGTGCTTGTAAAGCACTCTGAAATTTGTAGATGAAAGCTGCCATAAAAGTGTGCAAAGCATTAGCATATGTCTATGCTACGGACACTATACTGAGGTTTTCCTGTCGCAGGAACACCAACAGTGTAGGAACAACGTTAGCTCAGTTGATGGAAGTACTCTTCTGTTGACATAGCTGCGTCTACACCAGTGGTTCTCAACCCGCAGCCCTATCAGCACACAACTGCGGCCCATGTGACATCCTCAGAGCCATACAGGTAGTATACATATTGTGTGGATGTGGCCTGCATAACACAAAGAAAGCTGCATACACGACCCAGAGCGGTAAATAGGTTGAGAACCACTGCTCTACACTGAGGGTTATGTCAGCATAACTATATCAGTCAGGGGTATGGTTTTATCACACCCTCAGCAATGTAGCTATGACAACAGAACTTTCAAGTGTAGACCAAACCTGAGAGATTGAAAACCAGGCAACTAATGAAAAGTGAGTCAAAGTTGTAAACTTACCTACCTCTCAAACGCAGCGGAGGTGACCTATAGAAACTTTGTTGGTAGCATATTTATCTTTTTAACTGGATGTTTGGAAAGGTCCAGATTTAACCAGTATTACAGAAGTTTCAAATATCACTTGTGTGTGAAGGATGTCTTTCTTATATAGAGATAAATAAAGCATGAAATAAGGAAGAATATTTGTGAAACATGTTTCATCTTAGGGCTGGGCTACTTACTAACTAGCACAAAAGTAATTAGATCAGCTGTAATTCACACCTTTTATTAAGCATCAGGGGGTAGCCTTTAGTCTGTATCCACAAAAACAACAAGGAGTCCGGTGGCACCTTAAAGACTAACAGATTTATTTGGGCATAAACCCACTTCATCGGATGCATGGAGTGAAAATTACAGATGCAGGCATTATTATACTGACACATGAAGAGAAGGGAGTTACCTCACAAGTCGCACCTTTTGGTTATCTTGGTTCAAATGTGTGTAAGTGACCCTAACTTGCAATGGAATTGGAAAGGATCAATTGTTTGCATTTAAAACTGAGAGAACAATTTATATAGCCCCTTCGCTTCTCTGTGGACTTGCAGATGTGGAAATTGCACAGGTTTGGGTCACCCGAGAAGGATCATCCTGGTTCGGTCTAATCAAGTGTGCTTCTGCAGTTGAGTTGACAGGAGGTTTTAGCAGAGGTTGCTATTCAGAATTATTCTCTGTGACTCCCTGTAGACTTCATGTTACCTTTCACCATGAGGAATGCATCCACTACATTCAAGCAGATGGTAAATGTAGTACAAATAACTTTGGGCTAGTTCACTGTGGTTGAGATTGATGAGAACCATCTAAACCAAGTTGAGAGGATCACATATAGTGTGTTGCAAATTGTTGTTTGATGTCCACTTGGAGGTGGCTGAGGTAATACATTTATTTCACATTGGGGAATGGATAGACTTAAGCTGGAGCCAGACAAGGTGGATGCTGTTCATAGAATCATAGAATATCAGGGTTGGAAGGGACCCCAGAAGGTCATCTAGTCCAACCCCCTGCTCGAAGCAGGACCAATTCCCAGTTAAATCATCCCAGCCAGGGCTTTGTCAAGCCTGACCTTAAAAACCTCTAAGGAAGGAGATTCTACCACCTCCCTAGGTAACGCATTCCAGTGTTTCACCACCCTCCTAGTGAAAAAGTTTTTCCTAATATCCAATCTAAACCTCCCCCATTGCAACTTGAGACCATTACTCCTCGTTCTGTCATCTGCTACCATTGAGAACAGTCTAGAGCCATCCTCTTTGGAACCCCCTTTCAGGTAGTTGAAAGCAGCTATCAAATCCCCCCCTCATTCTTCTCTTCTGCAGACTAAACAATCCCAGCTCCCTCAGCCTCTCCTCATAAGTCATGTGCTCTAGACCCCTAATCATTTTTGTTGCCCTTCGCTGGACTCTCTCCAATTTATCCACATCCTTCTTGTAGTGTGGGGCCCAAAACTGGACACAGTACTCCAGATGAGGCCTCACCAGTGTCGAATAGAGGGGAACGATCACATCCCTCGATCTGCTCGCTATGCCCCTACTTATACATCCCAAAATGCCATTGGCCTTCTTGGCAACAAGGGCACACTGTTGACTCATATCCAGCTTCTCGTCCACTGTCACCCCTAGGTCCTTTTCCGCAGAACTGCTGCCTAGCCATTCGGTCCCTAGTCTGTAGCGGTGCATTGGATTCTTCCATCCTAAGTGCAGGACCCTGCACTTATCCTTATTGAACCTCATCAGATTTCTTTTGGCCCAATCCTCCAATTTGTCTAGGTCCTTCTGTATCCTATCCCTCCCCTCCAGCGTATCTACCACTCCTCCCAGTTTAGTATCATCTGCAAATTTGCTGAGAGTGCAATCCACACCATCCTCCAGATCATTTATGAAGATATTGAACAAAACCGGCCCCAGGACCGACCCCTGGGGCACTCCACTTGACACTGTTAAGCTAGTCCACTTCACTAAACAATGTCAGATGAGGGCTTTCCTAAGGGGAGTGGGTTACTTCCATCGTAATGTAAGCAAATACAGCTTGACTGCGACCCTTCCCATGGTTCTTACAAAAAAGAAAATGCCTGACAAGCTTGTGTGAGTTGCCAAATGTGAGCAGGCTTTCAAAACCCTTAAGGAAGATTCTTGCAGGTCAGTAGTGCTTTTGCAGCTAAATTACAATATGAAGATTGTGATGTGGGCCTTGGAGCAGCACTGTCGGGTGAATCACAAGTAGGAAAGAACACCCTGCTTTTATATCATCAGGAAATTGCTTCCTCGGGAAGCAATGAATACCATTATGGAGAATTGCCTTGCCATTGGGTAGGCCCTCCAAAAACTCTTTTTATTTAAATGGCGTATACTTCAAGATGGCGACTGACCCCCTATTTCCTTGCACTGGTTACACTAAATGAGTAGACTTAAGGCAAAACTTCTCCAGTGGAGTATTCTCTTGAAACAATACTCTTAAATTAGTCATCTGTAACACAGCCAAAAATGCAGTTCCGTTGGACTTCCTAGTAGCAAGGAAGATCCTGGGCAAACTTCTCCTGATCCAAAAGTGACAGCAAGGAATTGGCAAGTTCCTTCTTGAGGGTTAATTGACTCTACAATACATTGTCACCAGACTTTTATTTTGTTTTATATACTCTGTGCCAAGTGTTGTTTCCCTGCTTTCTTTGATAAGGTCTTCTGTCTTCTTTGGATTAATTCTGTACCTAACTTTAGTATATTTTTTAATTTTAAACAGTCACAGGATGAGTGGAAATTAAGTGCTGTACATTTGCTCTTATGTCAGACACATAGAGCTAAATAGGAAAAAACAGGAATGAATATAGGAGTTGGAACTACATATAGTTAGGATGGGGGGAAAAATCTAATATGTACAGACTCTTACTGTTTATCTAAACCTGTTGCTATAAGTAGTTTTGGTAAGCACTTGATTTCTTGTGTCACCAGGAAGATTAGTGGGTGTCTGATTAGATGACTTGGGGAAACTCAAGTAGCATTGTGAGAAGAGATTTAGCTGAGAACTTCACGATGTTCTTAGGCTTTCTGGGTCATCAGAAATCTTCACCACTCCTGTTTAGCATGTATTCTAGTGGTCAGAAAAGGCAATGTGCTGTAACAGAAGACTGGGAGTCAGGAAACCTGTGTTCTATTCCAGAGTCCTTTGCTGACTTGCCTTGTGATACATAAACCAGTTGTTTAACTTCAGTTCCTTGTCTATAAACTATGGTTAAAGCTTTGCAAAGTATTTTGAGGACCTAAGATAAAAGGTACTATATAAACCACTAGAGGAGGGTTTCACTGAGGAACACTTTTGTAGAGACAGGCTTCGATACATAATCTTGTTCCCTGTTAATCATTGTTCATCTTCTAGGGCTGCATTTTAAATACAGTGTATCTTGCTATTCATGTAGAACTGGAGGCTGAGTGTTCTTTGATTTTGGCCGTGGTATGGGATAGAAGAATGGACTACTTGTTCATTCTCTTTCCCTGGATGATATTGGTGTTGGAGGCATGAGGATATTTGTCTCTTGTGATTTCCAAGAGGAGTGCTGCTTTGAGAGAAGCCTCATAAAGAAATTAAGGTAAAACTAAATTCGGTACCGCATTCTGAATTCTGTCCTTCAAGAAACTGATTAGAATTGAATAACTATTTTGTTGATTTGTGAAGCAGACTCAATTCCAGCTTGCTCTTCCATAGCTGTACCTAGACCTTAATTAGACCTGCCATGTTCAGATGCAGAATACTTATTTCTGGTGATGGTGTCAAAGGTCAGAACAACACTGCATGACTTTCAGATTCCATGTTGAGTTTTCAGGGTGAGCAGTTAGGAAAACAACTTTGTTAACTGAAACTGAATAGGGTTGGTCTATGTACATCATTGAGGATAATTACACATCTGACATTTCTAGAGACCCTTTTTCTGACTGCCCACAGCCTACATCATATTATCCCTCTGGGCTTTCCTAGTATACAAGTCAGTGGGATGAAATGTAGAACCTCCTTAAACAAATGAAATATCCTCCTGCAACGTGCCTTGAAAAGCTCAAATGTGGCATTTTAGGAGCAGCTGTTTTCTGTTGCTTAATCTCCATGAGTGAAATGGAGGCAGTGAGATTGTGGAAAGAGTGGGAAGAACGTTCACTTTCATCTTCATAATATTAGAAACCCTTAATGTGTCTGAGGCAGGGCACAAATCTGAGACACTTCTGTACCTAATAAGCTTTATTAAGGTGTAGAAGCAAAGCTTTAACATTGTACCAAATGCTGATGTCTTGATCGTACTGTTGAGGTTCAGGTTCATAAAAGGAAATGATGGATTTTAGAGAACATCATTTGTGAAGTTTATAAACAAGCTTTTTTACATGGGCAAAGAGATTAACCTTTGGTCACTACTTGCCATAAGTGCCATATTAAGTTTTACAGCCACATGAAGGCTGTGTCTGTATCTAAGGTTAGCATTGGCACTTCTGTTAAATCCTGTTGTCAGGGGTTTATCACTTGGTCGTTTTAAAAAATGCACCCAGGTGGTAATTGGAGTACAAGTCTGTCAAGAACAACTTACTGTGAATAAATGTTTAAAACCAGTTAAATTTTAAATTGTCATGTGTTTTGGGGGGGAAGGGAGGAATCCATTTTTTTTTATTTTTTTTTAAAAGCTTGAAACCATTTTTTATGCTGATAAATGGTTTTGGGGAGGCAGTAAAGGGCCTTATTTTGAACTTTTGGGTTCTGACTGGGATGTATCACAGCCTTAACTTTATTTAAACATAGTGCTGCTAGTACTCCTGGAATATTCTGTATGTAAAGCTAAGGTGGGGGGAAGGGTTTCCTCACAAATCTGGCTTGGTCATGCTGTTATTTCAGCACAGTCTCCATTTCACTCATATGGAGAATTAACTTGGTATAATAATGAACTACTATGATGGTGCCTCTTCTGTGATGGCGTATCAAAGCTCTTGTTTTTGGGTGCCTCACAAGTAGAGCAGATATAGCTCTTACACCAAGGGAGGAGGTTTCTCTTGGCCAGACAGTGAGGCTTATTCTTTCAGTGAGCAATGAGGTGGTGGTAACGTTGAAATCTACAATGCTGCCTTTACACTGTTCCGGTTGGAAAATATGCTTAGTGTTGATTACCCTTTCTACTTGCTAATTAAAATCATCTTGTATCTTAAGCCTTTATATGCTGTTGCAACCCAACCCACCATCCTCCAGATTTAAGGGGTGAAAAGGAGTAAAAACAAAACCAAAAACCCCACTGGAGGAGTGGTTTTGTCCTGTCACTTCTCAGTAAAGATTTTGGATCGTTAACTATGAATCTTGATTTTTATGTCTTTGGAAAGATAGCCTAACTAATTTTCAACTAATTATTTGTGTGAGGGTATTACACCAAACTGCAACAGTAAACTTGCACTCCAGTTTCCTTTTAGATTGGATTTACTGCAGCCTTTGGACCAGATTTACAAAGGTATTTAGATGCCTGATGTTGCAGATAGACCACTAATTGGCTTAGGCACTTTTGCAAATCCCACTAGGTGACTATCAGCATCTTTTGGTGCCTAAATACCTTTGTAAGTCTGGCCCAAAGACTGCTTTCGGACGCTAATTTTTGGTGTGATGGGAGCAAACGTCTCTAGTTTGGGGTCAGTCAAGGATGACTGAAATAGTCTGGCAAGAGAAGTTCCCTGAAATCTCAACCAGTACCACTAACACATGACAGCAGTAATAGCCAGCTTGCCAAATGGAAAATACCTTTAAATTCTTAGTGCTGGGTCAAGCAGATGCTTGCTGGAAGAGCTGCTTTGCTTTACTGTTCAGCAATTCAAAATGTTTTCTTTCACAAGCTAATTGTTTTAGACCTTTACTAATGTTACCAGGGTTGTTAGAATGTGATGTTACAAATGGGCATGAGAATGTCATTGCAAAGTGTTTTAAAGGCTGAGCTGAAACTAAGACATGTCCACAGCTTTCTTGCCTTATATGAAAACTTTGTTTGTGTTTTTCCACCTGTAGGGTCCATTAAATAGCGAGTCTTCCAATCAGAGCTTGTGCAGCGTGGGCTCTCTGAGCGATAAAGAATTGGAGGTAAGCAGCCACTGTTCCTAATAGTCATCAGTTATAGGTTAAACGTGAACAGGCTAACAAAGCCCAGAATGAATTACATGAGCTGGAGATGAAGATTTCCTAGTTCAGGGCTTTTGTGTGGAACAGGTTACTAGAAGAATCTAGACTGAGTCCAAGTCGTATGGACGTTAGAGCATCCTGCAAGGCCCAGCTAGTTAAGGTTTTCTCATCATAACAGGTGCTTTTCTTTATTAAAGATAAAGGAGAGTGGTTTTACTGCAGTTAGAATGGTGGTTTGTGAAACTAAGCCCTCAATTGCTGTTATCAGTACTTGGTGGCTGTTTTCAGTTGCAGTTTTGGGCAGACCAAAATAAAAGGGAATCTGCTTGGAAAAGTCCAAGTCTTTACCCACCCTCCTTCGCACTTTATGTACGTGTGAAGTTTTAGAAATATGTACAAGAAGATAAGGGTTTAGATAAACTGACATGTAGAATGAAAAGGAAATAAGGCATGGTAGTATTGCATGCTTCCTCGTGGTTACTTTCAGTATATTTGGATTAAGAACTTCAAAAAACCAGCTGAAACAACGAAGTTGAACTGCAGTTACTTTTTAATTTAAATTAAGGTTGCCAGTTAGTAGTGCAGGATCTAAATTTAAATAGTTTGTTTAAACCCACAATAAGATAACTTCCTACTTCACTTACCAGCCAAGTGCTGAGTTTTGGATCATATTTCCCCTTTAATACATTACAGTACAGGTATCAAGTATCTGATGCAGTCAGTACTGTAGGAATACACAGTATCTCGAACTCTGGACTTGACAGGTAAGTAAATTAGGAAATGGTCTTCAATTATTTGAAGATCATGAGTATTAAATATCTACATATTTTTGTTTTGCTCTGGCTTTACAGTCTACTTCTAGTGAGTTTCACTTAGATTAACTAAGGCGATCCAGTTGTCTGCCACTCTTCACTTTTCAGTCTGTGGTGTTTTAGCAGTGGATAGGTGATCTTATATATCCTTGTGCAATTGGGTGAATGCGAATGACTACTTAAAATTGAATTTGGTAATTTAAGGATAATATGAAGCTAAAATACACTTGCATTCTCCTGTTATCTTATTGACACTGTTATAGAGCCTTTGGAATCACTATTGCACTAGGGTATTTGTGAGATGCTCCTGTCAGCAGTGGAGTGCAGAGTCCTTTGACTTTGTATTGAGTCAGCAGTTTCTTGTACCAATATTGTATCTACATAGTGGCCAGTATCAAAATGTTGTCAGTGAGGATCTGTTCATTGTACTGATGTTATCATTCTATAAAGTAGCACACAGGTACAGTAGCTACTCTTCGTGTTTTTTTTTTTTTTTTTTTTTAAAGCACCAAACCACCGTTTCTGCCCTCCCACCCCAAACAAAACCAAACATCTCCATTAGGGACTGCTGGGCTGGCATGTTATGGCCTCCTCCATTCCCGTAGATCTTAGGTTTAACTTCTGGCTGTGTTAGCTTCATTCCTTTATCTCTTCAAAGTGGGTAGGTTGGTTTCTGTGTTTATTGTGTGGACATCAGTTGCTAAGAACCATGAATCTTAAGTTTGCCACAAAAGTTTTGGCCAAGATTTCCCTACCCTTTATTGTGCAATGGGCACTGTGGCTTTCCTCCTCTGTAGTTCAGTGGTGGCTGACATGATGTGTAAACATATAGCCTGGAAAAATTTTGGGCCCCTTTGGGATAAAATGTATGTGATAGAAATGACCAGTTTTTTCTCTGTAGCAACTTTGATAGGCTTTTTCTAATACATAGAACTTCAAGTTTTGTTTCCTTGTGTCTCACTTTGTTGTGAAGTCCTGCTGAAGGAACACTTCACATAATGTGTAAATGATTTTTCATGTAACTTATTCAAGACAGCACCTAGGTACTAAGAGCACTAGAAATCAGTTATTGAATGGGCTGCAGTCAGTTGGGTGGGATTTTCAAAAAGTGCTAAAGTGACTTAGGAGCATACGTCCTATTGAAAGGCAAAGTAAACAGACTGGGCCCAATTCCCAACTGTCCTGCATTTTATGTAGCCATTTAGAATAGTGAAAAGTGGGTGTTAAACACCGTTGTTCTGATTTGATTGAATTTTATGCTCCATCGGCAGCAGACTAAAAGACTACATGATGTACAGGGCAATGGAGAATCAGTCCTACTATGTCTAAGATAGAAAATAATCTTTCCCTGTTCCCACCCCCTTCTGATTTCTGACATGTTCTCTTATCTTTGCTGTGCATAGGTCTGAAGGTAGTCTCTCTCTAAGTACTGAGTGCAAAAACTAATGCACTTGGGAACTGGAACGACCATTGGGGACCTGCAGCCTATTTATTTAGTATTTTGGTCATTTTTTAAATTCTGGAATAACAGCAGAAATGTTAATTTTGAAGTATTTTTTAACAGACTCCTGAGAAGAAACAGAATGACCAGCGGAACAGGAAAAGAAAAGCAGAAGCATATGAGACCAGTCAAGGTAACCCATTCTTCTGACCCTTCACAGGATTTCCGACCAGCTGATAATTGGCCTCACTTTTTAAAGAGTCGTGGTGTCTAAGGAGAGTAATGGTTCATCTCAGGGGTGTGTCAGGCAGCTTATTAGGAATTTATTTGAAGTACTTGCAGTGATCGTGTAGTACTCCTTTGGGAGTCGTTGTTTCCATTGTAAGAAAAACATTCAGTCCTACAACAACTTACTGCAATATTTGTGTTTACTTCTAAACTCTAGAATTCTTATTGGAGATTTATGATGGGGCCACCTTGCACAAGGAGAGACTGGATGTGGGTCCTCATATGGGTTATGTGAATATCCTGTGCTTAGTCACATGGGAACGGTCTGCAGCTGAAACCTTTCTCATTTTTGCTGTGCTTCGAAAAGCTTTCGTTCATTTTCTACATCTTGTTCCATGTAACATTGGAAACCTACTTTAACAACCAGCTAGAGAACAAGTTGTACTCAAAAGTATAAAACAGCAAATGTCGTCTTAAAGAAAAGAGAGTGAGTCTGATTTCAGTCCGAGCTCTCATGCTCCTCTTAGTGGGTGAACATTAGGAGGATGGAAGGAATAGTTATTCTGGAAATAGGAATCTGCTCCTACAACAAAATAACAGATTCTATGGATAGTAGACTGTACCTATAGTGTTTGGAAAGAGAGGTGGAACAACAGTTAAACTTTAATGAATCCATATTAAATCACCATTATCTCTCTAGCTCTCATAGAATGATTGTGGGAGGCTTAATGTACTCGCAGTGAGTACAGTAAATTATGTAAAGGCAAAAGTAGATTGTGTATAGTAAACTTTATTATGCTGTTACCTTCAAGGAAGCTTTGAGAGATCCACATTGCACACTGTGAGAGCAAATATTTCCCTTGTTGTTTGCAGAGAAACAAATGTCATCTAATTGGGTCTATGTCAATTTTGGAATTAGTCAAACTGTCAACTCTCCTAATTTAAAAAAAAAATGTGTAGGGATTCTAATCCTGGAACTAACTATTGCTGGGTAGAAGCTCCTCTTCTGTACTAGGTGCTGTAAGAAGCACCTAAGGGTACATCTTTATTTACGGGAATAGGTTTCTCGAAATGGCATCAGATGTTTACATTTACAAATCAAGTTTTGCCTTCCTTCTCTGTTTCCCTTTCAGGAAAAGGCACGCCTAGGGGACATAAAATTAGTGATTATTTTGAGGTAAGCCTACTTAAAATTGAATTTTCAGAGAAATCTGTTCTTAAATCCTTGTTTGAGGTATCTTTTTTTTTTTTTTTTAATGGAAAACTACACTGTAACTTAAGTTACTCTCACCACTGCATTAAATCATAGCTTCTGGTGTAAGTCATTCACTGTATCAATCTGATAGGCTTATGAGTTTGATTAGGGCAAAATATTTGAATCTTGTTTCTAAATTAAGCTAATTTCTATTTCTTTAATTTAAACAATTGACTGACCAAATGTTATAAATAGCAATCACTTAAAACCGTTTTGAAGCTGACTTCTATTGGGATCTGAACCTTGCCTCATGAGACTGAGCCCCCTTTTGGCAAGCGCACTGCAGTTGTATTAAAAGCCCCAGTCCTGCAAAGGGGTCTGCCAATAGAGTCCCATTAACTTAAGTAGGACAGATCCTGTTCAGAGTTAAGCAGGATCTTAAGTCTTTTCAGGATCAAGACTAAGAAGTTAGCCCCACTGAGAGACCAGCTCCAAGCACAGAATGGAGATATCAAAACAGTGATGGGTACCTCTAAAAACTTTAAGAAAACTCATTTAATATATATTCTTGGCACTTTTTTCTTTCCAAGCATGTACAAACTAGAACTTGTTACTTTTTTCATCCCTAACAACTTGTTCTTCACTTTATTCTGAGTAGTTAGTTGGCTTGGAGTTAGCAGTGCTTTTGCTAGCACCTCTTCCTTACTGTCTTCAGACATTGCTGAGTTAAAGCATGGCACAGTCCATAGTACAGGAACATAGGAACTTCCATACCAGATCAGACCAGTGTTCCAGCGAATCTGATACCCTGTTCCTGACTGCAACAGATGATTCAGAGCAAGGTGTATATCTTCTTCTCCCCACCCCCTCACATACATGCGTGTGTACAGAGTGCACAATTAGATATACCTGCCATGGGGAAGATCTTCCTAAACCTGGATTGTTAGAAGTTGACTTATCCTGAACCATATCCCTTGATTTAAAATAAGAAATTATATCTAATGTAGCTGTGGATATTTAACCATTGAAAGCATTCACAATCCCCTCTTGGTATTATGGGCATAATAGATAGAGTTTGTGCTCATTTTCTTTTGTAAATGGCCAAACCTCAGTCAGTGAATTTTTTATTTTTTGTTGTCTTCAGTGTCCACTAAAACAGGTTGCTAGGGCTTATAGGGAAGGTCTTTATACTTTAAGATAAATATGCAGCTTCTATCTCCTCCCCCCTCCCCCTCCACCCCAAATCTTGCTTAAGCGTAGTATCTTTATGAAGTGATTGATCATATGTATCTTTTTGGTCAGTTTGCTGGGGGAAGTGGTCCAGGAACCAGTCCTGGCAGAAGCGTGCCACCTGTCGCCCGATCCTCGCCACAGCATTCCTTATCCAATCCCTTACCAGTAAGTATTCCCTCTGAGGAAGGTGCTAAATGATGCAGTGGATATGCCCCAGACAGGAGATTTTTTCTGAACAAATAGGGCAGAATGTTACCACAGTTATTGAAAGGGACTTGGATTTTGTTTAGTCTCTGAATTAGATTCAGTGATCCTTCAGTCTATACAGAGCTAATAAACTGGATCATAGCTGTAAAACCAGCTGTCCAGGGCCTGATTGTGGGCATGTTTGTTTCCAAGGAGCTAGTCCAATCTTAAACAGTTTATCTTACATACTTCAAACCCCAGATGCCATTTCTTGATACAGTATAGATGAGTTCTGTCTTAAAAGGTTGTGGATTGGCCTATGTTCCTAGTAGTAGAAAAAGTAAAAACTAACATTTTCCATTCTGTCATTCTGATTACTCTGCTTGTCTGTTGCATCCCTCTTCCTGCACAGTTTTGTCTTGTCTATTTCGATTGTGAGATTTTTCCAGAGAGGGGCCCGGCTTTCAGTGTCTGCATGGTGCCTAGCTTAGTGTTATCTTGCTCTTCGCTGGGGTTCATAGAGCTGCTGAAATATAAATACATCCTTGTTAGTGCTGAAAAATATTTTATTCCACACTGATTTTTCAGATGCTTGTAGCTTTTGGGGGTAATCAGTAAAAGCTTTCCAGTGTATGTGCATGCCCATTCCCCAACTTCTTTCACTGAGAAAGTTTCATTGTGCCATTTGGTCCCTTTTGTAAGGTTCAAATGTGAAGAGAACCAATATTTTAAAAAACTTTAAAGATACTTCAGAAGCTGCTTTTCTGTTATGATCATGTAAGTACCGTTAAAAACCACCCTTTGAATATGGCCTGGACCTAATGCTCAATTTTTCTTGAGCATTAGGAGAACAGTGTGGCAGTTTGGAGTCTTTTCTGGAGCATAGTATACTGTCAGTAAACCACGTACAATGAAGCAAATGAGCTTTTCTGGCTAGTCTATTTTGAAGTCATTTGCATACCTCCTAAACTCATATTTGTCTACATTCCAATGCTGAGTGCTCTGGGACCGTGCATTGTACCCTGCAGAGTGCCACAGAAGAGAGAGATTGGCCCTCAGAGTCCATCATTCATCACTGAATGAAACCCTTCCAGTGCGGCCTTAACGTTAATGGGGAATTAAAACATAACAGCACCTCCCTTCTTTAAAAAGAAAAGTTAAATGCAAAAACCGCTTAATGACACCTCATGGAAGACAGTTTACATGCACAACATTCAAGACAATTCTTCTCCCCAGAATCTGGGATCCTGTGGTAAGTGCATAAGGGGCAGTCATTCCTTGAGTGCATTTTTTTCGCATTTTAATATATTGAGTATATAGAAACCTGGAAAGAACCCGTCCCATGCAGTCAAAACTGATGTCACAGGCAGCATCAGCTAAGTCCATTGTCTTTTTTTTTACAAAGGTGCTTGTCATGAGTCTGTTGGCAGAGCGCCCTCTTCAGGAGCTATGTGGGGAGCACAAGCATGCATGTCTAATTGTCCCACACCCATGCGCACTGCAAGGTGTGTCAGTTTAGCAGGGCTGGCTGGTGCTCAGCCCTCTGACTGAGGCTGCTTGGCTGTTTCTTCCCCTCATGGTCCCAGGTGAAAGAAACAGAACAGTCCACAATCACCAGACAAGGTAAAATAAAAGCATAAAGGAAAAGGAGAGCCTGTAGGTGGCTTCAGTGAGGATATTGGCCTCTTAGTTCAGAGGGGCTGGGGCGGTATCTCAGTTCCCCCCCCCCGAGTGCACTGGTCTCCAGTGGAAGTCTCTCATTTCCCATCTTAATGCAGGGAATCAGTGTTCTGCTGTCTGCAAGGGCTGGGGCTCAGTTGGCTCTCATCCTCTCTGGGAAGCTCAGCAGCCTGCTCCCTTCTCAGAGTTGCCCCCTTCTGAGTGGAGTTTCCCCCTTCTAACTCCTCCTCCAATGCTGGCATGATTTGCAGGTGTGGAAGGACAGGACCACCCTAGCCTGAAGCAGCTCCTTAACCGCTTCCATGCTGGTGCGGGGTTTATATACCCCGCCACAGTGCTCTTCAGATTCCATGTCTTCAGTTCTGGTTCTCCTTTCTCCTGCAACCATACTTTAACTTTATGCCTGTGTTGTGGTAGGAGCATGCATCTGTAAGACCATTGCTTTGGCTACAAAAGGAAAAACCAACAACAGTAGGAACAGGGAAAAAGAGGAGAAAACTGAATATCGCTCCCAGTTTAGGGAATTAGTGTGTGGGTAAGGAAGGTGTTAAGCACCTTTTATTAAAAGACTCTAGTGGTTATTCACACTGCAGGGTAAGCTTGTCTGTGCCCTGGGCTAAGGGAGGAAAGGTAATATCTTTTAATAAGGTTGCTCAGCTTTCCTAGACTATCCCTTGCCTACTTCAGATCCCTTTATCCCTCAGTTGCAGATTTCACAGCCCTCTGCTCAGATTTCAGCTCTTGCAATGTCCCCATCCCATAAAGCTCTCTATCCGAAAGGAAAGTAGTGTTTGTAATGCTGGGCAGAAAAAATGTTTTGGATGAGCAGTTTAAAAAAAAATTTTTTCTTTAGTTCATCTTTTAACATCTGTATCCTGCCTTTGCTGCAATTGCCTAGAAGGAGAAGAGGCTGCTGGGTGGGAAAATGTGTAGCGATGAGGAGGGAGACGTTTCCATGTACAGTATTTTAATGAGGCAATGTGCAGTGCCCTGCTTCGGAGAACATCTGATCAAAACTAAGTTTAGGGCCACCACAATTTTCTGTGTCTGATTCAGCCGCGTTCTGTGCTGGTGCCACTCTCCTGACCCTGAGTACTATATCAAACAAAGTTAGATGAGCAGTTCTCAGACTTTAAGACCTATCCCATCACACCTAAAACAGTCTAGTACTTGGCATTCTGCTGTCGTAATTAATCAGTGTAACTAATATTTTTTTCTTGTTCTGATGGTACCAAGCCATGCACAACGGTTAGAAACCCACTGTACAAGATGTGAAAGTGGTTTCTCCTTAGCTGCTGCATATGGGTACTTCCTGAAAAGCTTTGAAATAGGGCTAGTGTTTACCTATCTTAGGCAGTTTATTTTTGCCATTAAAACGGGGGCCAGGTTACTATGACTCCTGGATCCTGATCATGGTTCAGTTGCTTATCTAGAGCAGCTCTGCCTCGATTCACTTATCTGTAACATGGGTATACCTGCACCCCTTGTGAAGTTGGGTGGTTGTAAATGACTTTGAAAAGTACGAAGCATTTGTAGAATGAGGATGATGATACTGACCTAAAGTCCATTGAGATCTATAAGAGCTAAGGATCATTGTTTGAGCCTTTAAAGAGTGCAAAGGCCTAAATTAAGATAGTCTGGTTAAGGCTTTGAGTTTCCAGCTCTTTGCTTGAACGGCCCCAAAATGTGCAGACGTGGAGAAGGGCAGTATTTCCGTTAACTAGGGGAATCCTGTTCTGCACGTTCACATGCATTGCAGCACATTTCAAACATGTTATTCCAGTCACTCCTATTGACCTCTGCTATCAGAGCGATCTTTCCAGGAGCCCTGCTTTTGTTAACAGATCCTCTCTTTGCTGGCTCTCCGTTCCTGAGCTGCTGCTTTGCTGACAACAGTTTTGGCAGAACCAGAGAATCCTTTTTTTTTAAAAGGTTTATTGTATTTTTTTAAATGTATTACAGCGGCGAGTGGAGCAGCCACTATATGGGGTAGATGGCAGTTCTGCAAAGGAGCCGCAGGAAGAACACTCTCCTCTGCCAACGCTGATGTCTATGATGCTGGCAAAACAGCGGCTTGAGAGTGAGCAGCTGGTACAGAGGGGAGCTGGCCTCTGTTTTGCTTTTGTTTCGGTGAGCAGTTTTTAAAAAAACCCAATCCCAGGGCAGAGGCTGTGTTAAGGGATTGGGAATGGGATGTGGAGTCTTTCAGCTCTAGGGCTCTGGTTTACATCCAGCCTGGGTTACTAGTGATTGTCTTTACCATCTAACAGCTGGTTCATGACCTATGTGAAAAGTTGCTGGATCTCCAGGCTTGCCTTCTGGAGAAATCTGTCTGGTGTAGATGCTTTTATTTCAATGTAAGAAGCTAAATTGATAAAGCCGAAGTAGATTCCTGACTGATTTTAGGCTAAACCAACTACTCTCAAAGTTGGAGTACCTGCCAGTACAGCTGAGAGACCAGGTGGGTGAGGGAATATCTTTTATTGGACCAACTGCTTTTGGTGAGAGAGACAAGCTTTTGAGCTTACACAGAGCTGCTCTTCAGGTCTGGGAAATGCGCTCAATGTTGCAGCTAAATACAAAGTAAACAGATTGTTTAGCATAAGTAGTTAAACATATTTCAAGGGACAATTCAAAGGTGAAGCGGCCTGTTAACACCTCTCCAGTCATGGGGAAGTAAAGTGTGGGGGGGGGGGAAGCTGGCAGAGGGGGTAAGTGGGTTATATGGCTGTAATAAGCCATAAATCCAATGTCTCTATTCAGTCCATAATTTTTCAGTATCTAGCAAAGTTGTGCATTTAAGCTCCCAGGCCAAACAAGGACACTTTGCCAGAGAAGTAGATCACATCATGGAATGGGCCACCCAAATACCCCAAGTGAACCTGCTTCAGTACAGAAATGAAACCCCCTCCAGCCGCACACCTCTAGTTGTCATTTAATTGCAGCAAGTGAGGCTTAGGTTGGGCATTAGGAAAAACTTCCTAAGGCTATGTCTCCACTGTGCCCCTTACATTGGTGCTGCTGCAGCCAGGCCATTGTAAGATGCACAGTGGAGACAAAATAAAATCACCCTGAACGAGGGGTGGTAGCTTCGATGGGAGTGGGAGCCGCTCCCCTGTGGATGAAGTGCTGTCCCCACAGGTGCTTTTTGTCATTAAAACTTTTGTCGTTCAGGGTTTTTTGTTTTTCACAGCCCTGAGCGACAAAAGTTTTAACAATGAAAGTGCAGTGTAGACAAAGCCTAAGTGTGAGGGTGGTTAAGCACTGGAACAAATTTCCTAGGGGGGTTGTGGAATCTTTGTAATTGGAGGCTTTTAAGAACAGGTTAGTCCATCACCTATCAGGAATGGTCTAATTATTACTTAGCCCTGCCTTGACTGCAGGGGACTGGACTAGAAGATGACCTATTGAGGTCCCTTCCAGTCCTACACTTCTATGTTCATCACCCTACACTGGAACCCATACAGTTCATCATCAAACAATTACAACCCATACTCGATGGGGACACCATCCTGAAAGAAATCTTTTCTGAATCCCCCTCTTCTGGCCTTCAAACAACCACCCCCCACCCAGCCTCACTAAGCTCATCATCAGAAGCAAGCTCCCCACAGACCAGAGCAGAACAACTCAAAGCAGCATCAGACCCTGCCAGCACAACAGATGCAAAACCTGTGGACGTATCTCCACTGCTGCAATTATCAACATCCCCCACAGCACGCCATGGGTTCAAGATCCAGGGGTTCTACACATACCTATCACGTGTGGTGTACTAGTGAACTAAATACCCAATAATAACAGTGGGTGAAACGAGACAACCACTGCACTCTCAAATAACCTTTCACAGAAAGATAAAAGACCTGTGGGTGAACACAGCACAAAGCGATAACTCTATATCTGGCCTCTTCTAATCCTCAAAGGAAAACTGCAGGACACCTTCAAAAGATGAGCCCCTCCTAGCTTTTTTTTCTTTTCCCCACTGTGATGGAGAGGTGTTAACTACTTATGCTAAACAATTTATTCCACCTTATACTTACTGTGATACTCTTGAGTACATTTCCCAGACCTGAAGAAGAGCTCTGTGTAAACTCAGAAGCTTGTCTCTCTCTCTCTTACCAAAAGCGGTAGGTCCAATAAAAGATATTCCCTCACCCGCCTTGTGTCTCTAATTTACTGGGACCAACATGGCTACAACAACACTGCATAAAGACAGCTGAGAACGTTGATGAAATGTTACTGAAGTTATATTAAAGTTCATAGAAATGTATCTTTTGCAGGAGTGCCAACCCCAGATGTTCAAAAATCATGTCCGGCTCCCCAAAAATCATGAGATTGGCTTTAAAATCATGAGATTATGTCAAAATAACAGATTTGGTGTTTATTTGCCTGCTGCTTTTTGAGGCTGGAGGGGGGGAGGGGTGTGTGTCACATTTTGAAGCTTTCTCCACAGCCACGAGGTCTAAAAACTCACTTTTTCTTAAAGAATGAAGGCCAAAATTGTTGCACATCCACTTGACTCCAGGAGTTGGGGCTTTAAGGAAAACAATAATTATCATGAGGCTTACGATAAAACCATGAGAGTTGGCAACACTGCAAGTTTTAACCGATTGAGCTGGGCTTTCTGGGAAGGATCGGTTTCTCTTCTCATAGCCCAAACCTCGGAAGCACTTTTTAAATGGTTTTAGTTGAACAACATTGAGACCAGAAAGCATCTTCCATATAAAATGAGTGTGTGTTTGCATGAAGAATTGCAGTCACGTTAATACCTGGTAGTAGATAATTATGCTGGCTTTCTGTTGCAGGCCCAGCAAGGCAGCCCCTCTTCTACCGGATCAGGGAACACAGAGCATTCCTGCACCTCCCAAAAACAGATTTCCGTCCAGCACAAACAGACACAGGTATAGGCCAACAAACTGTAAAGCACATTGCCCCCTTCCATCTAAGCTTTACATTTGGTGCAGTTTCGGCACTGGAGAAGAGAAGAGGGACATGAGTCTTGGTAGGTGGCAACCTACTGACTTCATCAAAGGACTGCGTTTGGACTGTTGGATCTATTTGTGGCACTGCCACTCTATTGTCACCTTGAACGAGTCCCATGACCTCTTTGTGCCTGTTTCTCACTGTAAAATGGATACTTCCCTACCTAACTGATGATGGCGATTACTTGCTCTTTAGAACACTTTGGGACCTGATAAAAGACATACTCGGGGTCTAACTGATTTTCATATTTGGGGTCAGGAAGGAATTTTTCCCTGGGTCAGATTGG
The DNA here is from genome assembly GCF_965152275.1 of Natator depressus. Lineage (NCBI taxonomy): Eukaryota > Metazoa > Chordata > Testudines > Cheloniidae > Natator > Natator depressus. The sequence continues at coordinate 6,303,535 of NC_134260.1, forward strand.
TAGAAATCTTGTGGGATTTTTTTTACTTCCTCTGCAGTGTGGGTCACTTGCTGAGTTAAAGTAGATTAAATGGTGGGTTCTCTGTAACTTGATGTCTTTTTAAGTCAAGATCTGAAGTCTTCAGAAGCTCAGCCAGAGGTCATGGGCCTGTTGCTGGCATGGGTGGGTGAAGTTCTGTGGCCTGTGATGTGCAAGAGGCGAGACTAGATCACTGGTTCTCAACCTGTGGGCCACTTGCAGCCTAATCAGCACAGAGGTGCAGCCTGTGTGACATCCTCAGGACCATACGGGTAGTATATTGGATGCAGCCCACAATGGCAAATAGGTTGAGCACCACTGGACTAGATGATGATGGTTCCTTCTGGCCCTAAAGTCTGAGTCTAAGAAACAATTGCCAACTGGTATGGGCTGTTCATCCCCACTGTACCCATAATTCCTGTTTATGTTACAGGGAATCAAATACGTAAGTTTTCAGAAACAGACTTGTATCTGTTTCTGCTGTTAAAAGGGAACAGTTCAATTAGAGGAGGTTATTTAAAACGAGAGCATACACAAACATCAGATGTAATACTTCCCCACAAGGCCATCGTAGGGCTGTGTGAAGACTAACGTCCTGTCTAAGCCAATCTGAGATCTTCAATGTGCACAGTCTTACTCTGTCTACCTACTGAAATTTTAGCTTGGAACTGAAATACATTTGAAATCATGGCTGAGAGGCTGTGCATTTTACACCTCCCCTCATGCTAGCTATGTTATTGCCTGGGAGAACATTGAAAACCGGAGGCTTTAAGGGCACTAAACAAAATTCAGGAATGCAATACAAGAATCTATATTTACAACAGAAGGTGGGGCCTTTGGAGCTCTTCAGATGCCACTGCGATTTCAGTGTTCCCCATAGCCAAATTTTCTAACACTTGTCTGCTCGTATTGTCTGACCTTTATGCTAGGGGTGTGCACCCTGTAGAATGAGAAGAGTGAAAATAAATCCTGGCTTCACCAGAGTTCTAGAATGCACAAAGCCCCACTTTCTAGAATAAACTATTGAGAACCATGACAAATGACCAAGACGAATATATAGCAAGCTTTCTGTAGCTGAAATATTACCTGTTTTCATCTGACTTTGTTTTGTGATGTTTGTCTCTGCAGTCTGACCTCACAATGGAAAAAATATCTGCACTAGAAAACAATAAAAACTCTGACCTGGAGAAGAAGGAGGGGAGGATAGATGACTTATTAAGAGTAAGTGTGAACATGAAAAGGCTCTTGTAAAAACCTGCTTTTTGTAGCATCCTGGTATTGCAAAAGTGGAACACGTGCACAAATCAGGATTTTCTGTACTACGTTTGGGGAAACAGACACTCGTAGAGAAGGAGATAATGTGAATATCTTTTCAAAGGATAATTGGCAAATTGGTTAGGCTGAGAATAGGAGTTCTTGAGGTAGAAGCTATGGGCAGGCTTGCCAGTATATGTAGAGATACCAAGTGTAGCAGTTAGGCTGATCTGATGGGTACAGCTATTCTATCTCATTATTTGTAAGTAAAAGAACTTCTTCTGAAGAAACTGTTTCATTCTAAATGATGAGATCTAGTAGACTTGTCACTTGACTCTCAAAGGAAGCGATGGAAGCTGTCCTCTAAATTAGAAAGCATATAAAGCACTGGAGAAAATACGCAGTGGGGCAGGGAACCCTACCTGGAAGACTCCATCAGACATGTAGGCATGTTGTCTACCAGAAGAAAGCAAGAGTCAAGGAGTAGAAAGCAAAACTGAACTTTTCCTTTTATTCCAGACTCTTCTGTATTGAAAACATTCCATAAAAAATGCTTGTTTCTGACCACACTAAGGCCCTTATTCTGCAAAGACTATACTTGGGTGTCTGGCCTCCATATCTAGGAGAATATGTATGTGAAAGAGAGATGCTTTTTATGGCATGATCAAAAACTTGAAAGATTTTTGTGGAACACTTTCAAATAAACCAGGATGACAAATAATTCTGTTTTCTAGTGACCTCAGGAGTAACTCCTAATTTTTTTTAAGAGGCCTACACCACTTGAGGCTTAATTGGATGCCAAATGACAGATTTTTCTGTTTTTTAGGTATGTCCTTTTCTAGCCTACAAGGGTAACACCCATGCAACCTTGATGTTCTTGAAACACATCCCAGTTTCCAGAAAGAGAGTCTATAGCAGGGCTGACCAGCTGTGCCAGAGAGCAATCCTACAGCTGAAAGTGCAAAGGATGTCATCTTGCTGCTTCCCGTCAGTGTTCAGTAGAGAGGAAGGAGGGTCCGGTGATTATTGTGAGAGCCTGGGACTTGAGACGCTAGTTCAGTTCACTGCTATGCTATAGACTTCCCATGTGACCTGGGGCAAGTTACTTATGCTGACATAATTTAGGCTATGTCTACACTACAGCTTATGTCGCTTGGGTGGGAGGGTGAATAAATCACCCCCCTGAGCGACATAAGTTACACAGACCTAAGTGCCAGTGTGGACATAATTACACCAGCCCCCACAAGTGGCCATAGCTAAGCTGACAGGAGAGCTCTCTCCCGTCTACTTAGAGCGGCTACAGTGGTGCAGCTGCACCACTGTAAACTCTAGTGTAGCCATGCCCTATGTCTCTCTGCCTCAATTCCCGACCTGTGAAATAGAATATCCATTCCCTACCTCCCATGGTGTTGAGAGGTGCTCAGATACTCTGGTAATGGGACCAGATACATACTATAGAGAGTGGATTCACGTGATCTTTTATCTTGGCAACAAGTTGGCTGCTAATTTGCTTTTCTCTGACCTGTTCCCTGGAGCCAGCTGAGTAGAGTACCTTTCAAGGTGATACATGGCTTGGCTTTTTCAGGGCAGCCTTGAACATGGAAAGTTTGTATTTTGTCTTCACTGACCTCGTGTACTTTCTTTTTAGGCCAACTGTGATTTGAGACGGCAGATTGATGAACAGCAAAAGATGCTGGAGAAATACAAGGAACGGTTGAACAGATGTGTGACAATGAGCAAGAAGCTCCTTATAGAAAAGGTGAGCTGCTAGCTTTCCAAGTCTCTGTATCCAGAGCCACCCGGCTCTGGAAAACACACTCACTCTGTCATGCCTGTCCTGAACCCTGGAAACTTGCTCTTCAGAATGGAGTGAAACTTGTAGTCATTTGAAATACAGAATTAAAGCTATGCGTTTTGAATTATTTCTCTGAAATGGTAATGGGCAATGGCTTTCAGAGTGCAGAGCCTTTTGGCTTAATTTCTTTTGTCAACCTCAAAAGGAAACCAGCATCCATTCGTCTGAGCAGAATAGCCTGAGTTGTTGCATCTTATAATTCACTTGGCATTACTTGCTGTGGATGGTCACGTAGGTATAAAGTAGCATCTGTGATCCTAGCAGTGCAAGAGAGTATTGGAGGAGACTATGCAAGAAGGCACCATGGCCCAGTAAATGGGAGCTAGGACTCAGAGCTAGGTGTCAGATGTGTTTTGTGACTTAGGGGAAATTGTTTAACTTTTGCCTGTTTCTAGCTGTAAAATGGAGAATGTCCTTGTAAGGTGCTTTGAGTCCTAGTGATGAAAAGCACACTATAAAAATACTAGGTTATTGCTTACCAGCTTTCAGCCTGCTTCAATGTTAAAAGACTTCATTACAGTTAATGTTTTTAATTTAGTCCTTTTTTATATATTGTTAAACCATTTACATCTGATGCGTGAAGGTATCAGGAAATATTGTGTCAGTGTTGAAAACTTGTTTGAATTGCTTTAGTTGCGGCACTGATTGATCTTAATTGGGCATGACCTCCTGTCTGTGAAAGTGAGGGATTTGTAACTAGATGGAGCTGAATGTTTGTAGAACAGGTGCTGTGGAAGCTTCACTAACTGAGCTTTGCCAGTTCATCTTGATCCTTGTCGATGGCAATATTAAGAGTTGGCTAAGAACAGAGTATTTAAAATACTGCATAACTTTCAGCTCAAAATTGATCATTAGTGCTGCTGATTCAACACTACTGTCTTGTCTTCCTTCAGTCAAAACAGGAAAAGATGGCATGCAGAGATAAGAGCATGCAGGATCGACTGAGACTGGGTCACTTCACTACAGTCCGGCATGGGGCCTCTTTCACCGAGCAGTGGACAGATGGCTACGCTTTCCAGAACCTCATCAAGTAAGAGTAGAAGCTCTCTTGTCTTTTTCTCAGGAGGCAGAAAAGAAAATCCATCTCTCGTGCCTCTTACCCCAAGGCACTTTTGACTAATATGTGAGCTATATGAGGTGATCTCTACTGCCCTTTAGATTGAAACTGAGCTACTATTTGACAATGCACAAACAATACTAGACAATATTTTTAGGCCAGACAGCAAAGAATATTCTTCCAGTAAAAACTCTATTGCAGTTTAGGGAGTCAGAATCTAATTACCAGAATTGGTGTAGCCAGAACAGTGGGCTAATGCTGCCTCTCACAAAAAAGGCCACAGTGACTATAAATAGTCATGGCCTCTATCTTACACCCATTTGAAATACAGAAAAGATAAAGATTGAATGAGTTAAAGGGACACAAATTATATAGTGCTAATTATCTTACCTATGCCTTCAGTTAGAAGTGAAACTCGATTAAAACAAATTTACTTTTAACTCTTTTTGCAACTCTCTCATCTTGGAACATGCGTGAAGTTAGTCTCACTTCTGGTTCTTAATTCAGCAGTGTTTTGGCTGCAAGCCAAAGGAGAAGTATGTATGCGTTCTTTAACAAATAATGGAGACATTTCTCTTGGACTCAGGTTTTGTTTAAACAAGCCCCCCCCCCCCTTTTTTTTTTTTAATACAAATATCTACGTTTTTTTGGCTAAAGCCAAGTTGCTCCTTTTATGCCTAGCTTAACTGATGGTTTCTCTTTGACAGCAGTGCTTGTCTATGGTGAAAACAGATTTGCTTTATTAAGCAAATTCTTTGAGAGCAGCTAAAGATATAGAAGATGTTCTAATAGCAGTAAAATTCACACCTGTTTCCTCTTGGGGAGAGAGACCCTCCCATGTTCTCAATGCACCTGGCCAACTGTGCAATGCTGGGGCAGGGGGAATAGGACTGAGGAGGAGGGCAGGAATCCAATCCTGATTCTGTCTTCAATCTGCTTACACCTTGGATCTTTAGATGGATTTTCACAACTGTGTGTATTATGGTTGGGCGCACCAGGCTGTGTGTATTATTTTTAAAGAAGTTTTAAAAGAGAAAATCCACAATACTTAACTTTTTTTCTGGCAACAATGTTCGGAGAGAGAGGGAGCTGCATAACCCAGGAAATGGAAATGACAAAAACCTTTTACACAAGTCATCAATAGAAGTACCCTGTAAATTCCTGCCTGGCCCAGGCCATTAAGTGGGACTTCCATGCAAATATATCTCTCATGAAGTAATGTTTTATTTACAAGCATGCAAAGACAAGAGCATGCACAATCCTCTAAGATTGAGTCACTTCTTTGTAGTCTGACTTGGGAACCCATTTCATCAAGCAATGCACAGATGGTCCGGGGCTTTAGAATCTCCTTTAAGGGAAGAAGTCCTTTGTTTTCTTCTGCAAGAGACAAGAAAATAGACGTGCTTTTGAAAGTTTTACCTGCAATCTCTAACTCCCATTTTGTGACTTAACTGCCAGAGTGTAATTGAAAGCTGATGGAACTTAGTCTCCTAAGTAATTTTGGTGCTTTTCAAAATTTTACCCTGTGTTTTAAATTAAAATGACAGGCAGTTTTAATGATAGCTTTCTTCTGCAAGAAGAAGGTCCATCATTGGTGGAACTGAAAAAGGTTTGAATTGCTTTAAGAAGTTGCCTTTAAAAGGTGGGGATCATTTGACCATAACCATGCAGTAGAGGGCTCACTTTGCAGGGAAGGCAGTGATCTAGAATAGATCCTTTTAGGGACCTATGAAAAGTGAGTGGGGTAGCTGACAAAGCCAACCTCCTGTCATGGCTAACTATAAATCATGGTTCATTCCTGGGTTTTCTTTAAGATGATCTCAACTCCTCACTAGTAGAGAGATCATCACTTGCATGCTTATTATGATTTGGGCACAGGATTTAATCCGTTGGAGGGTTTCTCATATTTCAGCAAATGAAGACTCCCTCGCTCTATAAATTGACTAACCTTTATCAAGTTGAAGGATTTGACACCTCCCTCCCACAGTTGGCATGTCTTTCCATACCTTGTGTTAAAACACTTGATTTACTCATCCTAGGAGAAGTGATTTTGAAAATCATTTTGCTAATCTGGGGGGGATACTAACAACAGCTATGTACATGTAATTAGTCATCTGTTTCCATTACTTGTATTTTTATAGTCTCTCTGCCCCTTTCTCACCCCACCCCACTCCCTCTCCCCAAGGCAACAGGAGAGGATAAATTCCCAGCGGGAGGAGATAGAAAGACAACGAAAGATGTTAGCAAAACGGAAGCCACCTGCCATGGGACAGACCCCTCCCGCAAGCAACGAGCAGAAACAGCGCAAGAACAAGACCAATGGAGCAGAAAATGAAACGTATGTTACATGGCTTTGTATTGGGGCATTCCAGAGCAGCAGTGTTTTTATAGGATATAGCTATCTTCTGGGACATGGAATACTGCATTCACTTCTAAGCTTTAATGTTTATCTCATAGACATTCCTTGTTAAAAAAAATATATATATATATTGTAGAATAAATCTAGCATTCCAGAACTTGTGGCTGCAGCCCTAAATATTTTCCATTGGAGTGAAATAGGGATCAATGTTGCTCATAGTAAGTTGGGAGAGTAGAATTTTTTTTTTTCATGTGCAAGCAGTATTTTTTTAAGCCTTGCAGCTGCATCTGTATCTAGCCTCAGACTTGAGAGAATAAATGATGCAAATTTTTTGTTCTCTGCTGAAATTTTCCAATCAGATTTATCAAATAATCTCTCCAGATTCCACCACAACCTTTTCACACCTCCCAATAAAGAAATGGTATATGGGTTAGCAGTATTTATCCCGTTGGGCTTTCTTTGGAGGATTTCAAAATAAATCAGATATATTGGGGAAAGATTCTCCACATAATATAATACTTAAAGCAGTCCTTTCTATCTCCAAAGCACTTGCCAACATCCGCTAATTCCACTGGCGGGGAGGCGAAAGATCATGCTCTCTCCTCTTTTCTCTTGTGCACAATAAGTTATTTTCAGTGAATTTATTGCTGTCAAACATGCCATCTTGACCCTGCTGGGGACTAAAGCCATTTTTCTCCAGAACAATTTAGCACAGATAGTGGTGTGTCCAAGCTTTGCTGCCTCCCCGGTAGGTGTTGGTCCTTTTTCCAAGCCAGGATTATCTCTGAGGATGCGAGGGGTGGAGTTCAGTCTCCAAGCCCATTTCCTCCTTGTCTCTTCTACTGACACTACCAAGGTGCTCAGTTACCAAGTGTGTTGGTTCTCTTGTGATAAGGAAACCTACCTACTAGGAAGTAGACTAATGGCTTATCTACGCCAACCTATAGTATGCGGCATGCTGGGGTGTGAAGCCACCATTCACTAGCCCTCCACAAGCTAACTGTCCGTGTGCACCCTGCTGACGTGCATTAACAGTTACTTCGTGTGCTGTGATCTAGTCCTTCTTGAAACAGAACTAGTTAAAGTGTATTAACTGTTAATGCATGTCAGCAGGGTCCACATGGACAGTTTGGAGTAGGTTAGTGTGGGGTAGATTCACACCCCAGATTGCCACAGTCTGAACATTTGGTTAGACAAGCACTCAGTTCAGTTGATTATCTGGGGCTTCCATGAAGCACTTGGCTACCAATAACCAAGGCAGCAAACAAACTTCTGACCTAATGGTGAAAGGCTCCATCCCCTATAACCCAAGCTTCCGAGCCATCTGTTCCCTCTCCCTGCCACTACTCCCAGACATCTCTTCATTCCTGCCATGTTTCTATCTCCCCTCTTCCCTTCAGAGTTCCTTTCATTTTGTGCTCCTTTCATTCCTTTCCTCTCCTTACTCATTCAGTCCTTATCCTTGGTTCCTAGAAAGGTCCATTCCACACTCGAGTCCCATGTAATCTTCCATAAATACAGTAAACCAGGATCATAATTTTGAATGGCTTTCTATATTTCGTTTTGCTAAAATTGCTTTGTGGGGATTGCATGACTTAGTGGAGCTGATGAGAGCCCAGGGCCCTTTTCAGTCTCTATTTCAGAGTGTGCCCGTCTAAAAAAAGCTGCCACTGCCTTTTGGCACTCATGATAAAGATGTCAAAGAACTAAACGAGCCATGGAGAGAAGTCTCCTCATTAACGGGAATGGTGCTTCCTCTTTCGTGGTTGATGTGTGGAGTCTGGTTGAACTGTAGTGGAACGTGTTACCTGTGCTTTAGGCAAATAGAGGGCTTCATAGCAAAGATGAATCGAAAACCATTAACTGTGGCTTATGTCACACATGTCAGTTGCTATATACTCCTTTATGGTAACACCAGTATGTATCAGCACACTCACTGAGGTCTGGAGGTGCAGACTGAATGTCTGTGATTTTTTAAAAAAAAAAAAACCTTAGGAAGAATAAAGACTTTTCACAGCTTGCAACTATAAACTTGAGGGCACAAGAGAATGTTTATGGCTCTTTCCCACTTCCTCTAGAAGATTTGCCACTTAGAATGCATGGCTAGTAAGACCAGGCCTGATGTTTGGGAGGGGCAAGACTTTTAATCAAGTGGTTTTTGTGCCAGATGCAGAATCTTAGGCTAGGTCTACACTACTGCGGTAAGTCAACCTACGCTACGCAAGTCCAGCTACATACCTTAGGTTGAGTTACCATGAGGTCTACACCGCGGGGGGTTGACGGGAGAAAAATCTCCCGTCGACTTACCTTACTCTTCTTGTTGGAGGTAGAGTACAGGGGTCAACTGGAGAGTGCTCTGCAGTCAATTTGGTGGGTCTTTACTAGACCCACTAAACCGACGGCTGGTGGATCGATCTCAGTGTCTATCCCTGCTGTAGTGTAGACCTGCCTTTAATGTAGTTAAGTTATGTATGTCCAGATGGGTCTGCTGTTTGTCATGCCTCATGAATAGCACCGATATTCTTTGAGTTTAGGGTGGCTTTTTAGCAGTTAGCACAGTTGCTGGAGACATCTTGTAAAGTTGGCTGGCACCAGGCACATGTGGTCAGGGTGGAGTTTGTTAGCCTATGAAAACTTTGCTTTCTAAACGAGCTGGAGCAATTGGTATAATCAGGGTAAGCTCAGTTTTTACTAATTCGTTATGTTGTAGCCTTTGGTTCTAATGGAAACAATCCCTGATATTAACCAACATTGAAGCTCTCACTGCAGTGTATGGAGTCCAAGGCAGTTCAGGGCTGAAGTTGATATTCCACTAACCTTTCCCCTTAGGTCTCGGCATTGCAGTATGTAAGAGATACGCAGGCTTCCCCCACTGTTCTGATAAACTTTGCTAGAGTGGGGCAGTCAGAATTTTGAATGTCCTTGTTTCGTCAGTGTACGTCAACATGGTATGAATCTGTGTTTGATTTTTAAAAGCAGTTGCCTGCTAACTAAGTATATTATGGGTATATGTCAGCAGTGGCCAAACTTCCTGACCCTCCGAGCTACATGCGATAATCTTCAGAAGTTTGAGAGCTGGGTGCACCTGCCAGGGCTCGGGGCCTCTGCCCTGTGGCAGGGTGGTGGAGCTAGGGGCTTCAGTCCCACAGGAGGCGCCTGCCAGGGCTTGGGGCTTCAGCAAGAGTGGGGCTGAAGCCCTGAGCCCCATCAGGTGCCTTGTGCTGGGCTGCAACTCCTAGACACCCTGTCTCACCCCGTCCCCCCCACCCCCCCCGCTGGGCAGAAGCCCCTAGCCCCACCATCCTGCTGGAGGGCAAAGCCCCAAGCTCCCCCGCACCCCCCAGTCTGATAGGTGGAGGATGTGGGAGGCTACACAAGCCGCATTTTAGGCACCCCTGGTTATATTTAGGCTGGGGGGGGCACTTTTGCCCTACACAATAAGTGTGTCATATTTTGATACTTTCAAACTCAAACTGTTTCCTTGTAGGTGATTCTTTTAATTTGTATTTAAATTTCTCCACCCTTGAAATAGTATTGTTTTGAAAGAGGGTTGTGCACATCATCTCCTCTTAAAGTAACTTTGTCAATCTTGTAAAATTCCCTTTGCATGCTTTTCAACTTCAAAATACCTTACAAAAATAACTTACTGCAAAAACTAGGATTTATTAACCTCATTGTATTGCCTTGGGCTGCCCCAGAAATGCAATTTCTGGCTGACAGTGTAGACAGTTCTGCAGGCTGAAAGTCTGGGGTTTTACCTACAAACCATTTCAAGGGTCATGGTGGATTCTCTATCACTGGCAACTTTTAAATTGTGATGGGATGTTTTTCTAAAAGATCTGCTCAAAGAATTACTTTGGGAAGGTTCTCTGGCTTGTGTGATACAGGAGGTCAGACCAAATGGTCTCAATGATTCCTTCTGGCTTTGGAACCTCTGGGGGAAAAAATGGGGTTTTCCTTCAATCGCCAGTAATAATCTTTGAGTGTTTCCCAAATTCCTCTTCTTAAAAAATAGCCATTTGCAGTGTTTTAAAAATTGCCAGCCTAGTGAATTGTAAATGCCATTCAAATTCAGTGGGAGTTGGGTGCTAAGTCTTTTGGGGTCCTTTTAAAAATCCTACCCTCTTTAGAACTCAGTCTGGGGGTTTTGAGCACAGATGTGTCATCTTGTTTAGGGTGCCTTAAAAGGGAGGAAGGGTGTTCCTGTGATAGGAGCATTGAGCCATGATTTACCCAAGAGTAGTTATGAAATTCAGTCACCTCCTAAAAATAAGCATCTATAATGTAAACATGGACAAGACTGTAATTTAAGGCAGGAAGCTGAATTTGTAGGGGGTTTTGTGGTCCAGTGTGTTCAGTAGCGTAGCTCAGGCTGTCACAGAGCCCTCAGCTATAATGGAAGTAGTGTATTTCAAGTGTGTTTATATTAAATGACAGTGTTTATTTTCCAGCCACCTTGGCTTTTTTAAAATACTAGAAGCTAGCATGTAGCTATTTCTGGAAATACTAGGCCAGCGATAGTCATTCTATCGCTTGTCTGAAATGGGTAGATTGTCACTGTTTAACCCTGTCTATCTGTCTCTTACACACAGCCCACATTTGGTTTATTCAATTGTTCAGGTACCCCAAATCCTGCAATAGCAACCAGTTGTCAAAGCTTGCTGAAAACAGTGTTCAGTCTGTGAAGGCTTCTTTAAAGCAAAGTAAATTTGAGATTACAGAACAATCTGGATTAACTGGATCTGATTTAAATGTAGGTCATTTTGTTTCTTGAGAGCTTGTGTTGTAATCTGTTCTCCAAGGAAGAACTACCAATATGCCACACAACTTTTTGTTCTGAGTCCCTCTGTAAACATTGATGGTATTGGTTGTATTTTTTTAGTACAGTATGTTAATTTGGAATGTAGTGATCTTTCGCAGTAAAGTGGATTTACAAGGAGAACCTGCATCCTGAATATTGGACTAAACGCTTTCTTGTACAATGGTAAAGCAGGCAAATTCCAATTATACTCACTGTTCAACTGTAGCTGAATTATAGCTACCACTAAGGGGCACCCATTCAAGGAGCAGGTATATTAATTGGGAAATTGAGTAATCCTGGCTCTTATGTTTCAAGGGCTAGCCATTGTTTTAGGAAATGTTTGTGGAGGAGGGCAGGTTGAGATTTATAAGGTCCTTCTAGGCTGCTATACACCCTCCTGCAATTGCCTGGCCTGCCCCACTGCTATGTCAGGCTGTCTCCTGCATGCCAGGAGGTGTACAGGAACAGAAGAAGCTAGAGATGGGCAGGGTATGTCACAGATCCCAGAGTTGCTCTGCACAGAGATGTCTGTGTAGCAGCATGAAGCTCAGAGAGTGGAGCTGCCTTATAACACTCGGTGTGGTACTGAGTTGCTAAGGAAGTGAGAAGCATAACATTGTGGAGCTGAGGAGGTGGCTAGAAGTTGGGAGGGAGTTGAGGCCTCTGTCAGGGGGAACAAGAGGAGTAGACAATTAAAGCTGTGAATTCCTGTCCACCTCGCTCCCCATATAAATCTTGTGGGTATAACATTGACAGCTGCAAGTAGTAGTGTGCTTTCTACACAACAGTCAGTTAGATCCTGAACAAATTCTGAAGAGATTGAAATTCATGTAATATAGCATCCCAGGGGTAGTTCTCTGTAGATTTGTAATGAGATCTGATTGAATAGGTTTTCTTTTGCATTTTTATTTATTTTAAACATGGTGAAATTTCAGAAATAAAACAAATCGGAACATTCAAAAAGTGAAGGTTTCTGACGCAATGTTCAATATTTACAATATCTCCTCTTGGTTTTCTTTGTTAGGAGTAAACCTTAGTAAATTAAATATGTACCATGAAATAGACTTCAGACATGTGCAGCGCTCTATTACAGCGTGTCAAGACTTGAGCACTATCTTCAGTATGAGAGAGACTGAAGAATGTGATATACAAATTTCAAACAGTCTGTCAGTTGCTGAAGGATACAGCATGCAATGCTCCTTCCTATAAGTGAGCAGATTATTAAATAAGTGTGTATTTGGCATGGTACACTGAAAATAGTCCATCCGCTGGACAGGAATTGCACTAGAATGGAACTTTACTTACCAGTGCCATGGTAAATTGGCTGCATTGAAGCTTATGTCCTGTTTAGACCAGCCTGGCTACTTGATACTGTAATAGATACTGTGCTTACAAATGTGTTGGATATGTCTGTGACACTGTTCTCTTATGTATGCAGGTTAACATTAGCTGAATATCATGAACAGGAGGAAATCTTCAAACTCCGACTAGGTCATCTTAAAAAGGTAAAGAACTCTTTACAGCAAAGCTCTAAGAAGCACTGGGCCAGCTACATATAAACAGTAGTGGTAGCTATCTTTGTGTAAGAGCTATTGGCCTGAATGCAGAAAAGGAGACAGGCACCTAAGTCCCAGTTCTGCCTCCACTGCGAAGCGCACAACTCTTGCTGAACCCTGTAAGCTTCTAAACTGACTCAGCACCTACGTTTTCAGGGTAAAAGTTCCCAGGTGCCTGTGTTCCTGCCTCTGGGCACATATATTGCTGCCTCCCTCTAGGCCTGAGGTCCCCAAAGTGTGGGGCGTGCCCCCCTATGGGGGTGTGGAGGAAACTCCAGGAGGTAAAAATGCTCAAGCCATATTTATCCTGTAGCTTCCTCCATTTTTACTACCAGTGGAGGAATCACAGGTCCACTTATTGTCAGTGTAACATGTAGCCCAGAACAGAAGAATCCATTTAGAACTTGACCTTTACAGAAAATGAAGTAATGCTCTAGGATTGTCTCATTGTCTGAGGCTGTGCGTACCCTCCTCCACTTTTGGGAACTGGCTCATTTTTAATCAGTGAAAATAGAATACAAGTTGAAAAGGAGTGGAGTCTAATGTGATAATCCATGTATAATTTGAAACCTGGTGGATGCTGTCAGTAAAAGCTTATATATCCTGATTCAACCTTCTGTGTAAAAGGGCAGAATCAACTACTTAGAATCTTCCTTCCTTTCGGGGGTGAAGTTAAAACTACGTGCAGCACAGAAAGCCAAATCTCTGGGTAGCCCACATCCTCCCACTTCCTGGAGACATTTTTGTTTTCTGTGGCTTTTCTGGAAACCACTGGGCTTTTTATAAATTTGAAAAGATATCAAGATGCTGCTTAAGATATAAAGCTACAGCTCTGTTCCAGAATCTGTGTAACTTTTAGGAGGGTCTTGGCTGTTTTTATCATCAGTGATACTTGTTAGACTCCACATGACACACTTCAACATTTCAGAATTACCTGCTGTTCAATCTTCCTATACAATTCTAGGATACCCTTTTTGTTTGCACTGAAAGTGTATCATTTAATCAGTGTGTTCCTAACTGCTGGAACTGAGGAAAACATAATTCACATATTGGCTGGGGGAAAGGTGAAGAACTTTTATCAACTCCCACCTGTAGTTCCGAAGCATAGTCACAAGCAAAACATCCCAGTAGTTCTCCTCCCTCCCTCCCACCCCCCCCCCCCACTTGCTATCTTGAAGTTGACTGTAATCATTGTTTTCATTTTACCAAACCAGTTACGTACTATTAAATTCCAGTTATTGTGTCCATAAATCAGGTGAAACTAGCTACCCAATAATGTCTTGAACTTTGTCATCTTTTTTCATACAGGAAGAAGCAGAGATCCAGGCAGAGTTGGAACGACTAGAGAGGGTTAGAAATCTACATATCAGGGAATTGAAAAGGATACACAATGAAGATAATTCACAGTAAGCACTGGGAGGCATGTGGGGGAGAGAATAGGCATCAAATGGTAACTTCTCAAGGAAAGCTAAATTCTCTTAGGATACATTTGTCTGGTAATGGGAATGCACCATGCTTAATTCTGCTTTTAATATCCTGCCACCCACTGAGATATACAGTGCTGTGCTGACTTAAAAGCATTTGTGTGTCAAATATGTAGGATTTAGTACTTTACAAATGACTTGGGAAGCTTTTGCAGTGTCAGTGGTAAATGACTATCCAATCATTTGAAAATTGGACATATATAACTTAACCACCTTTTTGAGTCTTAATTTGAAGTGTCCTCTCTGAGCTGTGTAATAGCTGTGACTTCTTATTAGTAGGTGGCATTACCATTGTCAATGTTAAATTGTCCTCTCCAGATTTAAAGACCATCCAACGCTAAATGACAGATACCTTTTGCTACATCTTTTGGGTAGAGGAGGCTTCAGTGAGGTATATAAGGTAAGTTGGAAGAATTAGTCTGTTATATTGTATTTTGAGTCTGCACAGAAATAGTAAGCAAAATCTGACATTTGTTCTCTCAAATGGAGAGTGTATGTGGTTGTGGGGGAAGGAATGTAGAAATACATGTTGCATCTGGCTTTGATTTAGACAGCAGACCTGATATTTAGTTTCTGTTCTCCGCAAGATTTTATTGAAACATGCATTTGTTGGAGAATGTCACACTGGTATGACCAGGAGAATGACATGAAATAACTCTTGAGACTTAAACAGGTTTTAGAAATCTGCTTTAAAAAGGTAGATTTGAAATGGCTACATTGCTTTAAATCTGACACGTTATTGTAAATGAAAGGAAAATAATGTCCTAGACTTAACAAATGAAGGCTGTGCCATATATCCCTGGAAGTGTTTTGTATCCTGCCATTGACATGCTGAACAAACAATCCTTAGCCACATGGATAAGGATTATTTACATGATGGTGTTTTGCAAGATCAAGACCTATGATGTTTAGACTAGGCCATGCTGCTAATTGGAGAGATTAAGAGATTAATTTTAAATAAATTGAAAGCATCTGTTTCCCCAAGCAACCCATATGTGCTCTGTAGTTCATAGACTAATATAAGAATCAAATTGATTAAAATATAACTGTATACATTCAAGTATTGGACACTTATATGGATAACTAGACTATCTAGAGTCATCATATTAAGTTTGAAAAGGGATATTGAACCTCATGTTTCAGGATTTAGGATAATCTCTAACATTAGGGGTTAGAACAAGATTGGGTTGGGACACAATTATCCCACACCTGCATACAATGGGATGTCTTACACTGTGTTCCAAAGCGTCTGGTGCCAACCACTGTCAAAGACAGGATCCTGGATTAGACGGAACACTGCATGGATCCAGCAGCACAATTCCGACATTTGTGTGTGCTGGGTTGCATTTTAAGATCCAAAGGGGTGAAAAATTTCAGCATGAGCTATGTAGCTGAACTATTTGGCTCTCCAACCACAAATAGGTTGAAACTTCTTCTACCTGGAGATGTAACATCTAGCAATGTGTATTAAACTAATATATGTCCTATGTATTTTTTAAAATTAAGTACAAATGACTTTGGTGGCTCAAGGCGTCATGGCAGAGAGTCTTCCTTGCCAGTTCAAATCAAATATAGGTTGTTACTATCTCATGGCTGTTTGGCTTGTGTGAAATGATTAGTGCACTCAGTCTAGATCCTAGTGGACGGACTAGTGTTCCAAAATCACCAATTGTCTTACACTAATTGACTCCCTTATTGGCAGGTAAATTAAAGGACAGACTCTTAAGTTGTATTCAGAGTAGTTGATAGCATTAGTGACACGATCTACAGCATATTGCCATCTATTCTTTCCTTTGGGACACTAGTATGGAATCTCTTGTTCACATTTGCAGTATTAATTTGAAATTTCAACTCTACTGATACTTTCTTTGTAGGCATTTGATTTAACAGAACAGAGATACGTAGCTGTGAAAATTCACCAGTTAAATAAAAACTGGAGAGATGAGAAGAAAGAGAATTATCACAAGTAAGTGGTGCTGTAAAGCCGAAATACCAGATAGCAGAACAATGCATTGCTGTTTTTTCCCCCTTTTTTGGCCTGAGAATTGGTTCCTATCTATTGATACTGACTAGAATATGTTTCAGAGTAGCAGCCATGTTAGTCTGTATCCGCAAAGAAAAGGAGGACTTGTGGCACCTTAGAGACTAACGAATTTATTTGAGCATAAGCTTTTGTGAGCTGCAGCTCAAGTAAATTTGTTAGTCTCTAAGGTGCCACCAGTCCTTCTTGACTAGAATATGTATTTTAATGCAGCTAAATGTAAAGGTGTACATCTAGGAACAAAGAACGTAGGCCATACTTTCAGGATGGGGGACTCTATCCTGGGAAGCAGTGATTCTGAAAAAGATTTGGGGATGCTGGTGGATAATCAACTGACCATGAGCTCCCAATGTGATGCTGGGGCCAAAAGCACTAATACGATTGTGGGATGCACAAACGGGAATCTTAAGTAGGAATAGAGAGGTGGTTATACTTCTATATTTGGCACTGGGCAACCACTGCAGAAAACTCTGTCCAGGTCTGGTGTCCATAATTCCAGAAGGATGTTGATAAATTGGAGAGGGTTCAGAGAAGAGCCACGAGAATGATTTAAAGATTAGAAAACATCCCTTATAGTGATAGACACAAGGAGCCCAATATTGTTTAGCTTAACAAAGAGAAGGTTAAGGAGTGACTTGATTAGTCTGTAAGTATCTACCTAAGGAACAAATATTTAATAATGGACTCTTCAGTCTAGCAGAGGAAAGTATAACATGATCCAATTGCTGGAAGTTGAAGCTAGACAAATTCAGGCTGGAAATAAGGTGTAAATTTTTAAAAGTGAGAATAATTAAGCATTGGAAAAATTTACCAAGGGAGGTGGTGGTTTCTTACTCACTGACCATTTTTAAACCAATATTGGATATTTTTCTCAAAGATTTGCTCTAGGAATTATGTTGGGGAAGTTTTTTGATCTGTTATACAGGAGGTCAGACTAGATGATCACAGTGATCCCTTCTGGCCTTAGGATCTGTGAAACTATGAATTCTCCTCTCCTTCCTCACTGTTTGCTGCAAAGGTGAAGCCACTTTCTCCCACCTTGTTAGCATCACCTCAAATGTCTGAAATGAGCAAGAAAATTGAGTGGATGCTTGCAAAATAAGTGCATTGTTAGGGTCTGGACCAACAGTGGTGCTGTAAGTTTTCTTTCCCCTTAATAAGGGGATATCTCTCTATAATGACTTGGCCTCACTCATGCTGAGAACAAAAGTCCTAAGCTCATTCCCAGCTCCCCAGAGACACACATGGGGATTGTGCTTTCAAGAAACTAGAAAACCCTGGTTTCCTAGAATGTTTAATACTTTCTGAATTGTATGAATAAGCGTCCATTTGAATGTGGAACACTGAGAGCTGTGCCAAGATCATTATATCTAAAGCGCTTAATGTAGAACCCAAAGTAAAATCTCTGTTGCTAATGCCCAGAGTCTTGCCTTTCAGACATGCATGTAGAGAGTACAGAATTCACAAAGAACTGGATCATCCTCGAATAGTTAAACTCTATGACTACTTCTCGCTGGATACTGACTCGTAAGTGATGTGTTGATGTGTCTTTGCACTGTATTTGCCACGTTCCCCACAAAGCGTTTAGTCAAAAGCCTTCCAGCAAAGCTTCGTGATCCTGCAGTCAGGGTGGATCAGTACTTTACACAGTGGCTCTTGTCACCACTGAGTATCATTTGGACATTAGCTTAGAAGTCAGAAAAGGATTATCCATTTATATGGATAATGAACACCCACAATTGCATAATAGGGGATAAAAATGTATTAGGGACCTCATGCTTCACGGAATAAGGCAGCCATGAAGGGTGTGTCTGTATGGCTACACAGTGCATGGCAAGCTTGGGTGCAAAGCTGCAGCACTCCAGCCTGCTGTGCTCGAATTGTCCATGTGGACCCTGGTGCTGCACATAAGTTTTTTGGTGCACTTTGCCTACTGCTCTCTGAAACAGTAGTATGCAAAAGAACATACATTAACGAACTTTTAGTGCGCTGCAGCAGGGAATGCAGTAGATGTACGCCCCAGTTTGTCACGTGCTAACTGACCATGTTAAGGCCTATCAGTTAGGGCTTGTGTGGCCCTATGGGCAGACAGTTATGTAGTTGTCAATTATGGGGTTTATTACACCTTCTCTGAAGGTTTAGTGCTGTATCCTGTAGCCTAGACACACCATTAGTCTGATCTGTTATGGCATTTGTTCCTGTGTTCTTACACCCATTATTCAGCAGATCTTAGTTCTAGCACAATCCTATGCCCAAGTGAGGAGCTACAGGGGACGTCCATAATGAAAACACATGTACAAGAAGACTAGCTATTTTTAATGCATTCATGTTGCTTTGCCTAGAAAATCAGTTTTGCTCTGATAAAAGTAGATTTCAGATTTGGCTGTACGTAGATCCAAACCTGTTTCCTGTATGTCTGTGTTGGAGGCATCTAAATATGTACAAGTTTGATGGGGAATGACCTAGTTGAGGAGATTTACACGGAAGAGTAAATACAAAATATTACCGTTTCTCTCAGGGAACTTAATTTTGGTGTTTGTTCTCTTGCCTTCAGATTTTGTACAGTGTTAGAATACTGTGAGGGAAATGATCTGGACTTCTACCTGAAACAGCACAAGTTAATGTCCGAAAAAGAGGCACGATCCATTATCATGCAGATTGTGAATGCTTTAAAATACTTAAATGAAATCAAACCGCCCATCATACACTATGACCTTAAACCAGGTATGTTATGAAGCAGAATGGCATGTGTTTACCCTCTTACCTCTTGTTAGCAACCTCTCCAGACCACTAAGGAACAGTTCCAATTGGCCAAAGCCAGGGACTGGACCAGGTCTGTTGGTACCCATTCCAAAACCTGGGTGCTTAGCTTGCAGCATTGA
This sequence comes from Natator depressus, assembly GCF_965152275.1. Lineage (NCBI taxonomy): Eukaryota > Metazoa > Chordata > Testudines > Cheloniidae > Natator > Natator depressus. The sequence goes on from NC_134260.1 coordinate 6,322,842, forward strand.
AGGGACTGAAATGCTTGGTTTTGCTCTGTAAATGGGTATTGGCTCCTGGAGTTGCAGCATTAAGAGAGAGTAAAATTCCAGAAAGGAGCCTTCCTGTTCTGGACAAGCCCTTGTGCCATCATGTGTCAGGACTTGGTTTCTGTGACCTGGTTGTCCTTTGCTTTCCTGTGCCTCATCTTCCTTCATATAGCTGCCCAGTAATGGCCGGCACATTCCTCATTCTTGTTCTTTCCTTTGTGATGCTCAGTAAATGGCACCAAAAACTAACTTGGAAAAACTTGCTCAAAACTTGTTACTTTTATGGGTCCTCATAGCAATACATAGAGGTTAGATAGTGCTCTTGGAAGTCTGACCTTCCAGACTCACCGATGCCCAGCAAATCAGAAGTGTCCTCCCCAAATGTCGTCGGACAGTTCCCATCTGATAGACCATGCAGCTGAGAGAGCAGAGCTTCCTTGCTTGCCTTATCTGTTTGGGGTTGGATATGCTGGGTAACACCTATTTTTTACCCCAATAAAAGTTTTCTGTACTGGCGACAGTTCACTGGCATTGTATATCCTAGATTGGTGTGGTTTCTTGTACTGATTCAGTAGATGGTGCAATTGCACCAATTTATATTTTGTTGCCCTGTTTCTGTTCTTACGCTTCCCAAACCACTGTTTACTGGTGTCTGGTTGAACGTGCTGCAGGGCTCTCCCAGCTGATCTACAGACACTGTGTAATTCTGCTTCTTCAAAAGTTAGTAGCTTTGAAGCAGATTATACAGCTTAATCTGCTGGAAAGTTATGTGCTGCTGTTTCATTTAATCCGTAGAAATAGCTGATTCTTAAATGGATCTGGCCTAAGAATTGGCTATTTTTCCATGGTTCTGCAAATCGCTAGGGGGCACTATGTCATAGAGAAGAGAATTTCTGGCTGCTAAGAAGCCAGGGCAAATTAGGACTTCTGGATGGAATGAGTCACAGCTGTGTATATGTGCATGTCTGTCATCCACTCTCCTTTCCCTGACCTGCCCTCCCAACTCAACCAGTCTCCCTTATTGTTTTGACCTCTCCCTCAAGCCAGGAACCACCAAGGAGAAACGAATTGCATTGGAAAGCCAGGGTCTAAAGCCGAAAATGGGGAGGCAGGTGGGAGGTCAGAGACCCATTTGAGGATGGGGAGCATAGGTGCAGGCACTTGGTTTCTAGGTGCCAGGGCTCCTCTCAGGAGGACTCCACTGAGTCCTCAAACATTTTCTCCAGCCTAAAGGCTGCTTTAGCTGGCTGCATTTTGCAGGTCATGGTGCCTTTGTACAATGTGTGTCCATAATTTAATACCCCGTGTGCTCCACTGCAGTTCTGGTGCTGCTTTTCCCTCTCCTCTTTCCATAATAGATATGTCTCTAAAAAGCTATTTTCCCTTCTTTTAGGTAACATTCTTCTAGTCAACGGTACAGCATGTGGAGAGATAAAGATCACAGATTTTGGGCTTTCCAAGATCATGGATGACGACAGCTACAACTCCGTTGATGGCATGGAGCTGACATCGCAGGGGGCCGGTACTTATTGGTCAGTATTCTATGTGGCTGATACCAACTGAGGGTTCTAGAAAACTTGCAAATAACCATTAAAATCCTGATGCTCCAGACTTGGAGTTTACTTTGAATTCACTTTCCTTGTTGTCAGTCTGTGTGTGGTGTCCATTGTACTACAGTGTAGCTCTGTAAAGCACTTTGAGATCCTTAAGGATGCTCTCAAACTAGTTGCACACAGTGTTTCTAGGCTGCCAGCCTTTTCATCATCAATGGGTTAGTATTTATATCTTTAGATAGCACCTCTTATTCAAAGGGCCTGACAGGACAACTATAAACTGCATGTACAACTACTGCTGAAATGCAACCAACTCTGGGGTGGAACTTGGCAGCTGTTTAATAGCATGTATTACCATGTAATTTAGGGTAGGAAGTGAAGAAGAATCCCATACCCGCTTGAAAATGCAGGTAGACTTAGGAAGGCAGGAAGAATTTTCCAGTTGGAATTTAATCACCATCCTAGTGGTAACAGACTTACCTTTATAAAAAGTGCAATAGTGCTTTCAGTGCTATGCATGCCCAGGACTCCAGTTTCAAATTTCACATGAAAGACAATACCTCCAGCAGTACAATGGCCCTAGCACCACATTGTGGTATTGCATCAGTCCTGACTCAGAGGTTTGGACCTACAGTAAAAGCCGCTGAATGCAAAGACAGAAGTTGCATTTACAATGTCACTGTTCACAGTGGTTAGCATAAACATTGTTCATGTCACCATAATTTTTTGCAGGCATCTGTTATAATCTCATGTGTTCTATGGGTTTGTTCTCCTCAAATTCACTCCAAGCTGAGTCTCTAACAAGGACACAGCATCTAAGATTGCACTTTCAGAAATGTGTATTTTGGCTGGATGTTTCCATTGTGAAATTATTGTTAAAAGGACAATAAATACTAGATTCTAAATGAATGGGGGAAAGAAACCTTTGTTTTCTCAGCATGTGTGACTGGAGTTAAACTCTGCTCTGGTGAGGGGGAAGCATTCACTGCAACAGAGACTTTGCACAAAGGATGGACAATATGATGATGATTTGGGGTATTTATGGATTTTCTCCATCCTTATGCTGGGAATTTGTGGACTTAATGTGCACAAACGCATAGCTGAGGGGTAAAATCCCACCACATGACAAAGGGCCGGCCTTCCTCTTGAAACCAAAATGGCTGTGGGGTAAAGAAGCAGGTCACAAGCGAAAAGTGATTAGCTTGGTCTGTCTGTGATTAGCCTGGTCCCCAGTGGGCGTGCTTTGTGCATCACACCGTAGGGCATGATTGGCAGCCAGTTCTGTAGAGGTAATCGAGTGGAGAGGTGCACTGGCAAACCTGTGCGCGGGAAGCTGCCAGTCTCTCTGCCTGTGGCCAGCCAGTTCTGTTCACGTGTTTCTAACTGTTTCAAATCACTGAACTCTCAGGCAGTTGCAGTGGTTCAGATGGGAGCACGCTATGCAGCAGGTTCAGGTGCAGCCTCAGGGTTCACTTGTCAGTGAATCAGGAATTCATTCTTAGGACCCTTCTATACTGGGGTGTATGTTAGCTGCACTGGTGCAGACCCCGCTGTGGGTGCACCCTGCTGGTATACAGCAGAGTTCACACTGTGTGCCTATATTAGGGGTTGTGCTGGCATGGCTACATCAGTGTGTTCCACTGGTGCAAACTTCCCTTCTCTGGACAAGCTATCCAGGCTGTCACGAAACTCTTCCTTGCCAGCTACGCCGGGAGTTTGTGAGACCAGGATGTTGTCTGTAGTGGTGGAGAAAAGCCTGAGATAAAAGGGAAGGTGTTGAAATTCAAGGAGTCCACTTACAAGGCCTTTGTCAATAGGGACCCTATTGCAGGGAAGTGAAAGCCTTTAAGTGACCTTCCCAAAGTCACACAGGAATTCTGTGGCAGAGTGGGGAACTAAACTCCGATCTCCTGAGTTCCAGGCTAGTGCCCTAACCACTGGGCTATCCTGCCTCTCCCATTGAAACAAAGTGACTGAACAAATCTGGATGTGCTATTGATGACCCTTTGTCCCTTCCTTCCAATCAGGTATTTGCCACCTGAGTGTTTTGTGGTTGGAAAAGAACCTCCAAAGATTTCAAATAAAGTTGACGTCTGGTCAGTGGGTGTCATCTTCTACCAGTGTCTTTATGGCAGAAAGGTAAGGAAGGAAGCTAAACTGCCTCATGCAGAGGTTTATGATGTCTTTGGAGGGGAAGAGTTGGAAGACTGGGGATAGAAAATAATTGTGCTAATGATAAAGAGCCTGAATGTTTTAAGGTAGTCCAGAAAAACCTAACCAACGGGAACACTTCCTGTTATTCCACTGGCTTTGATAAGCTTTTGGTAACTGAACATTCCACATGCAAAGTTTGATGGACGTGCCGCTTTTGTACAGTGTCTTAAGTCAGTGGTTCTCAACCAGGGGAACGCCTACCCCGCGGGTACGCAGAAGTCTTCCAGGAGGTGCATCAACTCCTCTAGATATTTGCCTGGTTTTACAACAGGCTACATAAAAGCACTAGCGAAATCAGTACAAACTAAAATTTCATACAATGACTTGTTTATACTGCTCTATATATTACACACTGAAATGTAAGGACAATATTTATATTCCAATTTATTTTATAATTATATGGTAAAAATGAGAATGTAAGCAGTTTTTCAGTAATAGTGTGCTGTGATACTCTTTTTTATGTCTTTTTTTTGTCAGCAAGTGGATTTTAAGTGAAGTGAAACTTGGGGGTACATGAGACAAACCAGACTCCTGAAAGGGGTATAGTAGTCTGGAAAGTTTGAGAGCCGCTACCTTAAGTCACACAGACACAACAGGCCACAACAGTGCAGCACTGGCAAAGCTGGAGGAACTCTTGACAATTTTGTTGGGAGATGGCCCTCTTGCATCAAGGCTGAAACTGCAGATCTATGAGCACATGGAGTTTCCTCCGTTTTCTGAACTGGGGACACACTCTGGAGACAGTCACAACTCAGCCCCTTTGAATTTAAAACAACTGTGACAGAGCAGTCTGCTAAGCCAAACAGACGGGGGACCTGCAGTACCTTCATGGCACTCCTCAGCGGCTTCCCTAGAAAGATACTGAATTAGATAACTTCCCACCACAAACAGCAGCATCGTCATAGGCTTCAGAAGACACACTGTCAACTTAACGATTGTCCCTCTTGTTTCGTAGCCGTTTGGCCACAACCAGTCACAACAAGACATTCTGCAGGAGAACACAATCCTTAAAGCTACTGAGGTGCAGTTCCCTCCAAAGCCAGTAGTCACACCAGAAGCAAAGGTAAAATCTCTCTGCAGCAGGTGTGTCACTACCCGACACACTGAATGGCCTGGGGTTTTTAAAAAAACTCATTTTGGTTACCTAACACAGTAGTTAATCCATGAATCTCACAATGGTCTGAGCCTCTACTCTGAAATAAGTGCCTTCCCTGGATCCACAAGAGCCAGTCAGCTCTCCATAATGAATTGAGTTTGCAGCTTGCTGTCGTTTTATAATCTCAGGTCTCACCCATAGACACTGAACACCCTCAGGCATTTTTTTGGAGTGATTTGCTCAGTGTCGTTGGCATAAATTCCCCTTATTCTCTGCACTGTGCAGCTGTCTGCCTGGTAGCAGCCCTCTTACCCCAGGGATGCCTGAATTTCATTGCTGCATAACTTGTTCAGTGGTTCAGGATCTTTTGGAATAATGGCAGACTTGTCTGTCCCTGTCAGAGCGGACTCCTGGCTTGCGAGAGATTTGCACATGTGCAGGATACAGTGTGCCTAAATTGTCCATGGTGTACTGGTCAGCAGGTTGCAATTTAACAACAGCCGTCAGTGATCACACTGATGTCACTGTCAACACATGGAATGATCTCTGGTTTGGAATGTGGTAGCAGGGAGAGGTACCCAGCAGAGAGTCTTATGCTTCCCTCATCACCACTGAGCAATTATCCTGTTTGTTTAATTCTTTAATGTGCATTCACCAAGGAGTGACTGAAACTTGGCTAATATCGAGAGAAAAGAACAAGCTTGTTACACAAATAGGTCACCCCTAGCATGTTGTACTGGGAGATGGGAGATCTCAGTTCAAAGTGGGACTCTGCGTGGGTGTGTATTCTGAACTGTTCGGGTTTCATAGAATCATAGAATATCAGGGTTGGAAGGGACCTCAGGAGGTCATCTAGTCCAACCCCATGCTCAAAGCAGGACCAATCCCCAACTAAATCATCCCAGCCAGGACTTTGTCAAGCCTGACCTTAAAAACCTCAAAGGAAGGAGATTCCACCACCTCCCTAGGGTAACGCATTCCAGTGCTTCACCACACTCCTAGTGAAAAAGTTTTTCCTAATATCCAACCTAAACCTCCCCCACTGCAACTTGAGACCATTACTCCTAGTTTCGGTGGGAGGCAGGCTTGCTTCCTCCCACTCAAGGAACCATCCTGGTGCTGTGTGCTCTGAAGTCACCCACCCGGGAGATGGACTTCTCACTGTAAAGCATCATTTGAGTTTAATTTAAAGTGGCCATCTACAGCTTTGTATTATGAACACACACTACAGCAAAACCCCCACAGCACTCAAGTAATTATTCAAAAAGGAACCCTGCACCCACAAAAGCTCTGCACCCTTCATCTTTCTGGGAAACCTCAGACCTTCTCCAGAATCCAACCAAACTGATGATGAAATTGTGTTTAATTCTGACTCTAGGGCTTGCATAGTAAAGCAAGCGGTCAATTGGCATCATCCACACTGAATTCCTGTCACCCCCACAAATGGTTCCTCCCTCCCCAAAGCTAGGCATGAAGCACAATTTTGGGGGCGGGAGTTGTCGCTGTCCATGTGGTCACTTAATAAAGAATGTCAGTTCCCAGAGTTACTAGTCTGGCACAATTCACCAAGAACTATTATAAATAAAACTCCCCCTAACTCCTTTAGTCTCCTAACATTTGTTTGCCTTTTGGGTGTTCACAGGCATTTATCAGACGGTGCCTGGCCTACCGAAAGGAGGACCGGATAGATGTTCAGCAGCTAGCCTGTGACCCATACTTGCTGCCTCACATCCGCAAATCTGTATCCACAAGCAGCCCAGCTGGGGCTGCAATTGCATCAACCTCTGGATCATCCAATAACAGCTCTTCAAACTGAGAGAGACTAATAGGCCAAAAACTGCTTGAGAAACCGACAGACTTTCAGAAACAGCTTTGGAATAGAGGAATCTGCAAGGGTCTCAAGAAACCTGTACCAGGTGCTTTTTTTCTCTTGCTTTTTTTTCCATCCATAGAGCATGACAACATCAATTCTCATCAAGGAAACCTTCAGCATCTTAGGCAAAGCCACGCGGATAGGAGAAACTTGAGGTTTATTCAGTAAATGACCACAGAGGATGGCTGCTCTGAGCGAGGGGGAAAAAATATGGTTCCATGTACTGTGAACTTCTGAACACGCAGGCTTGGGGAATCCATGATGCACTGTGTGCTTCAGAGGAAGAATGTGGACTTTGGGGAAAAAGACTGGGCTAGTCCAGTGTTGATATTTAAACATTGTTCTTTTCTTTTCATAAAGTTTAGGTAACATCTCCTGAAAAAGCTAGAAGCACCAAGGTTCAGCTGGGGATGGTATGACTCTTTGCCCTTTGGAGGGGAAAAAAGTTGATCCTGCCTGTTCATGGCACTAGAGTTAGTGTTTTACCCCTGATTAATTTCAGTTTTTTAAAGAAAAAGTAACAATTTTTTTTTTCTGAAGAAAAGTTTTCTGGTCATAAAGTGAAACCCGTATTAGCAGGTACGTGGCAATGTTAACTCCACTGATGGTGCAGCTTTCCACTTCCTTGACACGGCTTCTTCCTTGTGATTCCCCTTCTTACGAGGGGGGGCAAGAGATAATACACAAGTGGGGGAGAAGAGGCCTCTGTCAATCTCTTGCTATCAGATTAGCATGCCGTTTGGAGCCTTGTTGGGTTTTCCTGCGGCTGCTTCACCACTCTCACACTTGACGGTTGTCCCTTTTTAATTTATTTGAAGTGCTGGGCTTTTAAAATAAAGATTGTTCTGTCCATGTGATGCTCCCCAGTCCTATGAGTACAGTATCTGTTGACTAGTCAAGACAGATGGGAGGGGAGTTCAGAAGGAAAGCTCTGTCCCTCTGACGTGACTTTTCTGGGCTCACACAGTATTGTACATTTTGTTGTTAAACTTATTAAAACCTAAAGTTGAAGACTCATAAGCTCTCCTCAGTTAGGTGATTTACTATGGAAACCACTTTCTCCCTTGCTTACCATTTTTCTTTTAAACTCACTGATTTTTAACTCTGTCGATGACTCAAACAGATGAAAAACCCAGGGGAGGCATGTTCTAAAAATGAACTGGCTTCCTGATTATTTTTGTAATCTGTTTGAGGTGACCTCCAAATTGGGGCAGAGGTGTCCAGCTGTGGAATGGGAGCCTGTTGTCCCCATCCTGCCCCTTTTTCCCCAAAGGAAGACCTGAAAATCAAAAAAGTACAGCGCTTGGACATGTGGCAGCCAGGTTGAAATGTTCCTAACATGTGTGGCAAGAGTTTTTAGCCAGAAATATTTAAAAATGCAGCATCCAATAAAACAATCTGTATTGGGAGGGGGGAAACTGAGCAGTGTGTTACCACAACTTTAGGGTGTTGTAAAAATTGTGTGTGGTGTAACCTTACTCATGCACAAAACTTCCCTTGTTTGTTGTGGATTGTTCTCTCCCTCTCTCTCTCTGCACAGCGCTTTCTGGATTCCTTCTCACACTATCATAGTGCGTTTGTTCTCTTTGGTGTTCAGTGCCTGAATGGAGTTCTCGTAGCTATCTGTGTTCTCCAGAGTGTGGCTTTTGCGAGAACTGCCACTTGTTTGCCTTGCTGTAAGCCATCCTGCGCAAATGGCCGGGTTAGCCCATTCAGCAGCCAAGGAGTAGTTGGTTGAAATGCGAAGTAATCTGTTGAAATTACACTGGCAGTCTGGGGAAGTACAGAATTCTGCTACAGCTTTGATTTTCTTTTCTTTTTTTAATGACTCTTGGGCTTCAGTCTGATGCATTCATCTGCAGCTGCATTAGGGTGGTGTTGAAACTCTTGTTTTTAAATAAAACTACATCTTTGAATCCTCAGCCACAGTCTTAGCCCTTTCCATTCCTGCTGTTCTCTTAGAAACAAGCTATTTAGTAAGCAGCACTTTGACATCATGTTCAGCCTCCATCAGGGAAGTCAGATCTGACATCTCATCCTGTCTGCTGAAGTTGGTTATTTGGCCTCCATCCGTAGAGGGGAGAATTCTAAAAGGGTTCTTTGTATCCCAGTCTGGTTGTTTCTTGGACATAGAGTGTGTTCTATCTCTGTGGGTGTGATTAGTTTTGTGTCGGATGCATTTATTCCTGCTGTGTGACACCTGAACAGGGCTGCGTTAGCCTTTTCTGGTGCTACTTGCTGTATCCAGTAAAGAACCCTGGTAGAATTCTAGCTGCCACACTTTTTGTTGTTAATATGGGTTTCACTTCAAGTAACAAGACCTTATTGCCACATGTGTTCATTTACTTAAAAAGAAAAAAAAAAAAGTGTCTGAAGAATTTGTAACTTAAACCAGGCCGGACTGTTTTGGCTCTACCCAGCAGACGAGACATGGATATTAAAATAAGTTTTAAGAAACCGAATTGCTTGACTCTTTTGATCTTGCTGTTGGTCAGTGCTAGCTTGGACTTCTTTCTGCCCTCATCATACAGGGGTTGTATTAATATATTATGGGGGGGTGGGGGAAGGGATTATATTCTCAGTGCCAGTTGGGTTCCATTCACACCAGCGGGAAGTAACCAGCCATAGTTGCCAATACCAAACTGAGGCACTTGTGAGATTTGCCTATTTATTGGCATTCCTAGCTTACACAGCAACTGATCCTCGGGATCTGGAACACCAGGATAAAATGTCAGAGCCTGTCTTCTCCCAAACCATTTTATACTTCTAACTGCAACTGCTACATTGCTAAGCCAGTATGACAGACTGAACCCACACACACACGTTATGTCCACTGATGAAGTCTCACCAAAAATGGGGTCAGAATTACTTTGTAGCTTGGAGGGACAAGGGTTGTGGTGGCTTGACATGGAACAAGTGACGACCAGAGAGCGCGTAAGAGCCCATTCGTAAGGATCCTGAAGAACTCTGCCTTTTGGATTAGTTAGTGCTGGGCTTGTCCACCTTAAAGTACAATGGAAAACCAACAAATAAAATACCTAGGCAACTACAGACGTCGTCTAAGCACATATCTGGACGAGCTGCCACGGTATCAACTCACCTTCCCAGCTCTGCTTCATGAGGACTTGGTGCCACTCGTCCACCAGAAAGAAGCTGATTTCTTCAGATGAGAACGTGATACAGCTGAGAACTCATTCATTCTGCAGTGAACCCAGCCTATATTCTTTCTCCCCTTCACTGGAAGTTGAAGTAGATTTCCAGTTGAGCATTGCACATGGAACAGCAACTCCTGTTACGTAAGGTCAGTCGATTTTACGCAGTCCCCACGTCTTCAGTTTGCTGACCCATACCTGCATTTTCAAAGCTGATTGGGCCAGCAATGCAGTTCTGGCAGTGGGGCAGTATCCATATCGGATCCATTCACGTAGGACTTGTGTAGTCCATATATCTGTACAGCAGGCTCGTGCATTCTGCTTAAAACCAAAGAGGGTGTTCACTAACTTAGGGGTCTGGACTCTTAATTGGTTTGTCTCATAAGTTGAATAGGACCCACATGCCATGTAATAAGAGTCACTGCTACAGAAGGTTAAGTCCTAACCCTGCCCCTGTTTAGATGACACTCCTGCAGGATCTGGGTGCAGGGTGTGGTGCACAAGAGCATATTCACATGCACTCTAGGAGACCTCATGTTTGCTGTTGCTCATTATTTCTATTACGGCAGCACCTACAGCTGACCCATGAATCATAGAATCATAGAATATCAGGGTTGGAAGGGACCTCAGGAGGCCATCTAATCCAACCCCCTGCTCAGAGCAGGACCAATCCCCAACTAAATCATCCCAGCCAGGGCTTTGTCAAGCCGGGCCTTAAAAATATCTAAGGAAGGAGATTCCGCCACCTCCCTAGGTAATGCATTCCAGTGTTTCACCACCCTCCTAGTGAAAAAGTTTTTCCTAATATCCAACCTAAACCTCCCCCACTGCAACTTCAGACCATTACTCCTTGTTCTGTCATCAGCTACCACTGAGAACAGTCTAGAGCCATCCTCTTTGGAACCCTCTTTGTTGAAAGCAGCTATCAAATCCCCCCTCAATTCTTCTCTTCCGCAGACTAAACAATCCCAGTTCCCTCAGCCTCTCCTCATAAGTCATGTGTTCCAGTCCCCTAATCATTTGTTGCCCTTCGCTGGACTCTCTCCAATTTCTCCACATCCTTCTTGTAGTGTGGGGCCCAAAACTGGACACACTACTCCAGATGAGGCCTCACCAATGTCGAATAGAGGGGAACGATCACGTCCCTCGATCTACTGGCAATGCCCTACTTATACATCCCAAAATGCCATTGGCCTTCTTGGCAACAAGGACACACTGTTGACTCTTATCCAGCTTCTCGTCCACTGTAACCCCTAGGTCCTTTTCTGCAGAACTGCTGCCTAGCCACTCGGTCCCTAGTCTGTAGCGGTGCATGGGATTCTTCCGTCCTAAGTGCAGGACTCTGCACTTGTCCTTGTTGAACCTCATCAGATTTCTTTTGGCCCAGTCCTCTAATTTGTCTAGGTCCCTCTGTATCCTATCCCTAACCTCCAGCATATCTACCTCTCCTCCCAGTTCAGTGTCATCTGCAAACTTGCTGAGGGTGCAATCCACACCATCCTCCAGATCATTTATGAAGATATTGAACAAAACCGGCCCAAGGACCGACCCTTGGGGCACTCCACTTGATACTGGCTGCCAACTAGACATGGAGCCATTGATCGCTACCAGTTGAGCCCAACAATCTAGCCAACTTTCTATCCACCTTATAGTCCATTCATCCAGCCCATACGTCTTTAACTTGCTGGCAAGAATACTGTGGGAGACCATGTCAAAAACTTTGCTAAAGTCAAGGAACTTTCCACTGCTTTCCCCTCATCCACAGAGCCAGTTATCTTGTCATAGAAGGCAATTAGATTAGTCAGGCATGACTTGCCCTTGGTGAATCCATGCTGACTGTTCCTGATCACTTTTCTCTCCTCTAAGTGCTTCAGAATTGATTCCTTCAGGACCTGCTCCATGATTTTTCCAGGGACTGAGGTGAGGTGACTGGCCTGTAGTTCCCAGGATCCTCCTCCTTCCCTTTTTTAAAGATGGGCACTACATTAGCCTTTTTCCAGTTGTCCGGGACTTCCCCCGATCGCCATGAGTTTTCAAAGATAATGGCCAGTGGCTCTGCAAACACATCCGCCAACTCCTTTAGCACTCTCAGATGCAGCGCATCCGGCCCCATGGACTTGTGCTCGTCTAGCTTTTCTAAATAGTCCCGAACCACTTCTTTCTCCACAGAGGGCTGGTCACCTCCTCCCCATGCTGTGCTGCCCAGTGCAGTAGTCTGGGAGCTGGCCTTGTTCGTGAAGACAGAGGCAAAAAAAGCATTGAGTACCTTAGCTTTTTCCACATCCTCTGTCACTAGGTTGCCTCCCTCATTCAGGAAGGGGCCCAAACTTGAGTTTTTTCTTGTTGCCAACAAACCTGAAGAAACCCTTCTTGTTACTCTTAACATCTCTTGCTAGCTGCACCTCCAGGTGTGATTTGGCCTTCCTGATTTCACTCCTGCATCCCCGAGCAATATTTTTATACTCTTCCCTGGTCATTTGTCCAATCTTCCACTTCTTGTAAGCTTCTTTTTTGTGTTCAAGATCAGCAAGGATTTCACTGTTAAGCCAAGCTGGTCGCCTGCCATATTTACTATTCTTTCTACACATCGGGATGGTTTGTCCCTGTAACCTCAATAAAGATTCTTTAAAATACAGCCAGCTCTCCTGGACTCCTTTCCCCCTCATGTTCTTCTCCCAGGGGATCCTGCCCATCAGTTCCCTGAGGGAGTCAAAGACTGCTTTTCTGAAGTCCAGGGTCCATATTCTGCTACTCTCCTTTCTTCCCTATGTCAGGATCCTGAACTCAACCATCTTATGGTCACTGCCCATAGGTTCCCATCCACTTTAGCTTCCCCTACTAATTCTTCCCGGTTTGTGAGCAGCAGGTCAAGAAGAGCTCTGCCCCTAGTTGGTTCCTCCAGCACTTGCACCAGGAAATTGTCCCCTTCACTTTCCAAAAACTTCCTGGATTGTCTGTGCACCGCTGTATTGCTCTCCCAGCAGATATCAGGGTGATTGAAGTCTCCCATGAGAACCAGGGCCTGCGATCTAGTAACTTCCGTGAGTTGCCGGAAGAAAGCCTCGTCCACCTCATCCCCCTGCTCCGGTGGTCTATAGCAGACTCACACCACGACATCACCCTGGTTGCTCACACTTCTAAACTTAATCCAGACACACTCAGGTTTTTCTGCAGTTTCATACTTGAGCTCTGAGCAGTCATACTGCTCCCTTACATACAGTGCAACTCCCCCACCTTTTCTGCCCTGCCTGTCCTTCCTGAACAGTTTATATCCATCCATGACAGTACTCCAGTCATGTGAGTTATCCCACCAAGTCTCTGTTATTCCAATCACATCATAATTCCTTGACTGTGCCAGGACTTCCAGTTCTCCGTGCTTGTTTCCCAGGCTTCTTGCATTTGTGTATAGGCACTTGAGATAACTCGCTGATCGTCCCTCTTTCTCAGTATGAGGCAGGAGCCCTGCCCTCTCGCACACTCCTGCTTCCTCCCGGTATTCCACTTCCCCACTTACCTGACATGGTCAGGATCCCATTGTAGTAAACGCTGGACAAGCATAGGAAGAGGGTCCGTGTCCCAAAGAGCTTACAGTAGAAAGAAACAAAACCAAGGGAAGGCGAAAGGACGCGTAATCCCCATTTTAAAGGTGGAAAATGGAGGCACAGAATGAGCCTAGACTCTGATACCGTGCTTTTCAGCTGTAGATCTCAAATCACTGTATGAAGATCGGTATCATCCCCATTCATGAACTCCATTAGGCTCCTTGGAAAAAATCCCAGCTGAAGTGATCTGCCCAAGGGTCTTGGTCTTAGTGGAAGAGGTAGGAGAATGAACCCCGCTCTCCTGCATCCAAGCCAGTGCCTGACCCCCATCCTTTCTCTCCTATGTGTGCGCACCCGGGCCAGCAGTGTCACTACAATGCAGTGATGCCATTTTATACAAAAGATGAACGTTTGATTTGTTCCTTGAAACCAATTTTCTGTCAAATCTGCTTCCATGCCTGCCTCCGCAGTGCTGAGAGTTCTGGTCCAGATCAGCACTGAGTGACTAACAAGCTGTTCATAGAATCACGGGGCAGAGTACAGGAAGGTCAGGCTATTGCCGCAATTACGCTATACAGGGGTGAGCAGCTAAGCAAACACCGTGAGCTATTTAGCCTTTCCTTAAAAGGAGAACGCCCAGAAAAGGGGTATCTTGGAAAGGAAGTGGCTAATGTTTCCGCCTGGCCTGGACGGGACCAGTGTTTGGGATGGACCTTTCTCTCAACCATGTACCAAATGTGTGTTTGTAGTGGGGAGAAGAAACCCATCCATTTCAGTTAATGGCCTTGGTAAGTAACACGCAGCTCAGCGGCACGTCGAATCAGTGGAAGTGAACCTATGCTGCTCCAGCTACTCTCGCACTCACCCCTTCGATTGTTTTTTCAGACAGCCTTGCTCCTTCGCCACTACACTGTCAGTAATCTGGAAGTCTTCTCTAGTTTGCTTCCTGACAAACTTGCCTTCTGACCTTCAAACCTTTCTTTTCTCCTACTCCCGGCTGTACCTGTGAGGAGGAGTTCTTCGAGTGCTTGTCCATGTCCATTCCAACCAGGTGAGTGCGTGCACATGTGCACGGCAGCTGGAAGATTTTTCCCTTGGCAGCATCCGTTGCGTGGGTGCACCCTGGAATCATGCCTTCATGGCGCTCAACCTGCCAACCGGCCACCCCCTCAGTTCCTTCTTACCGCCAGTGACAGTTAGCTGGAACTTCCCATAGCTCTTGCTTAGCAAGCGCCTCTGTCCGTTTCGTCTATCATTCTTCTGTAGTTAGTGGTAGCACTAGTTCTATAGTGTGCTGGGGGTTCCCCCCCCTTCCGACTCCCTGGAGCCGGGGTTCATAAAGTGAGGTCTGCGCTAAGCACATGCCAAAAAGTGACCCATACGCCGCATGTTTAAACCGCCTAGGTAAAGGTCACCAAAAGGACTGTTGCAGAATCTGCCACACGTTTCACCCCAGAACTTTGAGCTGCTGCTTCTGCTCTTCCAAAGTTCTGCTCATGGAGGCAGCTCTCCACACCCACTCAGACCCGGGATCGGGGGATCCTGTGCCTAGCACCACCTCCTCGGTACGGAACACCCCAACACTGTCCTGTCATCCTGGGACCTGGTGCCGAGAAAGGACTCTTTGCAAGACTCTCGGCACCCTCATGGCCCCACCGGCGTCTACTCAGCAGTAGGCACCAGTCTAAATCGCTGGTACCTCAGAAGAAAAAGAAACCGGAGAGGGATCATTCTCCCCTAGCCAAGTCTAAAGAGCCGACGACTGAGAGACTCCAGTTGGGCCTCAGCACCTCGTCGCCTGTAAGGGTCGTGTTGACTCCTGCCCCAATGGGGCAGTTGAGTCCGGGCCCACCCCGCTCGCTGGAACCTAGGAGTCGGCAGCTGCAACTCCCATTGACTCCGGAGGCATTTGAGGCAACTCAGGACTTTTATTATGCCTCACGGTGCTGTTCTCCCCTCCAATACCTCCTGCAGCACCGACAGCAACTCCGACAGTCCCGGCATGGGTGTCTTCTGTCCCGGCACCGAGGGGCACGGCACCATCTGGGTCATCAACAGCCCAGGATCCCCAGGATTCATGTGACCCCTTAGGCGCTGACAGAAGGGAACAGACACCCTTTATGGGGGCTTCTTCCTCTTCCTCACCAGGTAAGGCATTGGCTGGCACCACTATAGCCCCAGCCCTGGAGGACAACAGGGTGTTGCAGCAGTTGCTGCGGCGAGTTGCCCAGGGTCCGGGTATTCAGGCAGGGGAAGTAGCGCAGGACGCAGATTACGTGGTGGATATCCTCACACCCTCCAGACCTGCATGCATTACCCTGACTCTTATCAAGACCACATCGGACACGACCAAAACTTTATGGCAGACCCCGCCCTCGTTGCCCCCCACAGTTAAGCGCGACGAAAGGCGCTATTTTGTGCCATCGAGGGGCTATAAGTGTCTATATTTGCACCCACTGCCTGATTCCCTTGTCGTGGACACTGCCAATCAGCGCAAGCAGCAAGGTTACCAGGGATTCTCCCCTAAGAACAGGGAGGTGGAAGGTCTATTCTACGGGCGGTTGCAGTTCCGCATTTCAAATCAGCCGTCCGTTGTCAGTAGGTACCGCTATAATACAAGCGGGGCAAAGGCAAAATTTGCAGAGTTGCTGCTGCAAGCCTCCCGTGCTCTGTGTTGGTCGAGGAGGGTAAGCTCATCTTCTCTGCAGGCGGTGCTGGACGGAGCTGATGCGGCCATGAAGGTGATGGCTACAGGGGTGGCCATGAGGAGGGGCGCCTGGCTCTAGGTCTCTGGTCTCCCTTATGAGGTCCACAGACAATACAGGAGCTTCCCTTTGAGGGTGGAACTCTGTTTTCTGAGAAGATGGATAAAAATCTTCACAGCCTGAAGGCCTCCAGAGCCACCCTCAAATCCTTGGGCCTTCACACCCCCACCACGCAGCAGAAACATTTCAGGCTGCAACCTCCGCCGTGGTTCTTCCAACAACAGAACCATTGGGTGCTCCATACAGTAGAGAGGAGATACTCTATCCAATCCTATGCCCTCCCACTCTTCCCCCCCCCCTTCCCTGTCCATCTTCAGGGACCCCTCTCACAAGCAACTCCTTGTACAAGAGGTGCACTCACTCCTCTCTGTAGGGGCAATGGAAGAGATTCCTCCAGAGCAGAAAGGCAAGGTCTATTCCCAGTATTTTCTAACACCGAAAGCCAAAGGCAGCCTCAGGCCCATCCTAGACCTGCAGGAGCTCAACAGGTTCATGAAGAAACGCAAATTCCGCATGGTCTCCTTGGCTTCCATCATCCCTTCCTTGGATCCAGGGGACTGGTATGCCCCCTCAATTTGAAGGACGCGTATTTTCATATTGCAATCATTCCATCCCACAGAAGGTACCTCAGGTTTGTGGTGAACAGCCACTATCAGTTCACAGCCCTCCCGTTCGGTCTGTCAAGTGTTCACCAAGTGCATGGCAGTCGTGGCCGAGTTCCTGCGCAGGCGGCAGGTACAGGTGTTCCCATACCTTGACGACTGGCTCATCAAGGGCCACTCCAGGGCTCAAGTGGAGGCGCAAGTCAACTTCATAAGAACGGCGTTCGATGAACTGGGCCTTCTCCTCAACGTGAGGAAATTGGATAGAGTTCATAAAGGCAGTACTGGACTCGTCACAGGCCAGGGCATACCTCCCGGAAACCTGTTGTGTTGCATTGCGAAACCTCAAAGCGCCAGCAATTTTATTCCTTCCTGAATCACAGCCCGGGCTCCATCGCGGATGTGTTCCTCCTCCCATGGGGAGGCCATCTCCACTACGCATTCCCGCCCATCCCTCTCGTTCACAAGGTGTTCCTCAAGATATGGAAGGAAGAGGCGTCAGTGATATTAATAAAAAGAAAAGGAGTTCTTGTGGCACCTTAGAGACAAATTTATTTGAGCGTGAGCTTTCGTGAGCTACAGTTCACTTCATCAGATGCATTCAGTGGAAAATACAGTGGGGAGATTTATATACACAGAGAACATGAAACAATGGGTGTTACCATACACACTGTAACCAGAGTGATCAGGTAAGGTGAGCTATTACCAACAGGAGAGCGGGGGGAAAAAAACCTTTTGTAGTGATGATGAAGGTGGGCCATTTCCAGCAGTTGACAAGAACGTCTGAGGAACAGTGGGAGGTGGAGGGGGGGGAATAAACATGGGGAAATAGTTCTACTTTGTGTAATGACCCATCCACTCCCAGTCTCTATTCAAGCCTAAGTTAATTGTATCCAGTTTGCAAATTAATTCCAATTCAGCAGTCACTTGTTGGAGTCTGTTTTTGAAGTTTTTTTGTTGAAGAATTGCAACTTTTAGGTTTGTAATCGAGTGACCAAAGAGATCATAGAATATCAGGGTTGGAAGGGACCTCAGGAGGTCATCGAGTCCAACCCCCTCCTCAAAGCAGGACCAATCCCCAATTAAATCATCCCAGCCAGGGCTTTGTCAAGCCTGACCTTAAAAACTTCTAAGGAAGGAGATTCTACCACCTCCCTAGGTAACGCATTCCAGGGTTTCACCACCCTCCTAGTGAAAAAGTTTTTCCTAATATCCAACCTAAACCTCCCCCACTGCAACTTGAGACCATTACTCCTTGTCCTGTCCTCTTCTACCACTGAGAATAGTCTAGAACCATCCTCTCTGGAACCACCTCTCAGGTAGTTGAAAGCAGCTATCAAATCCCCCCTCATTCTTCTCTTCTGCAGACTAAACAATCCTAGTTCCCTCAGCCTCTCCTCATAAGTCATGTGTTCCAGACCCCTAATCATTTTTATTGCCCTTCGCTGGACTCTCTCCAATTTCTCCACATCCTTCTTGTAGTGTGGGGCCCAAAACTGGACACAGTACTCCAGATGAGGCCTCACCAATGTCGAATAGAGGGGAACGATCACGTCCCTCAATCTGCTCGCTATGCCCCTACTTATACATCCCAAAATGCCATTGGCCTTCTTGGCAACAAGGGCACACTGCTGAGTCATATCCAGCTTCTCGTCCACTGTCACCCCTAGGTCCTTTTCCGCAGAACTGATGCCTAGCCATTCGGTCCCTAGTCTGTAGCGGTGCATTGGGTTCTTCCATCCTAAGTGCAGGACCCTGCACTTATCCTTATTGAACCTCATCAGATTTCTTTTGGCCCAATCCTCCAATTTGTCTAGGTCCCTCTGTATCCTATCCCTGCTCTCCAGCGTATCTACCACTCCTCCTAGTTTAGTATCATCCGCAAATTTGCTGAGTGCAATCCACACCATCCTCCAGATCATTTATGAAGATATTGAACAAAACCGGCCCCAGGACCGACCCTTGGGGCACTCCACTTGATACCGGCTGCCAACTAGACATGGAGCCATTGATCACTACCCGTTGAGCCCGACAATCTAGCCAACTTTCTATCCACCTTATAGTGCATTCATCCAGCCCATACTTCTTTAACTTGCTGACAAGAATACTGTGGGAGACAGTGTCAAAAGCTTTGCTAAAGTCAAGAAACAATACATCCACTGCTTTCCCTTCATCCACAGAGCCGGTTATCTCATCATAGAAGGCGATTAGATTAGTCAGGCATGACCTTCCCTTGGTGAATCCATGCTGACTGTTCCTGATCACTTTCCTCTCATGTAAGTGCTTCAGGATTGATTCTTTGAGGACCTGCTCCATGATTTTTCCGGGGACTGAGGTGAGGCTGACTGGCCTGTAGTTCCCAGGATCCTCCTTCTTCCCTTTTTTAAAGATGGGCACTACATTAGCCTTTTTCCAGTCATCCGGGACTTCTCCCGTTCGCCATGAGTTTTCAAAGATAACGGCCAATGGCTCTGCAATCACAGCCGCCAATTCCTTTAGCACTCTCGGATACAACTCATCCGGCTCCATGGACTTGTGCACGTCCAGCTTTTCTAAATAGTCCCTAACCACCCCTTTCTCCACAGAGGGCTGGCCACCTACTCCCCATGCTGTGATGCCCAGCGCAGCAGTTTGGGAGCTGTCCTTGTTAGTGAAGACAGAGATAAAAAAGCATTGAGTACATGCAGTACAGCAGTGCTCCAATCAGTGGATAACTCCAACCCTGCCTCCATAACTTCGGCTTGGGAGCCACCTGATTGGAATAGACGTGAACAAGCACTCGAAGAAAAAACAGTTACTCACCTTCTCATAACTGTTCTTCGACATGTGGTGTTCATGTCCATTCCAATACCCATCCTCCTGCCTCTGTCGGAGTAGCCGGCAAGAAGGAACTGAGAGAGTGGTGGGTCAGCGGGGCCCTATATTGGGCGGCACGAAGGCGTGACTCCAGGAGGCGCCCATGCTGGCCCGATGGATGCTGCAAGGGGAAAAATCTTCCGCCTGCCATGCACGTCCGCAAGCACACACCTGATTGGAATGGACGTTAACACATTTAGAAGAACAACAGTTATGAGAAGGTGAGTAACCGTTTTTTCCTCTGGACTGTTATTACTCAACACTGTGGGCCCCATTTTCAAACATGGGCATCTGAACACCATGTACAAACCTCTGCATGCTCAGATGGGTACTGTGGTCTATGTATGTCCACCTTTCATGCTCAAGTACAGATATAAGCCTTTAGCTGCAGGGTTTGGATACTCCGATTGGCTCCTAGGTTTGGAGACAGTTTCCCAAAGCAGAGGGCTAGTTGGGATCAAATCTAGACCTGTCTGTGCATGGTCGCTAGCCACCTGCGGGTAACTCTTCATTCAGCCTTCAAAGCATCTAACAATTTTGCCTGGCAGGTGACAGGTAAGACTATCCTTGCAGGCCCCTGCTATATTCCTTGAGGTCCAAAAAGCAGGGCAGGTGGATGGAGGTTCTAATTCCTAAAGCAGAATAAGCACTGAAGATCAGGGGGGTAGAAAGTTAAAGGGTGGTCTTCTCCCCAGCTCCACTCTCGCTCTTCCAGTGGGAGGCAACTTGCAATATTGTGCAGCTCTTCCAAAGGTGGTTCTCTCTCCCCTCCCTCCTGTTCTTTGATCCGTGGTGATGTGGTTAACCCTAGAGTGACATTTAAATGGAAGTCACCCAGCACTGTAAGCTGCCCCTATTCCTCTCAGTGGATTGACAACTCTAGAGCGTAATGACCATTTCAGGCAGTCATCAGGCAGAAAGATCCTTGGCTGTCACAGAGGATGTAAAACGTAAAGATGGCTGTCCAATCTGGGACTAAAAAGGCAAATGCAGAAACTCACTACTGTGCGATTCCGGGGGGAGACAGGGAACCTTGATGGCCTTCTGCTCCGTCCTCCACAATCTGGAGTGAGGCTCCTATCTCAGTACCCACCCCTGATGTTCATGTAAAATCCTGGTTCAAACAGTAATGGTGAATCCAGGCCAAGGTAGCAGTGGCCAAAAGTTATTACCAGTTTGCAAGCTCTTTGGCCGAGCATATCCCTACAGCCACTCCTGAGTGAGGAACAAAATCACAGCACCCTGCTTAGCCTTATTCTTTAGTCACAGTACAGAAGTGCCTATACCCCAACTGAGATCAAGGGCCCCATTGTGCTGGATGCACTTACACAGTAACTGAGATGGGGGATGTTGTGGTAGGTGCTGTATACATGGAGGGTGGGATGCAATCAGCACTGGCCTGACTGCTCCCCCTGAAGTCAATGGTGAAAATCCCTTTTGCTTCACTGGGAGCAGAATTAGGCCAATGCTTAGCACTTTCGAAAACTCTACCTGTAGTGGGAGCCCATCCTTGCCCCCAAAGAGTTTCCTGGGAGGTGAAACCGAGGCACAGAGAGGGGACGTGACTTGCCCAAGGTCACCAAGTAGGCCAGTGGCAGAGCTGGGAATAAAACCCAGGTCGCCTGCCTTCTAGTCCAGAGCCTCTATGCACTGGACCCCGCCACCTCTCCAAGCACTGATTATTTAGCATTGTTGTTAGACTGGTTTGAATGGGCTCTGGTGCCTGAACAGCATCCTCAGCTAGGTCAAAGCCTCCTCTCTGCCCCTCCACGTCCGAGGACAGGTGCTTCAATGGAGAGGAGGTAGGGCCAGGAGGGAGAAGCAGGGGCTGCAGCCACCTATACTATCCCTGCTCTGTGGATACCTGGCTGACTGCTGTCCGTCCGGCTTATTTAACTAGTGCTTGAGTCAGGCAGGGAAAGGGTTGTGGAGGCGGTTAAGAAATATTTCTTATATTTTGTTTGAATTCCTCTCTGCCCCTCTTCCAGGCCCTTTTGGAGATCTATGTCTGATGTCCGGCGAGGAAGATGATGGTTTACAGACTCTGAGGAAAGGGTCCCACCCCTCTGGCAGTCCCTGGCCTAGTCAGCCCCCGCACCCCTCTGAACGTGATGGAAGGGCAGGCATCTCTGTGTTGGCCTGCGCTGATGGCTGGAGAGCACTGGAATTCCTTGCTGCAGCTCTGAGCGAGCCCATCTGTTTTTAATAAATTATTTGAAGCATGAACTCGGCCGACTTTTAAGGGCTGCAGGAGAATGAATATCCTGTTAGAAAACAGCAGGGGGGAAAAGCCCCGAGAGCCACACTGAGGGGCCAAACAGGCCCAGTCCCACACAAAGGGGGACCCTGTCTGACTGTCCCTGCCACGCTGGGCCCTCAGAACCAGCAATTCAACTGCAGGGGGAAGGAAATGCCAGCGGCTGGAAGGGCGCCCGGAGCTCAAATCCCCCAGCTGAAAGCAGAGTTACCAGACAGCAGCAGCATTAACCCTAAATCCCTGGGAACCACAGGAGTTTCCATCTGGCTGGGAGTGGCCACCCCCTCAGGTAGGAGGCCACTGGGACCTAGGCCGGAACATCCAGCCCTGCCTGGCTGACGCCACTTAGCTGCAGGAGATGGAAGAGGTCGGCTCTGCTCTGTGTGTGGTGACAGACTATGCTATGCCCCCCTTGGACAGCGGAGGTTCTGGGAGCTAGGACAGAATCCAGCCAGGTGTTCTCCTGGGGGTGCAGGGGGCCAAGTGATGGGGAGAAGATCACACCTTTGTTGGGCAGACCGCCGCCTCCCAGAGCCTGAGAAGGCCTCAGCTACCAATGGCTGGGCCAGATGTTGTGATGAGCTTTAGCCGCAGAGAATGAGGGTTAAAACATTGGACGCAGAAGGACAAGCTCTCGCCCCAGCTGCGGACAGAGTGTAGGACAGCACTGCTCTCCTAAGCTGGGGGAACTCTTCCTTTGTGTTTTGCTCCCCTGGGCAGAGAGATGATGGCTCCTGACTGTCCCCACCCCATTTATGTCCCTCTCAGGTCAGTGCTACGCACAAGCCCTGCGACAGGGGAGAGCAGTGATCGTGGACGTGGCTCTTAGAGTCTGACCAAGGGCAGCGTGGAGAGTGATGAAGGCCCTCGGCTGAGGCGATGGCAAAGACGAATTTTTCTTCTCTTCTGCCATTATGCCCCTGAAGCCGTGGCCGGCGGAGCTGTTCTCAGAAGCCAACACCGTGTGATGCCCGGCTGCCTCCGCTTGGAATCGCACACTGGTCCCAGTCACACTGAGGGATTTTCTGCCAGCTTCCTGGCCAAGATCTGAGGGAATCTGGCTGCCACTGCAGGAGCAGAGCAGTGTCGGCAGGAGTCTAATAGGAGAGCGCTGGGGGAGTTTATTTCATGGCTGAGTGCCCTGGAGGAGCTGAGAGTCACAGCCTGATCCTTGGACCAATGCCCCTTGTGGCTGGTAAATGCAATCGGCAAGGTGTTGGGTGAGACGAATGCCTCCTCAGGGTGCTGCCTTCCCTCAAGTGAGCAGTAGTTAGGCCTTGGCTCAGGAAGCCTCAGCTGGACTCTAGCAATGTTGCCAGCTCCCGTCCCTAGTCGGTTTGGTGTCCTCTGGAGTCTTCCATGTTCCTTTCATTTCTTCCCAGCGAGATTCGGGCCTTACCGGAGAGCAGGGGCCGCGCTGCTTTCTCTGGTTGTTGACCCCACCCCTGGTGGGGATGGACAGTGCTCGGAACTCCATTCCCCACCTGCTGCAGTGGGTATCGTCGGCCGCATGACCACGCTAATTGGCCTGCAATTGCTTTGGGGGCAAAGGGGAAAAGTCCGTTCTCTTTTTGGGGTGGTCTGTTTTTATTCACGGTGGGGCTGAGCCCCCAGCCCTGTTTAATGAGGCACCAGCTGAGCAAGCTTGGCCTGAAGGACCCTGTGGAGACCCATGGGCAGAATCAGGTGAAAACCAAAGGACTGCATGGATTCAGAGAGGGTACTCCTATTTAGGGACAAGGTGGGGCAGCACGGGAAGCTCTCTATTGCCTGCACTGTGGATAGCAAGGACCTCACCTCATGAATCCGTCAGCTTTCAGCAGCTCTAAATCCACTACGTCTGCCCTGCTGCTGTGTATGCGCTTCCCCTATGCCCTGGAGGTCCTGTACTAGCTCCTGGCCTCCAGGAACCCCAGATGTTTGCATTGACCCCTGAGCTCTCATTTCAGAACAGCCCTACCCACTGTGGCTGGGATCCTCTCCTCCAAGCCTGTAGGAGGGTTGGAATAAACAAGTCCATGGAGTGGAACGTTGGCTCCGAGTCAGTGACTGTCTTGCTACGATCTGTGTCCAATGTTTCCATTCCGATGAGAAGCTGCAACCATGCACGCCACGTCCATGTGGCTCGTGCAAGCCAGATCCAGATTTTCCAGTCACACGGTGAGAAGAATGGGGAGTACTGATGCTCCAGCCATACCCGGCTAAATCCCTGCTGTCACAGCAACACACCCACCTGGCCTGAGCAGAGGATCTGGGCTCCAGTCCCTCCAAAGTCCTGCCCAAGCACCCCAAGGGGAAGCTTCCTTCCTGGGCACTGACTTGGCCATCGTTTTAACCCTCCAAATGTGAGCCCCTCTGGTCTGGCATAGGAAGCGTGACAGCTCAGGAAGAAGAGAGCAGAGACAACATAGTGAGAGCTCCGAGTACTTTGCAGGGGGGAGGCTGGGACAGCCTTCACTTAAGGGTTATGGTCGTTGCATCACAAGGAGCGGGGGCATAGTAACGAGTGATTAAAGCTCAGCTCATGCGCTCACATTGGGGCTGTGACCATTTACACAAGCTGAGGCTCAGCTGCCCTCTGATTTAGAGTCCTTTCTCCGCCACAGGATTTTGTAGTGCGAACTTGGCCAAGCTCGAATGAGGGCAGCAGCTGCTCACCTCCTAGGGTTGCAGACCTTCCTGGACGGCAGCCTGGCCAGGGCTCTGTGGCTGGTGAGTGACTGGAAGGCGCTAGAGAAGGGAGCGTGTTAGTACTGAGCACCTTTTCAGCGCGATTTGCAACAAACAACACACCAGAGCCTGCCAGCCGTTAATTCACACGTCTTGTGTGATTTCATTGACAAATTGCTTAATACCTTGTGAGTCGTGAATAGTGTCCAGACCTCCTCCCCCCCCCCCCCCAACATGTTCCAGACAGGTCTCCACTTCACTGCTGCCAGCTGGAGCGATGTCAGAGCAGCAAAGCATGTGACTGTCTCCTGGGACTAGAATAAGGAGACTGGCCTCTGTCCTTACACGGGGCACTGATGGCATTGGCGTTCTCCCCACTCGGTGACAAAGGATGCCGTGGGAGCTGCCCTGCGGATCAAACCAGTACTCCAGCTAGCCTGCAATCCTGTTCACACCAGCTGATGCCAGCTGTTTCAGGGAATGGCGGAAGAAACCCCATTGTAGACCGTTACAAGAGAACCTGCCCCCAAGGAAACTTTCACCCGGCCACCAATATTTAGAGAGCAGCTTAAGCCATGAAACAGACACGTGCTAGCCTTACCAAAGTGTTGGGTGGTCTGGTTTTTTTTTTTAAAGTATCATCTCTCCTAGATAGCTATTTACATGGAGAATTAGACTAATCCTTATTTGAGTCCTGCTATGCCCTTCGCTCCCCTGATCTCTTTGCAGCAATGAGTTCCATGGGATAATGAGGCCCAAAGTCACTGTGTGAATATGCTACAGAATTTGCCATGCAATATATTTTGAATATTGTATTCTATCTGTTTATTCTAAATTCAGATGTAGTTGGGACTGGTTCTGCTTTGAGCAGGGGGTTGGACTAGATGACCTGAGGTCTCTTCTAACCCTAATCTTCTATGATTGTATAAGACTGGCATCTGGACATAGGATGCGAGCCAGGACCTTGGGGGAGACCAGGACACAGAGGATGGATGGGGTGGGGTTCAGGATGCACAGGGGGCAAATGCAGTTTGGGAAACTAGGACACTGAGGGGCAGATGAGAGTGGGAGCTAGGAAAACAAAGAGCCAGGAGCAGATCACGGGGCAGATGGGATGAGGGGACAGGAATCAGGGGCATATGGGGCAGGATGCTAGAAAAGGAGGCTGATGGCATGTGGGACAGGACCCCAGGAGTAGACAGGGTGGAAGCAGAATAGGGAAGGGGCAGACCCCCAGTGGGCAGATGAGGTGGAAGATAGATGGCGGCAGGACCCTGGTTGGCAGACGGGCTAGGACACAGAATGGGAGATGAGATGCAGGAAGGCTAGGCCGGGGGGGCAGAACAGCAGTGGAGAAGGGCAGGAGGGCTCTGACAGGGAGCAGATGGGGGAACCAGGGGGTGCCACTTATCTGGTCACCACCCACCCCAGGGGGACCCTTGTTCTGGGACTTGTCCCGGGAGAGGCAGCCAACAGCTGGGCCAGGCCCCCCAGCCGATGGGCCGTGCAGAAGCCTCTGCATGTGTTCATGCAGGCAGGGTGCATGAGCTGGACACTCACCATTAATTCGCTTCACTCCAGTCCCCTTTCAGAGAGAGCTGGGATCAAAGCACATGAAGGACGGGTTAGCAGACGGCAGGGTGAATGTGGAGAGCACGCGGCAGGGGGTACATCACAGCCACCTCGCCACGAATCTGCCACCTGAGGCAGCTGCCTCTCGCACCTGTGCCTGCAGCAACTTCTGTGCATACCATGCTGGAAAAGGCACCGCATATACCTAAAGGCCACGAAGGTGCGGGGAGAGGCAGTCACCCCTCCAGAACCCCCCATTATCTCTGCCACTGCTCCCCATACCACTGGGAGGGAACCCAGCCTCTGGGTCCCCAGGTGTTTCAAGCCTCCAAAGCCTGAACGGAGCCCAGCTGCTGCCCCAGACTTGGGGTCCCTAGGCACACTTTCGGGGCACAGACCCTCTGTCTAGTACCCCTCCACCCCCTGAGAGCTGGAACACACAGTCCAGCTGCTTACTCCATCGGCTCAATGCTGACCCTTCAGACTCCCTTGTAGCTGAAACACCCCCTCTTCCAGTCCCGCCCCTCCCCCCCCCCCCCCCCACAGTGGGAGCTGCTGGTTTACAGTCGCTCTCCCAGGAGGCCCATGGTACATGTCAGGCATATACCACATGCTTTGCACAGGATCGATCATCTTTGCTCTTTTACTTACCACGTAAAGCACAAGGGAGTACAGAACATGACAAACCACCTAACCACAGCATCCAGCACTCACCCTTCCCTTGGGGACCATCTGTGTTCAGGAAGGATCCTCCCTGCTAGGTTGCTTCTCACTCGTCTTGTCTTGAGCTGGGTGGGAAAGGGCCCCCAAATAGATCAGCTCCTCCTTTTTGTAACTTTCAGTCTCCTCTGTGAGGTGACCAGAAACCAGAGAAGTCACCCTATGACTTCACTGCCAAGCAACCTTTCCCCTGCTAAAGCAGTTCTCCTGGTTGGGAGCCAGTCTATATTGTTAGAGCGCTTTCATTTCAATGGGAGAGCACTTCAAGTCAACGACCCTCTTTTGTTATACTTCTGCCACCAGCCCTTGGACTTTCAGTCCAGCATGGCAGCAGACAGCCAACAGAGAAGGCAAAGGGGTTGCAGCTTGGTAAAGATACACAGAGCACGTTTAGAATCTCACCCAGAATTAACAGTTTTACAGACATTCAACAAATCCCAACACCTCCTCTTCATCCCCTGCACTGGAGGGATGCACAAGTGGGCAGAATTAGAATTGCACAGACAACAGTAAATCTGGCATTTCCTACACTGCAACCTGAATATCATTTGTTTAAACACAGTTTTGTGTGTGTAATACAAAGATAGAACACAGAGAGCCCCATTTAGGGCCATCAGGTAGCAGTTCCTGGGTGGGGGCATCTGTGGCCACAAACCCAAACACAAACCCCAACCCCAACCAACTTCTCATGTCTCTGTCCTCCCAGATTCTGGCCTGAGCTGGGAGCAGCAAGTCAGACCAAGGGACTGCAAGAGACTGTTTGTGTGGATTTTTGTCTGGAGCAAATGGAAGCAGGAAGCACCAGAAATCTTGGAGGGGGCGAAGATTCTTCTCTGAAGATTTCTAGTCAGTTTTGCAGCCCTGTGTACGTTCAGCTGAAGATAGCGTACACAGCCAAGCTGCTGGAGATCGGCCTGTCACTCATCCCCACAGGCTACCCAGGAGCAAAGTATCCGTTAGCTCAGGCAAGTCCAGGGCATGCTCTCCCCATAGATGTCCTGGTGACACATACACAGCTGATTCGAAGCACAGCAGGTGGGAAGATTCTGCCAGGGATGGTGTAAGTTCTGTGGCATGTGGCACCATTTCAAGCCCTGGCAGACGTACAGCTGTCTTAATGATGCCTCTAGGAGAAAGCAACTTGGGAAGCAGCATGGTCTGTTGCATAGAGCACTGGAGTCAGGACAGTCATGGCCCTGCCACTGACTTGCTGGGTGATCTTGAGCAAGTCACTTGCCCACTTTGTGCCTCAGTTTCCCTCCTTGTAAAATGCAGTAATGCAGATACTTCCCTCCTTTTCAAGCTGCTTTGAGATCTCTGCCAGAAAAGCTCTCTACATAAGAACTTGTCCCTGAGAAGTGTTTAGAAATAAGAGGGTGGTCATGGGAGTCAGGACACCTGGGTTTTGTTAATGTCTCTGCCACCCACTGTTACCACGGGCAAGTTACTTCAGCACTCTGCCTCAGTTTATCCATCTGTAAAATGGGTGTGATAATGCTGCCCTAAATCACTGGTCACTGAAAGCACATGAAGTTTCTGGATAGCAGTGGGAGCATTAATCAATTGCTCTTGGATGTGAGAGATGGGCTGAATCGGAGAGAGCTTGCTTAGATGTAGAGCTGCTTACAGCTCGGCAGCTAGGGCCTGTGCTTTAGAAGAACAACAACATGCTGAGTTCTACTTCCGCCGACCAGCCTGTGTACTGTGTGCGCGTACCGTGCCGAACATCTGACAGCCCCAATGGCTGTCGCTATGCAGCCATGGAGGCCTTCCAGCCAGGTTTCACCCACTGTTACCACCCTCACAGACTCACTGTGTCTCAAACGCTCTGAGATCTTGCAATGACCGTGTCGTTATCAACATTCCTCCAGACTGGGGAGCAGCTCAGCCTGGAATGCTGTAGGCTAGGGCTGCTGTAGGGTTCAGGGAGCACCCAGCTCCCCTGATTCTTCCTCCCTTTTCTTCTGGGAGCAGCAAACCTGTTGGATTAAAAGGAACCAAATAAGCGAAAAGCTGGTGGCTTGCCAAGATTACAGGTCTCACTTCTCCACTCTCCTGGGGGGAGCTCATTTGCTGGCATTGCACGTGCATCCAAAAGCACTTCCACTTCCAAGGCGGCTTCCAGCCCTTGCCAAAGTCTCTTTGGTTTTTCACTTGCCTTTTGCTCTTTTCTTGCCAAGTGAGAGAGAGAGAAGAATTGGTTTTGGATGACGGGGCTAACAGAGGGAGTTTGCCTGGGATCTGTCTGAGAGGAGGTACGCTAAGGGCTGCATTAGGGAGGCTGTGTTAGTGAGTATCTGAGTGTCTGTTGTGGGGACAGTTTGACCCTGTGCTTGACTGGTGGTTTGAAAAGTGTGAACTGGGAGTGCTTTGTTCCAGGTGAGCCTTGAGTGGGCCTGACTGTTATAAAAAGCCAGTCAGCTGCGAACAGCAGAGAGGCTAACAGAGGGAGTTTGCCTGGGGAGAGCCCACTGAGGCTTACATCTTGCCGGCTTCTCCGAGTAGTTACTACGACTCCTGAGGAAGCTCGTAGAAGGAAGGTAATATGGATGGGGAGCATTCAGCTGTTGTGACCTGCACTGGATGTGCCATGTTTGTCTGTCTTCCACAGGAGAGAAGCGACTTTGTCTGTACAAAGTGCAAGAGGGTCTCCATATTGGAAGAGAAGGTTCAAGGTCTGGAGAAACAAGTATCGACCCTGCGTTGCATAAGAGAAACGTAAGATTTCCTGGGCAGACATCAGGCTATGCTTCTACGGACACAATGTTCTGAAGATTCAGAGCAGGCTGCGCTGCGGGAACAGGAAGACAGTGAAGAAATTTGGCAGCATGTGACCTCCAGAAGAAGAAAGGGGAGCGTCCATGTACCAGCAACACAGATACAGGTAAGCAACCATTTTCATGTTCTCCCCACAGGTACTAATGCGGAGAGTGGACTAGATGATACATCTGAGGGAAGGGAACAGAGGGAGACTCTGCTGATTGGAACGCATGAAATGCCCTGTCCTAGGGTTGGCGGTTCCACGACCACCACTCCCAAGAGGAGGAGGTGGGTGGTGGTGGTCGGGAACTCTCTCCTCAGGGGGTCTGAGTCATCTATCTGCTGCCCCAACCGGGAAAACCGAGAAGTCTGCTGCTTGCCAAGAGCTAGGATTCATGATGTGACAGAGAGACTGCCGAGACTCATCAAGCCCTCGGATCGCTACCCCCTCCTGCTTCTCCACGTGGGCACCAATGATACTGCCAGGAATGACCTTGAGCGGTGTGACGAAGTGGGACTGTTCTTAATGTTTCCTCTGAATATTGTGGGGATGCCTCAGTTTCCCCTATGCAGTTCTTAAGTATCTAGGGGGTGGGATAAGGGTGTATGATCGTTGCAGAGCCCTAGAGGGCAGGTGTGTGCAGGGGTCTGGACACAGAGAATGGTCAACACCCTGTTTCCTGGCAACTGATGGCCTGGCCCTTCCCCCCCTGCAAGGTGAGAGCTAAAGGGTTGGAGAACAAAGGAATCAGGTGCCCTCCTGGCCCGGGAAAGGGACAAAACCCAGAGGAGGAGGGGCTGAAGGGTGAGTCAGTTTGGGGCTGGCTGGGGACATGGAGTGAAGTGCAGACGTGGTTGTCTGGTTCACTGCCCCCCCACAATGGACCCGGCTGAGGGGTCCTGTTCTCTGTACCTACAAGCTGTTTTAGACCATGTTCCTGTCACCTAATAAACCTTCTGTTTTACTGGCTGGCTGAGAGTCACGTCTGACTGCGGAGTTTGGGGGCAGGACCCTCTGGCTTCCCCAGGAGCCCGCCTGGGCAGACTCGCTGTGGGAAGCACACGGAGGGGCAGAGGATGCTGAATGCTCCGAGGTCAGACCCAGGAAGGTGGAAGCTGTGTGAGCTGTGTGTCCTGAAGACAGGCTGCTCACAGAAAGGAGACTTCCCCAGAGTCCTGACTGGCTTCATGGGGAGCAGTTCCAGAGCATCGCCCAGGGACTCTGTGACAAGTGGATCACTGCAGACTACGTAGCTTTGGGAAGAAGGATAAAGGAGTTTGAGGCGCAAGTGGTGTTCTCGTCCATCCTCCCCATGGAAGGAAAAGGTAGAGACCGTCGAATCGTGGAAGTCGGCCAACCTCCTCACTCTGGTTTTATAGATGGCCAGTTTAGCTAGGGCCAGGAGGAGGCTGACCAGGAGATCCCATGAGTTTGTGGGGTTGCGGATAGGGAGTGCATAAATAAGAAGGTGAGGGGAAAAGTGCAACCAAAAACGTAATAAAATATTGGTGAGGAGCCGGAATAGGGGCTGCAGCCTGGCACACTCCAAATATGTGTGCCAGGGTTTCCCTCACGCCGCAAAAGGGGCAGGTATCCGGGATAGGGGTGAACTGCGCCAAGTACACGCCTGTGCTCACGGCTCCATGAAGGAGCCGCCAACTGATATCCCTGGCGGGCCTCGGGACCAAGGTGGAATATAGGCTGGCCCACCGGGGCTCCTCACCCTCCAAAGGTGGCAGGAGGTCCTACCATTCTGTATTGGGGTGGGACACGAGGGAGAGGGCATGAAAGGTGTGGAGCAAGAGCATGTATAGATGTTTCCTTGGCGCGGTCTGGAAGCAGAACGGCTGCAGCTCGTGCAGCTGGCTCACGGTGAAGGGGTGGGGGGGTTGGTTCGGCCCACGGGGCAGGGGCCCAATAAAAAGGTCCGGTGGGCCTGGGGTGGAGGGTGGGCAGGGCGCGCCCTCGTGCAGGACCCGGTCGAGGTAAACCCGGGCGGCAAAGCAGCCTTCACCTCCTGAAGTACGCACCAGGGAGTACGAGGTCTGGAGATCCGCATGCGCTGAGCAAGCGTCAGGGGATCCAGCCAGTCTCCCCGGTCGTAGTCCAGGAGGTCTCAGACTCTTGTGACTTCTGCCAGGACCAACCTCTGGCGCACCGAGGGGGACTCTGCCACCTGCACGCGAAGCTGGGGGTTGTGTAGCAGGGGCTCCGCGAGATATGCCCCCTCGGTGGCCACCACAGACCTGGTCGTTGAAAGCAGTTTCCAGGTCCAGAGGAGGTCCTGGTAGAAGACTGGCAGCCCAGAGAGGTCTTGCGGAAGACCTCTCGGGCTATAGGAGAGTAATAGAAGGCAGATATATTAGTCCCAGGCTAAGTAGGTCCCTTTCCCTGAGTAAGGTAATAGGGAAGGTTCCAGAACTATCAGGAACCTTCTGGAGACCATTAAGACAGGCTGATTGGTTGCAGGTGTTCTAATCAAGAAGCTCCTAGAATCAATTAAGGCAGGCTAATCAGGGCACCTGGGTTTTAAAAAGGAGCTCATTTCAGTTTGTGGTGTGTGTGAGGAGCTGGGAGCAAGAGGCACTAGGAGCTGAGAGTGAGAACGCGGACTGTTGGAGGACTGAGGTGTACAAGCATTATCAGACACCAGGAGGAAGGTCCTATGGTGAGGATAAAGAAGGGGTTGGGAGGAGGCCATGGGGAAGTAGCCCAGGGAGTTGTAGCTGTCGCACAGCTGTGCCAGGAGGCACTCTAGACAGCTGCATTCCACAGGGCCCTGGGCTGGAACCCGGAGTAGAGGGCAGGCCGGGTTCCCCCCAAATCCTCCCAATTCCTGGTCAGACACAGGAGGAGTCGACCTGGACTGTGGGTTCAGAAAAACAGCCAAACTGAGGGCTGCCGTGAAGCTCCAAGGTGAGCAAATCTGCCAATAAGCGCAAGACCCACCAAGATAGAGCAGAAACTTTGTCACAACTGGTGTGAGCAGTGGGATCTGGTGTCCACAGCGTGGCGGAAGACGGAGGGTGTTTGGAAGGAAGAAAAAAAAAAGGGGGGAAGGGTCTATTTTTATTTTTTTTCACCACAATGGAGGAGGTAGTGCGGGCACTGACACAAGCCACGGCTGCCCAGCAGGAGGCTACTCGTGTCCAGGCAGCTGCCCAACAGGAGGCAGTGCGGCTGCAGCAAGAAACTAATCGCCTGCTGATGGACCAGGCTGCTCAAACCGGGCTATGCAGCGGGAACTGGTAAACCAGGTAAAGGCCCTTACAGAGCTGAACTGCGGCCATGATGGGACGCAGATCATTCAGGCCAGCAGTTGGCTGCTGAAAATGACGCAGGAGGATGATGTAGAGGCATACCTCCTGGTCTTTGAGAGGACAGCCCCGCGGGAGGCTTGGCCCCGAGAACAGTGGTCTGGCATCCTCGCTCCATTCCTGTGTGGGAAGGCCCAGAAGGCCTACTATGATTTGCCTGAAGAGGCTGCGGCAGACTACCCCCAGCTGAAAGCAGAGATCCTGGCCAGATCTGGGGTAACGACCGCAGTGCGGGCCCAGCGATATCATGAGTGGAGGTACCAGGAAAACAAAACCCCGCATCCCAATTATATGACCACCTCCATCTTGCATGAAAGTGGTTACGAACTGAGTCCCGGAGTCCGGAGGAGATACTAGAGGTTCTGGTCATCAACCGGTACATGAGAGGACTACCGCCAGACCTTCGCCCTGGGCAAGCCAGAACGAACCCTCCCCCTACGACGAGGTTGTCGCGCTGGTAGAGAGGCGAAGGACGGCGAGGGAGCTGACCCGACCCGTTAAGGAAGAAGCACCCCGGGTTACACTCGCAGCACCAAGCCCTAGAGCTCCGGTGACTGGGCCACCAGGAGAACCCAGGTGGAAAAAGAGAGGGGCTGAAGGCCACCAGAAGCCACAAAGAGTCGGAGCACTGAGGGGGAAGAGGATCGTGATGTTAGACTACCCAAACCAAGAGACCGGGGAACGCCTAGGGCTCCATGCAGATGTTATGCGGGCAGGGAGTGGGGACACACAGCTGCACAGTGTCCCAATGCCGAGGAGCCTATGCAGTGTAACCTGGGGAACTGGGCAGACCCATGCTCCCTAATCCACTTTGTGGGGGTCTCACTAACCCCACATATGTACACTAGACCAGTGAAGCTAAATGGGGTAGAGACCACAGCACTGGTTGATTTGGGGAGTGCTATCACGCTTGTCTTGGGGAAGCTCGTGAAGCGTAGTCAGCTGCCGTGGGCTAAGTGTACGGAGATAACATGTGTCCATGGGACAGTTGGTTATTACCCCACCATCCCAGTAAAAATCGAGATTCAGGGGAACACAACTGAGGTAGCAGCAGGGGTAGTCCCTAAACTCCCACACCCAGTGCTTATAGGGAGGGACTTCCCAGGGTTTGGAGACTTACTCCCGGTAGGGAAATTGGAGAAAGGGGGAAGCCCTGAAAGTAGTGAGGCATCCACAGTAGACTGTCAACCCCCAACCTTCTCTGAAATATCCCGAGATTTGTTCTCCACTCCCAGACAGCGTAGAAAGACAAAAAGGGAAAGAAGGGCAGCTAAGGCCTTGGGAACCTGAATACTGGCCCAAAGCCAGAGGGTCGCTCTCATAGGTAGGCGGGCCCAAGCAGCTGAAAAGGAGGCCACCCAGGAGGGAGAAGCACCTGAGTCTGACCCACATCCTAACGCCTCTGAACCAGTAGAGGCAACAGAGACTGGCCCCCTAGATCTCGGGCAGATTAGCCCCGGGAGAGGACATTTTGGACAGGACCAGGCTGAAGACCCAAGGTACGACAACATTAGGAAGGAGGTGACCGAAACAGATGGGGTCCCCATGGAAGGGAAAACCCAGGGACCAGGGCCCTACTTCATAATGAAGAAGAATCTCTTATACCGGGTTGCACCAGTACAGGGGCAGAAGGTACAGCAGATCCTAGTACCTCAAAAACACCAGAATGCTGTATTAAGTCTGGCCCATAGTCATCTTTCTGGGGGGCATCTGGGGGTAGAGAAGACCCTGGCACGGGTCCTGTGACGATTCTTCTGGCCCAGAGTACATAAAGAAGTGCGGAGGTACTGTGCGTACTGCCCAGAGTGCCGGCTGCACAGTCCTCGTCCCCACTTGAGGGCACCTTTAGTACCCCTTCCCATCATAGAGGTCCCCTTCGAGCAAATAGCCATGGATCTAGTGGGACCCCTGGAGAAGACAGCCCGGGGCCACCAATATATACTTGTCGTTCTGGATTATGCTACTCGCTACCCAGAAACCGTCCCCCTGCGGAACACGGCCTCTAAAACGATAGCTAAAGAGTTGGTGGGGATCTTTGCCCAAGTGGGGCTACCAAAGGAGATATTAACAGACCAAGGTACCCCATTTATGTCGAAGCTAATGAAGGACCTCTGTACGCTGCTCCATATACATACCCTGAGAACTTCAGTCTATCATCCGCAGGCCGATGGGCTGGTAGAAAGGTTTAACCGAACCCTCAAGGCAATGATAAGGGAAGTGGTAAGTCGAGACGGGAAGGATTGGAACACCCTACTACCCTACATTATGTTTGCAATCCGGGAGGTACCTCAGGCCTCAACTGGGTTTTCCCCCTTTGAATTATTATACGGACGCCACCCCCGTGGCATACTAGATATTGCAAAAGAAATCTGGGAAGAGGAACCTAATGAGGGGAGAAATATAATTGACCACGTGTTGCAGATGTGAGAACGGATAGCCCAGGCCACCCCTATTGTACGGGAACATTTGGAAAAGGTGCAGGAGGCCGAGCAAACCCATTACAATCATCAGGCAAAAGTCCGACAGTTCCAATCGGGGGGATCGGGTGATGGTGTTGGTACCCACGGCAGAAAGCAAGCTTTTGGCCCAATGGCAGGGGCCCTATAAGGTGGTTGAACCCATGGGGGAAGTAACCTACAAGGTGTGGCAGCCAGGACGCCAGAAACAAGAACAAATTTATCACATTAACCTCTTAAAGCCTTGGCACCAACGAGAGGCGTGTGTAGTGGCCCAAGAGACCTCAATCCAGGGAAATAATATGCAGGAGCAGATCAGGATATCCACTGATCTGACACCAAACCAGAAGAAGGAGGTAACTGAGATGATCAACCGATACCAGGACGTGTTTTCAACCAAACCGGGCCGGACTATCGAAGCATATCACCACATTATCACAGACTCTGGGGCAAAGGTAACTTTAAGTCCCTATCGGGTCCCAGCAGCAAAAAGGGAGGAGATCAAGGCAAAAAGGATGTTGGAGCTGGGAGTCATTGAAGAGTCCCAGAGTCAGTGGTCAAGCCCGAGTGTGTTGGTGCCCAAACCCAATGGCACCACTAGGTTTTGTAATGACTTTTGCCAGCTGAATGAGAGATCCAAATTCGATGCACACCCCATACCCCATATCGATGAGATAGTTGACCGCCTGGGCAATGCCCGATTTTTTGACCACCCTTGATTTAACAAAGGGATACTGGCAGATTCCCCTCGCCAAAGATGCGAAAGAAAAGACGGCATTCTCTACACCAGAGGGTCTGTTTCAATATACTGTTCTTCCTTTTGGACTGCATGGGGCACCTGCCACCTTCCAGCATCTTATGGACAAGCTCCTATGGCCCCATACCAGTTATGCAGCGGCATACCTGGATGATGTGATTATTCACACCCCTGACTGGGAAACCCACTTAGGAAAGGTGGAAGCGGTTCTGGACACGCTAAGACAGGCTGGCCTCATAGCCAACCCAGCCAAGTGTGCTGTAGGGCTAGCCGAGGCTAAATACCTTGGCTACACTGTAGGAAGGGGCATGGTCAAGCCCCAACTAAACAAACTAGAGGCTATCCAAAACTGGCCCTGGCCGAATCGGAAAAAGCAAGTCTGGGCATTCCTGGGTGTGGTGGGATACTACCAATGATTTATTCCCCATTTTGCTACCAGAGCGAGTCCCATGACAGACCTGATAAAAGCCCAGGGTCCAGACATGGTGAAGTGGACAGATGCCGCAGAGAAAGCATTCATGGATCTACAGACAGCCCTCTGCAGTAACCCCGTGCTTATAGCCCCAGACTTCAACAAAGAATTCATTTTACAAACAGATGCATCTGAAGTAGGATTGGGAGCTGTCCTATCGCAGATGATCAGAGATGAAGAACACACAATTCTCTACCTCAGCAGGAAACTCCTCCCAAGAGAGCAGAAGTATGCCGTGGTTGAAAGAGAGTGCCTAGCTGTGAAATGGGCCATGGAAACACTACGTTATTACCTTCTGGGACAACGATTTATCCTTGTGACTGACCATGCACCCCTCCAGAGGATGCAGCGAAATAAAGAGAAGAACGCAAGGGTGACCAGATGGTTCCTGTCCCTACAACCTTTCCAATTCACCAAACACTGGGTTGGAAGCCACCATGGCAATGCAGATGGCTTGTCACAAATACACTGCCTGATGTCCCAAGTTGCCCAACCCCGTAGTGTTGAGCGGGGGGGGGGGGGAAATATGTGACAGGGTCGGGCCAGATAGCTATAGGAGAGTAATAGAAGGCAGATATATTAGCCCCAGGCTAAGTAGGTCCCTTTTTCCCTGGGTATGGTAACAGGGAGGGTTCCAGAACAATCAGGAACCTTCTGGAGACCATTAAGACAGGCTGATTAGAACACCTGCAGCCAATCAAGAAGCTGCTAGAATCAATTAAGGCAGGCTAAATCAGGGCACCTGGGTTTTAAAAAGGAGCTCACTTCAGTTTGTGGTGTGCGTGTGAGGAGCTGGGAGCAAGAGGCACTAGGAGCTGAGAGTGAGAACGCGGACTGTTGGAGGACTGAGGTGTACAAGCATTATCAGACACCAGGAGGAAGGTCCTGTGGTGAGGATAAAGAAGGTGTTGGGAGGAGGTCATGGGGAAGTAGCCCAGGGAGTTGTAGCTGTCACACACCTGTTCCAGGAGGCACTCTAGACAGCTGCATTCCACAGGGCCTTGGGCTGGAACCCGGAGTAGAGGGCGGGCCCGGGTTCCCCCCAAATCCTCCCAACTCCTGGTCAGACACAGGAGGAGTCGACCTGGACTGTGGGTTCAGAAAAATGGCCAAGCTGAGGGCTGCAGTGAGGCTCTAAGGCCAGCAAATCCGCCAATAAGCGCAAGACCCACCAAGGTAGAGCAGGAACTTTGTCACACTATACACAAATGCAAGAAGCCTGGGAAATAAGCAGGGAGAACTGGAAGTCCTGGCACAGTCAAGGAATTATGATATGATTGGAATAACAGAGACTTGGTGGGATAACTCACATGACTGGAGTACTGTCATGGATGGATATAAACTGTTCCGGAAGGACAGGCAGGGCAGAAAAGGTGGGGGAGTTGCACTGTATGTAAGAGAGCAGTATGACTGCTCAGAGCTCTGCAGAAAAACCTGAGTGTGTCTGGATTAAGTTTAGAAGCGTGAGCAACAAGGGTGATGTCGTGGTGGGAGTCTGCTATAGACCACCGGACCAGAGGGATGAGGTGGACCAGACTGTCTTCCGGCAACTAACGGAAGTTACTAGATCACAGGTCCTGGTTCTTGTGGGAGACTTCAATCACCCTGATATCTGCTGGGAGAGCAATACAGCAATGCACAGACAATCCAGGAAGTTTTTGGAAAGGGTAGGGGACAATTACCTGTTGCAAGTGCTGGATGGGCTGGAGGAACGGACTACAAGGTGGCTAGAAAGCTGGCTAGATTGTCGGGCTCAACAGGTAGTGATCAATGGCTCCATGTCTAGTTGGCAGCCGGTATCAAGCGGAGTGCCCCAAAGGTCGGTCCTGGCACCGGTTTTGTTCAATATCTTCATTAATGATCTGTAGGATGGTGTGGATTGCACCCTCAGCAAGTTTGCAGATGACACTAAACTGGGAGGAGAGGTAGATACGCTGGAGGGTAGGGATAGGATACAGAGGGACCTAGACAGATTAGAGGATTGGGCCAAAAGAAATCTGATGAGGTTGAACAAGGATAAGTGCAGAGTCCTGCACTTAGGACAGAAGAATCCCATGCAGACTAGGGACCAAATGGCTAGGCAGCAGTTCTGCAGAAAAGGACCTAGGGGTTACAGTGGACGAGAAGCTGGATATGAATCAAAAGTGTGCCATTGTTGCCAAGAAGGCCAATGGCATTTTGGGATGCATAAGTAGGGGCATTGCCAGCAGATCGAGGGACGTGATCGTTCCCCTCTATTCGATATTGGTGAGGCCTCATCTGGAGTACTGTGTCCAGTTTTTGGACCCCACACTACAAGAAGGATGTGGAAAAATTGGAAAACGTCCAGCGGAGGGCAATAAAAATGATTAGAGGACTGGAACACATGACTTATGAGGAGGCTGAGGGAACTGGGATTGTTTAGTCTGCGGAAGAGAAGAATGAGGGGGGATTTCATAGCTGCTTTCAACTACCTGAAAAGGGGTTCCAAAGAGGATGGCTCTAGACTGTTCTCAGTGGTAGCAGATGACAGAACAAGGAGCAGTGGTCTCAAGTTGCAGTGGGGGAGGTTTAGGTTGGATATTAGGAAAAACTTTTTCACTAGGAGGGTGGTGAAACACTGGAATGCGTTACCTAGGGAGGTGGTGGAATCTCCTTCCTTAGAAGTTTTTAAGGTCAGGCTTGACAAAGCCCTGGCTAGGATGATTTAGTTGGGGATTGGTCCTGCTCTGAGCAGGGGGTTGGACTAGATGACCTCCTGAGGTCCCTTCCAACCCTGATATTCTATGATTGTATGAGCCCTGTGGTTCCGCTGTTGAGGGACGGGAAGGGGAATCGCACGGATCACTGTTCCCCCAGCGACGGCCAGATTCCATCTCCAACTAGCACGCTTTCGGCAATTCCCTCCTCCCCACTCTGCGGTCCCTTCCAACCCTGATATTCTATGATTCTATGACGTTTGGTTAACATCTCTGGTCTGGTTTGGTGAGGGTCCAGCCTGGTTCTGGCTACTTTTATTCTCTTCTCAGCCCCAGTTTTTAATTCACGTTTCTTGGTAGGCTTAGCTGGGAGAACCACTGGGATAGAGCCCATCTCCATTCAAACTTCTCTGCTGGATCAGCCCAGTTGTGTGCACTGACTGTTTGCAGTAGCATCAACTGACTCAGCAATGCTTTGACTGTCTCCTTTTGAGTTTCCATCTTTCCACAAGGGAGGGATGCTGCTAATCAACTCACTGCCCCGTCCCCAGGTTTCCCCATTTTGGCAGCTCTCACATAATGTTAAACTGGGACATCGGAAATCTCTTGTTGGCTGGTTCTTTCAGCCACTAGGCTATTAGGACCAGACCCTGATCTTAGCTCTTTCCAAAATCATGACTGGTGCAGCAAGCTGCACGGGATGTGGAGGGAGGTGCACAGGCTGCAGAAGGGAAGAGTTTGGAGGAGGTGCCAGAAGTCAGTCAGTCTGTGTGCACAGGGCTGGAATGCCAACTGAAGTTGCAGCACCTCTGTAAATCGTTGTCTTAATAAAGAGCCAGTTTCGTTTTGTGAGCATGGTGTCCTTTCATCTTATTACCCACATGCTCTGCCTAAAACTACTAGCGCCGGGCAGCTTCCACCTGTGCAAGTCCCTTTTTTTTAGCCTGGCATGGCTTCATTGGGGTTCTGCTCCGATGCAGCTGTACTAGTGGTGGGAACTCGAATGCAAACAAGGCCTCACTTACACTGGAGTGAATCTGGCATGACATCCTTGCATGTAGGGCTGCCGCCTCTTTGGGGAAAAAGCAGCTTACGGAAGTTTAGTCACTACTGCATGAGAGTTTGTACAAATTATTAAACAAGGCAAGGTCCATGTCTGTGACTCATTTGCAATGTAAGCGGGTGTGTAATTTGCTTAGAAAAGGGTGCATGCTGATGTGGTGCTGGTGAAAGGCCTTGGATCAACCATCCTGGTAAATAAAATCTGCTTAGCTACAGGGCGAGCGAGCTCCCCCCACATGCTGCCCTTACCCCTCGTAAAGCTTCCCTTGGTTCGTCCCTGGATTCAGTGCATGCGCACGGGGAAGGAAGGGAGCCCAGGGAAAGCATTGAGTAGTGGCAGCTTAAGCGCCTGGTGTTTGTGAGGAACACCCCTGCTGTTTGAGCCCAGCCCTTGCTGCTGCTGCCAGCACTGGCAGAAGGGTTGAATATCTAAGCTGCGTATGTGGCCCCCATGACTGTATCTGAGGGTGAGGGCCCCCGAAGGAAATTACATGTTGCAATGATGAGCATCACAGCGCCAAACAACTTTTAGGTGCCTAGAAAAATCACAAGAACAACGCTGCCATCGACAAAGCCTGAGCTAGGGCCCAAGGCTCCCTATACAATGAATGGGGGGAAGAGGCACCTGAGACTGTGATCCACAAAGCCTGCGTGCTAGGTGGGAAGCACCTAAGCTAGCCCGTGGGAGATGCTGATGACTGGGGTGCTTGCTGGGGACAAGGGGGCTTCCTCGAGCCAAGCGCTG
This sequence comes from Natator depressus, assembly GCF_965152275.1. NCBI lineage: Eukaryota > Metazoa > Chordata > Testudines > Cheloniidae > Natator > Natator depressus. The sequence goes on from NC_134260.1 coordinate 6,363,980, forward strand.
TACGTACGGTCGGATTCTTTCCGGCACTAAGCAGCGATGCTGGAGGAGCCCCACCCAGCCCCGGCAGGAAACCGATGGCCAAAGCCGGTTGTTGCTCACTCGATTCTCAGCTCTCTTTGGGGCCCTGTCAATACCTTTCATTTAGGCTTTGCCAAATGATGGGGGTGGGTTATGGCAGCTTGGCACCAGTTCAGTAGTTGGCCCCCCACATCAGCTGCTTGTAGCAGAAGACAGTGGCAACCTATGCACCTGTGAACCCAAGTCTGCATGCAGAGAGAGCCTTAAAAACAGTTAGACAAATTTTGTTTTCACTTTGGAAAAAAACAAACAACTTTTGCCTTCTTCATAAATCAGGCAGTTTTCAGACCAAGCCAAAATCATGGGCTCTAACAAAGGGCTTAAAAAGAGAAGCGGCTTGCAGCCTTAAATGTAGAAAACCTGCAGCCTCCACATACGGATTCTCTGATCATACATGGCTGGATCTTTTTCCCTCTGGACGTTACCGCACAGGAGCTGATTCATCACGCCTTGGCCAGCCAACGCTCTCTTCATTGGCAGCGGAAACGTTCGGAGTGCAAAGGAATGCAGAATCAGGGCCCAGCCTAGATTGCCTGGTTAGTGACTGAGTTTGCAAACTCCAGTTTCCTGCCGTCCGAGCCATTTGGACGGTTCCGGCCAAGCAGAGGCGCACAAGGGAAAGTTGGCAATAGAGTAACTGCTGATGAATTTCTTAATGTGCTCGATAAGTCATGTGTCATCATTCACCTATTTTTTTGGCCACGGATTATTCAGCTTCCGTGAGATGGAGTTCTTCTCTCTTTGCCATAGCAATAGCTAAAGTCATGCGTGTGTTTCCAGAAGCGACGGTGCCTTGGCTGATAGGAGATCAGAGCTGATGAAATTTTCCATTCAGCCCCTTTGCACCATTACCATTGTCCAGCATTGCCATGCCGCTGAAGTTGCTAACAGAAGTCCGAGCAAGAAAACTACCCCGGTAGCTTTGTTCTATTCCCTGGGAGTGTAATAGCATAGGCAGTGGTCTTGTTGCTCTCATGTATTAAACACAGCCGAGCCAACCCCTGAACAACCCCTGGTGCTGCAGGAGGTGTGGGTGATGACTGCACAGCGAGACAGTTGGGAACAAACGCTCCAGGCTCCACGCTATCAGGGAACTGTCCTTTGGAGTGAAGTTTAAGAACAGAGGGTCCTGACCATTGGTGGTCATTAAAGATCCGCTGACTCTTTGGCACTGATGTTGGGTGGTGAAATTCCACCTCTGGGATGGAGACGGTCTTTGGCACTCATGCACAGCTTTACACTTTCTAAGCTAGCAGGTCATCTTTAAATCAAGATGGGATGTTTTCCGAAAAGCTATTTTCTAGTTAAAACTGGAATGATTTCGGGGGGGGGGCGTTCTCTGATCTCTTGCCTGGCACAGGCTAGACTAGAGGATCACAGTGGTCCCTTCTGGCTTTAGCATCTAGGAACACTTTCCTCAATGTCGATTTGCGAGCTGTCATTTAGCAGTTTGATTTGGTATTGCCGTAGCACTGAGCACCCCTGCTCCTAGGCCAGGACCCTGTTGTGTGAGGTGCTGGACAGACACAGAGCAAAGAGCTTCCAATGTAAGTAAGTGTTACCACTGGCTCCATGTCCTTGTGGAAGGGCTGTCGATTACAATTCTGCTGTGCTATTTGTTCCTTGGCTTTTTTCACATACACAAAACTTGGCTGTTACCCTCTCTCTTCTCTATCCTATCAGCAGTGTACTGTGCTTACATGATTTGGTCCTTGGCTTGTGTGTGATCTCATGAATTGAGGCCAATAAAAATAAGACTCAGGGTGGGGGCAGATTGGAAAGTTCATCCCACTCCAATACTGCACTGGCTCAAGCTTGGGAGGTGAATAATTTACCTTGAGAATCTCCTTCAGGCATGGAATACAGAAGTATCATCAGACACAACTACCCCGTCTGAGCCTTTCCTGTCCCGCCCTTCACTGTGCACAGTTGATGTGCTTATTAGCTGAGCCATGAGGGGAAGGGAGGGGTAAAGCACTATCCTAGCGCTCCAGAGCCACAGGTTCAGGTCCTGCCTCTGCCACAAACTTATGTGACCTTGGGCAAGTCACTTATTCTCGCTGAGCCTCAGTCCCCCAGCTGTAACAGGAGGATAATATTTGGAATCGCACAGAAGCCAATGAAGTGCAGGGCTTTGATACAGTCAGGGCAGGGATGATATGAGGAGGCAGAAAGGGTTTTCCCCCCATGAAGCTGCAAAGTTCTGTCCAGGCTTCTCCTTCGATGCTACACCCGAAGTTGGCGTTTGCTCTGTCACGAACGTGAATTCCCAGTGCAGGGTCTGTGCGATGGATGACACCATAAGCGCCCAGAAATCCTTCCCTATTTACACCCCTGCTGACAGAGAAGAGGGCAACTAGGCAGTGCTGCTGGCATATTCCTTCCAAAGCGCCATGCCAGCTGAGATGCTTCTGAGCCCTGCCCAGAGCGCCAGCACCAGCTTTGCAAGAAGGAACTCCTGTGATGCAGCTCCTGGCGCAGGCCCGGGCCCTTCTTTGGGCCTCAAGACGTAGCGCTAACCCCAGCAGAACGAAGGCTCATGCTGAGTCACCGGCTGCAAAGTGCGCTACTAGAAAACAGGAGCACCCGTCAGGCTCAGCGCTCTGTTTGCACCAACCTGACTTCATTTCTGGCCCTCAACTGGAGCAGAGCAAGCCAAGATCAACACCCACCCGGCAGGCAATGGCTACACTGAGATCACCGTTTCAAAAGGAAAGGGGAAATCAAGTGAGGCTGTCTTACAGGCAGCTGGAGATCACCTCGCTCAGGCCCAGGGCGGTGCTTGAGTGCGCTTCTATGCCTGGAGGGAGGGGCGGAACCGCATGTCCTCTGTGGGATGGACATCAGATATTACCAGGCATTGCCATGTCCTGAATAACAGTCTAGGAGAGCAGGCTGACTCCGAGGGCTGCTGGACACTGAAGTCAATGAGGGCTCACACTCTCTGCCTGTCCAGCCCTGGATTTGAAGGGCTCTGTACTAACCACTCCTAGAGGAAGCAGAGAGCATGGTCTAATGGTTAAAGATAGGGATGGGAATGTTCTGGATTTCTTTCCCAGCTCTGCCACGACCCTTGGCCAAGACCCTCCTGCACTCTCTGCCTCATTTTACCCATCAGTAGAACAGGGACAGTAATACCGGGGGGTCTGAGGGGAGGGAGGGGGAGAGTGTGTGTGACCTCCACATGAAAACTATGATAGGATAGAATGAGGGGGCCATTTAGGGATCTGGGGCAAAAATTGGGGTTTGGTCCTGCTTTGAGCAGGGGGTTGGACTAGATGACCTCCTGAGGTCCCTTCCAACCCTGATATTCTATGATAAATCATCTCAGCCAAAGCTTTGTCAAGCCGGGCCTTAAAAACCTCAAAGGAAGGAGATTCCACCACCTCCCTAGGTAACCCATTCCAGTGCTTCACCACCCTCCTCGTGAAATAGTGTTTCCTAATATCCAACCTAGACCTCCCCCACTGCAACTTGAGACCACTGCTCCTTGTTCTGTCATCTGCCACCACGGGAATCTACTGAGAACAGCCGAGCTCCATCCTCTTTGGAACCCCCCTTCAGGTAGTTGAAGGCTGCTATCAAATCCCCCCTCACTCTTCTCTTCTGCAGACTAAACAAGCCCAGTTCCCTCAGCCTCTCCTCATAAGTCATGTGTTCCAGCCCCTTAATCATTTTCATTGCCCTCCGCTGGACTCTCTCCAATTTGTCCACAACCTTTCTGGGGGGGCAAAACTGGATGCAATACTCCAGGTGTGGCCTCACCAGTGCCGAATAGAGGGGAATAATCACTTCCCTTGATCTGCTGGCAACGCTCCTACTAATGCAGCCCAATATGCCGTTGGCCTTTTTGGCAACAAGGGCACACTGTTGACTCATATCCAGCTTCTCAGCCACTGTAATCCCCAGGTCCTGTTCTGCAGAACTGCTGCTTAGCCGCTTGGTCTCCAGCCTGTAGCAGTGCATGGGATTCTTCCATCCGAAGTGCAGGACTCTGCACTTGTCCTTGTTGAACCTCATCAGATTTCTTTTGGCCCAATCCTCCAATTTGTCTAGGTCACTCTGGACCCTATCCCTACCCTCCAGCGTATCTACCTCTTCCCCCAGCTTAGCGTCATCTGTGAACTTGCTGAGGGTGCAATCCATGCCATCATCCAGATCATAAATGAAGATGTTGAACAAAACTGGCCCCAGGACCGACCCCTGGGGCACTCCGCTTGATACCAGCTGCCAACTAGACATCAAGCTGCTGATCACTACCCGTTGAGCCCGACAATTTAGCCAGCTTTCTATCCACCTTATAGTTCATTCATCCAACCCATACTACTTTAATTTGCTGGCAAGAATACTGTGGGAATACTTGCTAAAGTCAAGATATATCACATGCACCGCTTTCCCCATATCCACAGAGCCAGTTATCTCATCATAGAAGGCAATCAGGTTGGTCAGGCATGACTTGCCCTTCGTGAATCCATGTTGACTGTTCCTGATCACCTTCCTCTCCTCCAAGTGCTTCAAAACAATAGTCGTCCTGTATTTTATCCACCCTGTTGTTCCACCCATGTATTGCATGCCCCCTAGCCTGGTGCAGCTCTTCCTGCACCCTAAAATACCCTTTCGATTGACACCCAGAAGGGGTCCCTTGGGATGGGGGGAGCAGAGCTCAACTGGGGAAGGGGATGATCGAGCCCCATACCGCGAGTGCCAGCACATGGTGTGTTTGGGGATGGATCCCCAATGCAGGACTGCTGACTCCTTAGGGAGGGGGATCCCCATGGCGTCCTTGCAGGAAGCTTGTTCATGGAGGAGCTGCTCAAAGACCCGCTGCAAACCATGAAGGTGGGAGAGTGTCTCAGATCAAAGGTGGCAAGAAGCCTTTAGGATGGGAAGTGTTGGGCAGCCTAAATACAGGGGTCACTACCAGCTGTCCTCTTCCCCCGGTGCTGGGTGAAATCAGAACTGGAAGAGGGGAGAGGGAAGTGGAGGAGGAACTGCTGGCCTGGTGCAGCACGTCCAGGTGAGTGGCGGATGCGGGAAAGCAGCCTGCCCTTTGGGTTGGTCTAGCCCTGACTCTTCTGCCTCCAGTGAATTGACTGCCAGTCCAGGGGAGGCTGCAGGTAATACGTTTGCAGAAGACGGTGTGGATGTGCCCCATGGGGACGGGGCTAGGCTACGAACTTTTGTGCCTCAGGTGATGACCGGCTCGTTGGGGCAGTGCTGGGCAAAGGGCTGCTGCTTGGGAGCAGTGACAGGAGAGGCACAGGTGGTCCATGCCTAAGCAGACTAGTCTCCCTCCTCATCTCATCCTCCAGCCAACCCTGCACACCCTCTTGGAGGCCCAGCAATGATGGGCCAGCCTGCTGGGAGGAGGCCAGGTGAGATGTGGGCTAGAGGAAAGCATCCTGGGGGCTCCATGTTTCCTAGGCTTTGAGGCCAGAAGGGATCATTAGATGATGTTGTCTGACCTCAGGCAGAATATCCCTTCTTTCACTGATCTGTCCCTTAGGGTGACCCCCCCCCCCTTACTGTACGATATACTGACGTGTTAAAACTGGGAATAAGGACTCTTTTAAACATTAACTTGAAGCTAATGATCATTGCATTGTACACTTGAGAAACAAATCTGTGATGGGCTTAGTGCAATGGTGTTTCCCTAAACTGCCCCTTGTCCCTCGTATTCCATGTGGTTTTCCCTTGTTTCCATCCACTAGGGTGGGCTCCAGAACGATCCCTCCGGGGGCAGGAAAAGACCCTGGGCTCTTCCACAAGTTGAGTAGTATCAGAGGATGCTCCATAGTTACATGGGGGCACCACCCCCGTAGGGTTTGTCTTCACTGCAGGATTAAGTCAAGCGTTGGCCCTGACTCAGGTCCCATCCACACACACACACGCTGGCGTGGCGTGGCGTGGCCTGGCGTGGTGGTTTTCACTGGAGTTGGCTGGCCCACCAGGGGGACCAGGCTGCAGCTGGAGTGAGTTAGCACAATGTGTCAGCGGCTAGCACAATTGCTCAGTGCAGTCCTCCCAAGGCTCTGGGCAGTGTAGTTGCTCTCATTCCTGGTGTGTATTTGTCCACCCATGCAGATCACTTTGTGCTGCCTTAAAAGCATGGTGCCCTGTTCCCCTGGGAGAACGAGTTCAGGGGCAGTTATTCCCACCGGGCAGCCAGCGAATAGGAAATGGGGAGGGGACAGACGACAGAATTTTGCAACACAGTGCCTGATTTGTTTTGAATGTGCAATACGTTTTTTTTAGGGGCAGTATATTTGATTTTACTTTATTTGTAAAATCTAGAAGGAATTTCGCTGCCTGCGAAGTGGGAATTTTGCAGCGCTAACCTCCGGGGGGAGGGAGCATCCACAGCTCCCTCTCCAGCACAGTTGCTTGCAATTAACAAAGACAGCAAACCTCCCCAGAGCTCCCACCGCAGAGGGGAACTGTAGCGTTTGGGGTGGTAGCTAGTAGGTGTGACTATTTCACCTCCCGGCTGGCTTCCATGCATTTAATCCCATTCTCTCCCCCCCCCACCCCCGCAACTGCTTTGCAATATACCAAGGAAAGGCTGCAAACCCCAGCTCCCCACTGCTAAGTGTTGCAAAAGCGCCTCAGAAGTTTGCTTCCAGTTTGCTAAGCCAGAAACGTTTTTTCCCCCTTCTGTCTTTCCCCTTCCCTGCTTTTTTGGGATCAGCCCACAAGTGACTGGCTCTCCGGTGACGCAGTGTCTACTCTGAGGCTTCCTTTGAATCATTAGCAGACACGCAGAGACACTTTTTTTTGGTATTCCTCTCCTCCTTCTCTCTCTTTCCACCCCCCTCCCCTTCACCCCAGCCCCTCCAGCGTCCTCCCCTCCTGAGCAAGAGGAGGACAGAAGGGAGAAAGCAATTACCCAACTCAGGAGCTCTGCAAGGAGAGAAGCCGAGAGACAGTGTGTGTGGGGGAAAATCCAGCCTCCATCCAAAAAGAAAACCCAACCCTTCAGAAAAACCTCTCCCTGGGCATGAAACTCACTAATCTCGCCTGCTCTGCATGGCCACGGATGCTGCAATGCACATTCTTCTGCCTCTTGAGCCTTGATCTGGGACTCGGCGCTGCTCGCTCAGGTAGAGTTTGCAAATGTTTTTCCAACTCCTAAGTGTGTCTGTGAGTGAGAGAGTTGGGGGGGGGGGAGGTGCTCCGTTTCTTTGTGCATCGGCTGCTCTGGACCGATTCCTTTTTCTTCCCTTTTTTTTGGGAAAGAAAAGAGGGAAAGGAGGCAGTGGGTGGGGGTGTGCAGGGGCTCTGCAGGGAAGGGAGGGCAGCTAGAGCAAAGAGCTGAGTGAAACCAGATGTGGAGGGCTCCCTGGCACTGCTCGAAGTGGGGGTGGGATGGAGAAGGGAGCAGGAATGAAACTACACAGCTCATTAAAAACACAGTAACCCCCCCACCAAAAAAAGTGCTTTTCTCCTTGAAGAGCAGCGCATCTCTGCTGCTGGGGCTTAACCAGTGATTCCACCCCTGACAAATACTCCACAGTGCTCCAGGCCAACAAAAACTTTGGTCGATACAAAGTTTTCCAGCAATACTTCCCTCCCCCCCAGTGAACTGAAAAATCTGCCCTCTCTGGTATGCATTGGGTCCCTGGTTCTCTCTGGGTGACAGCGATTTGGCATGTGTCACTCGAGTGTGTTGTAACGGGGTTGCTGGCCATTTGTTAGGCATCAGTAGCTAGCTAGATTTATTGATGCCATCATGCCAAAGCAGACTCAGCGTGTCTGTGGGGGTCGGTTGTGGTTTATTTATTTATTGTAGTCATTCTTCCTCTTTTGGCCAAGTTGGCTAAAATCCACCCAAGAGTCTGGACAACTCATGGTTTGTACTGGACAGAAAGACTCAATAAATAAATTAAAGGGTCTTTTCCAGTGTATACGTTTAAGACACACGCTGTTAAATGCAAAAGAAAAGTCAGCCTAGCATTAGGAATTCCCAGAAGAATCGGATGCTCGATCACCAGAGGAGAAGAATGCAGCAGCACCGGGGGAGCGGCGGGGGTGGTTTAGGGGGAAAAGAGATTATTAGGTCAGATTGGATGTGAATCAAAGCAGCTCAGGAATTTGATTGCCAGCACTGGAAGCTGTGGATGCAATCTGGAACCCTTTTGTCTCCTGAGTGGGAGGTGTTTTGTTTGATTTTTTTTTTAAGGAGTTTATACTTTTAGGCCCCAATTCATCCAATTGCTCCAGTTCAGCCACGCACATAAGCATGGGCTCAAGACTCATTGGCTGTTAAGCATATGCTTAATTGCTCTGTTGAACCGGGGCCTTAATAGGTACTGGTAGGCTATGATTTTTGTTTTAATTTCTCATGATCAAATCCTTATTTTTTTTACCTTGGTAAATATGTGACATGCCAGATGGCCTGCAGCTTTCACGACCTCCAATAGAATAGCCATTTGAACTGTTTTGTAACTCAGGATGTGTCTATTTACATGAGTGAATGACTGACGTCCATTTAGTTGCTTCCTTTAATTAATTTGGCTGTATTAAAAAAAAAAATAGGGTCTATTGGCCTAAACAAAAACAAACTTAAACCCTAGGTTTAATTTGAGTGCTCTCCGTAAATCCGTACCAGATTCGTAAATGGCTATTTGCGAGGGTGACATTTTCCTCTCTACATAAGTAACAATGAGAACTAAATTCTCGTCCTGTCCTTGCCCTTCACGGTTCCTGGCGGCAGATGGCTGAACTGGCTGACTCCTTGGAAATATCGAAAACTGGGAGGAATCTGTGATTATTGGGAGCATTGCAGCAGTACCTAGACATCACAACAGAGATGCTTGTGCTAGGTTCTGTGCAGACACATAGTGAGAGACCGTCCCTTTCCCTGTCCTAAAGACTAGCTACATAGGCAAAGCAGGCTAAGGGTAGGAGAAAGGCTCTATTGTTATCCCCATTTTACAGATGGGGAAGTGAGGTGGAGAGAACTGTACATGTGAGTCAGTCTCAGACTGTCTCTCTACAGGAGCTGTAACTTCCAACTCGGACAGACGTACCTGCAGGAGTGGTGGGGTGAGCTAGCAGACCTGAGTACGTCTAGGGTTTCAGATGGGATCACACCTGGGGCGACTAGCCCCTCCCACCATCACAGCAGCATTGCTATTTTTAGCGCACTAACTCAATCACGGCTGGCGCAGGTATGTCTACCTGAGCAGGAAATTACAGCTCCAGTGTAGCCGTACCCTAGGCGACTTGCCTACGGACGAGCCAGGAGCAGAGCCCAGGCCTTGCAGATCCCACTCTGATGCAGTAACCAAAAGACCAACCTTACTCCTAAGTAGGTTCAAGGGTCCAGAAGGCAGCCCTGTGTAAAGCTGGGCACCATGTGCTGCTGTTCACATTTGTCTTAAGGCTGGCTGAAATTGGGGTGGCCAGATCTCTTGCCGTCCCTTGCGGCTGTGGCTAACAGGGCGCAAGGAAGGGCCGTGGGAAGAAATCATCATGCGCGGTGTTGTATGAGTGGCAGGGTTTATGGGGAGGGTTTTGGCCGGGGGTGAGAGCGTGAGCCCGATTGCATGAATTTCTCTGACTCTTCATGGTGTTTGCAAAACTACTTTGAGTTCACAATCCTTTCATGTGCTCCCCGCTCCCCCCCCTCCCCCCGGCTCGCTGCAACTCTAGTGAAATTCCAAGGGAAATTAAATTGAAAGACAACCTTCCTCTTTTCCCCCACCAGCTTTTCAAGGCAAAGGGGAGGCTTGTGCTCAGAATTAGGGCTCAAAGCACCTCTTCCCCCTTGCTCCCTAGGCATAAGCAGCCAAGCTACTCACGGCATATGGACCATGTTAGCTCTTCTCCTCCGCTTCACTGATGTTTTTCTCACAGGCCTTCTCTGTTTATTTTCCACTGTCTCCTTTTCTGCTCCATTTTCATGTCGGTTCTTCTCCCCCATCCATTTCCTTCTCTTGGCCGCTCTCTCCTCAGACCAGCTGGTAACATTTCACTGCAGCTCTGTGGTGGGGTTTGGAGTCAGGTGGGCAGCGTGGCATTGGATACCGCTGCAGGTGATGCCACCGATGGTCTGAGGTGCGCTGGCAAATATCCGGTTTCTTGTCTCTGCTGCTCACGAGTCAGGCCTGTTTAGTTTATTGACACCATGCAGGCTGGGCTGCGTTCTGCCTCGTGCATCGTGGGCTGCAATGATGCCCTCTGGGTTCTGATCCCAGAATGTATCTTGCTGGGCCTGCGTTAGGCAGGGGAGGGGTCCCAGCTGGCCCTTGCACAAGGGGACAAGCTAGCAGGCAGGAAGCGATTCTCGCTTTGGTTTGGGATCTGGGTGGGTTGTTCATTTCACAGTCATGTTGCTGATCACGCTTTAAAGGGACAAGGCCCCGATTAAAAACCCTGGGGTCCTGAAGAACTGACGCTGGGGCACAGAGTGGCCCTTTTATTGAGAAACCCCTGGTCAGGGGCCAGAGGCGCATTTGGTTCCTGCCAAGTCTCCCCTTCCAGGGGACAGTTAATGGGGGACCAAAGCTTCCCTTGGGTCTGCAGAGTCGCGATCCAGATGATTGCTGCTCTCTAAGGGTGTGGGCCCTTTCCAGTAGAAGTCGTGCCTCTATTTCCTGGGCGCTCCACACAGCAGCTCAGCTGCATTCATGGACAGAGGCCAGAGGGAGTTAACGCTGCTTGTGCATCCGCGGGTTTAACAGGAGATAGTGCTTCAGAGTGTGGCCATTGCCTTGCTGTGCACCCGCCAGAGCTAGGCGGGACATAGAATCATAGAATAGCAGGATTGGAAGAGACCTCAGGAGGTCATCTAGTCCAACCCCCTGCTCAAAGCCAACACCAACTAAATCAGCCCAGCCAGGGCTTTGTCAAGCCAGGCCTTAAAAACCCCTAAGGGTGGAGATTCCACAACCTCCCTAGGTAACCCATTCCAGTTCTTCACCACCCTCCTAGTGAAATAGTGTTTCCTAATATTCAACCTAGACCTCCCCCACTGCAACTATCGCTCCTTGGTCTGTCATCTGCCACCACTGAGAACAGCTGAGCTCCATCCTCTTTGGAACCCCCCTTCAGGTAGTTGAAGGCTGCTATCAGATCCCCCCCTAACTCTTCCCTTCTGCAGACTAAATAAGCCCAGTTCCCTCAGCCTCTCCTCATAAGTCATGTGCCCCAGCCCCCTAATCATTTTCGTTGCCCTCCGCTGGACTCTCTCCAATTTGTCCACATCCCTTCTCTAGTGGGGGGACCAAAACTGGACGCAATACTCCAGGTGTGGCCTCACCAGTGCCGAATAGCGGGGAATAATCACTTCCCTCGATCTCCTGGCAATGCTCGTACTAATACAGCCCAATATGCCGTTAGCCTTCTTGGCAACAAGGGCACACTGCTGACTCATATCCAGCTTCTCAGCCACTGTAATCCCCAGGTCCCTTTCTGCAGAACTGCCACTTACCCAGTCGGTCCCCAGCCTGTAGCAGTGCATGGGATTCTTCCATCCTAAGTGCAGGACTCTGCACTTGTCCTTGTTGAACCTCATCAGATTTCTTTTGGCCCAATCCTCCAATTTGTCTAGGTCATTCTGGACCCTATCCCTACCCTCCAGCGTATCTACCTCTCCCCCCAGTTTAGTGTCATCAGTGAACTTGCTGAGGGTGCAATCCATCCCATCGTCCAGATCATAGACATGCAGGGATGCAATGGGGGCAATGCCCCTCTCCCTGTTGGTTTAAGTCAGGCCTTTCCATGCACTGAGCCTGGAATTCGTAAGGATAATGAGCTATTAATCCAGGGAAGAGTCCAGGGGCTCACCTGGGGATTGTTTAGCCTTGTTGCTGTCTTAAGGGAGAAACCACTGTGGTATAATTCTTATGGATTTTATTAAAGAAATGTACAAGCAAATATAACCTAAACAAACATATCATTGGCTAAATGAATATAATGTCCCGAAACGCACGGAGGACGGAATGACACAATGATCAAATCTCAGCTACAGTTGAGGTTGAACTGATAGATCGGTAACTACCAGATTTTACTCATGCCTTCTAGGCAGAGCTCCCATTAGAGGTCTGACTCAGGAAGGACTGAATATGTGGAAGGGAGCTTGGGACCCAGCCACGCAGATTTAAAACCTCCTCACCTACCGCTTTAGATTAGCAGCCTGGTGTGTGTGACAAACCTGACTCTGAAATGATGTCCGTTTCCCATCCAGGCAAAAATTGCATGGAACTCCTGTGGGATCTGGGGTTTGCCCCTGCATATCCGGCTGCTTGTGGGACTTAGGTCCAAAATGTAGATATTTGTGCGTGGGGGGGAAGGGAGGAAGCAAAAGGGGCCTAGAAAAGATTTTTCCAAAGCAGAAGGTGAACAGAACACTTCTTGTGTAATTGTCCCTCCATTTCAATTAAAACGGCTTGGTTAGCTGTAAACTTTCCCCTGCAGTCTTTGCAACTCAGACATTGCGGCACTGGGCTAAGGTAGCACATGGGAGGCGGAGGGCAAGCGTCTGTTATTTGTTTGTATTATAGAAGTGCCTACAGGCCTTCCCTGAGATCAAGGCCCCAGCGTGCTAGGTGTTGTGTACACACATGCAGTGAGAGACAGGCCCTGGTCTGAAGAACTTACAATCTAAATGGACAAGGTAGACAAATGGTGGGAGGGCAGAGAGGCCTGGAGGGGGGAAGTTGTCTGCCCAAAGAATTCAGGAAGTGAACAAACCCCATAAGTCATTCACAGTAAACTAGATTTTTTTGTTTTATTTATATTCCCAGTTTGTCTAATCCTGGCTGCACAAATCAGTCAGCCCCAAGAATAGTGAAACGGTAAGGAGAAATTTCCCGTGTTCTTAGATATTCCCGTCCACTTTTTCTATCGGCTCCCCTGCCACCCGTCAGGTAAAATGACAGGCCTACTCTGATTCCTGAATGTCGCTCCCTGGGTCCCAGTCCACAGTGTGGAAGGAAGAGGGGTGGATGGATTGGAGACTGGGTGGCTAGGGATCAGATGTGGATATTTTCACCTCTAGGTCACCGGTTCTAATACAGCCCAGCTTGCTAGCATCTGAAAGATATTATTACCGGACAGCTGTTTGCTGGCCTGCGTGGACAGATCGTGGGAAGTGATTATTCCCCTCTGTTCGGCACTGGTGAGGCCACATCTGGAGTATTGCGTCCAGTTTTGGGCCCTCCACTACAGAAAGGATGTAGACAAATTGGAGAGAGCCCAGCGGAGGGTAACGAAAATTATTAGGGGGCTGGGGGTGGGGAAAATTATGAGGGAACTGGGAGTCAACGGTGTGCCCTTGTTGTCAAGAAGGATAATGGCATTTTGGGCTGTATAAGTAGGAGCATTGCCAGCAGATTGAGGGACATGATCATTTCCCTCTATTCAGCATTGATGAATCATAGAATCTCAGGGTTGGAAGGGACCTCAGGAGGTCATCTAGTCCAACCCCCTCCTCAAAGCAGGACCAACCCCCAACTAAATCATCCCAGCCAGGGCTTTGTCAAGCCAGACCTTAAAAACTTCTAAGGAAGGAGATTCCACCACCTCCCTAGGTAATGCATTCCAGTGTTTCACCACCCTCCTAGTGAAAAAGTTTTTCCTAATATCCAACGTAAACCTCCCCCACTGCAACTTGAGACCACTGCTCCTTGTTCTGTCATCTGCTACCACTGAGAACAGTCTAGAGCCATCCTCTTTGGAATCCCCCCTAATTCTTCTCTTCCGCAGACTGACTAATCCCAGTTCCCTCAGCCTCTCCTCATAAGTCATGTGTTCTAGTCCCCTAATAATTTTTGTTGCCCTCTGCTGGACATTTTCCAATTTTTCCACATCCTTTTTTTAGTGTGGGGCCCAAAACTGGACACAGTACTCCAGATGAGGCCTCACCAGTGTCGAATAGAGGGGAACGATCACGTCCCTCAATCTGCTTGCAATGCCCCTACTTATGCATCCCAAAATGCCATTGGTCTTCTTGGCAACAAGGGCACACTGTTGACTCATATCCAGCTTTTCGTCCACTGTAACCCCTAGGTCCTTTTCTGCAGAACTGCTGCCAAGCCATTCAGTCCCTAGTCTGTAGCGGTGCATGGGATGCTTCCGTCCTAAGTGCAGGACTCTGCACTTGTCCTTGTTGAACCTCATCAGATTTCTTTTGGCCCAATCCTCTAATTTGTCGAGGGTCCTCTGTATCCTATCCCCATCCTCCAGATCATTTATGAAGATATTGAACAAAACTGGCCCGAGGACCAACCCTTGGGGCACTCCACTTGATACTGGCTGCCAACTAGACATGGAGCCATTGATCACTACCCACTGAGCCCGACAATCTAGCCAACTTTCTATCCACCTTATAGTCCATTCATCCAGCCCATACTTCTTTAACTTGCTGGCAAGAATACTGTGGGAGACCGTGACAAAAGCTTTGCTAAAGTCAAGGAACAACACATCCACTGCTTTCCTCTCATCCACAGAGCCAGTTATCTCATGGCAATTAGATTAGTCAGGCATGACTTGCCCTTGGTGAATCCATGCTGACTGTTCCTGATCACTTTCCTCTCCTCTAAGTGCTTCAGGAGGCCTCATCTGGAGTACTATGTCCAGTTTTGGGCCCCACACTACAAGAAGGATGTGGAAAAATTGGAAAATGTCCAGCGGAGGGCAACAAAAATGACCAGGAGTTGGGGCACATGATTTACGAGGAGAGGCTGAGGGAACTGGGCTTATTTAGTCTGCAGAAGAGAAGAGTGAGGGGGGATTTGATAGCAGCCTTCAACTACCTGAAGGGGGGTTCCAAAGAGGATGGAGCTCAGCTGTTCTCAGTGTTGGCAGATGACAGAACAAGGAGCAGTGGTCTCAAGTTGCAGTGGGGGAGGTCTAGGTTGGATATTAGGAAACACTATTTCACTAGGAGGGTGGTGAAGCACTGGAATGGATTACCTAGGGAGGTGGTGGCATCTCCTTCCTTAGAAGTTTTTAAGGTCAGGCTTGACAAAGCCCTGGCTGGGATGATTTAGTTGGGGGTTGGTCCTGCTTTGAGCAGGGGGTTGGACTAGATGACCTCCTGAGGTCCCTTCCAACCCTGAGATTCTATGATTCTGTTACAGCTTTGGTGGGTCTCAGTCCAGATCCATGTGGACAGGTGTGCGCAGCACAAAATCCACCACCACAGTTGACCCCTCAGCAGAGAGGCCATAGACGCACACTGGGTGGAAGGTTAAATCCAAAAGAAGACATTGCAGGAAGGAGATTGGGGCGTGCTAGAGAAAACCTGAAGAAACAGAAGCCGTGTAAAACATGAGACACTCTAGGAAAAGTAGAGTGAGGAGATAACAAGAAAAGCTGCCAAGACTTGAATGGGCCATGGAGACCGACCACCCCTTTTCCCCAAAGTGGGCCCTCCCAGGGTGGGGCACGTTGTCAGGGTGTGGGAAGCTCCTGCTGCGCCTTGCAGCGCTGTGTCTGCTCTGTGATTAAATACAGGACGTTATTTATTTGTGGCCAACCTGGCCCCTTTATTATTATTTATGATTGGTGTTACCGTAGCACCTAGTAAAAAAGGAACGGGATGTCTGGGAAGGGCTAAAGGGGAAACAGACCATTCTGGAGGGCGGGCCTTAGTTGTAGCTTCGCTTTGAAAGGGTTTTAAAAAACCTAATGTGAATTACAAGACAAAAAAGCTCCATTAAGACGGAGTGAAGGCTGAGACTACATCTGCATAACTTAGGGGTGCAAATCATTCCACAGATGTTGTAATTATTCCAGAACCAAGCATTGCAAAGCCAGGAAATTCAGAGCTAAGGTTATACTTAAAAGAAATCCAGACGTGTTAACTCATAGAAATGAACCATAATGCACCCAAACAGCCTTAATTCCACACCTGTAGTGATGCCATGCAGTAGCTGTACGAGTACGATAAAAGCATTTTAGGGTTTGCGGTCCCAGTTTAGACACAACTGATTTTTAAAGACACAGGATGGGATGGGGTTGGTTGTATGTTTTTTTTTCTCCTCATAGGATCGTTACAAGGCAGAGTTAAGGCTGTTTGGATGCCTTATGGTGCATTTTTGTGTCTTAGACGTGTCTGAATTTCTTCTCAGCATAACCTTAACTCTGAATTTCCTGGGTTTGTAATGCTTGGTCTTAGGATAATTAAAACATCCCTGTAATGGTTCCGTAACCTTTCAGTTTCCGATGCATGCTTTCAACCTTAACTACACTTCAACATATTTTGTTTAATCTTGCCGTTTCCTTGGTATTTTTTTTTTAATTAAAAATTTCCCGTGTGAAGACTAAGCAAGAAGCTCCCAGGGAATGCTGCCGTGCGGTATTTCTGTGGCTTGGAAGATCTGTAGCGTTAATCGTGAAGTTAATGTTTGAGGGCAGCACCACAGATACAAGAGCAGCACAAAGCCGTCGAAGTGCACTAGTGCATCTGGCTCTGCTGCGTGAGCGAGCCTGGGGCTGTGTGAAAAGGAGTGGGGGCCCTGTCCTTGAGACCCAGTGTCACAGGGCGCGGCTGTCGCAAAGCAGCCGCACCTTGGGGAGCCTATCAAGCGCTGACCCTAGCCCAAAGCAAGATGGGACACGTGTCAAGACCTCTCATTGGTAGATTATTTGTCCCATCTTGCCTTTGAATAAGAAACTGGGAGCCACGAATAAGTAACTGGTACTGCGAATAAGGAACCAACTTCATCCTCTTGGTGTACGCTCACTTATACCCACGTAAAAAATGCTTTATACTAGTATAGCTTATTTCCATTCCTGCAAGGGAGTGAGCTTGCATTCAAGCTATGGGGGTTTACTGCTTTAGTGCTACCAGCATAATTAAAGTCTTACGATTTTTGTGTGGAGACAAGGCCTAAGACAGAGCTCAGCTAAGAAGAAAGACTACTAATGGGGGCTGCGTGAGCTCAGCACCTCTGAAAACTGAGGCCAAGTGAGGTGCCCGAAAACCGAGGCATTCAAAGACCGGCAGCAAATTTTGCAGATATGATCTTTGTACATATGTGGGGATGTACAGCTATAAATATTTTACAACAGGCCCACGTACTTTATTAAAGCTCCATTAAGTTATCACACATATGTTAAAACATTTTACCCTTTGTTATCAATGATCAAAATATCTGCACATAGTCTTTGGGGCAGGCACCATCTTTCTGGTCTGTGTTTGTACAGCACCTAACACAATGGGCCCTGGTCTGTGCCTGGGGCTCCTAGGCACTACAATAATAATAATTACCACCCATCATCTTCCTTGTCGCACTTCAGACCACCTGAAACAAGGGCAGTGTCACGGTTGCATTGATCAGACAGGGTGGGCAATGGGAAAACTGATAGAAAATAAAATAAGTCTTTTTTGTTGTTAACACCTGTATTTTGGTAACCAGCAATGAAAAAGCCCATGCAGCCAGTAGGGAGTAGCTTATGACTCTCTCGGCCTATTTCTGCCCTTCGATGCATGCGCAGTTCTCTGCTTGGATGGAGTGGAAGTCATGCACGTCCACGGGCAGAATTAGGCTCTTGAAGATTATTTGGTGGTGCTTGTGAATGGAAATTAGGTGTTGGAATCTGGAAGGTAGAATTGAAGGCCTTGATCCTGCGATTGGATCTGTCCGAAGTAAAATGAGGCTCAGGCTGAGGGAAGGCACGAGGGGCTGATCCAGGCCTGTATGTGGGTGCAAATGAGGTCTAATGATTGGATTGGGGTATTGGGAGCCAGGGCTCCTGGATTCTGACTCTGCCTCTGACTCACCATGTGACCTTGGGCAAATCGTTTAACTTGCCCATGCACCGTTTCACCTCTGTCACATGGCTATAAATAATATTTACCTCCATCCCCGGCAGGGTTGGGAGAATGAACGAATCTTTGTAGAATGCTCTGAGATGATCAGATAAAATGTGGCCTATGGGCCTGATCCAAAGCCCGTTGACACCAGTAGAAAGATTCCCCTTGACTTCAATGAACTGTGAATCAGGTCCTATAAGAACCAAGTGTACTAGTCTCCCAAGAAGTAAGATCAGCTACAGCAAAGAAGTAGGGATTCGAGTAACTCCCCCACCACGCAAGCTGCTTTGCTACGTGCACTGTGCTGGCTGAAATGAGTTTGTTGGCTCTTTGAGTGAGGCTTCGTGGCATTTCATATAGAAATCCCACCCATCGCGAGATTCCCTTTCTTTCCCTGTAGCAAGAGATCTGTTTGTTTTTCCTTGAGGTTTAGTGAAAAACCTCTTTTATTTTACTTCTTGGCTTGAGTGTGTAGATCCACTTCCTGCTGAGTCAGGCCCCAGCCTGAGCCAACTTTCTTCTCTGACGGGACAGCTTGTGCTTGGGAAGGATGCTGGAATGGAGGCGGAGTGCTGATGGGAAAATCAGACCTGAGCTTTGCCCAGAATAGTTTTTTATTTCTCCTCCTTTAGAAAAAAATGTTTTTTAAAGAGGGGGAAGTAGAGCATGGGCGACTTCTCACAGCGGGCACCCCTCATGGTAAGCAGGGTCTGAACTGAAATACCTGACTTTAAAACTTCCCCCTAGATCTTGGGAGACATTTGGACAAAAATCAAGACCCAGACTTGGGTTTTGCAGCCTGAACTCATCTCTAGAGGCACTGTGTCCCATGTATAGGGAACTGGACTAGGTCACTATTGCTAGCCATGCCCCTTGAGGCAAGTAGCTTCGCCACCTCCGTTTCCCTGTCACCCTGTGTCTACTTAGATTGTAAGGTCTTTGAGGCAGGGATTGTCCCTCTTACCACATGTATGACAGCACCTAGCACAGAGGGGCTCTGGTCTTATTTGGTGTGATGAATTGAAAACTGTTATAATGAGAAGCTGCCACTTTAAGCGTAAAGAGTTTCTTGGTCCTGCTTGCAGGCTAGGGGGCTCTGTAGGGAAGCGTGTGATCTGAGTCTTCAGCAGACAGTCTGCAAAGACTCAGCTTAGAGCAAGGCGGAGTGAGTTGTGGCTCTCTGACTTAGAGAGCAGTCTGCTTTGTCTCTCTCTGTTTTGAGTTCTTGTGTGTCAGGGTTCTGGATCAAAGAACTATAGTGTTATGTTGCAACCTTCCAAAAAGAGTATTTGGTGGTTTTTCTCTACCTTCTCTGTCTGTATGCCGTGAACATAGCAGTTGGGTCCTCTGGGCACTAGTGGAATGCAAGTAAAAATAATTGCTAGTTAGAATGCCTGGTAGAAGAGCACCTTAGTTATAAGATGAATTCTCTTTGGGGTCTGACTGTGAGTCCATGCCAGTGTAACTCCATTGTTAAGTGGAGTTACTCCTAATTTATACAGGTGTAAATGGAAGGAGAATCAGGCTCTGAGGCTCAAGGAGAATTTTCCTAAGTGTAAAAATGCTTTGAAGATTGCAGACGTCTTGTCTACCAGCTTGGGGGCGTGGGTTGGCTGTTAAGTTTGACTTGCACTTCCTCTGTACCAGAGCCTCAATGAGCTTTTAGAAAGTAATTGCACATAATACAGACAGGGATACAGGTTCTGGGCAGCAGCCACAGCTGACTTCAGGGGTTTGCTTGACAACTGTGGGTGCGGCTTCGTAAGAAGCCGGCGTATGTTCCTAGCACAGACATGCCTCAGAGAATGTTTTCCTGTTGGCCTTACAGGGTATGGGCCAAAACATGTGCTGTTGTATCCCTTTTTGTTCTTCCCTAATTAAATTAATGGGTGACCTCAGGATAGATATTTATGTGCTCGTCTAATCCTTGCAGAAGGTACAAGGTGTTTTACTGTGTCTCTGAGCATTGCCATAAAGAGCTCTCAGTTGCAAAGTGAGAGCCATACTGTGACTTCCACACCACCCTTTGAAAACTGCGTGTCGTGGTGGGCAAAATGCCAAGGAGGAGAGGGTGTTTTCGATATTGCCAGAGACTGTGCATCATGCTGAAACACACACAGGCCAGATTTTGGTCTGTTCTTGTGCTGTAAATCTGGATTAACTCGGCGGGAGTCCAGGGAGTTACTCTAGTTTTAGACTGCTGTGACTGAGAGCAGAATCCAGCCGGTATCCCTTTCCCTGGGTTTGCTTTGTAAAGTAATGCTTTGTGCTTATGGTCTCAGATGTTTAAGTGACAGATGCCAAAGGAGCGGGCCGTTGTCTTGACATAAAGCTCTCCAGCTCTTGCAGACGGTGGCTGAAAGCTGGGGAGAGAAGCCCGTTTTGTACCTTGGGGAGTTTAGGCCGCTAAATGGCCCCAGCCTCCTGAGGGCTGTCAGTGGACTTCGCCATGGTTCAGAACAGCCCAGAATCTACCAGAATCTGTGCTACCAAGACTCCCCCCCCCCCCTTGCTTCCGCCCTTAGCCATGCCCCTGGCTGTGGGTCCAGGGCTGGGGACAGAACCTGCCTAGTAAATGAAATGATCCCCGTGACACTGATCTAGAGAGTGGCTTTGTTTCTAGTATGCTAAATGGCTGCTGCACATGGAATGGTGATGCAGTACAGTAACAGCTGCTTGCTGTGTTCCTCGCTGCGTCATGACCGGCTCTGAGATCAGGCTGCTGCGTGATGTAGCCCATTACAAAGCAGTTTCATCATAAAAGCCCAGAACATTAGGATGATTTTCCAGGTTTTTACAGAATGTGGAGCCTGAAAGGCATCAGCCCTGGAGATGGGACTTCTGTCAATCCACGGAGTGGGCACAGTGGCGGTTTCCCTACGCTGCATCCCCAGTGTGCCCCAGCCTCCTGCGATCAAAGTCAGGTCCCCAAAAATCATGAGGCTGGCTTAAAAACAGCTAGATTTTTTTTTCCAAACATGGTTTGCCTTTCAGCCTTTGTGGGTGAAGGTTTTCAAGCTTTTTCCTGCACCGCAAGGGCTAAAAATGTGCTTTTTTTTTTTTCATTGAACGCTGAGATTCTCACATGATTACATGACTCCAGGAGCTGGGGCTGGAAGAAAAACGTGGAATTTCAGAAGAGCTGCCAAAGAGGGAGCCCCTCTGGGGTGAGAGGAGAGTTTAGTCCTTGCAGAGTGCAATGTTTGTCAAACCCTTAACAGTGATTAGGAGTCGGGCGTCCAGTTGTCTGGCTGGCTGGCATAGGTTCTGTGTGTGAGAATTGAGTAGCATCAGAGCTGAGGGCTGAGTTTTTGGCTTGTAGTTGCAGTGTCACGTTGGAGGGACAGGGCAGAGCTGCCCCGCCCTGCAGGTAGGCTGCTTACTGGACACCATGGTTGTGCAGGGATAACCTGCTGACCACTCTGTTCCTTTGCAGCTGGCTGATGCATAAGGAAGGTGGTGCCCTTAGGAACACTAACCCCTGGGCTCCCCAAGCAGGGGGTCTGCAATGTGTCTAGCCCTTATATGGGTCTAGCACTTATAGGGTCCCGGCATCAGGGAGAAGAATAGCTGGACTCTCTGGACCTTCAGCTTCAGAACCTGCAGTGTGGGGGCAGCCCTCCCTCCTGTGCCGCAGTGGGAGCGAGTTCCACACGGCTCCATGGGCGAGGGCTTTTCCGGGGGGGTGGGGTGAGAATGTACAAACTAAAAGAACAGGAGGACTTGTGGCACCTTAGAGACTAACAAATTTATTTGAGCACAAGCTTTCATGGGCTACTGTGTAGACATCAAAGATCCCAGGGGGGCCCTTTCCATTACAAGGAAGCGGCTTGCACTGGTGTCCTCTGCCAGGATTCTGTGTGCAGCTGTCTGCCAAGTCCCGGTCCACTGCTCTGTCCGCTACTACACCAAGGTGCAGCATGAGGTGCTTCCGAGGGAGGTGTGAGAATGTATTTCTTTGACAATGGTGGAATTACCTGCCATCGGGGAAGTTTTTTCCTGACCGCTGGTCAGTGGTTGGCTCATGCCCTGAAACAAGATGGTTTGTAAGATTAATGTTTTATTTTATTATTTCTATTGCAGTAGGGCCTAGGAGTTCCTGTTGTGGACCAGGATCCTATTGTGCCAGGCACCATAGAAACACAGAATGAGGAGACACGGACAGCCCCTGCCCTGCCCCAAAGAGCTGACAGTCTAAATAAATCCCTTAAACACGTTTAATCCTTTCTAATGGAATTGCAGAGGTGGCTGCATTACAGTGGAATTGGAAAAGGTTCAGAAAAGGCCAACGAAAGTGATTAGAGGTATGGAACAGCTTCCGTATGAGGACAGATTAATAAGACTGGGACTTTTCAGCTTGGAAAAGAGACGGCTAAGGGAGTTATGATTGAGGTCTATAAAATCACGACTGGTGTGGAGAAAGTAAATAAGGAAGTGTTCTTGGTTCTGTCTAACTAATCATCTGTTTAAGGTGCCTGTCACCTTTTTGTGGATGGATGGAGAATCAGATTCTGGCCAGCCCCTGTTCATAGACACAAGGATGGCATGGAGCACAAGGATGTCCCCATGCAGCTACTGCACAAAAGCCAGCCAAAATCCTGTTGTGGGGTACGGTCCCTGCAGGTGTTAGCTGCCTGGCAGGAGGAGGGGCAAACACAGGATTATACACCCTTGCACTGGGCTGCATGCACTCTGCATCCTCTGCATGGGCGGTGGGGCTACCACTCCAGCACCCCAACTGAGCCGAAACCCCCGTGCGGTCGGTCTCCAGTTGTGAGGTAGCTCTTTGGGCGAGCAGTGCAGTGTGTGCTGTACTGTTGAGATGCCAGGGTGCTGTTATTGCTAGGATACCTTGTGTGGTAGTCTTGAATTCACGTGGGTCTGTTGTGCCTGCATGGAAAGAGAGCGAGGAACCTACTGCCGGAATGGCCTTAAGGGAGGGTGTGCACTGAGTGGTGGGAGCATCAAGAGGGGACCGGGAGCTGGACCCACTGGATTCTATATTTTGCTCTCTCACAGATTCCCATGTTACCCGTGCCTCAGTTTCTCCATCTGTAGAATGATGATGCGATTTACCTACCTCACAGGGTTGGTTAATTATCTCTCTCATCTGCCTTTTTCAAGCATCAGTCATTGAAGCTTCTAGGTGCCTTAAAGAGCATTAGGAAACAACGGTCCCAACATGAATTATTGTTATGTTTATGGCTATAACACTCTGAATATGTCCAACACTTAGGGGAGAGACTGCCTGGGACTACAGAGTGCTGTAGGCATAGATAGGAGCATGGCTGAGTGGACAGTGCACTGAACTGGGACTCAGGAGACCCAAATTCAATTTCCAGTTCTGCCACTGGGTTGCTGGAGAAACGGAGGCACGGGGAACTGATGTGTTTTACCCAAAATGGGGACAATTAAATCTATCTGCTTTGTAAGGCACTTGGAGATCTACAGATGAAATGCACTAAATAACAGGTCGGTATTATTATTTGTAGATTTTAAGCTCCTTGGGGCAGGGACCTTTTTTATTCTGTTTGTACAGTACCTACCATGATGGGGGCCTGATCCATGGCTGGGGCGCATAATACAAATAATAAATAATAGTAAAGGTAGGTAGGGTGACCAGATGTCCTGATTTTATAGGGACAGTCTCAATTTGTGGGTCTTTTTCTTATATAGGCTCCTATTACCCCTCACCCCCGTCCCGATTTTTCACATTTGCTGTTTGGTCACCCTAAAGGTAGGTAGGTATTGCGGGAAAGGACTATGTTCTCCATGATAGAAGGCAGTTTAGGAACTTTATGTGAAAGACAAGTATACTGTTTGTTACAGAAACACTGGATGACATCCCGGCTCCACTGAAGTCAAAGGGAGCTTTGCCACTGACTTCAGTGGGGCCAAGATTTCACGCAGAGTGTTCTGTGCCTTATTAGTGACTGGTTTGTGAGAGGAATAGAGTTCAGTGTGGTGGAGAAGGCAGGGAGTCACGGAATGACTCCATTCACATGAATGGCTGTCATGAACCGAGCACAATGTTGTGCTGACTACTCATCCTGGTTATGCAGAGCCCTATGGGAGCAATGAAAAATCATGGTCACTGGTGAATTTCCTCTCTGCTGCAGCCTGGGAAACCCAGAGCAGCAGCAGCGACACTGGAGCTGTCTGTCTGCTGGCTCAGCCAGGTGCCTCTGCATTGCTTTACGTTCAGTCCACGGCCTGGAAGGGCTTTAGCGTGAAACATTTGTGTTTGGTTTTTTGGTTAATGAAAGCTTAGATTTTGCAGAAGCTGGTGGCACTCACCTGGGAAAGATTCCCTCTCACCCTGGGAGGAGAGGCGTTTTCAAGCCCTGTCCAAAGTTGCCACCAGCTTATGGTGATTTGGTAACCTGTGTCAAATAATAATATCTAGCTGTTTTCATCTGTCGCTCTCAAAGCACTTCACAAAGGAGGTCAGTGTCATTACCCCATTTTACAGCTGGGCACAGAGCTGGGAAGTGCCTTGCCCAAGGTCATCCAGCAGGCCAGCGGCAGAACTGGGAATAGAACCCATGACTCCTGAGTCCCAGCCCAGTGCATTGTCCACTAGGCCATACTGCCAAAAAACTCACTAGTCTCAGGCTCTTTCCGAGCAGAGAGGAGTCTCCATCACAGAAGCGCTCACCATGCTAAGCAGCAACGCCCACCCTTGTGGCAGTCCCAGTGGAGAGGCCAAGGATCAAATAGGCCATGGAGACAGCCTCCTTCACTGCTAGCAAGGGTCTGCCCAAGTCAGGCATCTTAGCAGGGCAATGCAGGAGACGTTTATAATAGCACTGCCTGTGCTTATGTGTTTGTGGATAGAGGGCATCAGGCTCCAGGGTGTCAGATCCAGCCCTGAATTCGTTTTAAAGGCATAATTCAAAGAAAAGAAGGTGAGGGCGGGACAGTGAAGCCACCAATTTAGTGCTCTTTAGTCTCTGTAGTGTCACCAGCCAGATAAAAGCTCCTCTAGCCAAAGACACATCAAACGGCTTTATGGCTGCAGAGCTTTTGAAGTCAAACCTCTCCAGCAGCCCTTGCTAAGAAGTGAAATCCCCATGGAGGGGAAGGGGGGCTGCTTGAGTGCCCTGAGCTTTCCTTGCTCTTCCTACTTTGCGTGTTTAGCGGTGTGCTGATTGGAAAAGCAAGGGCTGGTTGTTCCAGCTCCCAACACTCGAATGGCAAAGTCCCCATCAGAGCCTATCGGAAATTTCAGATGAAACATTTTTTGGTCAGAATTTGCCAGTTCATCAGAACTGAAACATTCTTCAGAGATAAGATGATTTCAGTGCAATTATGACAGAGCCCAGGAGGTTTCCCTCAAAGCCCCCGCCTCTCGGACGGGAACTCCCCCTGAACCCTGCCTCTTGGACGGGATCCCCGTCAGAGCCCCTGCCTGTCGAAGGGGATCCCCCTCAGAAACCTGCCTGGTTTCCTGCCAGCTCACTTGTCTGCCTCCTCAGCAGCCCTCCTGGTGTGCTGACAAGAAGGAGCTAACAGCCTGGAAGTCCCGAAAGTCCCAGCTCCCGGGCTTGCCGCTCTTCTACCAGCTCATTCTTTTGCCTGAGCCTTGACCTGGAGGGACAAAAGCGGGATGAAAAATTTCCATCAGGACGCTTTTTGGATAGAATGCAGCTTTTCAATGACAATGGAAAAGGAAAATAAAATAAAATAAAAATGGAAACTTGAAAAATGCTGGTGTAAACAACCAAAAAGAGTGTTTTCCCTAGAATTTTTTTATGGGTGGGGTGGAGGAGGCAAGTAAGTCCTAAGACTTCCCTTCCCCCAGGGCTAAAGCCCCGAGCCCTGGCAGGCATATCCCGGCTCACGAGCGTCTGAAGATTGTTGTATGTGGCTTGGTGGGTCAGTAACTTTGGACACCCTTGGACTATATAGTCTGGCAAGGGGAGGTCACAGTTAGAGGAGATCTTGTTTTGGGGCAAACTCCTATGCACATTTGATTGAAACTGGGATGAGATGTTAGGAAAATCTGGGAAATGTTCTTGATAAGTGTGAGTGGTTGGAGGGTTGGATGTGAAGACAATATGACCTCAACTAGGGAAATACCTACATGGGGAGAAAATGTCTTATTACTGGGGTCTTTGGTCTAGCTGACGAAGGCATAGTGAGACTTAGTTGCTGGAAGCTGAAGCTAGATACATTCACACTGGAAATAAGGTGCACTAGGAGGAGAACTAACTATTGGAGCAGGGATGTGGTGGGTTCTCCGTCACTTGATGTCTTTACATTGAGACTGCGTGTCTTTCTAAAAGAGACCCTCTCGCTCAGCTAGAAGTTATGGGCTGGATGCAGGAATCTCTGGGTGGGTTCCGTGGCCTGGTGTTATGCACGTGGTCAGATTAGAGGATCGTAGTGGTCCCTCTGAGCCTCAACATCTAGGAATCGGAAAGATGCCTTTTTTTTTGTCAACTTTGCCCCCCGTGCAGCAAAGCACTTAGGCATGTGCCGAACTCAAAGTACGTGCTTAAGGCCATTCCTCTTCCGCAAAGCACCGAAGCAAGTGCTGAAGTCCCATAAAGTCCATGGGACTTCAGCATGTGCTCAAAGTTCAGCGTACGCTGAGGCACTTTGCTGAATAGGGATGGAGTGAAACACCTGCTTACGTGCTTTGCAGACTCCGGGCCTTAACTAGGTTTTGTTCCATCCAAGCCTGTCATGAGCCATGCTAACTGAGGAAAGTCTCTAGTAATCTCTTTCACTCCTCGCTCTTCTCTACACTGGCATTTTTTTCTTAAAATCTCCCACACTCGCACTGCCAGGCCCCATCAGGAGGCGATACAGAGAAGGGCTTTTTAAAAAGAGAAATATGCCAGTGTACAATGTCTTTGTTACAGGAGTGCTCTGTGAAAGAGAGATGTCTGTATAGACGGAAACAGTGCATTAGGAGCGTGAGTGCCAGTAGAGGACACTCAAGATCATGCAGCATAGTTTCTGAGTTTTGTAGGACCAGTAAGACTACTTGTTGCGCACTGCAAATGGCTTCCTATGTGTAACTCTCAACAGCTTTGGCAGCGGCTTTGTGGCCCAGCGAAGCTCACCGGCAGAGACCGTTGGAAGAAGGAACCTGTGCTCCTCACCAGCTGAGCTGGAGTGTTTTACAAAAGCCCTGATTGTTGACTTCCTTGGGAACAGAAGAGGCTGTTGAATATCCACCCTGAGTGTGTACAGCATTGGTACAGACTACAGGGTAGTTACGGTTGGGAAGATCATATTCTGAACGGAGGGAGTTGAGAGAAGAGCAACACCAATGATTGTGGGAGGAGACGAAAGGGAAGTTTAGACAACCCAAATCATTGTGACCAAGAGGAGATATGATGACAGATACATCTGAAGGGTGGGAATGCTCAGGAAGGAGAGGGAACATTTGCAGTAGGTCAAGGGGGTGTATCTAAGAGTAATGGGATACAACTGAAGAAAGGGAATAGTAGAGAAGTTCATGGCAGTGAGAACTATTAGGCTGTGGAATAATCTCCCAAGGGGAACAGGTAAAGCAAAATACTGGGGAATATAGGGCATAATCTTGCATTATCCAAAGGGGCACTGGACAATGTGAGACTTAATAAGTCTTCCCCATCTCTAAGACTATGAATGGGTTACAAGTGGGTCTCCACCTGCCTGAGACGGGTGTTCTTACTAAGGCAGGCTCTCTGCAGGTGCCGTGCTGTAGCTCTGGGGGAGCGGTCAATGTTATAAGACTGCAGGTGGCAATGCTGTAGCGCCAGGTGAGTTGGCCGTTCCCTGTATGACGTGCGTGTGTACATTGCTCTGTCCCTACACGTTTTGGCAGAGCTGGTCCAGAGCCATTCCCACAGCTTGGCAGTGGATTCAGAGCATGCAGGTTGAAAAGCAGCTGTTCTCCTAGGTTCTGGTTAGTGTCTGTCCCACTGCGACCTTTGCCTTCCCAGGTGGCTGTGAGAGTTAATTTTAAGATGCTCTTCCACTTTCAGACATTTTGGGGGTATTTTTGTAAACCCATCTTTTGGGGCCTTGTTGATTTATCCCTGTTGGTCGATAGTAGAGACTTTTGCACAGTTGTGACTCAGACCTTCTCAGAGATGCTGCGTGACAGTTCAGGGTTCAGAGGACTGGTGAGGATGACTGGATGGAAACCGCTGTCCTTAGGAAGAAGGCCTATCATGCTGGATGCTTTACAGCAGTGGTTCTCAGCTGGGGCTACACATACCCTGGTAGTACGCAGGGGTCTTCCAGGGATACATCAGATCACCTAGATATTTGCCTAGTTTTAAAACAGGCTCCATAAGAAGCACCAGCGAAGCCAGTACAAACTAAAATTTCATACAATGACTTGTTCATACGGCTCTATATACTATGCACTGAAATGTAAGTACAATAGTTATATTCCAATTGATTTATTTTATAATTCTATGGTACAAATGAGAATGTCAGCAATTTGTCAGTCATAGTGAGCTGGAACACTTCTTTGCATTTTTATGTCTGATTTTGTAAGCAAGTCTTTTTTAAGTGAGGTGAAACTTGGTGTACACTAGACAAATCAGACTCCTTAAAGGGGTCCTGTAGAAAGGTTGAGAGCCAATGGTTTACGTACTGCTAATAAGAGACAGTTCCTGCCCTCAGAGAGCCAGGCAAGACATATAGGGGAAAGAAGCATGTGGAGAGGAAGGGCCCCCCGTCACACACTGGCCTGTGCTGAATCCCTGGCTCCTGACTTCTGTGCGAGTGCCCAGTCTTCTCAACCTCCCAGAGAGAAAAGAGGGATCAAGGTTTGTTGCAAGGCCTTTTGCAGGTGCCTGAGCAGAGCTGTGAAAGAGCTCTGGCCTGGAATAGCAGGGGGGCTGCAGGTCAGGATTGAGATACATCAGCAGACTCGCTGTGGGCCCAGGACTTGAATAGCTGGGAGTGCTGCGGAGTAGGCTTGAGGTACCTCAGCAGAGCTGGGGGGAGGGAAGGCAGGGGGACCAAAGCTGTAGGAGTTGCCGTGGGGCAGGAGTTGTGTCCGTTGGGTGTCTGTGCCTTTCAGGGTAGGCAGAGTTTGGGAAAGCAGCGAGCTCCCCCAGCCTCTCTCCTTCTCTTGCTGTTTTCCCCTCTTCCCACGATTTGTGATTTTTGCGTACCACAGTCTGAGCTTAGGGAAGTAAGTCATGCGGTCCACATTCTTGTGGGGGGCGAGAAAAGACGATTCCTCTGTTCCTAGGCCGTGGGGCTGGCAGGGCCAAGCATAACATTCCATCACCTGCACCTCACAGGCTTCCTAGGAAAAGCCACTGCTGTCTTTGAGCTCTTGGCTGTACCCTGCTCGGTCCTGGAGATAGAGGAAGGACTTTGAATTGTTGAGGTTTGACAAAGCTGTACAGGCAGAGAGCGTGGGCAAAATGTGAGTCACCAGAGCTGTGTGCCTGGAAAAGGCCTGTGTTAAGAAGGGGCACTGGGAGGGAGCGTTGTTCCGGGAAGGACTGCCCCCAGGGTAGTATTACAGGTTTCTCTATTTGGTGAATATGGGATGAACGATACAAGGACCAATCCCCGTGCTGGGCACCATAGCCCACTCTCTCCTTTTCTTTTTCACAAACGCTGCCTAGGCGCATAGGCACCAACTTTCTAATGTGCCAGGGGGTTGCTCTCCTCAGCTCGGCCCCACCCCTGCCCCGCTTCTTCCCTCCCCTGAGCACCCCCTGCCCTTGCTCCTCTCCCCTCCCTCCCAGCGCCTCCTGCGTGGGGCAGAACAGCTGATTGTGGCAGGCGGAAGGTGCCGGGAGGGAGGGGGAGGCGCTGGGGGAGGAAGAGTTGCTGATAGGGGGCTGCCGGTGGGTGGTGAGCACCCACGGAGTCGGCACCTATGAGCACTGCTGCACCCAAGTACTAGGTAGCAAGAAGGCTGAGTCCTGCCATGGCAGCAGGGCATTCTGGGATAGCGGGGACAGCTATATGAGGCCCCAGCAGCAGGACGGGCCCAGCATTGGGTGAGAGGCAGCTCCGTTGTGACTTGTGGGAGCAGTGTGTGCACACCTACCAGGAAGACTGAAGTCGAAGGATTCCTTAGTCTAAGATTATTAATTAGCATGGATGAAATTTTAATTATTTATTTTTGTACAAAAAAAAATTTTTGGATGAAAAATTGGCTCCCCCCCCGCCCCCCATGACATTTTTCCTTGAATTTTTGGGCTGAAAAATGATTTTTTAAAAAATCGAATGTTTTTTATTTGATGGGGGGAAGTCCCTCCCCCTTTTCTTCATTTTACCACTGGCAAAGGGGTTGCGGGTGGGGTGGAGAGAAAAATGTTACCCCCAAAATTTTGGGGAGTGTAGATGGGGGCAGGGTGAGGAGGATTCCGCCTTGGTCTGTTCTCTCATGTTGGCCTTTGCAGGGACCCTTATACTATATGATAAAATACAATATCCACTGATGTCCTTGAGCAAGTGGTCTGATTCAGGTGTCTGTCTTCAGGCACTCAGGGCTGAAAATTTTGGTCTTGGTGCCCTTTTAATAAAAGTTAAAGCCCCCACTTCCGGCTGGGCCCGTCACTCCGAAGCCGCTCGCACTGGGGTATTTGCTGGGAAGGATGCGTTGCCAGCAGCCGAGTTAGAACCTCTCGAGCCCAGCCCTAGGTACAGTGTCCACCTCCTGGTACTTTGCCTCTTGTCACTTCTGAATTTTTCCGTTTCCCTTCCTCCAACCCCACAGGTGACTGATGCTCCGCTTGCTTCTTACGGGGCTCTTGTGTCAGCCAGTGCCCAGTCAGGCGAAGGCAATTGTGGGGCTGAGCCCCGTTCTCAGTGAAGGTGTATTGACATTGCAAAAACTGCCACCCCAGTGGGTGCTCATGGACTCTGCCCCGGGTGAGGCACCAAGGCCTGACTGGCCCCCGGAAGCTGGACTCTCCTCTCACCCCTCAAAGTGGTGTCTCCAGGGCAGGACGGAGGCTGGGAGTGCTGCTGGGACAGCAAAGGGGAAGCTTGCTGTGCCAGCACTCGCTTGGGCCTTCCATCTCTGGGGCTGTCAATCCCCAGGGCTAAAATTGCTTGTTATGTCCGGCCAGCCCCCTGGCTGCGTAGGCGGCGTCTCTCTGGTGCCTTCACGAGGTTGCAGAAGCCAGAGCAGCGGAGCGTGGAAGGGAATTGGCTGCCTGAAGGTAACTTTCCATTGTTTCTGTTCAGGGAGAGTCTCTGTAGCTGGCAGGTCCCACGCTCCAGGCTATAATTTTCTACCTCCAGCCTGTCTCTTTTTAGAGTAAGATGTTATTTTCTGCCTTTCTGGTCCCAGCCATCCCCCTCTGGTCTGGACAGCTTCCTTTGACCTTTAGGTGACATATGGCTGGGGCTCACAACTTAAGGCTGAGCTTCCTAAAAGGCATCTGGTGGATTTGGACACCCGTTGGTTTTAACAGGAACTGGATATTCAGATCCCTTTAGGCAGCTTTGTAAACCTCAGCCATGAGAGACTATAGAAAAGCAAAGCAGCTCTTCAGAACAGACCTTGGTGGGGAGAATGGAGATGGGGCCCATCCCTGCCCCATGTTGGAGTCAGTGGGAGCTGAGGGCACTTAACACCTCTCAGGATCGGGGCCCCCAATGGCCAGCATCCAGAGTGTCACATACCTGCTGGTTTCCGAACCCCAAGCCCAGGAGTGGCTGCGAGGGAGCCAGCAGTCAGTTGCTGCCTGTGGAATGATGTCTGGATCATTCTCCTCAGAGCCTTCATTATTCTGAATTAAGAACTATAAACCATTAAGAAATCCATGCCCAGTTTGCCCCGGGAGGATGACCAACAGGCGCTAGTCATATCACTTAATGCACCACTGAGAGTTACTCGGGTACCACGGTGATGGGCATGGTGTAATGACCTGAATAGAGTGAGGAAGCACATTCCATTAACAGTAACACTTTGGGGAAACCCTGCTTCATCTCCCGTCCTCCCCGGGTCACCTGGGCTTAAAGTTAAAGGTTCACGTGGTGCCTTGGCGACACTTACTCTTAATACAGCGTCACTGGCCCGTTCAGCCCTGGTACTCTTTGGAAAGACAGGACAAGGAAAGGAATTTCACCTGGACAGACCAGGGATTAGAAATATAACAGCAGCCAGCATTTAGCAGCTGAGCCTTAGTGAAGTCTTAGAAAAGGGACAAGGGGTCTTTTTCTTCTCTCATTCACAACTGTTTTATATCAGTGTAACTCCATTGCCTTGCATGGAAAATCCTGCCGTGGGTGCGACGGCAGAGCGGTGTGTGCTCTAGATCTGCTCTAGGAATTGTTGTGAGGAAGTTCTGTGGCCTGTGTTATAGAGGTGGTCGCAATGGTCCCTTGTGGCCTTGGAATCTATGCAGCTAGGACTAGAATAGCGGCGTGGGGGCTGCGGGGCAGGACTGACGTGCATTGGCAGAGCTGGGTGTGGGGACCTCAGGACTGGAATAGCAGTGGGGGCTGCAGGCTGGGATTGAGGAGTATGGGCAGAGCAGTGTATGTGCAGGGAACCTGGGACCGGAATAGCAGTGCGGGCTGCAGGTCGGGACTGAGCTGCATGAGCAGTGCTGCATGGGGGAAGCTTGCCCAGCACTCACCTACATGCATTATGGGCCCCTCTTTCATGAGCAGTAAAACTCATTCAGAAAGTTTAAAAGTGTGATTCCATCAGCCGAACACATGGAGTTTAATTGGTTATTCCATTAGCCGAACACATGGGGTTTAATAGGTTATTCCCTGGGTAAAACGGGTAGAAACAATGCCCCAAATTTGTCCTTGGTGAACCTGCATAGATATCAGTGCAGCTGTCTTAGGAATGACTATGGTCCACTGACTATCCCCCCATAACAGTGGTTCTCAAACATGGGTTGGGACCCCAAAGTGGGTCGGGACCCTATTTTAATGGAGTCACCAGGGCTGGCTCATACTTGCTGGCGCCCAGGGCCAAAGCCTGAGCCCCACTACCTGGGACCAAAGCTGAAGCCCGAGCTTCACCACCCAGGGCTGAAGCCAAAGCCCAAGGGCTTAAGCCCTTGGTGGCAGGGCTCAGGTTACAGGCCCCCTGCCTGGGGCTGAAGACTTTTGGCTTTTCCCCCTCTTTCCCCGCCAGAACGGTGGGGCTCGGGTTTTGGCCCAGCCACCCAGGGCAGCTGGGCTCAGGCTTCGGTCCCCCCTCTTGGGATCGTGTGATTAATTTTTGTTGTTGGAAGGGGGTCGTGGTGAAACCCTGCCCTATAAGATTGCTTTGTTGTATCTGTGCAGCCTAGAACTCCGTTGTAATAAATCCATGAGTTACTTGTTAGCTTGGTGGATGCAGTCCGAGATCCTTGTGGTTCTGGCCAACTCCAACTATCAGCAGCGTCTAGTCTTATTCTTATTTCTTTGTGGGGTGGTAGGACCCAGGAGGCCCAGTCACAGGCATTGCTGTCCAAAATGTCATCCCATCAGTCCTGTCTTGGACAAGATGGTGCTAGATTGGGCTGTAGTGATCTCATTGTGGACATCAGTAGTATGAGGCAGAGTTATCTACTGCTGGAAGAGATGGTGTGCTGCTCCCCATTGCAGACAGATTTGGTTTGCCTCCATCAGTGGGGAAAGCTGCTGCCCTTGCAGGCAGCCCAGCTGTGTCTAGAGGAGCTCTTGGATCCAAAACTCCACCTTGTGCCTTGTTGGTATGAGAAGGGAGGCATCGAGAGGAGCTTAAAATGGTAGTGTGAATAGCTATTCCTCTTGCGAAATATGGCTCCTGATAAGTGAATGTTACCGGCTATTCATAAGTAATAAGGTTGTAATTAATGAATGGAGGATAAAGTGTGTGCCCCTTTGGGACACGATTTGGGTCTTTTAATTACTTAGTGTCTAGAGACTACAGTGGCAGGTACCTTAAAAGACCTGGCAAGGAAATGTTAATCACATTTCTTTGAGTGCCCCAAGCCCAAAAGAGAATCTAATTAAATCATCGCCTGAGGAAAAGGTCACCTCTGGTAAAATGGACTTACATGATTTACAACTTAAGTCCCATTTTTGAAAGTGCTTTAGGAGCCTGAGTGTCACTGTAAGTTGGTGGAACTTGGGCTTCTACGGGCTTAATTCACTTCTGGAAATGGAACTTAGCCAGCTAAGGCAGCGTGTACTCAAGAGACTTCTGCCGGCACAGCTCTTTCAGGGGGAATCCGTGGCCGACAGACTGTGCCGTCAGAAGCCGCTAGCGTAGACACAGCTAGACTAGCACAGTTGTGCTTCTACCGGTATAACTCAAGGGCGATGGTTTTACCGTACCACCAGACGCCCAGCTTTGCAAGTGTAACCTGGTCCACGTTAGGAGTGCTTTGTCAGTAGGGTGTACTAGTTCAGCTACGCCAGCAAAGCGTTACGTGTGTAGACATGGCCTGAGTCACATAGGCCTTGCAATACTGAGCAGAGCAATGCCTTAAAATGCCTTACTGAGCAGAGCAATAGCCTTAAAAATCTGGGCCTTAGGTACTCTTGAAAATTTTAGCCCTAGGCTGTGACCATACGAGTAGTGCTTTGCCAGGGTATCTGTACTGGTATATTGTACCAGTGAGGCACCCCTGACAGAACCTTGCAACCCAACGTGGATCTGACAGGACCCGAGTGTAAGTGTTGGGTTTGAAAACAATATCGTTATTTTGCAGAGGGGGAAACCGAGGCACAGAGCCGTGCCGTGACTTGCCCAAGGTCAGCCATTGGCAGAGCCAGGAATAGAACCTGGGTGTCCTGAGATCTAGTCCAGGGTTTAGAGTGCGTTGCTGACTGGGCCCAAAGATGGAAACGCAAGTCACGTAACCTCTCAGCCTCAATTTCCCTATCTGTTTGAAGGGATAATAATGCTCACCTATCCCTAGGCGATGTTAATTAAAGTTTGTAAAGTGCTTTGAGAACAAAGTTGTGGATTGGTCCTGCTTTGAGCAGGGGGTTGGACTAGATGATCTCTTGAGGTCCCTTCCGACCCTGAGATTCTAGGATTCAAAGAGTGCCGTATAAGTGCTAAATATTACCATGGACAAAACGTGTGTGAGACATGCCAAGCCGTGGAGGTGTCATCCGCCAGATCTTCGCCCCTGCATTTAGTGGAGGTGGAACGCGTCGATCAACCAGCTATTTAAAGAACCAGCTGTTTGTACAAAAGTCCAGACAGGTGCCTTCATATGGACGACTGTATGCTCATTTCAGTTAACCGCAGGTGCAAACATCTGGATGACTGGATGTTCTCATAGATGCAACTGAATGTGATCTGTCACAGCAATTGGAGGATGCTCCCCACAGTGCACTTCCAGATTAAGGCGTGTCAGACTCGTGGGCTAAAGCTGCCTTTGTCCTGTAATTCCACACAGTGCCCTGGAGGGGCTGTGCTGACGCAGCTTTGCAGTGTTGTAACAGGGCTGTGATGCTTAAGCTGTGTGAAGTTCAGTTCAGTCATTTTCCAAAAGAGGTTTCTCTTTCTGCAGTGGTCGGAGAAGGCTTTAGAGAGACAAGCGGGGATGATGCCGTGTCTTTCACTGGACCTGCTTCAGTTGAGGGGAGAGAGAAGCTTTCGGACAAGGCAGTCAGGCAGTTTTAGCTTCCCTCCTAGAATGGGAGGTGGTACTAATATGGCTGCAAAGCACCAGCCCCACTAATATGTTGGTCTAAATCTGCCCATTTGTTGTTAATATAGTAATGCCTAGAGACACTCCCCCTCCCAACTGATACAGAGGCCCAATTGTGCTTAGTGCTGGACATACATAACATAAGAGACGGTCCCTGCCCCAAAGTGCTTACAGTCTAATAGGCCAGAGAGACGAGGTTCGGAGAGGAAACAGAGGCACTGAGGGGGGCAGGGACTCATCCAAGGTCGCACATCAGGTCAGTGCCAGGAATAAAACCCACGTCTCCAGAGTCCCAGTCTGGCGCTCTGCCCGTGGGATCACATCACCTCTCTTAAAGCTTTGTAAATCTGACCTAGAAGCCCTTGTTCTCTTTCTACCACACAGCCTTCCCCAGCAACAGCATCTTTCCTCCTCACCTCTCCGGCCTCCCCCAGCCACTGAGATTCTGCTTCCTTCCCATGTTCCCCTCACTCCCTCCCGGCCATTCGCAGCCAGCAGAGTGCTTGGTCCACAACAGGCAAGGTCAGCAAGGCACAGCTGCCACAAGCATTTGTATAAATACCTTTCAGGGGAGGACCTGTACCCTAGGGTGTGTGTACAGCGCCTAGAACAACGGGGCCCTGTTCTTGGTTGGTCCTTAGATGCTATCGTAATAAATGTGATTAATAATCCACATTTCTCAGTGCTGACTAGTATATTTTCACCCTTGACTATTAAGTTTTTGGGACAGTTTTCAAGGGTATCTTACCACAAGCAGCCAATCAGGTCCTGATACCATGCCCTGCCATTGACTGCCAGTAAGGTGCTAGCAACAACAGCAAATCTGTTGGCAGCATGACAGTGCGGTTCCATACAAAGATGCTGGGATTTCCATACTACGGTCCAGTATAGTGCGCTTCGCATAAAGATGCTGTAATTGCCTATTGCCAACAGAGTCCTCATCCTGCAGAAGTCGTGTATATGGTGCTGCTAATTTGGGTTTAGGTCCTGCAGCACCATCATGGAACTGGTGCTGCCGTGCTCCTATAGAACTACTGGTACTGAATGCACTCTGATGTCAGACGTTCCGACTGCAGGACTGCTTGAGGTTACTGCTTTGTGCGCAAAGGCTGCACGGTTCTGCTTAAAGACTTTTTTTATGTATTCTGTTGGCGCTCAGAAACGTCTGACCCATCCCCAGAAGAGCCCCTGTAACAACAAAACCCCAGTGTCCAACACCGATGTACGGTAACAGGCCTCGTAAAGAGGGATCTGGTGGAAATGTTTTGCAGTGTTGCAATATGTTGCTCATTCGCCGCAGTCACCTGACACCCACCTTTCCTGCTCCTTCGTCATCCCTGGAAAAAGGGCATGTTCTCTGCCGGGAGAGGTTTAGTGATGCTGCCTCTGTCCCCTCTGAGTTCCCTGCCGAGGAGCAGCGCTGGTATGAATTTGTGCTCCAGTGAATCTGGTATGTCGACCCGCTGGACTTCCTGCAGAGAGCATTTCCACGAAGTTCATGCTCAGGTCACTGTCTGTTTCAGGCCCTGTTCAACTCTTCATGGATTTAGTTTTGTAGGTGAGAGCTTCAGGGCGTCTTTATCAGCAGTGTTTGGATATTTTTCCTCTTCTGTTTGAGGGCTCCAGGGACTCAGGCATTCATGTCTGGGTGTGGAGGTGCTGAGACGGCAGGGCTTGTGACTACAGAATTGCATAGGGGGTGTTGTGGGTGTCTTTGGGAGGAGCTTGGCATCACCAACAGGCCTCATGCAATTCAGAGCAGGGACAGTTTGCCTTTATGTTGGACAAATAGACCCCGGGTCTTGTTTGCAGACTTGCCTGAAAAATGTAGAACGGCAGCAGCTTAAAGTGACACCAGCGAGTATGTTTCTATAGCTCGGGGCCAACGTTTTCCAACTTGGCTGCCTAAAATGCAGCACCTAGATCTGTCTTTTTTTAGGCCCCCTAGATTAAAAATAACCTGATCTCCACTGGGGCTTCTATGACTCCCACTGATTGTCAGCAGGGTTGTGGATGCGGAGTGTCTGGGGTAGCTCATGAGCGTGACGGCCAACCTCAGGGCACTCTGTCAAGAAGCAGGTCACAAACCTCAAATTGGTTGCAAGTTCTGTCCTTAGATTTCACCAACCAAATAACAAGTGTGAACTCAAGCCCTATCGCAGCCTAACCATACAGTCGCAGACAGTCCCCTTGGGTACTCCAGTCTATCCTGCCACCCAGGCAGGGTGGATAAAAATCAATGATTTTTTTTAAAAAAATCAAAAAAATTAGATTTTTTTAATTTGGATTTTTTTTATAAAATGCTTTTTTTTCAAGAAAAAACTTATCTAAAAGTAGTTTTAATTAAGATACATTATAGCTCAAAGATATCTCATCATGGAATAAGGATTATAAATTCTAATTCTGTAGTATGAGACAATATATTCATATAATGTTTAAGAAAAGTTTTGTAAATGAGTTCCAATAGTTCATGGATTAGGGACCCAATTTTATGGGGTTCCACAGGCTTCTGTATAGATTATTTAGCTTAATCTTTCTATCTACCCAATGGGACTCAGTGCTCAGTCTAGAAGATACCATCAGAGATGCTTAGTTTTGCAATTCTCAAACTGTGGATTTGTGTCTCCAGAGGTAACATGCTTGTTAACAGCAAAAATGTTTTAAAATAAATAAATAATATATAGAGGTGAGAAATAACAGACCTCAACCCTATTGTCCCTCTGCAAATTTGTGTACACAGAGTCAATCCCTTATCTCTCTGTAAAAGTGCAAAGTTTCAAAAAGTTCAGAGAATAGAAGATTGTTGGGGGTGGAATAGATCTGGACAAGGAGAAGAGGTCTGGAGATAAATGTGAGAAGCAAGGACATATGCTTGTTTTGTTAAAATATTATATGTTTGCTGTTGAAGAAAAAAATCCAGAATACTTAACATTGTTGTTGTTTTAGTTAAATAAAACAATTTAAATGTCTGTCTGGTGATGTTCTCCTCCTAATACAGCATGGCAAGAAAATCCTCCAAATATTAATGGTTAACCTATTGAACTGGAGATAGTTCACCTCTCAATGACTTCATAAATATCTGCTTCAATTACCTTTGGTAAGAGGAATAACCAAACACTCATTCATTTTCTGTAAAACTAATCTGAGAAGTTTTCAGAATAAATCACTGTTTAAAAATGTATAGTGTGTACCTTCTAAAAATGAAACCTACATCTATCTCTGAGTTGTGAAGAATATGTCTTAAGGTTATAACAACCAACAAGAATGCACTTTTATGTAGAAAACAGTGATTAAATCGAGTCTTCCTGACTAGTGGTTTAAATCATGATTTAAATTGTGATTCAAGTCAATTTGATGTAAATCAAATCCGCCCTGTACCCGGGCAAACTTGCCTTTGTGATAGATGGTCTCTTACACCAAAAACCACAGCAATACTCAGGTTACTCCCAGTCCCAAATGACCAGTCCTTACCCCAGATCAGTTGCACCTTAGACCTGACACTTAAGACACTTGTAGCCAATCAGATAATAAACCAACTAAAGAATTATTAACTAAGAAAAAGAAATGAGTTATTTACAGGGTTAAAGCAGATGAACATATGCACACAAATGAGATACAGCCTTAGGTCCCAAAAGGTAATAGAAACTGCTGCGATATGCAAGTTTTCTATGTCCTCTATAGCTAGCCCAAGCTAAGGAGCTTGGGGATCCCTTGCTTATGCTTAGAAATATTGCCCTCTCCAAATTCCAAGCAGTGTAGTGTTACAGGTCCTTCTGGTCAGGGATTTTTATTTCCTTCCCCCTGAGTCCAAGCTGAAGGGACAAATGTTTGCACTGGTCTCCTCTTCATATGGGGGAAACACAATCAACAAAGTCTTTGTCTTTTGATTTTCACAATGGCTCATTTAGTTTCAGTGGGCTTTCTTGTGGGCAGGCCCCGCACTCTACATTAATTAGTGCTTCTTTCCTGTTTGGTGTGTTACATAGTTACAGAGGTTCACACTGCAAACCCTCAGTATAATTTTATACCACGGGCTACAGGTGTCATAAGCGAGATCAATACATTCAGCAGCCTACAAGCGTTTCATCAAGTCTAAACACGAACATCTGTTTTAACAGTACTAACACGCAGGTGAGCTAGACTGGTTTCCAGCTATGCATTTGTCAATATTCCGCGAGGCCCCAGAGACCTTGGCATGAGCAGGCACCTGGTCTGCCAGCGTCATAGCGAGCATCTTAAAAATCAGAATGCTTATTTGATGCCTGAATCTGGCACTGGGTGCCTGACTTTAAGCAATCGACTTTGAAAATTATGGGTTATTGATAAGGCTCCATGTTTGTTGCAGAAGTCACAGATTCCATGACTTCCTTTGACCTCTGTGACTTCTGCAGCAGCTGGTCGCCTGGGGCTTCCCTCCCTCCACCCCCCGGGGGAGTGACAGCAGGTCCCCTGGGGCTTCCCCCCCACCACCATGGCTGGAGGAGCAGCAGCAGGCCCCTCGGGGTTCCCCCCCACACCTCTGGTGCTGCTGGCTCCCTCCCCCCACAGAGCTCCACCCCTGCCCCCCAAGATTGTCATGGGTATTTATGGTATAAGTCATGGATGGGTCACTGGCCGTGATTTTGTGTTTTTTTTCCCTGTGACCTGTCCATGACTTTTGCTAAAAATACCCATGATTAAATCTTAGCCTTAGTTATTGATTATTTTTTCAGTCTCCATCATATTTGAAACTTCTCTGAGAGAAAGAAGCCCATCCTTCTTTCTCTTCAAATTTGTATCCCTTTCAACTTAGCAAACATTGATTTTTCTTTTATTCACCCCCACAATGGGAGCTTGAAATTAACACTTTATTTGGTTTTGTTTCTTTGGGCTTATCTAGACTGTGCTGCAGTGTAGATTACGGGGGTCTGGTTTGCAGCACCCATCAAAGAGTTTCATTCTGACCTGCACTGTGTGAATGATGCTTTTAGTTTGCACCAGCAGTGTCCGCACATTGCAGTTATGGTGCAGCTCTTTGGTGTGCTCTGCCATTCACACCCTTCTAATCCACACGACAGCTCAGTGTAGTGTGACAAAGCTCTGTCCTTGCCTCCGTGGGTCCCACGTTTCCTGGCGGATTTCGCTAGCCTCAGAGGCTCACTGTGACCCTCCACGTAACCCTTCTTTCTCTAGAGACAAGGGTCACAGTCTACTGAGCCATTTTCATCATAAGCCAGCAAGGGAGGTGAGGAGAAGTTATCCTTCCTTGCACAGTCTTTGTTGTCTCCCAGTCTCAGTGATTAATCAGGGGGCAAAGGTTGGGGGGGAGCCCGGGCCCACCCTCTACTCCGGGCTCCAGCCCAGGGACCCTAATAGTATCAACTATGGTAGCGGACCTTTTAGAAACATGACCTGTACAATTCCCTGGGCTACTTCCCCCACAGCAGCCGTCACTTCCTCAAGCTCCACTTTACCCTTACTTCAGGGCCTCCTTCCTTGTGCCAGATATGGTGCGTACTACTCAGCCTCTCCAACAACGCAACTTCCTCCCACAGCTCCTGACATGCACACCCACCTGACTGACTGGGAGGCTTTTAACTAGTTTCAGCCAGCCCCTGATTGGCTTCAGGTGTCCCAATCAACCTAGCATTCTCCCTGCCTTCTGGAAAGTTCTTAATTGGCCCCAGGTGTCTTAATTGAGCTGGAGCAGCTTCCATTTCACTTAACCTGGTACCAGGGATTTGTTTAGCCTGGAGCTATATCTATCTCCCACTAAAAGAAAAGGAGTACTTGTGGCACCTTAGAGACTAACCAATTTATTTGAGCGTGAGCTGTAGCTCACGAAAGCTCATGCTCAAATAAATTGGTTAGTCTCTAAGGTGCCACAAGTACTCCTTTTCTTTTTGCAAATACAGACTAACACGGCTGTTAGTCTGAAACCTATCTCCCACTACTTTTCTATAGCCATCTGGCCTTGCCCTGTCACAGTAGACATGACCTTACTTTAATATCATTCATGGTGTTACCTCTACTTGGGAGTTGGACTGTTAGATAACGTTTGTTTCAGAGCCGGCTTGAGGAACATAAAGTATTATTTATATCTAAGTCCTACAAAAACAGAAGCAATTTTAAAAAATTTTTGCAATAGCAAGTCAGTTTAAAACAAAGTTATTTAAATTCTGTGAGCTGTTTGCAACTTCATTATGCTGGAGCACTGGTTGCAACAGCATAGTTAATTTGGAGTGGAAATTTCAGTTTAATAGACGTTTAAAGACATTTTATTATTATTGTAAAAATCTTATAAAAATGATGATAAACCCTCTCCCGAAAACCCTAACCATAGAGTGTAAACTTTAAGTAGGATTTATTTTTTCATGATGAAAAATAAGTTGATAAAAACAGAACAAAGAGTTTCAAAATCACCCCTCTTTGAAATTTTTACTGGCAAGTCTTGGGTTTTTTTGGCCCCTTTTGCAAGACATTTGAAATGCCCCACTCTGCACTCGATACCGCATGTTGCTCCTCACATGCAGATTAATACAATATCAGCATGGCGCTTTCCCCTTTATAACTGGGGTGGGGGGGAGCACCTGCATGAGCAGTGGTGCCATAACACATCAGCTGGTGAGAAACACATGTTTTCACTGATTCTCACACAGTTCTGGAAAGCTGAAGTCTAACACAAGCAGATTTTTTTTAGGCAGATTACCTTCCAGGGCACTCTGGCCTGTGGATATACAGGAGTCTGAAGTTGCCAGTAGAGTGACAGTTCAGTGCAGACGCAGTAAATAGCGCTGTCTAGTATCTGTTGGAGGTGGAAGTGAAAGCCTTGTGGAGGGTTGTCGTGTTGTTGACGGTGTTGTAGCCAATAGGAAAGTGGCAGGGAATGCAGAAGGCTTGTCCCGGAGTTAATTTCCTTGCTTTCAAGGTTTTGGGTGGGTAGGCTGTATTCTAATGTAGCCTTAGCGATGACTAAACAAAGTTTTTGTTTCAGTTAGATCTGAGAGTTCTAAGGCCGGTCATGTTTCAAGCCACAACTATCTGAAAGTGTCACTTATGTTAAGAGAGTGATGCTTCTGCAGGGTCGGTATTCCTTGGTTCTCTTCCTAGCTCAGCCGCTGGCTTTAGGGATGTCTGATATGGGGTGTGATTGCGGCTGTATTTGAAGTTTTGTTACAGGTTGTTAGGCTGTACGTATCTGCCAGGAGCCCTGGATAATTACTCAGGCAGTAGTCTGCGCTCAAGCCCATACTGCTGCGATACCCAGGCTAGCTCTGGTGTACGTCTACACAAGCTGCGATCGCATCCTGTAGGTGCCGTATAGATTTACTTGTAGCGTGTGTGGTCTTGAGCAACTCACTTTACTTCTCTGTATTTCCCCAATGGTCAAATGATCAAAACCATTTAGGTTGGGATTAGGCACTCCATTCCCATTGAATCGAGTCCCTACGTCCTTCGGCCCCCTTGAAAATCACTGAAGCGTAGTGAAAAATGTACAACGTAGACACACAAACAAGGCATAAAGAGATCAAAGCTCAAACGTGACCTAAACAATGAGGAAAAGAGAAGAAAAACTAACACCGCATAGCATGAGTTGTTTGCTCTGCTTTCTGAAAGTGTTTTCCATCAGGAAGGTCGAACTCGCGAGTCACGTGGTGTGAGACCTTCCCCAAAGTACTGTGTGTGTGTTCCAATATTTTTTTTAAACAAGGCCCCAGATGTGCATAAAAGTGATGAACACCATTGTGTTTCCCTGCATAGCTATATTTTTTCAGCTTTGAACGTACTGGCTAAAGAAGACATCCTCTGGCTGAGCCATAGACCTGGGCTGTACTTCCAGTGGTGAAGAGCAAGTTTAAAATCCATTGTTAGAAGGCAACCTAGCATTCTTTTAACAGGCCAGTTGAATTGTTGGGGCCAGTTAGTGAACTGAGAACAATCAGTGCAAGCTCAGGTTTTAATGGCACTTTAGTTTCTCTGTTGAAGAAATTCCTTTTTGCCAGGATCTTTGTATCTTTACTAATACCTAAAACTCACCTGCTGACATCCTGTGAAGCTTAATTATTGTTTTTCAAGCACTTGGAGACCCTTCCATGCCAATCAGTGGAAAAATACTCCTCCTCGTTATCCTGTTAGGAGGCAGAGGCTAAGGAATAAACAACCGTCACCACAAGCCGAGAGCGTCCTGAAAAGCAGTGTGATCTGTTATGACTCCAGGAACTTCCGTACCAGAGCAGACCCACAGTCCAGCTGTTGTTATGGTGTGTGTTACAGTATCTCCCAGAGGTCGTGCTGAGAGCAGGGCCCTACTGTGTTAGGTGCTGTACAACGCAGCAGGGGAAT
This sequence comes from Natator depressus, assembly GCF_965152275.1. Classification (NCBI taxonomy): domain Eukaryota; kingdom Metazoa; phylum Chordata; order Testudines; family Cheloniidae; genus Natator; species Natator depressus. The sequence goes on from NC_134260.1 coordinate 6,407,729, forward strand.
TGATCGGCCCTGGTGATTGTTGTCCAGGCTGGTGTCACAGCAGAGGCTGCTCATATTCACATCAGGGCCTAATCCTTTCTCACTGGCTTTATTCTCTTTGTCTTCCAGATTCCAAGGTGTTTCTGATCTACAACAGCAGGCTGCAGGGCTGCTTGGAGACCAAGGACACCCTGGTGAAGGTCTCCAAAGCCTGCAACGTCAGCGCCCCAGCCCAGCGGTGGAAATGGGTCTCCCGGAACCGACTCTTCAACCTCGGGACCATGCAGTGCCTCGGGGTCTCTTGGCAGGGCATCAACTCCACCGCGGCGGTGCAGTCACTGGCCACCTACGAGTGCGACCGCGAGTCCGTCAACATGAGGTGGAGCTGCCGGAGCTTAGGGGAGCATCTCTCTCAGTATCTGAACGCCAAGGCAGGGAACCTCTCCCTGGCACCTGCCGAGAGAGGAGATCAGGCACGCGGTGGGCAGTGGAGTGTCTATACCACCCATGAAGATTTGTGCTCCAGCCCCTATTCTGGTAAAGCCTGGGGAGGGGTCTGTGGTTCTACATTGTCCCCATGATCTCTGGTTGTTTCCTTATTGTTCTATGATCATAGTAGAGCCCAGAGGCTCCTACTGAGATCAGGGTTCTGTTGTGCTCGGCGCTGTACAAGCGCATGGAAGAGTCAGCAAGAATTCAGCCATGTGCCCATTATTACTCTTTGAAATTAGGTCTTCAGCCTTATCATCATCATCATCCATCATCATCATCATCATCATTTATTTGTTAATCGAAGTTAAGGAAAACAGCCCTTGCCCCAAACAGCTTAGAGCACAAGGCCCCGATCCTGCATCCATATCTGCTAGGGCCTGATCCACTTCACATTGAAGTCAGTGGAGAGACTCTCATTGACTTCCTAGATTTTTAGGGCCAAAAGGGAGGATTATGATTTATTATGGGGATTATGTATTTGTATTGTGGTAGCCCCTAGGAGCCCCAGTCGTGGAGTAGGACCCCATTGTGCTAGGTGCTGTATATCCTGCATCGAGTCTGTCTTGTAGCCAGCATAAATGGGAATTGGATTGGGCCCTTAGCGCACACCCCTTGCGCAATTCTGTCGGCTTGAATCAACTCCACAAGGGTCTGTCCCATTACAGGATAGGGGCCTAGGAGCCTGGCTGCCTGGGAAATCCCCAGGGGGAAGACTGTATAAGGGTTTTTAAAATCATTTTTCTTTCCTCCCATAAATATAGTAAACATCTATACTTACAGGCATGATTGTCTCCCAGGGAGCTGTGCACTATACGAATGAACAGTCTGTACCAAGGCTGCAGGGGAGTTGAAATACAAGCAGCTGAATGGTCCGTAGAACTTTCCATCTTTTCTTCCTAGGATCTCAAAGCAACAGCAAACAGGATGATGACGATGTTGTTTAAAGCACCGTCCTGCTGAGACCCTTGGAAACAAATCAAAGCCTGCAGTGAAAACCTAATTAAACCCCAGCTTCTAAGGCTATATCTACACTAACGACCTTACAGCGGCACAGCTGCACCACTGGAAGGTCTCCCGGTGTACTTTATGTTGGTCAGGGGTGTGTTTTTTCACACCCCTGACTGACAAGTTTTACCGACAAAAATGCTAGTGTCGACACAGTCTAAGGGCCCGATTCTCCACTGCCCTTCATCTTGGGTCATTCTTTATGCCAGTGTGGAGTGGGTGTGAATCAGCAGTAGCTTTGCACTGCTGTGGTGACTCCACCAGGCGCAGAGCAGTGGAGAGTTGGGCCGCAAGGGTTCCGAAAGCTCAAACAAATGAAGTTCTGGGGCTGGGGTGGTGGCGGGGGGGCTGGAGCATAATAAATCTAGGGCTGGTAGAGTCCATACTGTAGAACTTCCATGGGTAGAAGGGGCTGAGCCGGAGTACAGTGCTGTACCCTGCATTGCATTTTTCCTTGGCAACCCTCTATCCCCCAGGAAGGGAGGCCGAGTTACGGGGAGGATTTTCTCACTCTTTCTCTCTGCAGAAATTTACACCATCCAAGGCAATTCCCATGGGAAGCCCTGCACCATCCCCTTCAAGTACGACAACCAGTGGTTCCATGATTGCACCAGCACAGGCCGGGAGGATGGGCATCTGTGGTGCGCCACCACGCAGGATTATGGCAAAGATGAACGATGGGGCTTCTGTCCCATTAAGAGTGAGTGGCGATTGGCCTGTCCAGAAGCTTAGCAACAAGGGGGTGAGGCTATGATCGTCAATAACTGGCCTGGCACCAAGTGCAGGTTGCTCTTTGGGTGATGCCAGCCTGGCATTGCAGAGCGGAGGGTTGCGTCAGGGATACCAGCCTGGCACTGGTAAGGGGGTGAGGGATGCAGCTCTGTGGGGGATACAAGCCTGGCATCAGGTGGGGGCTCCGTGCTGGCGATGAAGGGAAGGAGCTCGACTGTGCTTACTGGAGAGGAGGTTCTACCACAGCCGAGGTGAAGGGAACAACACCACCGCACCCCTTATCCTCCGGCAGTGTGGCCTGGCGTTTAATTCAGGGCGGGAGGGTGCTTTGCCATTGGGCTCTGAGACTCTGGTGTATTCCCAGCCCTTTCTCCTGAACTTTCACAGCTTCAGCCCTCCCACTGTTAGCCCCTGGCCCCTTCGGCCTTTGTCGACAGTTCTCGGCATCTCCTCCAAGAGCAGCACGAGTGGAGAGATCCAGACGCTGTGCTGGGCAGGGTGCGGATTGGTGAGGCACCACCTGGTTTAGCTCATTCCCAGCTGGATTCTGCGACCCTTCCTCAGCCCAACTGGTCCCAGGGCAGTCAGAGGGACACTTGGCAGAGGAAGGTGCCCAGTGCGGGACACAGTTAATCATGTTGTGTAACCTGGGTCGGAGGAGGGAGTAATGGCCAGTTGTCTGCCTGCTATGCTGCATGCATTTGCCATGGTCTCGCACCTGGCCAGAGCCAGAGGCCACCCCAGTCCTTTGGGTCTGCAGTGGGCATGGCCTGCCATTGTGGTGTCCCTGAAAGAAAATTGCAGCCTCTGTAATGAGAAGGAAGCCTAATGGGAGCTGCACTTCAGGTCGTTAGAGGCATGTGCCTGCCTGCTGCTAGCTCTCCAGAGAGCTCTGCGCACACATCAGAGTTAACCCCTGGCTCTCCCTGCCTCGCTTCCCATCAATCCCCACAGGCAACGACTGCGAGACCTTCTGGGACAAGGATCACCTGACCAACAGCTGCTACCAGTTCAACTTCCAGTCCACCCTGTCCTGGCGGGAGGCGTGGAGCAGCTGCGAGCAGCAGGGAGCCAATCTGCTGAGCATCACGGAGATCCACGAGCAGACCTACATCAACGGTGAGTCTGCACTGCCGTGCTGGGGCTGGCCCGGGGAAGGAAGGGGTGAATGGAAGGGGGGGCCCTGGTTCAGGCTCCTCGGCAGGGGATGTGGAGGCATCAGTTAGTGCCAGCACTTGGCCTCCAGCGCTCCTTTGAGGCGAGCTTCACGGCAGGGAGAGGCTGCTTCCGCCGCAGCGAGGGCATCCCCAGCAACTGCCAGGGTTGTCTGGACAGGGGCAGCTGTAGGGATCTCCTCTGTGCTGGCTGCCGGGCCGTTCAGCAGTGATGTCCCTGGCCTCTTGACACTACAGCTGCTTCAGCACCCTCTCCTGGAACACGTCCTCGTGCGCTCACCATAGCGTCACTGTGCTCGTTAGCCTCCAGCTTGCTGCAAAACGCTGTAAGGCAAATCAGCTCGTCTGCAGGGCTGGACTAGGTTTTTCTGGGTTCTCACTGCTCTGAGTGGGGTGGTGCCCCCAGGCCGAGCAGGGGCTGGCCGTGCGGATGTGCCGTAGCACGATGGTTGCTCTAAGAACGGGGTGGGAGTGGTGCGCTGGACTCGGATGCTTTGGGAAACATGAATGGAAGGTGCTGTATAAACCTGCCATTGAGCTGTTGGCTAGCGCTGCCCTGGGCTCTTCTCGGAAGTCTTCCATAGCGCACTAACATGGGCAGCGGGTAAACGCACTGTTGGGGGAGGCTAGCCCTTGCCCCTCTGCCTGAGGTCCTGCCCTGCCCCTTCCGCTCTCCCTCCCCCACCAGAGCCCGGAGCGCGCGCGCACACACCCCGTGGCCACTGCCCCCCCATGCACACCAAGCGTGCCGGGTGGACAGCACGGTCCCAGCACCAGACATTTGGGAGGCAGGGCATGGCCCCGGCCCCAGCCCCCCCAGTCCTGGGCCTTGTGTGCACCAGCCCCTGCCTGCCTGCCCCAGCCTCTTGGCCACAGAAGAGCAGAAAGGGAACTGGAAGCAGGCAGGAGGGGATCTGGGGGCAGAATGTGGCCTTCCCCTGCCTATGCTACCTGTCGCCCATGCTCACTAACCTCAATATTAACCCCCTTCCGAGAGTGAGTGGGTGGGTCCTTACAAGGGGGACCCTTTAGAGACCTGTGGGTGTGGCAGGACGCGTCTGTAGCCTGGAACTTGACAGAGAGCAGTTTGTGCAGCTGGAGAACCTGCCAAGGTGGGTACGCCTGTTCGCTTAACGAGGTGTGTGGCGGCCTCGAGAGGTGCATGGGTGTTTAGCCAACCACATCAAGGTGAGGCCGGGCAGGTTCCCTGGAGGGTCTGTGTGACCCAGCAAGATGGCAGCTTGCTGCCCGGATTTAGGGATATGCCCCTTTATCCTATCGGAGTGACTGACACCCTTTGAGCAGCTTCTGCCCGCAGCTGTGCATGTGTCCCTCCTGCTGCAGTCCGTGTGGGGGAGGCGATGCGCACACAGCCGTGGCAGGCTGCAGCCGTGCAGTTAATGCGTGGGCCGTTGCTGTTGTATCGCCTACGCGTGTGGGTGGCTACGTGGAAGAGGCCGTTGGCGTCGTCAGCGCTCTGAGCAGGGAAGAAGCGCGAGTGATGTTTTTAGGGACAGGTTCTGGATCGGCAGCCTGGGTAGTAGCAGGAGGACAGGTTTCACCCACACGGTCGTCAGGCTGACGGGGGAGCTCGGTCTCTTTGGCGCCTGTGGTCTTTGTCGTCTCTTCTACCCACCGACGAGAGGGGCAAGCGGCCCCGGGTGCAGTGGCAGCTTGTGTGCCAGGGACCCGGGCCTGGAAGGAGCCATGTTTGTCGAAGTTGATGCTGGGGGCCCGCTAGTCTAGAGCTGCTTTACTTGTGAGGCCTTCCCAGAACAGGAGGTGTCTGACACCATCATCCTCTCTCTGTCCCAGGGCTGCTGACGGGCTACAGCTCCACCCTCTGGATTGGGCTCAATGATCTGGATATGAACGGGGGCTGGCAGTGGTCAGACAACTCGCCCCTGAAGTACCTCAACTGGGAGAGTGGTACGTATGGCTGAGGGGTATTTAAAGGGTGATGCAGGTGGGGAGCAGGATCCTGCAGTGGGGTGGGGTCCTGGCGAACTCAAAGCAGGAGGGAGACAAAGGCAGGTGTAGATGCTGTCCATGGGCAGCATGGCAGAGGAGGGAGGGGTGTAGAGACCCTCTGTTGTGTTATTGTGCAAATCCCAGCATCCTGCCCCAGAAGGCGAAGGAGAGATGGGCCAGGCGGCCGCAGGATTTAATAGGCAGGCTCATTCGCTGGCACATATGTGCCAGCAGCACTTTGCCGTATGTGGAATTACCTCACTTCTCTCTGCTCTACGTGATGCGTGGGGACTGAGAGGAAACGGGAGACATCGGTGCCGTGCAGGGGACCAGGTCTCAGGGCTGCTGGGTGCCAGGGAGCTGCGTGCCTGGGCCAGGAGCTGCCATGGATTTGGGTGCCACTTGACACCAGAGAAGTGTGGGCCATGTGCTGTGGTGAGACTCCCTGATTCCATGGAACTCCACGCCACATGAAACCTGATGCTGAAGGTGAACATTCACACTGCAATATTCCTGGGGTGAAATCCTGGCTCCATTGACTTCAGTGGGAGTTTTACCATCGAGTGCAGTGGGCTCAGGATTTCCCCCGAGTGCCATAAAGGGGGGGAAAAGATTCTAGAAAATTAATATCTTAAAAATTAATTTAATCTAATCTGGGACCACAAATACCAAAATGCTTTAATTGTAATGCTATGGTTATTGCATGGCAGGGCAGAGTAAAGGCAGCGTGGGTGCCCTAAGTGTATTTCCATATCTCACCGTGTTTGGATTTCTCTGAAACATAACTTTAACTCTGAATTTCCTGGGCTCACAAGGCTTGGTTTGAGGATAATTCCAGCATCCCTGTAATGATCTTTACCCCTAAATTACTGATACAGACTCTCAGCCGAAACTCCATCGTGATGTAACTTCTTGCCGTGGAATATAAAATAATGAATGGTCCTGTATAATAGAGGCCAGCTGTCTGCTCCTGTTTACCGCATTCCATGAGACAAGCCCTCGGGGACATGCAATTAATTTTAAAGGCAACATCTTAAAGTCACTCCTTCCTTTTCTCTGCCTGTATTTAACCTGTGGAAGGATGTTATTGGGGGAGGTAGTGTAGGGGGCTGGATTTTCAATACTGACTTCAGAAAATCAGACCCTAGTAAGTTTTAGGGTTACATATTTACCTGAATAAGAATAGCACCTGCCGGGACACTAGCTGAGGTTTTAAAGGCCCCAGGCTCTTATGCTTCAAGGCATAAGCTGATTACCAGTTTAGGGGTCAGAAAGAAATTTCCCCTGCTGTATAGCATTGCTCCAAAAGCAGTATGATAGGGTTTTACTCCTTTTTTTTTTTTTTTTTTTTTAAAAAGCATCTGGCAGTGTCCACTGAATGGACCATGCTTCTCTGCTATGGTTTCTGTTTGAACTCCTCTGTATTCATCCAGGGGATGGGCTCTAATGCTTGTATTTTCCCTACCGTTCTTCCTCCCTTCTCGCCCCCCACCCCCAAATTCCTGCTTGTAGACCAGCCTGACAATCCCAGCGAAGAAAACTGTGGGGTGATCCGGACAGAGTCCTCGGGGGGCTGGCAGAACAGGGACTGCAGCATCGCACTGCCTTATGTGTGCAAGAAGAAACCCAATGCCACCTCCGATCCGTTCACGACAGGTGAGCTGGAGAGGCTGCCAGCACTGCAGTGCTCCAAGGCAACACTTGTATGCAGAGATCTCTCCTCTTCCCCCCGCCCCCTGCTTTTCTGTTTCTTTAATAACAAAACAACCACCCTGGGCGCACTCTGCACAGGTGTCCGTACTGGTTGGTTTGTTTTTTAAAAAAGGAAAAAAGAATGTGAGGGTGCTCAGCACCTCTGGGTACGAGACCCTAAGATCCTAGGCCTGGATGGGGCCTGATTCTGCACCGCCTTGTACCTCTGGTTGGGTCCAGTCTCTCGCCCACACTTCCCTTCCCAGGGTCGCTTACTGAGAACCCTAAGTACAGAATTGCGTCTATCACTGCGGCTTGTGTTTTTCTTCCTGTGATGAGGGATGAGCAATCCCCTCCTGCAGAGGGAACAAGAACTGCCCCAGTAGCCAGTGGGAACCTTTGCCCATCACACAAACCAGACAGCTCTCTTAAGTTGCCAAACTGGTTTCTTTTGATTATTTCCCACCTCTCCCGCAGCCTCTGCCCTTCCAGTTGGGATATATTAAAATATCGCATGGTTTTGCCCCCATTTGGAATCGCTCTGTGCAGGTGTCCAGTGACGACCCATGGTGCAAAGCGGTGGTGCATCCGCCCCATCCCTTCATAAGACCTTAGGGCCTGACACTAAGAAGGGCTGAACCCCACAGCTCCCATTTAAATGACTGGAGTTTGAGGGTGCTGATCACCTTACAGGTTCAGCTTGTTTCACTGTGGGTACAGTACGTGGGGAAAGCTGCCAGAATGCAAATGCGCGCCATAGAAACGCTACTCATTTCCTCTCCTTCCTCCAGGCCCCTTTCATCTCCGCAGCCTTATGTCTGCAAGGTGGTGATTACACATCCCAGGTGTGTTTGGCCTCCTACCTTTCAGCCACACAAGAAGAGAACTGACTCCCCCCAGAGCGGTACAGCCTAGAGACACTCGGTGCAATTATGAAATGGAAATTAGAAGAGGCAAAATGGGAGCTTTAATCATGTTCCAGGGGGAGGAGGGGGCATTATCGCTCTGGGTGTGACATTACTGCTGTCCAATCAGAAGGCTTCTTTGGTGTCTGGCACTCTAAATCATTGAACAAATTCCTCTGCTTTGTAGCTGATGGTTATCTTGAGTGACTCAGTTCTCAGCTCCATGTGGGTCAGGTCTCCCAGCTGCTCAGCACTTCTCCACCTTACGATGAGTACAAAGCATTCTCCAGGCTGCTGACCTGCCCCCTGAGCAGGCATGCCGAGATGTGTGCCAAGCTAGCTGCTTGATCTGTCACTGCTTTCCTACAGCTCGCACTAAGGCTGCTTTGTAACAAACATGAAATATATTGCACATCTAATGCCAGTGTCTGACTGACAACCTTCTAGCTGGTAGTGCTGTGTCAGAAATAATAAACCAGACAATGCACCATGCTGTGTCTGGCTCTTCTCTTCACGCTCAATTTTCTATGTTTTATTCATCTGGTGGGTGGTTGTTTTTTTTCCCCTTCAGTAAATCTCTGTTTTCACAAGCGATTTTTTTTTTTCTTACTAGCGTGGCCTTTCTCTGCCTGTTTCTGATGGGGCTGTCAACATGTTGCTGCTGTTTTATTACTATTTTAATAATTCTGTTTGAATTGTGATAGCCCCAGGAGTCCCAGTCCTGGACAAGGACCTCAGTGCGCTAGGTGCTGTACAAACACAGAGCAACCGAAGTTATGTGACAAGGCTGATTGCATGAACTGCCACCACCACCATGTGGACATCCATCCACTGAGAACTTGATTGCGGCCCACCGTGCGCATTGCATATACGTAGAGCCCTACCAAATTCATGGCCGTGAAAAATGCATCATGGACCGTGAAATCTGGTCTCCCCCTTGAAATCTGGCTATTGTAGGGGGGCCACGGTATTGCCACCCTTCCGTCTGCACTGCTGCTGGCAACAGCACTGCCTTCAGAGCTGGGTTCCTGCCCAGCAGCTGCCCCAGTCCGGCCGCCCAGCCCTGAGGGCAGCGCAGAAGTAAGGGTGGCAACACCACGATGCTCCCTACAATAGCCTTGCGACTCTCCCCCACCCCCGACCCTTTTTTTGCGTCGGGACCCCCATGTTTAGAACACTGTGAAATTAAAGATTTAAATATCTCAAACCATAAAATTCCAGATTTTTCTGTAAATGCTATGACCACGACATTTACCAAAATGGACTGTGAATTTGATAGGGCCCTACGTATAGTCCAGCAAAAAGCTGCCACGTGGCTGTAGCTTTCAGTCGCTACTGTCATGCAGGCTGTGAGCTGGACTGACTGATTTGCACACCCGTGGTGGGGGTAGGAAAACGGGGTCTAAGAAGGTAGAACCTCAGCGCTCTTCTCAAACTACAGGAAGACCCCATGAAAATGTTGTGAAGTCAGTTGATCCAGGAGCTGGTGTAAAGATGCCAGATGGGGGTGGGGCAGCCCCAGGGGAATTCATGGAGCACTCCGATGGGGAGGATGGCAGTGGGGCCCGCAGAGTGGGGAAGAGGGAATTGCTGAGAGCGTGCTAGTTGGAGATGGAATCTGGCCGTCGCTGGGGGAACAGTGATCCGTGTGATTCCCCTTCCCATCCCTCAACAGCGGAACCACAGGGCTCATAGAATCATAGAATATCAGGGTTGGAAGGGACCTCAGGAGGTCATCTAGTCCAACCCCCTGCTCAGAGCAGGACCAATCCCCAGCTAAATCATCCCAGCCAGGGCTTTGTCAAGCCTGACCTTAAAAACTTCTAAGGAAGGAGATTCTACCACCTCCCTAGGTAACACATTCCAGTGTTTCACCACCCTCCTAGTGAAAAAGTTTTTCCTAATATCCAACCTAAACCTCCCCCACTCCAACTTGAGACCATTACTTCTCGTTCTGTCATCTGCTACCACTGAGAACAGTCTAGATCCATCCTCTTTGGAACCCCTTTTCAGGTAGTTGAAAGCAGCTATCAAATCCCCCCTCATTCTTCTCTTCTGTAGACTAAACAATCCCAGTTCCCTCAGCCTCTCCTCATAACTCATGTGTTCCAGTCCTCTAATCATTTTTGTTGCCCTCCGCTGGACGTTTTCCAGTTTTTCCACATCCTTGTAGTGTGGGGCCCAAAACTGGACACAGTACTCCAGATGAGGCCTCACCAATGTCAAATAGAGGAGAACGATCACGTCCCTCGATCTGCTGGCAATGCCCCTACTTACGCATCCCAAAATGCCAAATTGGCCTTCTTGGCAACAAGGGCACACTGTTGACTCATATCCAGCTTCTCGTCCACTGTAACCCTTAGGTCCTTTTCTGCAGAACTGTTGCCTAGCCATTCGGTCCCTAGTCTGTAGCGGTGCATGGGATTCTTCCGTCCTAAGTGCAGGACTCTGCACTTGTCCTTGTTGAACCTCATCAGATTTCTTTTGGCCCAATCCTCTAATTTGTCTAGGTCCCTCTGTATCCTATCCCTACCCTCCAGCGTATCTACTTCTCCTCCCAGTTTAGTGTCATCTGCAACTTGCTTAGGGTGCAATCCACGCCATCCTCCAGATCATTAATGAAGTTATTGAACAAAACCGGCCCGAGGACCGACCCTTGGGGCACTCCACTTGATACCGGCTGCCAACTAGACATGGAGCCATTGATCACTACCCGTTGAGCCCGACAATCTAGCCAACTTTCTATCCACCTTATAGTCCATTCATCCAGCCCATACTTCTTTAACTTGCTGGCAAGAATACTGTGGGAGACCGTGTCAAAAGCTTTGCTAAAGTCAAGGAACAACACGTCCACTGCTTTCCCCTCATTCACAGAGCCAGTTATCTCGTCATAGAAGACAATTAGATTAGTCAGGCATGACTTGCCCTTGGTGAATCCATGCTGACTGTTCCTGATCACTTTCCTCTCCTCGAAGTGCTTCAGAATTGATTCCTTGAGGACCTGCTCCATGATTTTTCCAGGGACTGAGGTGAGGCTGACTGGCCTGTAGTTCCCAGGATCCTCCTCCTTCCCTTTTTTAAAGATGGGCACTACATTAGCCTTTTTCCAGTTGTCCGGGACCTCCCCCAATTGCCATGAGTTTTCAAAGATAATGGCCAATGGCTCTGCAATCCCATCCACCAACTCCTTTAGCACTCTCGGATGCAGCGCATCCGGCCCCATGGACTTGTGCTCTTCCAGCTTTTCTAAATAGTCCCGAACCACTTCTTTCTCCACAGAGGGCTGGTCACCTCCTCCCCATGCTGTGCTGCCCAGTGCAGTAGTCTGGGAGCTGGCCTTGTTCGTGAAGACAGAGGCAAAAAAAGCATTGAGTACATTAGCTTTTTCCACATCCTCTGTCACTAGGTTGCCTCCCTCATTCAGGAAGGGGCCCACATTTTCCTTGACTTTCTTCTTGTTGCTAACATACCTGAAGAAACCCTTCTTGTTACTCTTAACATCTCTTGCTAGCTGCACCTCCAGGTGTGATTTGGCCTTCCTGATTTCACTCCTGCATGCCCGAGCAACATTTTTATACTCTTCCCTGGTCATTTGTCCAATCTTCCACTTCTTGTAAGCTTCTTTTTTGTGTTCAAGATCAGCAAGGATTTCACTGTTAAGCCAAGCTGGTCGCCTGCCATATTTACTATTCTTTCTACACATCGGGATGGTTTGTCCCTGTAACCTCAATAAGGATTCTTTAAAATACAGCCAGCTCTCCTGGACTCCTTTCCCCCTCATGTTATTCTCCCAGAGGATCCTGCCCATCAGTTCCCTGAGGGAGTCAAAGTCTGCTTTTCTGAAGTCCAGGGTCCGTATTCTGCTGCTCTCCTTTCTTCCCTGTGTCAGGATCCTGAACTTGACCATATCATGGTCACTGCCTCCCAGGTTCCCATCCACTTTTGCTTCCCCTACTAATTCTTCCCGGTTTGTGAGCAGCAGGTCAAGATTGTCCCCTACGCTTTCCAAAAATTTCCTGGATTGTCTGTGCACCGCTGTATTGCTCTCCCAGCAGATATCAGGGTGATTGAAGTCTCCCATGAGAACCAGGGCCTGTGATCTAGTAACTTCCGTGAGTTGCCAGAAGAAAGCCTTGTCCACCTCATCCCCCTGCTCTGGTGGTCTATAGCAGACTCACACCATGACATCACCCTTGTTGCTCACACTTCTAAACTTAATCCAGAGTCTCTCAGGTTTTTCTGCAGTTTCATATCGGAGCTCTGAGCAGTCATACTGCTCCCTTACATACAGTGCAACTCCCCCACCTTTTCTGCCCTGCCTGTCCTTCCTGAACAGTTTATATCCATCCATGACAGTACTCCAGTCCTGTGAGTTATCCCACCAAGTCTCTGTTATTCCAGTCACATCATAATTCCTTGACTGTGCTAGGACTTCCAGTTCTCCTTGCTTGTTTCCCAGGTTTCTTGCATTTGTGTACAGGCACTTGAGATAACTCACTAATTGTCCCTCTTTCTCAGTATAAGGCAAGAGCCCTCCCCACTCGCACGCTCCTGCTCGTGCTTCCTCCCGGTATCCCACTTCCCCACTTACCTCAGGGCTTTGTTCTCCTTCCCCCGGTGAACCTAGTTTAAAGCCCTCCTCACTAGGTTAGCCAGCCTGCTTGCAAAGATGCTCTTCCCTCTGTTCGTTAGGTGGAGCCCGCCTCTGCCTAGCACTCCTCCTTCTTGGAACACCATCCCATGGTCAAAGAATCCAGAGCCTTCTCTCCGACACTACCTGCGTAGCCAATCGTTGACTTCCATGATTCGATGGTCTCTACCCCGGCCTTTTTCTTCCACGGGGAGGATGGATGAGAACACCACTCAGTAACTCAGCTCTGGTGTATTTCCAGACCCTCCTGCTGCTTGGGGGCTCTGCTGCTCCTAACACAGGCCCTGCACTCACGTGGCTGGATGCCACCAGCACCATGGAGGGGAACGGGCTTAGAAGGGGCAGTGTGGGGAGTTAGCGAAAGGCTCTTTAGCAGTCTGCTCTGGGTCCCTGCAGACTCCTGGTCAGAGGTGAAGGTTGATTGTGAACCTACCTGGCAGCCCTTCCAGTCCAGCTGCTACCGGCTGGTTGGCGAGAAGAAGAGCTGGCAAGACGCGAAGAAGGTCTGCTTGCGTGGCGGCGGGGACCTGGTGAGCATCCACACGCTCTCCGAGCTGGAGTTTGTCACCAAGCAGATCAAGCAAGGTAAGGGTTAAAGCAGGTTTGCGCACTTGCCACCTGGGGACATGCTAGGGACCCGGGTCAGAGCTGCGGATCGGCTTGTTTGGAATGTGCGTGGCTGGGGGAGCCCATATCTTCACTGGCATGGTACCTACAGGCACATGGTTCGGTGCTGCACATATATGTTCATATTGACCTTTACATGTATGTATTCAGGGGGGATATCTACCAAAGGTACTTATAGAGCCCCCATGACTAGCAGCTGAGCCCCTCACACTCTAATGCATTCATCCTCCCAACACCCCAGTGAGGCAGGGGAGGGCTATTCACCCCATTGCACAGATGGAGAACTGAGGCCCAGAGAGGCTAAATGACTTCTCCAAGGTCACACAGGGAGGCCATGGCCAGAGCAGGGATTTAAACCTGCATTTGCTGAGTGCCCTAACTACTGGACAGTCTTTCCTCTCTGTAATATACCTTGCACCATGAGTGGTCCCAGTGAGGCTACTAGTGGAGGAAGGTACTACTTGGAATGAGTAGAGGTATCCTGATCTGGTCCATACTAGGCTCTATTCCCGGCTCCAGTGCTGGCTCGTTGTGAGGCCATGGATAAATCCCTCCCACCACTTCAGTTTTCCTATCTGTGAAATGGGGTTATGGATACTTCTCTGACTCTGGGATAGTGAAGATAGTTAATTCAAATCTGTGAATGGGGTTGAGATCCGTAGATGGAAGGTGCTATCATCCCCTGATGTCTTGTGAATCTATCAGAGACCGCACAAGAAGCACTTAACATGTATGAAGTGTATCATTTATCTGCTAGGGCAATGGCTGGCATTTGATACATTCATCTCAGTAAGGAATAAAAAGGAGTGGCCCCATTCTGTTTGAGTCAATGCTGACCCAACGCCCCAGGAGGAAGGTGGCGAGCACTGTGCTTCTGGTGATGGCATTGTTTCCACGAGATGTAAAACTGAGGCTCTGGACCACTAGTGGTTATTAAAGATCTCCTGGCACTCTTTTAAGAATCAGGATGGCCCTGGCTGATTCCAAATTGGGTACCTGCGTAGAGAAAGATTCCCCCAACATATATATAGTTTTAGTGTACAAATCTTGCCTTAAATTTGCTGTGTAATAATGTTCCTGTGCACTGTTAAATGGCCGCCACGTTCCATCAAGAGGTGGCTGCTTTTCATGGAGTGCAGTGATACTATAACCTACCTCAGAGACGCATTTGTAAAGCACTTTCAGACCCTTCCCCACAAGAATAGACATGCAGAGTACTTATTCACTATTAGCCAAGGCAGGGCTTTTGAAAGTACGCTTCTTGTTGAGTACAAACTGGGTCCTATGTTCCAAGCCCAGGTCAATGGATCTACTCTAAAGATGAGTTTAATCCAGAGTTTTGAATCACCTTTGGCATGTCAGAATGTCCTGTTGCAGCCAAGTAACGCAGGGTATGTCTACCCCGCAAATAGGGGTGTGATTGCTGCGCAGGCAGGCATACTGGTGTTAGCTTTAATCTAGCTGGCATGGGTTACAATAGTAGAGGAGACTTGGGAGTACGCACAAAGGGGCCAAAATTAAGGTTGTATGGACAACCTTAATTCTGGCATGGCCTAACTTTTGAGTGTTTGACTTCGCTACCCTAATGTTCTTTTAATGAATTTGTCTTGTATGTAATATTATCATCATTGGCTTGGATTTTCAAAGGAGCCTAAAAGAACTTGGGATCTGGAAACTGGGCACTTAACTCCCTTGGATGTCTCAGAAATTCTGACCATTATTATTTATCTGTAACCCCTAAGAACCTCAGTTGAGGATCAGGGCCCCATGGCACTAGACGCTGTACAAACAGCTAACAAGGAAACTAGTCCCTGTCCCAGGCAGCTCACAGCCAACATGGCTTGTAATGTGCGAGAAGCTCATTTCGCCCCATGAATGCTCAGAGAGGGCATAGTTTTCTCTTAGTACCAAAGTGCTACTGTGCTTACATAGGGTGAGGCTCACCCCAGACACCCGAGCTGGACTCTGACCTGCTCTTCCCCTTTCTGCTTGGCAGATGTTGAGGAGCTCTGGATTGGCCTGAACGACCTCAAGCTGCAGATGAATTTTGAGTGGTCAGACGGGACGCCAGTGAGGTTCACGTACTGGCACCCCTTTGAGCCCAACAACTTCCGAGACAGCCTGGAGGACTGTGTGACCATCTGGGGACCGGTGAGGACTGATGGCGAAGGAGGAGCGGGATGGGATGTGGGACCTTTCCTACCCAATTCGCAGGGCTGAAATGGAGTAATTTGAGCTTGGCAGAATTCAATATATACATATTTTAAATCTCAACAGAGCTAGATGTTTATTTTTAAGTATTTTTACAGCTGTGGGAAATTACTTGGGGGTCAGACAATAATTATTTAATGACCGTAGATGTTGAAATTCAAAAAGTTAAGCTTTGTAACCATCAAAACACAAATTTTCAACCTCGCATGTCAAAATATACATTGTAAATAGCCTTACATCAAACCCTAGTAAGTTTCCAAGCAGCTTTTTTCTTACTTTGCCTATCTGTAAATTTCAGTTATTATGGATGGAAATAGTTTTTGGTTGGTTTGTGTGCGGTGAAATCAGCATTTACTGACGTTTACCGATCAAAATCTAATCCTGCCAAGCCTAGATTGATGGCATCCCTGGGTGTGAGCACTGTGCCAACAGTCCCAGAGACTGGCGCGCTTTGTGTCCATCGTAAGGGTGTGGCTCAGACAGCAGTGTGTCTCCAGTGTCCCCTAAACCTGACCACAAGGGTGGTCTCTGTGACCGACCCATTCCTTGCCTTCTCCTGCAGAGGCTGCTGACAAGGGGGCTGTTTCCGGTGGTGGTTGTAATGCGTGGTCAGTGATCCACTGAGAACTGGACCAAGTGCCACCAAACTCCTATCACACTGCCCTCCTAAACTGGATTTGAACCAACCAGAGGTTCTCTGCAAGATTAGACCCTGTAACAGGGGCAGATAAAAGGAAGAGGGGATCCACAATGAAGGTGTAATGTAGAGCAGCGTAGGAAGGAAGCACAGGGTCGGTGGGACTTACCCAAGCTTGCCACTGAAAATATCCCATCTTTGCTCCTTTGAGAGCTGCATTTGCTGTGATCGACCCTTTGCCTGACCTGCTCTGTGCCATCCTCTCCAGGAAGGGAGGTGGAATGACAGCCCGTGTAACCAGACGCTGCCCTCCATCTGTAAGAAGCCCGGCCGGGTGAGCCAGCGGGGAGAGGAGGAGGAGGACCACGGCTGCAGGAAGGTGAGGGGGCTGGGGGCCGGGCCGCCGTTAGCCTCGCTGAGGTCCAGGCACAAACTAAGGAGTAGGCCTCTACCAGCCCAAGCCCCACTGACCAGGGCTGAAGCCTGAGTCCCCTAGCATCGCCTCCTTCCCCCCAAGCCCCACAGTGTTGCTTATTTCCACTTTTAGAGACTGAATTACTGTAACAGTTGCATGACATTTACCCACAGTGACTCTGTAGATAGGATGTAAGTTCGCTTCATGGGGGCCCTTTGGTGTGGAGCCCCAGGCAGCTGGCCTGTTTGCTGCCCCGCTAATGCTGGCCCTGGCTGGGGGGCGAGGGGGCGGTGCTGCCAGAGGAAGGAATCCCATTTAGTACTTGAAGTACCAAGCCAAGGAGCTGTTGCTTGCTTCAGGTCAGGTAGTCTTAGAATGGAGCAGGCACCCTGCTTGCCCATGTCATCCCAAAGGACCCTTGGGCCCAGGCTGTGGGGGCGTATTTGAGCAGTCCTTTGCCAATGGTGATGTGTACATGCTTTGGAGGGATGGTGTCTCCATTTCTTATGACCAGGGAGGGACTTAGGAAACCCAAATGGGGCGGTGAAGGTCAGTGAAACACTGGGCCTCTCCCTTCGACCCCCGTGACTTTGGGACACAAAATCTAAACCCCTTGGTCATCAAGGTGAGACAAAGCTTCCTTCCTAGGCGTCCCACTGCTGCACTGCAGGATCTGTAGGCACAGCAGTGGGGCCATGGCATCTCGGCTCATTGCCCATGAGCCCTCCAGAGCCAGCAGCTTTCCTCAGCGCCTGAAGATGCAACTTGGAGGCAGACTTCGCTAGTGAGGTGTGTGCAGCTGCAAGCTACCTCCTGAGCTCTTTTAGCCCAGCCGCTGGTGTGGGGCTCAGCTTTGCACGGAGCTTTGCTGCAGACAGCTTGACTTCCTGTCTGACGGCAGGGGAGGGGTGTGGGAGAGCTGTAACCCTGACTTGTCTCTGATAGATCCAGCCCCAGGGACTGTCACCTGGCTGGCGGGTGGGGCCAAGTATGGGAATTGCAAAAGGGGGCTTTGAAGGAGAAGATTAAAGCTGAAGAAGGAGGAGTGAAGAATTAAAGAAAACCCCACCCTTCCCTCCTCCAAGCTCCTAGATCCGGGGATAGCGTGCTGAAGGCCTGTGGGGAGATGTCTCATGACAGCTGTGTGCTGTCCCTCGCTGTCCAGCTGTACTCGCTGTCGTAGTGTCCAGACGTGCATCCGCCCTTGCATCAGGCCAGCTGTGCAATGCCGAGATGCGTCTCCAGTCCAGCTGCATGCTGGCCCGGGTCTGATGGGACACAGCAGTACTGTTGATGTCTTCCACAGAGGGGGTAGTGGGGCTGTTTGCTGGCAGTCTTACCAGGGGGGAGGTGGAGCTGTGAAATACCAGGTGGTACAAGGTGACATGAATATATCCTGGATAGGGAGGAGCCCCGTGCCTCCTGCGAAAGGCTGAGCACCCTCTGCTCCCATCCACGAGAGCAGCTAACGTGAGCAGGGGGGGGAAGCAGGTTTGAGTCCAGCTGGATAAATCCCATCTTCCATCTGTTCCCTGTTAGTGTGGTTAACGTAAGACTGCGCCCCCCTGGTATTTTAGGGTGTGTGGGCCATAGAAAGGCTTTGATTAGCCCTGTCAAAGAAAGGGACCGGCAAACCAGTTGCAGTAAGACATGCATCCCCGCCCTCGTCCTGAAATTGGTCTGCTCCATTCACAGAAAGTCTGTTGAGGCATCTTGCCCAGCTTGGCAGCCCCAAGAGGATCTGAAAGCCAGGAGTTCTGGGTTTCAAGCAAGGAAAAAGCAGCTACTCAGGGCGACTGGAAGGTGCCTCCATTTGTCCCAGGGCATTGTACTTCTTTCCCCTCCACCGTTGCCCCTATGGGGTGGCAGTTTTGCCTAGTGGATAGCTCATCGGTCTGGGCTTTGGGAGACTAGGGGTCTATTCGTGGCTCTGCCACTGGCCTGCTGGGTGACTTTGGGCATGCCTCAGTTTCCCCACCTGTAATATAAGGATAATGTTATTGACCTCCTTTATAAAGGGCTTTGAGATCTACAGGTGAAAAGTGCTCTATAAGAGCGAGGTATAATTATATCGCACCCCTCCTCTCTCTTTCAGCACTCAGGCTGTTCTGCGACCCGACCTCATTGACTTGGGTCTCTGTACCAGCTGGCTGTGGCCATCCACCAGATCCCTTAGCATTTCCACTAGCTTCCGCTCATCCAGTTCTAGGCCCTTTAAGGGTTTGTAAATGGGTGTAAATCCTCATTTGTTCAGTGTTTGCAGGAAGGACAGAAGCTGGTCACACAGGGCTTGACTCACGCTGGCCCATGAGAGCTCTCCCGTTCCAGTCCTGGTGTATGGCTTTGAAGGGGTCGTGCAATGCAGACATTTGCTCCTGCTAGAGTATGGGACTTGACAACATCACACCCAGCATCTCCTGCCTGGTGGACTAACGAGCTGTCCTGAGCCCTCTGTTGAAGTAGTGGAAGCTACTGGAGATGTTTAACACTGAATTGTACAGAGCTCTTGAGATAGATGCAGGGAACAATCCTGCGCTGGCCAGGGGGATGGACCAGATGTGGCCTGTGAGGGCTCTGAGTTCCATGCTTCCTGATCAGCTGGTTGGCCGGCACGGAAAGATGCTACAGCGCTGGTTGAAGCTGGCTTCAGAGCAGCCCCTCCAGATGTGGCGTTGCCCGAGCTCTGAGCCCTGCAGCTGCTGGGGGCAATCGAGGCTGCAGTACGCGGTTCCCTGGCTCAGGATGGCTTGACAAGCCATAATCTGGTAATGACATCTGCAGGTTTTGGCTCCATCCTGCTTGCCCATAATCGTGTTTGATCCGTGTGCGCCGAGGCTGCTGCATCTAGGGGGAGGAGGGTGCAAATGGGCTGATGAAACCGACACGGAGGATTAAAAGCAGTTAAAAAAACCCTGCATAGAGGATTAAAAGCAGTTGCCAGGGCAGCGTTTGTTCTAGAGCAATTAGCCGCCTCGGGCCTTCTTTACGCTGCCACAGCAGCTGCCTCCCCTCTGTCTTTCCGGTTGCTCTCCTCTCTTCCCGCCACTTTCCCCTCCATCCCACTCGCCTTGGCAGGCAGTGCAGGAACTCCCAGAGTCTGCCAGACATCAGGAGTGACACTCTAATCCCTCCAGCAGGGCTCAGCTGGGCTGCCTGCCCTTTGGGAAGGAGCTGGCCTCTTGATGCACTGAGATCCTGGAGGGATTAGGGAGGCAGCAGATGAGGAGCATCCCTCCCTGGAGTTGAGGCTTTGGCAAGTCAGGCTGCTGGCTTGCAAGCAGACAGAAGGGGTGTGGTGCGTGTGTGTGTTGGGAGGAGGGGGGGGAATTGCATTGCAGTGCTGCCGCTTTCCACCCAGCTGGAATCGGAAACGGAAGCATCTCAGCCGTGGGGGTCATTTTGCCTGTGGCCGGCAGGTCCCTCGTGCTGCAGGGGTGGCTCTCTGGCCGGTGGTGCTGCAGGGAGCCCTCGTTGCCCACAGACCGAGCAGGGCAGCCCAGGGTAGGGGCCGGAGGTGAGCTGCCTGCACTGAAGGGGTCGTGCTGAGGTTGAACGTTTCTTTTTCCAGACCCCTTGTTTTGTCTATGCTTCCTCACCCTGTTACTGGGGTGCTGCTGTCTGTTGCCTGATGCAGGGACTCCAACCTGATCTCTCTTGGTTTTGTGTTCTGGGCTCTTTGCACAAGGGCCTACCCTGAGTGACTTTCCATCTAAGAACCCATTGTCCCCGCAGGGGACCCCGATGCTGCCCTGCACCACAGAGAAGCTTCCTCCTGCCTGCCCTCTTTGTCAGTGCTTGTGTTTAAGACACAAGGTCTCCCTGGGCTCTGTTCCTGGCTCTGCCGCGGTCGCACTGTGTAGCCATGGCCAAGTTACTCTCTGCCTCAGTTTCTCCATCTGTAAAATGAGGACAGTACTCACCTGATACCCACGAAGGCTGTGAAGCTCCTTCCATTACTGTTTGTAAGGTTCTTCGCCATGCTTGGGTGGAAGAGGCTAGGGTGGGTCACAGGAGGTGGTGGTTCGTGAGTTTCACCCAAGTCTTGAAAATCCCCAGAAGATAAGCCTTATGCAAATTACCAGTAAGGCACTGGTGATCTGAAATTACTGTAGTATCCTTCATCCTAAAGGAACCCAAACCACATTTCTCTGGGGATCTCTTCTCCCACCCCCAACTGCAGCCACCTCTAAGGTGGGTCTCATCAACCGTTTTAACATCTCACAGTAATGATACACAGCCGCTTAGGAGAGGAAGTGGCGAAGAATCCAGCCTCCAGGTAAACTGGCAAAGGAGAATGTCATTATCTAGGTTGGGGAGAACACCAGTGTTAATATCCCTTCCTTATGGGGGAAAAGTGCCATTTGATCTTCAGTGACCAGCCGTGCTCAGGACCTCCGTTTTACAGCTGATCTGAAAAAAGGTGTCCCTGAGGGCAGGGTCCCTTAGTGCCAAACTGAAGCATTGGGTTCAGCCCTGACTCAGCGAACGCCGCGTAGTGCGTCCCCACACCAGTCCTTGTAATACCGTGGAGCTTTCCCGTCACAGCCCAGCCAGCCTACGCATGCCTCGCTATGAGATCAGCAGAGGTACAGCACGCCTCTGTTTGCAAACCATCACGCTGTCCCTAGATTGCTAAGGGATAAAGCTGCCAGGAAATTAAATGAGATCCTGAGACTGCAGATTGTAATGAAGAAAAATCCATTCCCTTCCTCCCGCCCCCCCAGTTCTTTGTCATCTGCTATAAGGAAATCAGTGTCCTGCTGATAATTGGCCTGCTACCTTGTACTTCTCTGTAACCTCCTTCCAGCCTGAGCTATGAAGTCTGTTTCACACACACACACACTCCGCCGTGCACACTCACTGCCCACAGCGAGGGAAGCAAGAGCGCCTTTCCGTGTTTGGTTGCTGTCTGGGTACTTAAAGCCAGCGCTGCTACAGCCTGACTCAGAGGACAAAAGCACAGCTGGTTACCAGAGAAATACCAAACGGGAGCTCACCGTGAGCGAAGGCTGCGTGTGAGTAACTCGGAGGCCAGCTGAATTCATGCCCAGCTGGCAGGTCTCTGGGGATCCAGCCTACGAATTCCACTCGTTCCCTCCATCAGTCTGTTGATTCACCTCATGAAGCATCCCACGCTCTGGCAGAGCTGAGGGCCACGGGTGGCCTTCTCCGGATGTGGCGGGCATAGGCGGAATTGGGGAGGAGGGGGCATGGGATGGCGTTGCCCCCGAACTTCAAGCCTCAGACAGGCAACCTGTGTGTGCAACGTGAGGAGTTCTCCCAGAGGAGACAGGAGCCTGCTCCCAGTCTGTGCCCCTGAGGCAGGGAGTCAGAATTTTGTTTATAAATAGAGTGATTAACAGGGGATTAAGATAAGAAAGGGCTGGTAGGATGTTTCCTAAAGTTCAATGATCTGTTCCAAGCTTGGTGAACTGCAAAAAGTAAGTAGCCTAAATGATAGAAAGTAATTGTAGATTTTTCTACAGTTGTTTCAATTGTTGGATTCAAGAGGCCGTAAGGAATCATAGAATAGAATATCAGGGTTGGAAGTGATCTCAGGAGGTCAAAGCAGGACCGATCCCCAATTAAATCATCCCAGCCAGGGCTTTGTCAAGCCTGACCTTAAAAACTTCTAAGGAAGGAGATTCTACCACCTCCCTAGGTAATGCATTCCAGTGTTTCACCACCCTCCTAGTGGAAAAGTTTTTCCTAATATCCAACCTAAATCTCCCCCACTGCAACTTGAGACCATTACTCCTTGTTACTAATACCTTTCTTTGAGAAGAGAACTGATTTTTTAGACAACGGAAGTGCAGTAGATCTGATCTACCTGGATGTCAGGCATTTGATACAGTTCCACATGAGAAATTACTACCTAAATTGGAGAAGATGGGGATTAATATGAGAACTGAATGGTGGAAAAGGACCTGGTTAAAGGGAAGACTACAACAGGTCATACTGAAAGGTGAACTGTCAGGCTAGAGGGAAGTTACTAGTGGAGTTTCTCAGGGATCTGTCTTGGTACCAACCTTATTTAACATTTTTATTACTGATCTTGGCACAAAACATGGGAGTGTGCTCATAAAATTTGCAGATGACACAAAGTTGGGAGGTATTGCCAATACCAAGGAAGACCAGAATACCGTACAAGAAGATGTGGATGACCTTGTAAACTGGAGTAATAGAAATGGGATGATATTTAATAGTGCAAAGTGCAAGGTCATGCATTTGGGGACTAACAACAAGAGTTTTTACTATAAGCTGGGGACTTATCAGTTGTAAGTGACAGTGGAGGAGAAAGAATTGGGGGTATTGGTTGATCACAGGATGACTGAGCCACCAATGTGATGCGGCTGTGAAAAGACTAATGCAGTCCTAGGATGTATCAGGTGAGGTATTTCCAGTAGAGACAGGGAAGTGTTAGTATACAAGGCACTGGTGAGACCTCCTCTGGAGTATTATGTGCAATTCTGGACTCCCGTGTTTAAGAAAGATAAAACTGGAACAGATGCAGAAAAGGGTTACTAGGATGATCTGAGGAATGGAAAACCTACCTTATGAGAAGAGACGCACAGAGCTTGGCTTGTTTACTCTAACCATTAGAAGGCCGAGGGGAGATCTGATTACTCTGTATAAATACGTCAGAGGGATAAATACCAGGGAGGGAGAGGAGTTATTTAAGTTAAGCATCAATGTGGACCCCAGAACAAATACATATAAACTGGCCATCAACAAGTTTAGGCTTGAAATTAGGGAAAGGTTTCTAACCATCAGAGGAGTGAAGTTCTGGAGCAGCCTGCCAAGGGGAGCAGTGGGGTCAAAAAACCTAACTGGCTTCAATACTGAGCTTGATAAGTTTATGGAGGGGAGGGTATGACAGGACTGCCTACAATGGCATGTGGCCCATCGGCGTCTGCCTGTAGCAAAAATCCCCAACAGCTGGAGACAGGACACTAGATGGGGAGGGCTCTGAGTTCCTACCAAGAATTCTTTCCCAGGTATCTGCCTGGTGGATCTTGCCCACATGCTCAGGTCTATCTGATCATCATATTTGGGGTCAGGAAAGAATTCTTCCCTGGGTCAGGTTGGCAGTGACCATGTGGGTTTTTCACCACCTGCAGCATGGAGCACGGGTCACTGACAAGTTTAAATTAGTGTAAATGGAGAATTCTCTGTAACTTGAAGTCTTTAAGCCCTGATTTGAGGACTTCAGTAACTCAGCCAGAGGTTAGGGGTCTGTTAATGGAGGGGGTGGGTAAGATTCGATGGCCTGCTGTGTGCAGGAGGTCAGACTAGGTGATCACAATGGTCCCTTCTGGCTTTGGTAAGAGTATCTCCATAAGAATATACATTACAATTTTAAACCTAACCAGTGTCCCATACATGACTTGCCACAAGATGTCAGACCGTGTTAGTATTAGAGCTGAATGGGGTCTAATATTTATTTAATTTTTTCTTAAAATAGGAATTAGATACAATGCTCCTGTTGGATATTTCTAAATTATTACCTGCAAAACCACTAGATTTTTCAGTTGCCACGTAGCCCCTGGAACCATGATTAAGATTGCACCCCCCCGCACCTTCCATCTGAAATGGCGCCCCTGTGGGCAGGCACGGAATTTGTCCACCCCCACCCACGCATTGGCCTGACTGGAGCCGCCCTCCCAAATACAGAAGTCAAACGACACCTATGGTGGCAGGGAGCAGGGACGTGCAAGGAAGGGGGGAGAGAGAACAAGGGCTCTGGGATTTCCATCGAGGTGTCTGAGAGGCTGTCTTGCCATCAGTGTGTTGTTGGGGGGATTTGCCTCAGTGGCATTGAGGACACTGCAGACTTCATCCACTCACTCAGGGTTCCCTAGTACCCCCCATGCATCTGTCCTCGCAGCCCCCCCCCCAGTGCTGTCCTTACAGTCCCCCCCTTCGCCCCCCAGTATCTCCCATGCTTCTGCCCTGACGGCTCCCCCTCCCAGCCCCCCCACCCAATACCCTTCTGCATGGCTTGCCCCAGGAGTGCACTTCCCTGGCAGTCATGCATTGTGAGCAGGACCCGTATCTCTGTCCCCGCGTCACAGAGGCAGAAAGCACTGGCTTGCTCATTGGGTGACAGAGCTGATGGTGGAACCCAGGCGTCTGCCCCTCAGCTCAATATGCCCACCCCAGAATCCTCCTTCCTTCTCCCAAATTCCTTCTAAACCAGACCCAGCCTGTCCCACCCTAGCTCCTTGGGGTTGGTCTGTAGGATCCTGTACCCAGCCCATTGACTTCTGCAGAGGAGTCAGCAGCCGCGCTGCTTTGTCCTATAAAGAAAACATGGTGGTGTTTTTGGCAAGTGGAAACACCATCTGCTCAAGCTTTTGGACATGTTTCTTCCGGGCTGCGCTGCCAGGTTGGCCAATGAGCTGCTTTTCTTTTTCCCTTCCCCCTCCCCATCATCCATACTCACCCCCACCCCTACCACCATCAGCTAATTGATTGGTGTAAAATCCACAAGCAAGTCAGGCACTTGGGTACCATGTGAGCTGGGAGGTGGGCAGCAGAGAGAGGTATTTGGGGCTGGGTTAGAAGGGGGATGGAGCAGGTGAGAAGGGGACTTGGGACGTGGGTTCTGGGAGGGAGAATGCAAGCACATGGAAAGAGGGGGACCGGAAGCACTAGTGGATGGAGAGTGGTGCTGGAGGGGGTGACCAAGAGGAGTGGGACAGGGTGTGGGGGCCGAAGGATCACAGTTGATCGTCCCAGCCGAGAAGGGTGCACAGTAGTGCAGGGCAGGATCATCATGGGGGAGCTCAGAGCATCTGGGCTGCAGGCAGGTGGTGTTGCCAGCTCCTGGTGACTAAACACACCTTTTCCCTCACCTGCAGCCCACCCTGCCATGCCAGTGCTGGGCTCCTCCAGCACCCATCGCTCCTGAGCTGCAGCACCCCTGGCTTAGCCCCCGGTCCTAGGTCTCCTCTGAATGCTGCTGTGAAGAATTTTCATTGTTCCCGGCTGGGGCCTCTTCTGAGAAGAGCCTGCTCTCCATGCCAAACTGTGCGGTGGTTTTGTAATGCACACAGATGTGGACGAGGGATTGGACTGGGGCAGCCAAGCTTCTTCTCAGCAATAATTGAACCCAGGTCTTCATGGGTGAGAGAGGCTGGTGTATTAACCCGCTGTGTCCCAGAGCCCTTTGAGAGCCAGTGTTGGAGGAACGCAGCTTGCAATTCCCCTGGAATGTCCCCAGGGCTAGGGGGAAGGTTCTGAGGGTGACCCATGTTGTGGGACGCCTGAGGGTGTCTGCCACTCCAGAGCGTACCATTCTCCCTTCCTCCAGCCTTCGTTTAAATGCTATTTCTCTTGACGTTGGGGAGGGGCAGGGGACTGCCCCCATCTCCCACTTCTGTCTTGCTGATTTCCATGTAGGTGGATCTGTAAGGCTGTAATAGTTTGTAACCCAGAACTGTAGGCCAGCCTGGGGTTGGAACCCACTGGGGAAATGTGAGTTCAATTCCTGGTCTCAGAGCCGGAGTCTCCTATTGCTTACACCAGGGTAAATCAGTGGTCGCTCCATGACCGTTAATGGAGATACATTGGTATCAAATTGAAGTGAGGGGACAATAGGGCTCAGTCTCACGCTCTGCACGCTGGAAGTGAGAGGCGGGTGCAGGAGCCCCAGCGAGCAGTGCTCCTTGGTGGGGATTGGGAGCCAGGATTCCTGGGTTCTGTTTGTACTCCTGCCTCCCCTGTGCTTCAGTTACCCCACTGGTGAGCTGAGGCTGATGATCCCGACCCACCTTTGCCAGGAGGTCCTTGGCTGAAAGGAACTATCTTCACTGCAGCTCTGCTCCTTACAAACAAAATCAACTGAACTGGATTAAACCAATAATAATCAACACCGGTGTTGTCTGATCAGAAGCCATGCACGAGGAGGCACCAACCCCCCTCTCTGTGTAACTCCGGCGCTCCCAGCCCCCTCTTCCCTCCCCCATTGCTGCTCTTCCCTCTTTCTGTCTTCTCTCTCAATTGTGGGCTGTCGGGCAGGGATCACACTCTTCCTGTTTGCCAGCCAGGGACCCCTAGCATGCTCTAGGGTCCTCGAGAAATAATCATGATGTTTCTTGGCAATCAGGGCTTCATTCTGCAGCTTGTGCTGCTGCCTTCTGAGGTTTCAGAGTAACAGCCGTGTTAGTCTGTATTCGTAAAAAGAAAAAAGAAAAGGAGTACTTGTGGCACCTTAGAGACTAACCAGTTTATTTGAGCATGAGCTTTCGTGAGCTACAGCTCACTTCATCGGATGCTATGCATCTCTAAGGTGCCACAAGTCTCCTTTTCTTTTTTCTTTTTGCCTTCTGAGGCTGTCCCTCACCTCCGGTCCTCCTTTGCATGTTGTCTCTTCGGTCTCTTGGCTGTCTGGGGCAGGATCTGCTCTGCCATAGGTGCCGACTCCATGGGTGCTCCGGGGCTCAGGCACCCACAGGAAAAAAAAATAGGGGGTGCTCAGCACCCACCAGCCACAGCTGTTCAGTGGGGATGCCAATCAGCTGGCTGGCGGGCGGTGCTCAGGGCAGGGCAGAGAGCAGCGAGCGGTGGGGGGGTTGGTGGGGGGCGGAGAAGAGGCAAGGCCTCGGGGAAGGGTTGAAGTGGGGGTGGGGCCTTGGGGAGGAGCAGGGTGGAGCACCCACCTGGAAAAATAAAGTTTGGTGCCTGTGCCCTCTGCATACCTTGTGGTGAGGCATCTGGCACGCCACTGGCACTGTGGAAATAGAATCCTCTGCATATGTGGCTGGATAACTATCGGGTTGCTGGGGGGGGACTTTTTGCCCCAGGTTTTGCCTCTGCCTCAGGCTGTGGCTAAAAGTCCACCAAGAAAAGAGAGGTGGGGTTAGCATGAGGCCATTGCCCCGTCACACGCTGCGTTCCAGCGGGAGAATGCTCAGAACAGGTGGTACTCGACGCAAAGGTTTCCAAGCACTTTCAGGCGAGCGCTCTGAGTAAAGCAGTCGGAGCCAGGAACTTGGGAGTTCACATCCTGGACCTGACGCTAATGCGCTCGGCGAGCCTTAGGAAGGGCCATCCCTCTTGGTTGTTGCCTCAGTTTCCCCATTTGCAAAATGTGGATGATAATTCTTCCCTACCTTGCATGGGGGTTGTGGGGATAGGTAGGGATAAGGGGACATGCTCTCCAGCCTGTTGACATCCCTCCTTGGCATATCGGACGTCGCTGTGCTTCTGGCTGTGAGGATTGATTAGCTGGGTTTGCCTAGCACTTTTGTAATACACAAAGCTAGTGTGTGACTCTGTACCCCGCCGTGGCCGGGCCCTGTGGCTATAGAGAAGGCTCTTTGCTCCCCCGTACGGGACCTGCTACTTTAGCTGTAGCGGTGGGGCCAGCTGCTGGTGCTGGAGTTGGTGGGAGGTGGGTTGTGGCAGTGTGCGCAGCTCGCAAAGGCGGAGACGATGGTCTTTTGCTCACTGGCTGGGAGTGCTGGGACTTAGGGGGGTGATAGGGAGGGGGATGTGGGCCCCACGGCGTGGATAAGCTGCTCAGCCTGTTTTGCTCACACCACAGGTGATTTGTCAGCTTCCCTAGGGTGCGGGAAAGTGGCAATGCGGCCCAGGCCTGAGCAAGGCCAATTTCTCCAGCTGAGCCCCTCCTTCCTTCTCCCCCGCCCTGGCCTCAGGCTGGGCAAGGAAAATCCCCTCCCGGCTCTTTCCTTTGTTCTGAGTGTTTCCTTTCACTCTTCTCTGCAGTGATCAAGCCCCCTTCCTCCCACCCCATGCAGCCGGGGCTGCTGCTGCCTTTGCCAAGCATTTCTGGAGCTCTCTGCACAGTCCCTCCTGCCTGGCAGAGAATAGACCCTATTGTGTCCCCAACTCCAGAGAGGCTCCAGCATCAGCAAACCAGGGCTATTAAAGCGGACTGCGGTGGGACTTGCTATTTGCTTGGCTTTCCCACATAAGGAGGGGATTGTATTCCCCTCCCCGAACCTCCCATCGGGGCTGGGATGTTAGCAACACAAATTTTTCTGTTACTTTGAAGCTGCCTCAATGTTTTTTTCTGCAGCCCTGTCCTCTCGGGCTGCAATCTTGTTAGACCTCACCAGATAAACAGGGTCAAGCCGGGTTAGCCTGTGGATGGGAGACCTCCCAAGAAAAACCAGGGTGTTCCAGGAAGTGGTGGTGGTGAGTCAGGTCATGGCGCTTTTCCCTCTGAAGCCGTGCTGAGCCCAGTACCCCAGGAGTTGCAGGGGGGCTCTTTGCCGCTGTGTTTTGGATGAGGCACAACACTGTTGTCCTAAATAATTCTAGTTTGCATAGCGATTGCCAGACTGGCTGAAACCCAAGGTCTATCTTAGGCCAGTCTCCTGTCTCTAACTGTGGCCAGCATCAGCTGCTTTCAGAGGAGGATGCAAGGAACCCCCTAGTGGACTCTTGTTCAATAACATGTCTGTGGCAGAAGCTCTTTCTGACCCCAGGCCATCAGTGGTTTCTTATGGCCTGAAGCAGGAGGGTTTATATCCCCAGCAGGTTGTTTTATCCTAACTAGTGGAACTGCAGAGGTTCTTCTTATTCATGCACATGTTTGATCCCTTTTCTGAATCCTGCTAGGCTCCTGCCCTCAGTAACATCTTGTAGCAGCGAGTTCCACTGGACAGTTATGCATTGTGGGTAAAGGGCACTTGGAAAGCACATCTGCTCAGATGGTACTGAAGTCTGCAAGATGTCTTACCATCATTGTCTTCTCTTGCCCCAGGGCTGGAAATGGCACAGCCCCTCCTGCTATTGGCTAGGAGAAGACCGTGTGACCTACAGTGATGCACGGAAGATGTGCATTGACTATGGGGCCACCCTTGTCACCATCACCAACAGGTGGGTGTGCTCTGGGGATTAGCTCTGCTGTCATGGGTGTTCGGCTTCCATTCCCTCCGGGACATGCCCATAACCCTAGCTGAAGTCACTGGAGTCCCATCCCCCCCCGGCTCGGTGCTGAATACTCCATTAACAGAGGTGGCCTGTGGTCTGAAGAAGGGAAGGGGAGGGAGGACCCCTGGTTTCTATTTCCAGCTCTGCCACTGAGTGGCTGGCTGTGCAGCCTTGAAGCAAGTCATGTCCCATTTTCCCCCATCTATGTAATGGGGATAATGGTACTTCCCACAGGATACTCCTGGGGGAATTCTGTGCTACTGCTTGTGTGCATAATTAATTTTTTGCACAAAAAAAGCTTCTGCAGACATGTTGATGCAGTTCCACCTTTTGCCCACGAGAGGGCGCTGTGGCACGAGCGCAGCAGCTCACAGCAGAAAATAACTTCTGCAGTTCTGCCTTTTGGCCAGCAGAGAGCGCTGTGGCGATAGACCAAAGCTGCAGCTTGCAGCCAGCAAGGGAAGAGGGAGAGCTGCCTTCTTCTCAGACCTTGTCAGGCCAGGTCAGGAGACAGGGGCTATGGGGAGACAGACAGCATGGCATGCTGCAGGAGTGGGGGGGTCAGACGGGCTCATAAGGGCTAGTGGGGGAGGACAGACTGGGGCAGGGGCTAAATGGGAATGGCAGCACAGGGCACAGGAGGTACAGAGACACATGGGAGTGGCTGAGTGGAGGCACAGAGACACATGGGGATGGGGAAGGGGGACAGGGAGACATAGGGACAGGGGAATGGCTGGGTGAGGGCACAGAGACACATGGGGACAGGGGCAGATGTGCCTGACTGAATGGGAGAGGCTAAGGGTCAGCCAGGGTCTGCATGGGGGAAGCACCCTAACAATCCCTTCCCACCCCCCAAGAAAACCTGTTCTATACTTTTCCCACCCATACCCAACAACCTTCCAAGTTCACACCCAGCCTCCTTCCCAGCAATTTACTTCCCTCTCCCTCAGCTCCTCCATTACCCTGACTCCCCCAAGCCTTTGCACTGCTTCTGAGTCTGGGACATACTGTTCTGTATTGTAGTTTAAATGAATTATTACTCCGAGTTCTGTATTAATATGCCTAGTAAGGAATCTATTTGTCAAAAAATATTTCCTGAATCTTTTTTGTTGTCTGTATTGTTACAGACATACTTGCTGACAGGTATTTTGAAAGAAATGACCAAAAATAATTGAAACTGATGTGATTATAGGGTATTATTTTGACAAATAAAATATGCAGAATTTTGCAGAATTTTAAAATATTGAGCGCAGAATTTTTAGGTGCAGAATTCCCCCAAGGAGTAACAGGAGGCAGAGTTAATTAGCGGGGCAAACAGCAGGAAGTGTCTGAGACTGTACTCCTTGTGTGACAGCCACTGGGGATTGAACTGGGGATCTCCAGAGCTAAAAGCCTGAGTCTCTACAGCTTGAGTCAAAGCACTAGGGCTGGGGGCAGGAACAGACCCATGTCTCAGGGCCAGAGCCACAGAGGAGGAAGATTAACCGCAGGGCATCCCACTGCTCTCCCGTGTCAGGTTTGAGCAGGCGTACGTCAGCAGCCTCATCTATGGCTGGGACAGTGAGTATTTCTGGACGGCGCTGCAGGACATCAACGAGACGGGTGCTTTCCGCTGGCTGAGCGGCGATGAAGTCATGTACACCCACTGGAACCGCGACCAGCCCGGTAATGGCACAGAAGCCAGCTGGGAGGGGGGGTGTTCGCTCCCTCCCCCAATTTCCCATCGTTCTCCTCCACAGCGAGACGCATGGTAGCTTCTGTTCCCTGAGCATTCTCCAGGAAAACAGAGCTGTGGCAAAGAGCTCAGGGCCAGATGCCGATGGCAGAAGGAGCAGTAGCCAGCTAATGACAGCAGCTCTCTCTACCTCCCTATCTTCCTGGGTGTGAAGGAGTAGACCCCAAGCAGGGAGGGGAACCATCTGGAGAAGCACAAGGGGGGATAACGAAGATCCGTGGGAGGGAACCGGACAAAGGAAAACGCCACCACCGTCCAATCTCTTGGGCTGTGGGGCGATCTCCCACAGCAGCCCCAGCACGGGAACCAGTCAGCAGGGGACACTGGGGCGCATCCTGTAGGGGGTGCACCTGGTGGCTCTCATCCATTTCTCCTTCCTATGGGCCCTGGGGCCCTGATAGGGAGGGGATCGGTCCCACTTGTCTCTGTGCTGTTTTAGCCCCACCGCCCCCCATCCCCGTAGCATAACTTCTCCATTCCCCACCCATTCTACACCCCCCCCGGAGGGTGGCACCGCCAGCCCTGCCTCCCCTGCTCCTGGTCTTCTGGATGCCCCAGGGCAGCAGTGGGGTCTGTACTCATGCTGTCTGCTTGGTGCCCACCTGGTGGTAGGGGGATGGGTCAGCAATGATATCCCTAGGCAGGGGCCTGTTACACCGGGGTAGGTGGCCGGGTTCCACTGTCAGCTATCTAGGCTCAAACCTTGTCCCCCTCTCTGCCCCCTTTCCATGAACGTTCCAGGTTACAACAAGGGTGGCTGCGTCGCCCTGGCCACGGGGAGCTCCATGGGGCTATGGGAAGTGAAGAACTGCAGCACGTTCAAGGCCAAATACATCTGCAGGCAGAACCTGGGCACCCCAGTGAACCCCGAGTTACCAGCCCCATACCCGACGCCCAGCCTCACTGGCTCATGCCCCCAGGGATGGAGCTCGGACCCCAAGCTCCGACACTGCTACAAGGTAAGAAGCAAGCATGTCCCAAGGAAGACAGCAGGGTTCTCTGGGTTTGTCCATCCTGCACGCTAAATCCAGGTCCTGGTTCGGGTTTGAGTCCAAGCCCCTCTGAGGCTCAGATCCAAGCCCCATCATTTTGCAGTGTGGATGCAGCTCAGGCTGCAGATCTGAGTCAGAAACTCTGTGTAGTGCGGTGCGGACACGATAGCACAGCTGTGAGACCCCGGGTCCAACCAGAACACCCTCCCTGCCCCCAGGTCTGTCTCTTCCCCCTCCGAGTCCCTGCCCCTGTTCTCCCTCTTCCCCCAAGGCCCTGCCCCCTGTTTGCTCCTCTCTCCCCTCCCCCTTCCTCGTAGCTAGATCCTCTCCACCTTCCCTCATCCTCCCCCACGCCCGTGGTAACGGGACTTTTGGTGTCCGGTCAGTACATCTGACCAGACATTGTCAGGTCCCCCTTGCGACTGGACTTTCCGTCAAAAACTGGACACCTGGCAACCCTGTGCCAGCCATGGACACAGAGGCCACTGCAGGGTAACCAGGCGACCTGCAGAGCCCTCACCGGTGCCCTTGCGAGGCAGGTGAGACAGCAGTGGGTGTAAAGAGCGAGGGAAGGGAGTGAGTGTGCACCCAGGGAAGCAAGACAGGCCAGACTGAGTCTGTCACACACATGCCCTCCCCAGGCAGGATGCCGTTAAGCCACAGCCCTGCCCTGGAGGTGGGGTGTGGAGGCCTGGCAGAAGCTCCTGGAGGTTTGCATGGATGAGGCAGACAATGTATCTCCTGCTGTTTGGCCCAGTTCCAAGGTGAGCCTTCCTCCACCCCCCCCGGCGCCCATCCAGCCCTTCTGGCTGGCGAGAGGGTGGGACAGAGTTATGGGCTGCTCTCCCCAAACACCTCAGGGAGCCAGTGCTGCCGGAGGTGCTGGACTCCCCCAGTCCATGGGCGTCCAGAGCCCAAGAACCAGCAGTGTAGCTGGCTCCTGGGCAGGGAGTGGTGGAGAAGGCTCCTTGGGCCTTGGCCTCAGTGTGTGGGAAGCTGCATAGCAGTGAGGGGCCGGAGGCAGGGGGTAATTACACCACTCTGGGTCTCTCTCTCTCTCTGCTGCTGTCATTGTGGAGGATGGAAAGCAGGCTGCCTGTCCAAGCCAGTTCGTTATCCCCAGGACTGGATGTGGCAGGCTGGGAGGCAGAGCTGCTGGCCGAGAGGCTTTCCTAACTATAAGTTTTTGGGATGGCAGATGAGGTCCTGCGAGCTCTGGAGAGCCTCCACCCCTGTCCCTTGCTCACTGCACTCATTGCTAAATTCTGCTGCTCTTGGTACATGTTGCACAGGCCAGCTGGTGCTGTGGGACAGGCCCTGTGTGTCACCGGGCTGTGAATGGCACCTGCGGGCATTTGAGGCTCTTTAAAACACAGTGTGGAGACCCCCCTGGGGGAGCTGGCCCCAACTGCCCATGGATCTTTCCCAACTTTGGGAAACTTGGCCATGGGGTGAGATGCAGTGGCAGGTGCCTGGTCTGCAGAGGGTGGTCTGTGCTGCTGAGAATCCACTGTGACTGGACAGGCCTCGGCCGCCCAGCCAGGTGAACCAGAGGTCGGGCTGGAGTGGACTCAGCATCTCCTCATGCTTAAAATGTCCCTGGCGAGAGGGGCGGCAGCTTGGAAGTTGCAGAAGGGAATTGTGGGTGTGCTCTGGGCATGGAGCAGAGCAGTGAGTCTGCCCCTCTTCCCCGCCCCAGGTGTTTAACTACGACAAGCTGCAGGACAAGAAGACCTGGATTCTGGCCCAGCTGTTCTGCCGTGAGCTGGGGGCGCAGCTGCTCAGCCTGGGCAGCTACGAGGAGGAGCATTTCGTGGCCAACACCCTGAACAAGATCTTTGGGTGAGGAGTCAGTTGTAAAGGGAGCATGTGCGTGTACATGGATGTAGGTGCCTATGCAAGTGCACGTACGCTCTTGCAGCCATGTGGCTGTGTGTACAAGAGTATGCATGTATTTGTATGCATAGATGCATGTGTATGTGTCTGTGTGCTCACATGCATGATTGTCCGTGTATACATGCGGTTTTGTAGGCAAAGCGTGTACGCTTACCTGAGCGTGAGCAGGTACATACAGTGTGTGTAAATGTATGTACATAGTACAAGAGACGGAAAAGACAGGAACGGTTTACTTTGGGGAGGCAACAAGGACATGACACAGATGTATGAAATACTGAATAGGCTCGAGAAGGTGCCCAGAGCCCATGGTGATGGATATCCCTGTAATAATAGAAATTGGCAAGTAGATAGGTGAGAAACGTGTAGCTATTTACCCTTCCTTGTCAGAACAAGGAGCTGCTCAGTGAAATTATAGGGAGCAAGCTGTAAAATGAGGAAACACTTTTTTTTACATAAGGAATGATTGGCTTGTGGAACTCATTGCCACAATACCTCTCTGAGGCCAAGACCTTAGCAGGACTCCAGGCATTTATATGGATAATGAGAACACCCAGAGGTACACAGTAAAGATTGAAACCAAGGAGTGTAAAGCTTTCTGCTACAGGGCGTAAGCCAATCAGAAACTGCATCTCTAAATAACTACCCGAGGACCTCCCCCGCTCCCCACGAGCAGGTTATTCCATAATTCTCTACTAGGAGGTTTCTGTGCCTTCCGCTGAAGCATCTCGGACAGGGTACTTGGACTAGCTGGGCCACTGGTCTGGTCCTGTGTGGCATTTTTTATGTCCTGTGTCTGTGTAGCCGTGCATGTGTGCATACATGTATGTTTTGCCGGTGCTGGTGCATAGGCAGGGTGTACGCTGTAGGCAAAGCATGCACACATGAGTGCCTGAAGTGCATGTGATTTTCTCATTGGTATTCCTGGAGAAGGGGATAAAATCATGTTTGCAGATGCATTGTGGGATGTACCCCCTGCGTTTTGCCCATTCTCGCTGCTGTGCATCCAGGGGGCATTAGAACTGGCCCTGGGTGTTCTTCCTAATAGCTCCCCCGTCCAGCTCCATGCTAAAGGAAGGAGATAGCACGTGTGTTTCCCCTTCCCCCAGTTCACCAGCTCCATGTGGTTTCTTCCAGCGAATCGGAACCGGAGATCCATGAGCAGCACTGGTTCTGGATCGGCTTGAACCGGCGGGATCCTGGAGCAGAGAGGAGCTGGAGGTGGAGTGATGGCCTCGGGGTGAGTGCAGATGTGCTTTGCACAGGAACAGGTGCCAGCAATGCCATGAGCTGAGAGGCAAGCAGGGCTGCCACGTGCTCTGCGGGGGTGGCAAACTGGCATCCAGAGACCTCAAAGTGCTGTGCACACTGGCTGCAAACTATTGACATAGATAGAGAGGAGCCACCTGACCTGTTGCTGAAATGCAGCCACCTTTGGGGTGGACAACAGTACTGTTCAGCAGTGCTGTGCAGTAGTTCAGGACAGGAAGCGGTGTCTGCAGGGGGAATTTTAGGGAGGCAGAAGGTGACAATTACCCATTTGGAATTTGGTCAGGGCACCACATAACAGATCCAGAACTGGTGCAAGCAGGTGTTACTCTATTGACGTTAATGAGGTTTGCCGATTTGCACCTGCTGAGGATCTGATCCTCCGACTTGCAAAATGAGCTGTGAGCTTTTTACTAACCACAAGTGGCCAGCACCTCGTCCATGTCTCCCTGGGATGATCGCTCAGACATCCCCCTGGGCACTGAAAGCTGTTTTATTGAGAGAGGATAATACTGGTAAGGCTTCAGGGTTGTCCCGTTGTCTCTTTGGCAAAGTCCCTGGGACTCTTCCCTTCCTCCTGACTGACTGGCTGGCTGGATAGCCATCAGAGGCAGACTGGTGCAATGTCTGAAAGGCATCATGGAGAGACCATAGTGGTTTGACTTTCTTTTTACCTAATCCAGTGGTTTTCAACCTTTTGTGGACCCCTAAAAAATGTTGAACGGAGGTGCGGACCCTTTTGGAAATCTTTGGCATAATCTGTGGATCCCAGGTTAAAAACCACTGGCCTAATCCTTCATGTCTACAGCGCAGTGACTGGAGCACTGGGCTTTGAAAGAGATAAACACACAGGAGTCCCTGCTCCCAGCTGACTGATTCCACCATAGGACAGCTACTGTGGCCACATCTTAGAAAAAGGGCTGGATAATTTTTTGACCCATATTAGTGCTTGAGATCCCATTCCTCTGTGCCCTGCACCGTGTGTGCAAAATGGATGGAAAGCACAACTGTCCTGACCGGGAACTTTTCACACCCACTTTTGCACAGATGCAAATGACTTCCCAAGGTGTAGGGCAGAGGGAATGAGGCTGAAATGGGGCAAACAGTTCTTGTGCTGCTGCTGGGATTAGCTGGGCACTGTGGGGGTACAGCACTGCACAGCTGGCTGGGTGCATTATGGGAGGGGTTTGCTTACATCTGAAGCATCGGGCTGTACTCTGAGTCAGAATGCCATAGTGCTGTAGATGGATCAACACTCAGATCCGTTGCACCAGGAGACCGGATGACAAGGGCTAATTGTCCAGCCCAGTGTGGTGACTCCAGTTCCACAGGTTTGCAGGCTCTAACTCTGCCCATCTTTCCTGGCTCCCAGTTTTTCTACCACAACTTTGACCGCAGCAACCATGATGATGACGACATCCGTAACTGTGCAGTGCTGGACCTGGCGTCCTTGCAGTGGATGCCCATGCAGTGTGACTCACAGCTGGACTGGATCTGCAAACTGCCCAAAGGTAACTGGGAGAAGGGCACAGGGCGGAGGCAGTGCAAACAGGGAGAGTGCAATGCATTCCGTCCACTGCTCTCGGAGCACTGCACAGACGTGGGCTAATTCAGCCTCCCAGTGCTCCGGTGTGATAGGGAAGGGATCTGAAGGGATCACTGCTGGGGGCTCTCGGGCTGATCGTTTGGAGTCTGCCACCAAGGCAGTGCAGGGAGTTTTCCCTGCCTGAGATGGAGCCGCCTCTTTCTGGATGTAACCAAGGCTTTGTCAGCACTGCAAAAATAAGGGTGTTCTTGCATTAAAGTAGCAGTGAAGAAAGGGTGACTTAGCAGCTCAACTTAAAGCCTGGACAGGAGCCTGGGGCCGAACTCACCCAGCTAACCCACCTTGCTGTGTCTTCACTGCGGGTTTAACCGGAGTCAGTTAACCAGAGTCAACCCCCCGCCTTTTTTTTTTTTTTTTTTTTTTTTTGCAGTGTAGACATACCCTAAGTCTTCCTGGCCAGAGCTGACGTCTTGCTGGGGAGCATCTATACCAGGGTTCTCACACTGGAGTTGGGACCCCTAGGGGGTCGTGAGGTTATTATGGAGGGGGGTCGCAAGCCGTCAGCCTCCACCCCAAACCCTACTTTGCCTCCAGCATTTAAAATGGTGTTAAATCTATAAAAAAAAGTGTTTTTAATTGATAAGGGGGGGTCGCATTCAGAGGCTTGCTGTGGGAAAGGGGTCACCAGTACAAGAGTTAGAGAATCACTGAGTAGCTACATTTGAGGAGGAAATGTTCTGCCTTCGCAATGCACCAGGTTGAGGAGAGAAGGGAAACCCCCCAAACAACCCGCCCAAAACACTGCACTGCCCCACACAGTGAGAGAGAGGATGAGCGAGAAGATGGAACACACGTGACAGATGTCAGTCACGTCGCTCGAAGCCTGACCAGGAGTCACTCAGAAACTACGGTGAAGGGGTGGGACAGGAACCTGGGTAGAATGGAATAGCACCAAACTGCAGATGTTTTTGAAAAATTCCTGGGGGAGGAAATCTCCACCCACCAAGGCTCCCCTGAAAGCTCTACACACACAGATGTGCACACTCTTCAAATTACACACGCTGACCCGCCCCCCTCCCCCCCACAGTACTATCAACACACTGACGGGCTTAAGGAGCGGAATCTAAATATTTTCAGCAAATACACTTAAGTTTGTTTGCCAAGTGGTTCGGGTTATTTTTTATGAGAAGGTAATTTTGTTTAAATGGGAAAACCAATGAATTCATTCCTCTGATGTGCGCATGACCATGCTCAGAGGCAGGGTTGCTGACAGGCGCGGCGTCATTTTGTGGGAGTCCTTTGTTAAAATGTTGGCTGTCCATCGCTGTAACCGTTTTTAATCATAGTGAGCCCACATGACAGTTTGGGACAGGAAGTGAAGACAGATCCTTTGTCCATTTGTATACGATGGCTGAAATTTTCAAAGCTGTGAAGGAGTTTTGGACCAAATCATTGGGTAGGCTTTGAAATACGGAGGAATTGGTTATGACTCAGTCGTTTAAGGTTCCATTGAGTTTCTTGCTTAAAGCAGGGATTCAGTCTGGTGGTTTGTATGAAGAATATAGTGTAGCCTCCTGAAACTCGCAGCACACAACCAGTGAGGAGAGGTTAAGTTTTCTGAAATATACATTGCACTGCAAAAAAAAAAAAAGCGTTCCCAAGTTAGGAAATTCTAGAGTTAAGGTTTCCTGTATAATCTTAATTCAGCCCCATTATGTATATGCATTATGAAACAGTCTTTAATTACGTGGTCGTGTGCTTCGTTTTCCACGGGGCCCTGCTGCATTCAGTGTACAGGATAGTGCTCACTGCATGAGCAGCTCTTCAGTATTAATTTTTAACCTGATCGTTCAGTGTGTGGCCTCAAGCCTTATTTAATAACAGTAATAAACACTGTATCTCTTATCTAGTGCTTTTCACCCACTGATCGCAGAGCGCTTTACAAAGGAGGTCAGAATTGTTATCCCCATTTTTCAGATGGGGAAACTGAGGCACAGGGCAGGGTGGTAACTTGCCCAAGGTCACCCAGCAAAGTAGTGGCAGAGCCAGGAATTGAACCCAGTCTCCTGAGTCCCAGTCCCATCCACTAGGCTACACCGCCTCCCATCATTTGTTGCACACCATCCAAACTCTGCTCTGAATACAGAATTGTTAATTTCCTCCTGGGCTTTTCTGTGACACGCAGCAGCACCATGTCTGAGTGATTCACAAATGTCACAACGCCCCTGGGAGGAAAGGTGGTGCTATCCCCATTTTCCTGATGGGGTCCTGAGGGGCACAGAGATATTGAGGCCAGTTGCAGCAGGCATGCATATAATTACAGGAGTTGGGATGTGGTCAGCGTCATTACAGTAAGGCTGTAAAACTATTTCCATTGTAAACCCCCCCACCTACCCCCTCCTCTCAGTGCTCACATGCTTGTATCGCTCTGAAATGTTCACCTCTGGGGCTGGCATGGGTCAGATTTGGCTTCGGCATAAAGATGATTTTTCTTTTTTGAGCCAAATCCCTTCCACTGTTGGAGCTGCAGCAAGATGGAAAATAATCCATTTCTCCCATTGCTAATGGAAGAATCTGAGCCCTATTTTTTGAGACCCCTCTAGCAAAGGTAACTGAAGCTTGAAATTTACTGTGAGCTTAGTTGCCCTGAAGGGCTAATGTCTGAGCTTGTTGGGGCGTTTGGGGCGGACGGAAGCTTACAGATAAATGAGATTTAAGCGATTACAAAACATTTCTAAGCTTAATTATTATTATTTTTTAGTGCTGTTTATAGCAGATGCATTGTGTGTGTCGGGGGGCGTGCATGTGTAGATCGATGTTCTAAATACACATGTGCACAGGCACACAACTTCTCTGCCCTCTGCCTTTAAGGCTGAATTGTTCCTGAAGGTTCCTGATGCTGTTGTAAACCACTAGAGCGGTGCTTGAGTGGTTTATTTATACACATCCGCAAAACCCTTAGAGAGCAGAGGGGACGGTCTTGCTTGATGCACTTCTATCACTTCCATCTTCCCAGTGCTTCATGCCCCTTCAGACAGAATAGCAAATCTGGGGGCTTCTGAGGACACTGTTGCCAGAGCAAAAACTGAAACCCTTGGTCGATTCGCAGGGAGCTGGCTGGCTGAGGGGACTGAGTCTGGCACTTGGAGTCTTTCGTGTTTGGAGTCTGGCTTGCACTCCAGGGCAGGTTGGCACTGGCCCAAAGTCATTACCAGCAATCTGAGAGCTCCTCAGTGGCCTGTCTTCAAAAAGTGTCGTGAGCCTCTGTCTACTTGCTAAATTGCTCAAATCTCCAATAGACACCAAGGGACAAATTTTCCAAAGAGCTCAGTTCACTTTTAGGCACCCAAATGAGGGGTAGATTTCCCCCCAAGTCCTCAACCCCCAGCACCGCCCTTCAGCCCCCCGCCCATGGTGTGGTTTATGGCCAGATTTTTCATAAGGTCTCAGCATGCTGGGTGCCGAGCAATTGGGAAAAACTAGCCACAGCTGGGAGTGCTGATTGCTTTTGAATTCTGGCCGGCGTGACTCCCAGTCAGGGTTGCAGGCAGTGGCTGTGTGAAGCTGCTGCTGCTGTTGTCCATGCAATGCTTGCCCTGTGGATTCACAGGGGGGCGTCCCTCCCGCACCTTTCACCAGCTCCAACTTCATGAAATAAAGATTCCCCTTCTCCCTCCCATCACCGCAGACTCCCTGCGTGTGCCAACAGCTGCTGCAGTGCTCTGATATCCCCGGGATTAGAAGTCATTATCCATATGCATCCCCCCCTCTGGTCCTGGACAGCAGAGCGCGAGAATGTCAGCAGGCTCCAGAAGCAGGTGATCCATAATTCAGAACTGGTATGAAAGCCAGAGGAAGCTGCTGCCAGCCAAAACCACTTGGCTTGGGAAGTCACTTTTATTTAATTGAAATCAGTCTGAGTGGATTCTTCAGACGTGGCGCAGCCCTGAACATAAAGGGAGAAAGCGTCTGAGGCCCACAGGCAGGAGCTGAGCTGAATTCAGGAGCATTGCTCATCCCTCCCTCATCCCCCTTCTTCTCTGTGTTTGAACAGGTGCTGATGTGAAGGAGCCAGAGATCCCCACCCAAGGTGTGTTATTGAATCATCTCCTGGAGGTTTTCCTATGCACTGGAGTCCCTGCACATCCGCTGCTGTCTGCCTCCCCCGATGAGCATACCCGCATCCTGAGAGCATGTGTTGTGTGTGTGCATCTTGTGGCGTGTGCGTGTGTCTGGGGAGAGTCTGCCTCTTGTGCGCATCTCCCCTGTTTGCATCCACCTTGTATGACTGAGTGCCTGTCCAGTGAAGCATCTGTCTCCACTGTGTGGACGTGTCTGTCCTTCCATGGTGCCTCCCACCCAACAACATTAATGAGCAAAGCCTCAGAAACCCCATCGGAGCTCAGTCAGTATTGCTGGCCCCGTTTTACAGAGGGGGAAACCGAGGCACACAGCAGCAGTGTGACGTGCTCAGCATCACACAAGGACCTAGGAGTCCTGGCTCCCAGACCTGCATTCCAGCCACAAGACTAGTCTTTCTCCAAACTGTATGTAAAGTTTTGCAAATGCCATTAATGAAACAAGCAGGTTGTGGGTGAAATGGACGGATGTCTCAGCAAAGAGAGCTGGATGTCCGATGGACAAAATTCACCCATCGTGTAAGCAGGCGCAACCCTAGGGAAGTCACTAGAATTCTCCCACTTGTACCAGGAGTGAATTTGGTCTGCTGGGCACCACAGTCTCATCAGTGGCAGAGAGGGAGGGCTCTTGGCCATAACCCAAAGTGACAGAATTACTAAGCCAAGCAGGCAGCTCTTCTCAAGGCACGGGGTACAGTTGTCCCCAAGGGTTACTGGGCTGGAAAGCTAGAATGCAGAATTTGGAAAGAGGCTAAATATTTGGGTGTGTCTCTGGAGGGGCCATTGTACAATCCTGAGGTGCCCAGAGCAAGGGGTGTTGTCGTCCTTCCCAAACTGGCCAGGCACCACATGGGCACAGCTGTGCTGATGGTGTAACAAGGACAACACAGAGCCCGGCCTTCCTTCTGCAGGCGAACTCCCGTGGAATGCACGGAGAGCTTTGTCTGTCAGAGGAGTGCGCTGCTCCCCCCCCGCAGATTTTGACCCGCCCCTAAGGGTTTGCTCAGCCTTGGCCTGGATGTCACTGCCGTTCAGTAAGGGCCAGCAGCCGCGCAGTGCCAGAACCAGGGATGGTGCTGGTGGATAAATGCCCTCAGCCACAAACATGCATTGATCCCATTGGAGAGCAACCCAGGGCACCCTCGGGCTTGTTCTGTGCCCAGGAACATGGGAGCCGTGGGCTAACCACCCACCCTGTGAGCCCCAGATTGAAGTGCAAGGGAGGAGCCAAAGTGTGAGGCATTTGCCCTCCCCCTCGCCCCGAACATGCCTTTGTCAGCATGACCCGATCA
Organism: Natator depressus; assembly: GCF_965152275.1. Classification (NCBI taxonomy): domain Eukaryota; kingdom Metazoa; phylum Chordata; order Testudines; family Cheloniidae; genus Natator; species Natator depressus. Next base: position 6,449,993 of record NC_134260.1, read on the forward strand.
CCATGCAGCAAGACTTGCTTAGAGCGCTCTGCCCCAGAACCCCAGCGGTGCAGAGGGGGCGGAAGAGCAGCGCAGAATCAGCGGAGCAGGGCGGCAAGGGGGAGGGCTGGAATAGCAGGGCACGCCGCGGGGCGGGACTGAAGTGCATCGGCAGAGCCATGCTGCTGGGGGGCCTGAGTCTAGAGCAGCAGAGACCACTGCCGGTCAGAAATAAGGGAAATTGGCAGAACTGAGAAGGGAGTGGTGAAGGCAAGACTGCAATAGGACAGTAGCTCCGGCTGGAGGGCCAACAGCCGAGCTGGGGGAGAAGGGCCAGGAGTGGACTAACGCAGGATGCTGGAGATCAGGATTGAGGGGCCTGAACAGTGCTGTGGAAGATCCCAGAGCTGGAACAGCAGGAGGGACGGCAGATCAGGTGTGAGGGGCACTGGTAGAGCTGCATCGGGGGAGCTCGCACAGCATATGCTCCACTGTTCATTGCTGCGGTCAGGTTCTCCCAGCACTAAAATGTCTCCAGCTTGCCAAAGGGAGACCCCCTTGCTGGTTGCATTCCAGAACCTGTGGCAAGGGTGACAGATGCAAAGGAAGCTGCACAGAGGGCTGCTGATAGGCCTGTTACTGTAAGAGCAGATTCTCTCCTCTCTCTGTCACTGTTTTGCCCGGCTGCCTGCCCGCCAGCTGAGCCAGCATCACTATGCACAGCCTCATCTTGTCTGTGCTTCTGTGTCCACAGGCAGCAAAGAGTGGGTGAAATATCAGGACGCAGAATACAAATTCTTTGAGCATCACTCGACCTGGGTGCAGGCTCAGCGGATCTGCACCTGGTTTCAAGCTGAACTGGTGTCTGTTCATAACCAAGCCGAGCTGGATTTTTTGGGCCAGAGCCTGAAGAAGGTAGGAGAATGTAGCCAAGCATGGGGCATCCTTGGGTCATTGTCGGACAACTGCGTGCCACTGAGCCCTGTTGTTCAGCGGGAAGCAGGTCTGCACAGTTGTGGAAAATGTTCCCTTCCCATCATTAAAGCCAGAGCAGGGTTTCAATGGTGTAATTTCACAGGGCATCAGCTGACGCCAGCAGAGTTACTGGATTTACCTGTGTAACTGAGAGCAGAGTTTGATTCTGGCTTGGTCTTAGGGCTGTGGTGCATTGCACGGGCTAGTGCATGAAGCCACTGACTGGCCCCAGCAAAAGCATCTTATTGGTCCTCCCAAGCTGCTGTATGAAGAGAAGGAAGAAGGAGGAGGAGGGTGGGTGGGTACTGAGCATCTTCCCCTTTTGAGGAAGGCACTGCAGGGTCTGGGAGGGAAGGGGAGGCCGGACACAGCTCATCACCCAGCTAGCCTGCAATAGCCATGGGGCACCTGTGCTAGGTTCTAAGCCTGGGGAAACTGTTGGCCGCAGCCCACACTGCGGGCTGGGCTCAGGCAGCTCCTGTAGGCCCCAGCGGAGAAGGCAATAAGTGAATGGGGCCCTGCTGGATTTGCTCTTCTCTCGGCTCTGTCTGTGATGCTGACGTGCCCCATGTTTGGATTCCCCAGTTCTCCAGGGGCCAGGAGCAGCACTGGTGGATCGGGCTGCACACCTACGAAAACGACGGGCGATTCAAGTGAGTCTCTCCCCCCCTCTTTCCCCATGCATCCTGCTCTCCTTCTCTCCTGTAAAAAGGATTGTGTTTCAGTGCAAATCCAACCAGCAAGCCCACGTTAAATTCCAGCTGTGGTGAGGACACTGGGGCAGGGCTTGGGACTCCTCAGCTCATCCCAGCTGGAAATGCCTTAGCTGGAGGAGGAGGGGGGCGGGTGTGTCAACATTCTGCCCTCAGGTAGACACCTGCCCCCCCTGCTGACTTCAGCGAGAATTGCATGTGAGTCTGGGAGAGCAGAAAGGCGGCTCCTGGCTCACTCCCTGAAGAGTAGTCTAGAAAAGCTGCCTCCCCCCTGGAGACTGAGCGCGGAGCCTCTCCAGCCCAGAGAGCAAAGTGGCCAACGCTGAAAAGCCAGCTCCAGTCATGAGGAAAGCAAGCCTGGCTACCTCCTCCTCTGCTTGTATTCAGATCTTTCTCGCCCCCCGCCTTCGTCCACACCAACCCTGCTTGGTCAGAGCGCCGTTGCTGTGCTCCCATCAGCACCCCCAGGCAGGCTGCAACACGCCTTCGAGCAGCTGCTGCTGCGAGTTTCTTTACAGCAAGAGCAGTGCCGCGCCCCGGGTGGGCCATCGGCCCTGGGCATCACACCTGTGTCTTGAAGCAGGAGCCTCTGCTGCTGAGCTAAACAGCCAGCCTCCGTTGGCTAAGCCTATGGCAGGCTCATCGAGCTCTGCAGGAAATTAAACCACTGTTAGAAGAGGGCCCGTGTGCCATGCTGAGCAGGTGTGGGCTGCACTCAGTTGATGGGGTATTAAACCTTCTGCCCCAGGAGTCAGAATTCGCCCAGGTGGTCTGTGGTGCTATGCATGAGCCTTCACGGTGTAAACACAGAGTCTCCACCCCTACTCCCCTTCCCCGCTCTGCTCTCACTGGACACGTCTTGTCTAACATTAGTCTGGGAGCTCCCCTGGGCAGGGGGTCTGCACTGGGTGGTGCCTGACCTGGGAGTGGAATGGATGCTCCAGCCACATGCTTGAGCAGGTCTGCCTGTGCCACCAGCAGGGGGCAGTAGCGGTACCTGCACAACCCTCGCTCCTGGTCCCATCTCCATGGCAGTCAGTGACCAGGCTCCCCTGGGCTTGGATGGGAGCAGAATTATTCCTCAGCTGTTCCACAGCACTGGCTGCTTTGAAGCCCACCCTCTTGATTATAAGCGGCACACGCCAGGTGCGTGCACCCAGCTGAATGGGCAGCAGCAGGGGGCACAGGGGGAGCTGCCCAGCAAGGAGCCTGCGCTGCAGGAATCCTGCCGTCCCCTGGCTCTGGGCATTCTGCTTCTCAGACCCCTCCTCTGAGTGCGTGAGAGCCTGCCTGCTTGGTAGCCTCGTCTCCCACTCGCTTTGCCTTCCACCCTCTTCCACATGCAGCTGCTGACCCTTCCCGCCCTTGCCTTCCCCAGGTGGTCCGACGGCTCCCTCCTGAACTTCATCTTCTGGGCGCCGGGCAAGCCGCGGCCGATCAGCAAGGAGAAGAAGTGCGTGTACATGACAGCCAGCAGAGGTGAGAGGTTTGTACGTGTTAGGCGAATGGCCGCACTATCAGCGCAGCTATCTCAAAGCACCGCGGGCACTCGTCAGTGACCCCTCTGGCAGCCCCTCCGGCCAGGTGGCTCAGTACCATGATCCCCGATTCACTGATGGGGGAGCTAAGGCACAGAGATGGGGGGGTGGGGGGAACCAACATTTTCATAAGTGGCCTCCTATTGTTTGGGAGCCCAGCCTGGAGATACCTTGGGCCTGATTCTCAGAGGTGCTAAGCACCCACCAGTGAAGTCAATGGGAGCTGCGGGTGCTAGGTGCCTCTGAGAGTCAGCCCTGGGGGCAGGGAGACTGGGTCTTGCCCAGTAAGTCATTGGCAGAGCTGGAAATCAAGTCCTGACTCCAAGTCCCATGTAACCACCATAGACTGTACATGTGAGTCCTACATGACAGACACCCCCTACACACCCGTCCCCTCTGCACACATCCGGTACAGATGTACCAAATTGAGGTTTATATTCGAGGTAGCTGGTATGCTGGAGGCACCAAGGCCATTGCAATAGCAAAGCCCCTTCCAGTCAAGGGAGTTACATTCCATTGGCTGCCTGGACCACGTAGAGGAAAGTCGCATGCTCTCTCCTTTTCTCTGAAGAGGACTGGGGGGACCAGAAGTGTCTAACTGCTCTGCCGTATATCTGCAAACGGAGTAACATCACTGCTGTGAAGCCCTCTCTGCCACCACTGCCTACTCCCGTTCCTGGTGGCTGCGCATGGGGTTGGATCCCGTTCATCAACAAGGTATTCCAGGAGGCCTGCAGGTGCAATGTCCGTCTGTCTTGTCTGTCCCCCCCATGTGCGTCTGCTTACATTTCTGCATATTCCTGCGCTTGTGCAAAGGGCCCAGGATCTCCCAGGGATGGTTTAGGACCCTCTAGGGGCAGCATTGCTGGGGCTTTCCACGACCTGGCTGTGGGACTGAGGAAAGTGAAATACTACATTGGGTACGTGGACAGGAGAGGGAGTTTTGTGTGCGTGTGTGCGCGCGCGTGTGTGTGTAGGAGAGAGGAGTGAGTGTGTGTGTGTGTGTGTGTGTGTGTGTGTGTAGGTAAGTGGGGAGGATACAAGGTATGTCTGTGGCCAGTTGGGGAAGGGCAGTATGTGGGTGGGGGTTAAGGTGGGGAATAGGTGCCTCTGTGTGCGGGTTTGTAAGGGGGTATACTGGCGGAGGTCATTTTTGTTCTGTTTGTACAGCACCCAGCACATCGGGGTTCTGATCTGTAACTGGGCTCCTGGACAACTAGTAATTCAGATGGGTTCCCAGGAGCACAAGGAAGGGGAGTGAGTGTAGCGGCGAAGGGGAGGCGGGTGGGTGCATTGCTTGCTGGGCTGGGAAACGCCTCCTGAACGTCTCTCTTGTCTGCCCTCGGGCCTTGCCCAGTGTTTCAGCATCAAGGGCCACGACAAGGCCGAGCAGGTGAAGTGGCAGGAAGCGAAGCGAGCATGTGAGAGCCAGGGCTCTGTGCTGGCCACCATCTCCAACCACCTAGAGCAAGGTAGGGTCTCCCCCTGGGGCCTCTCTTCTTCTGCCAGGGCTGGGCAGTTTCAGGGCATCACAGGACCCCAAGGGCTGCCTGTGAGGAGCTTGGTCTAACAGCCGGCCTGTGGCCCTGAGACCAGCCAGGTGCAGAACCTAAAGACAGAGGGGTCAGGAGCATGTGCTTTCGGCAGTGCCCCGTGACTCCGCCGCTGATCAGCTGGTTCCCTCCTTCCCCTGTATTTTCATCTTTCAGCTTTTATAACATCCATCCTTCCCAATGTGACCTTTAACCTTTGGCTCGGCCTCCACGATGCCAAGCAGGAGTTCCAGTGGGTGGAATCGGAACCTCTCCGATACGTCAACTGGGCCCCAGGGGAGCCCTCCGGGTACGGCACCTCCACAGTGAACGACAAACCGGTGAGCGACTCCCTGGGCCCCTTTCTCTCTGGACTATCCCAGCCTGTTGCTTTCAGCCTGGCTGCCGGGGTGTGGGTGGAACGTAGGAATTCCCAGATCGGAGCCCAGCATGGGGCCAGCTAGCCCCGTAACCCATCCCCAACACTGGCCAGCTTCAGAGGGAGGAGCAAGAACCCCATAGATAATCTCAGGGAGGTCTCCTCCTGATCCCTAATAGTTAGAGGTTTGCAGAAGCCCTGAAGTTTTATCTTCCGGGCACTGGCCAATAGGATGACTCAGTCCTGGCAGCTCTACTTGGCTATACAATGGCTAAAAATGGAGAGGTGAGCATCGGCAAGTCTGTGAAGGATGCGAACCCCCAGGCCGGGAGAGGAGCATTGACAGCAGCCTGGCAAGGGTGGGTACCTAGGCATCTGGGATGAACAATGAGCAAAGGGAAACATGGATGGGACCCTGGGAAATGGGTCCTGATGGCGGAGGCTGTCGGGCTGTGGAACCATCTCCCACAGGTCTGGGGAGGGAGCCCTGCGTCTTGGGAGGTTAAAAAGGGGACTGGACAGAGTGGGGGAGAATACGCCTTAGGGATCAGCCTGCATTGGTGGTGGGGTGGGGCAGTGTCCCTCTCTAGCTACCCTGTCTCTCTCACCGTGCTGCCGCCAGGGCAGTTAAATGGGGTCTGAAGGTCCTGGAGGTAGGAGTGGTGTGCCCAAGAGCACTCTACAAGCTGGATCCCTGGCTGCATTTAGTGCCCTAGGGGCGGGGTTGGGGTTTATCTCCCGTCTCCTCTCCCCACCCCAGTCCAGAGGCTGGCAGCAGCCTGGTTTGGCTCCCGGCACCGCTTAGTGCATCTTCGGGTGGCTGCTGCACCAGGAAGGGAGCAGAGACTTTGCGATGTTCTGGCCATGCTGGGAGGGGCACCATGGAGCTGCCCTCCCCAGCCAGCCAGCTCTCTCCACCTGCTTTGGCTGCCGTAACAGTGCCAGCAGCCAGAATGTGGCGCCAGGATCCTTTCCGCTCCCAGGGACGGTTTCAGGGGCTGGGCTCGGGATACCACTACTCGTAATGATAACAAACCCACCCCTGGACACACAGCCCAGCTGCCTTTGCCACTCGGCCAGCCGCCCCCGCTCCTCCGAGCAGAGCAGGGCTTGCAGAGGCAGCGCTGACCTCTCTGGCTTCTGTTTGTAGACTAACTGCGCGATGGTTTGGCACGGCTCCCCTCCCCACTTCACTGGCCGCTGGGACGACAGGAACTGCCTGGAGGAGAAGCATGGCTACATCTGCCAGCGTAGCATAGGTAGGGGAGAGGGGCCGACAGCACCGGGCATGTGCAGGTGCCCTGCCCATGGCACCTACTGCAGAGAAGGCGGGGCGGGTTCAGGTCAGAAACAAGCTGTGTAACCGTAGCCCCTGGTGACCTGGCATCACGGCCCCCTACGTGCTGCCTCTATTGGGTCACTGGCTGCAGCTGGGCTTCCCTGCTGCCAGATCAGCTCTGCGCCCGGCTGTCGGCATCCAGCTTCTCTGGGCAGCGTGCGCTTTGCCTGGGTTCTCTGGTGCCAGCCACACTTGTGGGGCTGACGGTCCCAATTCTCTTGTAATGCGAGCCAAGATGCTGGGGAAAGGATCGGTGCAGATGCCTCTGTGCCACCCAGGCGCCAGGCTGTCCGTGTGCTGGCACGTCTGTCAGGCTGAGCGTGTCCCACAATACGCTGCAAAGAAACTCAGCCACCGTTTCGAGAACACCCCTCCCCGGGGTATCTCAGCGTGCCACACCAGAGCACTGAGTTGCTCTGTGCAGGGCTGGGTTGGAGCTAGGGTGACCAGATGTCCCGATTTTATAGGGACAGTCCCAATTTTTGGGTCTTTTTCTTATATAGGCTCCTATTACCCCCCAACCCCTGCCCCGATTTTTCACATTTGCTGTCTGGTCACCCTAGTTGGAGCCCAAATACAGGCACCAAACATGCACCCCCTGGAACGTAGGACAGGCTTGCTTTCAGATCCTGACCCAAGCCCGTGGCTTTGGGCCCAGCTCTAATACTGTGCCAGGTCCAGCTAAATCCATCTCTGACACGGTGCTGGACCGCTCAGCATCAAAACGCCCCACAGCCCTCCCCACATGTCTCAGCAACCTGCCTCTTAGCTCCCACGTGCCTGCCTGTCTCCTTAACACGATGCAAAATACATTCTGTCCCACTTGGGCTGCGTTTGCAACTCACTCAGCTCCACCGGAGTCCATGAGCTGCCCCACATCTCGCTCTGCGTGTGGGCAGCAACCCTGGGGCCCGGATCCTCATGTGCCAAACAGTCACAACTGTGAGACTCTGCATGTGCCCCCGGGCTGGGATTCCCCAAGCCATGCTCACATGCACACTCCTCAGCCTGGCTCCTGCTTTGAACAAAAACCTGCAGCTGGTGGCTGCCTTCTCTCCTGGACCTGGATGTCACCTGCCGGGGGTGGGACATTTTGCTGTCCGTTCAGCAGCGTGTTTTGCCCTGAGCTGGTGCGACAGTTACCCACGGGGGCATTTTCACATGGTCTCGTTCCTGACCGCTCCCCAGGGCCCACTTCCGTACTGGGATGGGATGCCCTGTGGCAGTGCCGAGGGGCATCGCACTAGTGCAAAGAGGGACTCTGGACAGAGATCTGACCGTGTCTCTTTCCTTCCCCAGACCCAACTCTGAGCTCATCCCGGACCAGCTATCCCCCCTCCCCCAGCTCCCCACTCTCCTACCTCAACAGCACCTACCGCATCCTGCAGAAACCCCTGAAGTGGCAGGAGGCCCTGCTGCTGTGCGAGACCCGCAACGCCACGCTGGCCAGCGTACTAGATCCCTACACCCAGGCCTACCTCACCCAGGCCATCAGCAGCTTGCGGGCCCCTCTTTGGATCGGTCTGGCCAATGAGGAGGTAGGAGAGGGGGGCTTGTCCCCTCGAGGGCTGGCGGAGGGGAGGGGTTGTGCTCTGAGCTGCCCCTGAGCCTTCCCCCTTTTTGGTGGTTTTCAGGGAGGCCGGAGCTATTCGTGGTTCACAGAAGAGAGCCTGTCCTATGTCAACTGGCAGGACGGGGAGCCTCAGCAGGTCATGGGCTGCTCCTACATGGACATGGATGGGACGTGGCGGACAGCTGGTTGTGACACCAAATTGCAAGGGGCTATCTGCAAGGTCAACACAGGTGTGTGCGCCGACCACCTGGGAACAGAGGAGACGCAGGGGGAGCAGGGGGAAGAAACACATCGGGCACCCCGGGTGCCGCTCCGCTGGGCAGCTGCAGACCGTGGGATGCTGCTTGCAGGCCAAGCTGTGGCTTCTGAGCTCCTGGCTGGGCGGGTTGCAGGCTGAGCAGCAGGAATCCATCCAGGGAGCGCATGGTGTGGCAGCCGCTCTGCACGGGGATGGGATGCCCTGTGGGACCTAGAGGAGCTGGCCTGGCAGGAAGGTGTTCCAGACATGGCCTGTGTCTTCTCTTGCTCGTTCCCCCTGCCCCCCCGCCTTGCCCATCCATGCAAGGCAGGGCACAGACAAGACCTAAACTCTAGCGTTGGTGGGTCATCAGCAATGCTCCTGCTTGCAATGTTTGCCTGGACACAGGTGTTTTGTCTCTTCCTCCTCCCTCCCCCTTGGGGTGCTCTCTCTGATCCAGCCACAGCTGTTTGGCGGTGCCACTGATCAGCTGTTTGGTGGCACCCCCGATTAGCTGATTGGGTGGAGGGCAGAGAGCACCGAGCAGGCAGCGGCCTCAGGGAGGTGGGGGAGCAGAGGTGGGAAGACGCGGAGTGGTGGTGGGGCACAGAGGGGACCTCCAGGGAAAAGAAAAACTCCTTACCTATGCTTCGGCTCCTTTGCAGGGTCCCCCCGGTCACACAAGTGGAGTTACAGTGGGAGCTGTCCCAAGTCAGTGGAGGATTCCTCCTGGATCCCCTTTAGGAATCACTGCTACACTTTCCACATGGAGGTCACTCTGGGACAGAAGGACGCCATAAAGAGATGCCAGAAAGGTACGAATGAGGTTCGAGTGCAGCGAGCCCGACCATGCGAGCCTAGGAATACAAGATGGTTAAGACCCATTAGATCATGGGCTCCACCCACTGCCCAGGCAGACTTGTTCCCTGTAACGTGCCTGCCAGTGAATTGTCCAGTTCATTTCAAATACCTCAAGCAGTGCAGCTTCCACCCCTTCCCATGCAGAGCCAGTTCCACGGACTCCAGCGCTTGCGGCCCCTCATGGTCAGTATAAATTAACCTTCACCCCCCTTTCTCCTGGCCCAATGCCCTTGTGTATCTCTCTCCTGGGTGCTTCCCCACTTCAGTCACTCTCAGGCCGAATCTCCATATGTTCAGTGTGTGATCAACCAATCCTTTCAATAATCACTTCTTCTCACAGGGCTATGGGGCAGATCCTCAGCAGATGTAAATTGTCAGAGCTCTGACCTCCGTGGAACGTTCCAGGCATTTTGCACCAGCTGAGGCTCTGCACGCCCCTGCTGATTGTCTGTGGAACCATTGCTGGGCATTGGATCTACTTAAACAAAGGCCCCTTCCTGTTAGGTCTCAGCAAAGCGAGCAGGTGTGCCACTGGAGCAAGATCCAGCACCCGCAGGCTACGCTTCCCTTCCTCTGAGCAGCTGGCCCCATAATGTTCCTCTGATGTGCCTTTTCCTTCGCAGCTGGTGGCACGGTGCTGTCCATCCAGGATGAGACAGAGAACGTGTTCGTTTGGGAGCATCTCCAAGCCTACGAGAGCCAATCCAAGGGCGCCTGGTTGGGGATGACGTTTAACCCGAAAGGTAAAAGAAACAGGTTACAAGGGGAATGATTTGTCTGGCTCCAGCGTTTTTAGAAACTGGAGAGGTTGGAGCAGCGCTTCTGACTTCACGGCAGATCACTGGTGTCAGGAGGCGGCATGGCCCCATGGGTGGAGCACTGGACTGGGAGTCAGGACATCTCGGCACTGTTCCCAGCTCTTCCATTATTTGCCTCCATTTTTCTGTCTGCACGAATGGGGATAATGGCACTGTCCCTCCTGGGCTGAAGTGCTTGGAGATCTACAGAGGGGAATTGCTAGATCTGGGCTCAGTGTTACTGTCATCAACGATGCACTGCAGCGAATGAGTGCCTAGGGAATTGCACGTATCAAAGAGCCCATGCATGTGGAAGCCAGGCACTCTTGTAGGCCTGCCCCAATCCTGTTACCCATTTCTCTGGGGGAAGATGTGTCTTTTGCATGCAGTAGCCTGCGTAGCTCTAGGCACTTTGGGGTAGAGGGGTTTGCTGTGTCAGTCCCAGGGGAAGTGAGACAAAGGAGTGGCTGGACATTTGCAACCCCAGTCCAGTCTCCCAAGGGAGAGCTTGGCCTGGGACAGTGTCTCTGACCTGCCTGGATCACCTTCAGGGCTGATCTAAGAGGACCTCCAGGCCACACTGGATATGGTGCTGGGATTCAACACTGTCAAAGGGCAGCTCATGGGCCAAGGGCAGCCCATATTGCTCTGCAATGCAGCTTATAGCTCTTTGGAGATGACCAGTCCCCATGTTCAACATGGCCAGGCCACTCAGCTCATCCTGCTGGAACCTATAGACTCTGCCAGCTGCTGCTCACATTAGAATAGAGCATTGGATGCTGGGAACTGTAGAATCAACAGTCTGCTCCGTCATATCGAAAACGAAGGCAGCAGCGGCCTGCTCCCGTGTGACACTAGATAGGTGTCCTGACAAGGCACTAGCCCCGCGGCTCTCAGCTGGGCCAGGTTCTGGCTGCCCTTGTAGCCCTTTGTAATGGTTTCTTCCCTTCTCCTAGGAGGCACCTTGGTTTGGCACGACAACACAGCCATGAACTATTCCAACTGGGGCCAGCATGACACTGGACCCAGCATGCTCAGCCAGAACAGCTGCTACTGGATCCAGAGCAGTAACGGGGTGTGGCACCTGGGCTCCTGCTCTAATGTCACCATGGGGGTCATTTGTAAGATCCCCCGAGGTAAGAGGCCCCAGGGAGCCGGCTGACTTGGCTTGGTGGCTTTCACTTCAAACAGAGAAAGAGTTTGAGATCAAGAGAACCGCCTGCCGGGGCAGAGTAAATCGCTCTGGGGCTCAGGTGCCGATTGATTTTCTGTCTCTGGGGACCTGGCCTCAGAGCCTGGTTAGAGGAGTTTGGGCGGGGGCATAGTACTTCATAGCACCTTGTCCTCCGCACCCAGAGTGCAGCTCAGTGCAATTGCCAGCCTTTGCGCTGGAGAAGTGCAGGATTAACATGGTAAGAGCTGCGGCAGGTCAGATTGAATTGTAATAGTAGAGCCGTGGGTGGGGAATAGCAGATAGGGACTGAGGTGCATCAGCAGAGCTGGGTGGGAGCCCAGGGTCAGAATAGCCAGGGCCATGGAGAAGGATTGAGGGGCGTTGGTGGAGCTGGGCGGGGACCCAGGGTTGGAATAGCCGGGGCCGTGGAGGAGGATTGAGGGGCATTGGCAGAGCTGGGTGAGGACTCAGTGTTGGAATAGCCGGGGCCGTGGAGGAGGATTGACTGGTATCGGCAGAGCAATGCACGGAGCTCAGGGTTAGGATACATACTCTTGTCCTGTCTGTACCCTTCTGACAGCCAGCTCATTCTGGAGTTTTCGAGTCCCCAGGGTCCAGCGGGCTTCTTAGCCTGTGAAAATGGCCGTTTGCGCCGGGCTCTGGTGCATCCAAAAGGCCTGGCAGATCTTCCTGGGCTCAGAAGCAACATAAATAACATCAGGCCCAGGCAGAGGCAATGCTAGCCCATTGGGATCCCTAATAGGAATACTTTGGGCACCCCATAATACATACTAAAAACTCAAATGGGGGCCCCTTTGAGCTGCTTGGGGAGTCTGCTTACACCCAGCGCTGGCACTGGGCCAAGGAGTCTTCACATTGTGGGTTTCAGGTGAAAGCACCTACCTCCCTACAGGACTGTCACCCCAGGCACAGGGGGAGCCAGGGACTCGGCGGGTGAAGAGCAGGCACATGGGGTGCCAGGGTCTCGGCGAGTGCGGGGCAGGCTCGGGGGGCGCCAGGGACTCTGTGGGTGTGGGGTGGGCTCGGGGGATCCAGGTTGAGTGCCAGTCCAGGAAGAGAGATGAGGCAATGCGTAGATTGGGCACGTATTCTGTATTGCAGCAGCCATTTGCCCCAGCTGTAGCAGGCAGGGTTGGGCGGCAGGGGAGGAACACACCCTTCCCCGCTGGCAGTAATGGGTCTGGAAGGAAGGACACTCTGGCAGGTTACTGATCTGTCTCTCTCTTCATTCCCCTTGCAGTTGAGGAGAGCAGCTTCTCCCGATCAGGTGAGTGGCACAGCAGGGTCACAGATCAACATGGGCATAAGGTCTTGTTCTGTCCAGCCCCAGCTCCTGGAGTTGTATGGGACAAAGGGAGTACCAGGGCCCGGCAGCCTGGTTCCTATTAATACCAGCAGGAGTGACCGTGTTTGCCATCTGCCGCTGCGCCCATATCTTGGCAGGCTAGCCAGGGTCGCCTTTGGGTTAAGAGCTTTCCCTGTGAAGTGGCCACACTTGATTTCTGTGGCTGGAGACTGTGTGTGCACACTGCTCCCTTGCACCTGTCATGCCTCTCCTAGACAGAGAGGAAAGGCTTCCATCCGCGGTTGGGATCCAGGGCGTCCAGGCGCTGCGGGTTGGCAGAGAGGGGTACGGCACGTTGAGTGGAACCAGGCACTACAACCATGGAAAAGGACGCCCCTGCAGCCCTCCCAGGAACCACCTCTGCCTTGGGGGCCTACCTCCCAACCTCTGAGCCGTGGGAGCTGTCTCTGTTGCAGTGCCCTGGCCTACCCCTCTTATGAGCTAGAGAAGCCTAACCCACATGTCTGGGAAAGTTTGCAGGAGCTGATGCACAGGACTCGGAGACAGGACACCTGGGTCCTGTGCCCTGCTCTGCCACTGACCTGGCTGTGGTGACCTTGGGCAAGCCCGCTCCCCATGCTGTGCTTAGCTTCCCCTCAGTTCAGTGGAGACGGTGACCAGGATTGGGCCTAGTGGTGTGGGTTTCATGTGCTTTTCCCCTCTCCCTCAGCTCTCCCAGACAACACGACCGCCATTGCTGTGGTTGTCCTCTCCGCACTAGCGCTGTGCGCTTTGATCGCCCTCGCCGTCTACCTGTACAAGCGCCGGCGGAGCTCCGAGCGGGGGGCCTTTGAGAGCGCCCGATACAGCCGCACCACCTCCAGCCCCAGTGAATCTGCCGAGAAGAACATTCTGGTGTCTGACATGGAGATGAACGAACAGCAAGACTAATGGGGGGAGTTGGGGGGAAGGGGGAGGGGCTGAGAGCACCAGGCACACTATCTCCACGCCAAATACACAAGGTCAGCAAAGGACAACAGCAGAATCACTGCGGCTGGGACAGGGAAGAAGAGCCAAAAAGGGTTTGGGGTGGAACGAGGGCTTTTGTCACCAGGAAATCAAACACAGGGGGGCCAGCCGCATCTCCCTCTCACATCCCCTGGGAGGTCAGCAGGGTTTGCAGCACCCATGGGAGTTCAGGGGAAGGCGGTCTCTAGGCTGCAGCGGGAGGGCAGAGCATCACCCAGTTAGAGCGTTTCAGAGACCTACACAGGAGCCAAGGCACCTGCGACCCTGAGGTACTAATAGCCATGAGCATTTAGGGCCATTATGTGGCTCTCTGGACTGGCTCCCCTGAGGCCACATAGGAGACAGGATGGTGGCCAGAGAGAACTTCCTCCCAGGTGAGCAGTCTCTAAACCCAACTCTTCCCCCTCCACTTATCCAGGTGGGAGGGTTCCCCACCCCTCCCCAAGCGTCTGGGTCTGAGCTATCTCCATCACACCTCCCTGGGTTACTGCATCCCTCTCAGTTAGCAGAGCATGGCCACGGCCCACGTTCCCTCCAGCAACGGCAGCATGGGCATCCCACTAACTCCCCTGGGATCAGATCAGAGGCCCTCCTTTCCCATCCCCCCCACCAGATACAAAGGTGTGAGCACTCCCTTCTCTTCTAGCACTGTGTCTGATTGGGGCGTGGGGGGGAGGCTGCAAGGGAATGGTTTTCCACTTAGCCTTCATTCCCAGCCTGCCGTTTTTCCTGCGACTTCTCATCATGTCACGGTGCAATTATATTTATTCCATTAGGGTGTCAGAGACGGAATCCTTTGCCCATCCCCATCCCCATCTCTCCTCTCCCATGGACTCAAACAAAGCCACTTCTACCTTGCCTGAATGATTTAGAGAACTGGAAGATGAGCTCACCCGCTTTGTCTCATGTGCCAATAAGTGGCTTATGCCCAAAGCTGCTAGGCTACAATGAAACTTGAGCCACCAAGCAGCCCGGTCAGTGTTGGTCTGATTGCAGATTTCTGACAGGAAGCTCAGAGTAAGGAATGAAAGGCCCCTGACTCTATAAAAATGTTCCTGTGCCAGATATGGACTGGCTACAGAGCTTCCTTACACACAGCAGATGTGTTCATTATACGTTCCTTTAATGCTCTGCCAGTGATGGTTGACATGCGTTTAAATCAGGTATTTTACACACACTGCCGTGTGGTGGCTGAGCAGTGTAACAGTTGATCATTCCCATGACTTCACCCCCATTAAGTTCTACATTCCTACATTTACAATATTTAAACTATCCCTTTGTCTTTGAAGTTCAGTACAAATCAGTCTAAGTGCCTCCGAATCATACTGTTCTTCTAATTATACAACCCAAACACGTAACACTTGGTCAGCTGGCTGGCTGTTAGTTGCAGCAACTGGCAATGGTAGGTTTGGAGTCTTTGAGGAGTCCTCCTGCATCTGCCATGTGCAGAGTTTGCTCTGTTGATTGTTCTTTCTGAGGAACAAACCGTAGATGTCAACGATTTCTGTTGAACTCTCCACTGTCGGTCTCGGTCACACATGATCTGGGCGCTGAACTCTTTTTTTTTTTTTACGGCAGCCGGACTTGCCCACCCTTTTTCTCCATCCAATTTGATGTGAACAGTTGCCAGGTTCTCGACCTGGCAGCTCTCTGGGTGACCTTTGTTGTAAAAGTGTTCATAAGCTCTTTTAGCCTTTTTATCCACTTTGGCTACTCTCTTCATGTGTGGCCACTTCGGGAATATGTTCTTTTCCAAAGTTGGAACAGAAGTTGTGAGTTGTCTTCCCATCAGCAATTGTGCTGGACTGTGTCCAGTAGCTGCTGTTGCTGATTTGTAACTCAGAAAAGCAGTGAATAGATCTTCCTGCTGTAGGACTTTCCTGTCTGCCTGTAAAGCTCTCTCATCTCTCCATTCACTTGTGGGTAAAGTGGGATGCTAGTAATATGATCAAAATCATATTTTGTTTGGAATGACGTAAATTCTGCTGCAGTGGATTGTGGTCCATTGTCCATCACTAGTTGTCCTGAAATACTGAAGTGAGCAAAAGTGCACTTCAGTTCCTCGATAACCCTGCTACATGTTCTGTTTTTCAAGTACATTATTTCTTTATATCTGGAAAAATAGTCCACAATGACCAGGTAATGTTGTCCTCTGAATTCACATAAATCTGCAGCTAGTCTCTTGCCAGGTCTGTCTGGTCGAGATGTTTGTACACTGTATGGTTCGGCATTGTTTCTTAAGTTGATTTATACTGGATCGCCTCTCAAAAGTCCAATATCGTCAAATCCTCCATTGAGTTCTTTTACCTTTCTCACTAGGCCTATCATGGCTGCCATGTTGTTTCTGTGGTGAACTGGTTCATGCAGTTCAGAATACTGCCAGGGCTAGTCATAGCTGTGTCAGGTGACCTGAGCTCTGGGAGGTGTGGAAGGTGATTGTATGTCTCTTGTGCGATGACTGTGACATCAGCTCCTGCATCAATTTTAAAGTCAATAGTCTTACTATAAATATTCAGTTTCACTCTCCAAGCAGGTTCTGTGTCATCACAAGTGGTAGATCCCAGAAACCATGGCTCTTGATTGTCTGTAATATGAGTCACCTCCCTGATTGCTTTGATGCAGCAAATAGCTGGAAAATGTCCATATTTCCTACATTTATTACACTGTGTGCCTCTGGTTGGATGTGCATCATCTCTTGGGATATGACTTTGTCCACACCGTGTGCATGTAGGCTGGAATTTGTCCCTCTTAGCCTGGAAGTTCTTTCTCCCTGCCTCGGGGGTTTTGTGATGATGACTTTTAGCACTCAAGTGTCTTTTTACAGTTTCTAAGCCAGTAGGTTTTTCAAGTTTGTCAACTTGTTCTGGGTTTTGCTGTCTCACCAGCTCAGAATGCTTTGCTCTCTATATAGCTGTGGCTAGGGTTAAATCTCTCTTCAATTGTAGCTGCAGTGAAAGGTTTTTAATCTGTTAACCCAGTAGCTAGCCTGTCTCTGATATTTTCATATTTTGCATTTCCAAAATCACAGTTTTCAGCCATTGTATGCAGAGCTCTTATAAAGCATTCAACATTTCCCCCTGGTTCTTGAATTCTCTGGTGAAAACAATGCTCTTTTGTAAGCCACATTTCTCTGAGGTATAAAGTATGCATCAAACATAGCCAGAACCCTTTCATGGTCATCTTTGTCTTCAATAAAGTCAAAGGATTTAAAGATATGTTCTGCTTGTTTCCCCATAGCATAAATTAAAGAAGATACCTGTATATCATCAGTTTCCTTGCAGAGCTTGGTAGCAATGTGAAACTTGCAAAATATTGTTTTTAGTCTGTCCATTGTGAAGGTTGGTCAAAGCTGAAGTTCTCTGGGGCATTGAGATCCTGCAACCTTTGTTGCTTTGTTCCTTCTATTTGAAACCTTTGTTGCTGTTTTCTTTCTGTTTCTGTTCTTATTTTACTCCTGTCACCAGGTCATGTTCTTCTGTACCAGAGTGTGCTTATACATACCAGATGTGTTCATCAGAAGATCCTTTAATGCTCTGCCAGATATGACTGAGGTTCATTTAAATAAGGTATTTTACACATAGCGCCACCTAGTGGCTGGAATGCATCCGATGACGTGAGCTGTAGCTCACAAAAGCTTATGCTCAAATAAATTTGTTAGTCTCTAAGGTGCCACAAGTACTCCTTTTCTTTTTGCGGATACAGACTAACACGGCTGCTACTCTGAAACCTGTATAATACAGTTTAGCATTCCCGTACACTCACTGCTCTCCCTCTTCCAGTACCCAGCCGCAGAGCTGCCAAACTGATAGCCTCAGTCTCTCTCTCTCTCTCTCTGTTCCCCTCCATCCCCAGCATGGACCATTCCATACCAGCCATTCTGCTGTTAATCTCTGCTGACTTTCAGACCAATCATGTTTTTTGGGAGAAACAACCCAGAGCTTTTAGTTTGTTTTCTGTTGTGTTTGGAATTGGTTGTCTCATTTGGACTGGGATAAAAGTGGGGTGGGCTTGATTTTGGATGTTTGGGTCTTTTAAAGGGAAATGACAACGTCTTGCCATACTGTATTGAATGCGTGCTGAATACATGCCTTTCTTCACACAGATGGCCGGGGAGTTTGTGGTTGCCTGTTTCATGTGTTAAGTGTAGCTAGGAAGGAGGAAGGCAATGCATGGCCAATACCCTTCTTTCATGCTTTTGAGCTGTGCAATAAGAGAAGCCTGGGTTTCCTGGGGAAGAAGCCAGGAATGGAGCTCAGCTTTTCCACTCCACCATCTGGCTTCAGCGACAAACGCTTTGCCAGAGTTGGGATACCAGATGACTGGAGACAGCGAGAGACATTCAGCCCTTGAGGGGTGATCTCTGATAGGAATGGGACATAAAGGAGGCCGTCAACATCTCTGAAGCGAGACAGCATGCCCCTGTAAGAGACATTTGATTTTAGCCCTCTGCCTCCGAGGCTTGAATTTTTGTTGTTCTAAAGACAATGGGAAATAGCTAATTTTCATTACTCTAATTATTATGGCACCTGTATGAAGTTTAAAATTTGTTGATTTCACTTAAGCTGGAAATTAAGTGTTTGTAAAACTGTTTTCTTGGGGTTTTTTTTAGTTTTTGTCTTTTTGGTTGGTTTTTGTTTATTTTGGGTGGTGTCTAAAATCTGCCACAATAGTCCACAGTGAGGGGCAATTTACAGATAATGGAACTGCCCCACTTCCATTTCTTTGTTGTGGCTTTCTCTGTGCTTATTTCCTGAGGATTTGTCCAATTCAGAGCTGTTTGTTTGTACGCAGACGCGGGGGGGGGGGGTGGCTGTGTGGCTCAGCGGACGAATGCACTAGCCTTTCAGCTTTGAAGATCTGTATGGAAAAACCTGATGAGGATGAAGATGAATGTGCTGATCTCATCCTAATCCCCAGTGGGCATTTAGGTACATCACACACACAAAACAACACTGTTAGCATTGGCAGCCTCTTCCCTAGGGATCTTCCGAACTCAAATAGCAGGAGGGTTGCTTAGTCTGAATAGAGGTCTGCTGGCATAGCTGTGGGGGGGCCCCGGGCTGGAAAAGGAAGGTGGTGCTGCTGGTTGGGGCTGCAGAGCTCAGGGGGGTCCCTGTACTGAAATAGCAGGGGATTACAGCACTTTTTTTTTTAAGGGTTTTTTTAGGTTTCTGATCAATTCTTTTTCTTTCAAGGCGAAATAACAAACTCAGAACTGCACAATCTAGGGGAAATTCTGCGTGGAAAGATTCATGTAATCAGTTGACAGTGATTGGGATTACCGAAAAAATTCATACACAGTTAAATGGTATTTCCTATCACCGTTAAAATAATGTGAAGAAATGCTTAAAAGGACCCTGACCCTATCAATTATATGTGTGTTTTTTTTTTTAACTCTCCATGTTTTGTAAGATCCTTCTAGAAACTTGGAAATAAAAATCCTTTCCCCATCAATGTTTTTCTTTTTTTTTCCTTTGGCAAATGCAAGGTTTTTTTTACCTTGGGTCCCTAATGGTCCTGAGGAGCTGGACTCAGATTTAGCCTTCCTCTCTGCTTGTGTGTGTCCCGTCTCTGCTATCACCCAGTTGATGGAGTTGTGAGTGTTTGTTAATGGCTGCTCTGCAGATAGTCAAGGGACCTTACAGGTTGATTTTTGCTGCCCCTAGAGTGAGGCGGCTGTTTGTTTGTTTTTCTCTTTAAATCTCAGTCAATGAGCAGTGCACATTTTTCAAAGGGGGTATTTATATTTTGACAGCCAGTTCCACCAGTTTATGAGGTATGTCAGACTTGGAGCCAGCGTTCTGGGGTTTCCTCAATAAGAGTTGGAAGATTTGGGGGCTGGAATTTGGGATGGTTGAATTTGGTCAGCTGAGCCAAGAATATTTATTTATCAATTTTATAACTTGGTTTTCTGGCCCTGATTCAGGAAAGCAGCCGTTTTCAGGACCAAGCTTAAATATTGCTTATATGTAAAAATGAGCTTCATAGATTCCAAGGCCAGAAGGAACCATTGTGGTCATCTAGTCTGACCTGAATAACAGAGACCATAGAACTGCCCCAAAATAATTCCTAGAACAAATATTTTAGAAAAACATCTAAACTTGATTTTAAAATTGTTAGTGATAGAGAATCCACCATGACCCCTAGTAAGTTGTTCCAATGGTTAATTATTCTCACTGTTAAAAAAAAAAATGTATGCCTTATTTCCAGTATGAATTTGTCTAGCTTAACTTCCAGCCGTTGGATCATGTTATAACTCTCTGCTAGACTGAAGAGCCCATTATTTAATATTTGTTCCCCAAGCAGGTATTTACAGACGGTAATCAAGTCACGCATTAACCTTCTCTTTGTTAAGTTAAATAGGTTGAGCTCCTTAAGTATGTCTCTATAAGGCAGGTTTTCTAATCCTTTAATCATTCTTGTGGCTCTTTTCTCTGCACCTTCTCCAATTTATCAACATCCTTCTGGAATTGTGGACACCAGAACTGGACACAGTATTCCAGCAGCAATTGCACCAATGCCAAATACAGAGGTAAAATAAACTCTCTTCCTACTCTAGATTCCCCTGTTTATACATCCAAGGATTGCATTAGCCCTTTTGGCCACAGCATCACCCTGAGAGCTCCTGTTCAGCTGATTATCCACTATGACACCCAAATCTTTTTCAGAGCCGCTGCTTCCCAGGATAGAGTCTCCCATTGTGTAAGTATGGCCTCCATTCTTTGTTCCTAGATGTATGCAATTATATTTAGCCATATTAAAACCTATTGTTTGCTAGTGCCCAGCTTACTAACCAATACAAATTGCTCTGTATCCGTGACATATCCTTTTCATTATTTACTACTCCCCCACATTTTGTGTCATCTACAAACTTTATCAGTGATGATTTTGTGTTTTCTTCCGGATTCTTCATAAAAATGTTAAATTGCACAAGGCCAAGAACCAGTCACCGTGGGGCCATACCAGAAACACAACGATTCAGTGATGATTCCCTATTTACAATTACATTTTGAGATCTATCCATTAGCCAGCTTTTAATCCATTTGATGTGTGCTATGTTAATGTTATATCTTTCTAGTTTTTTAATCAAAATGTCATGTGTGGATCATACTGACCATTAATTTTGATTAACATTGGATGGCCTGGATCAAATTTTGCCTTGGTTTATACCCAGCACAATCCAACCGATCTCAATGAGACTGCATATCAGAGCAGAATTTGGTGCTATGTGTCCTACTGAAGCTTTCTGCTTTTGCTTGTTGATTAAGAAAAAAACAGAGCTGGAAATTGAAAGCAGAAAAGCTAAGAGTAGCAGGAATTGACTTTTTTCCCCCAGTGCACTCCTCACGAGAATGGGGAAAGAGAAGCTGATGGGTTGACAGGAAAGTCACAATGGGCCATGATGTTTAATGGCAAACAGCAATGGAAATCTTTCTGAGAAACACTACATTGCATAGTGGGGAAAGGACATGTTAGTTACCCTCACTCTGGAATTTTAAAGCTTTCAGGGTGACTTGACCTGATCTCAGGTAGATGGTTTATGTTATGGAGGGATCTCAGTAGCAATTACAATGCTGGTTTTAAACGATAAAGTCCAGAATGAGAAGTGTTTTTAAATTAAAACTTTCAGAGGCAGAAGCTGCTTGTGGTAGCAAAAGGAACATAAGAAATGGTGGAAATAAGATGGAATAAGTATTGTCATTTTTTAAAACTTGCACCAGATAAACCTGCTTTAAGGGAATGGCTAGTTAACTCTATGAGGTTATTTTTGTTATAGTCTCACTTTGCACCCAAGCCTAGTCTAGCCCAAGCTGATCTAGAAAAGGATACTCAGTATCCTCATTATTTTAAATTCCTTTTTAAGTTTCCTACCAACTAGTTATCCATCAGGCAGAAATGAAGGTGGTATCTCTGAGGCTGACTACTCTGCCACTCCAAGATTAGCCAGCAGGAGGTACACTTCACTTCACCTCTGAATTCCAGAGTCTGGGTAAAATTTCTGAAAGTGCTTTAGTGACTTAGGAGTCTAAGTGTCAAGTTGCTTTTGAAAATGAGGCTCTTTTGAATTTTTTTCTGTAGCTCTGGATGCATGTTATATTAGTCCAAATTCTGAGTAATTCCACTGATGTCAATGGAATTACTCCAGATTTAAACCATTGTATTTGAAGATCAGAAACTTACCTTACAGGTCCAGGAAGTGGATGCCCTTTCTTGTGTGTTTGCTGGAAAGATATGAGAGGAAAATCTCATTGTAGAAGAATTAATACTGATCACTCATCATAAATGATCATTCATCTCCTGCTGGTTGCACAGTATTTCTGTATGTCCATCACTTTCCAACAGGTAGAGGCAGACATGTTAGAAAATAGTCAACCCTGTAAAGGAGAGGTTCTCAAACTGTAGTCCGGAGACCACCAGTGGTCCGCAAGCTCCATTGAGGTGGTCCGCAGATTGTTCCTTCTAAGGTGGGCACCTGGGCGGCAACGCACAAGAGAACGAAGGGCTGCCCACCTAATTAGTGGAGCTGCGCAGGCGTGGCTCCAATAATTAGGTGCCTGGACCCTGAAGAAGATGCACATGTAAGGTGAGGTGGTGGCCTCTGGGGGAATAGGTGATAGATGGGAGGGGGCAGTGGGGTGTGGTGGAGGAAATAGGAAGTAGGTGGTGGGGCAGGGAGAATTTTGGATGTGCAGAGCTGCGGCAGCCAGAGAAAGAGGCGACTTTCTCCAGCTCTAGGGCTGCGGCTGCCGGGGAGAGAACCCACTCCTTCCCAGCCCCAGCTCGGGGGGCTGCTGCGGTGGGGGAGAGAGGGAGAGACCCCCACACACACACTCCTTCCCAACCCAGCTCAGTGGCTGCCAAGGCGGGGGAGAGACTACCGATATTAAAATATGAGTTGTGTGCTTTTATTTGTAGAACAAAAATACGTTAATTATTACTTAGGTTTTTTTATATAGCACTTTTATCCAAAGCGCTTTACGATAGTTAGCTAACCGTACAAACAACATTTGGAAAGCTCATTAAATGGTCCGCCAAGACCCTCAGCAATTTTCAAGTGGTCCGCGAAAAAAAAAGTTTGAGAACCACTGCTGTAAAGAATAGTATGACAGGGGAGTTGACACACATGTAGAGCAGGGAGTTGCTTAAAGAGTCCATAACTTCTCTTTCATCCCAAATCCCCCATGACTTCCTGCTGCCACTCTCCTCTGCAGGCAGGAAGGATGCTGCAGGTTTCTCTGCAGTAGGGGAAGAGTCCTCAGTGATGCCTTTGTCGCAGAAGTGAAGCAGGGGTCCTTTGAAGAATCTGCCAGATAAGGGATGACTATGAAGTAAAAAATGAGACTGAAAAAGGAGACATCAGGGTTTTTTTTGGAGGTGGGGGGGGGGCGGAGGGTGAGATCATAGATAAGTGACATTTTGATACAATCTGTGATTTAAAATAAATGTGGCATGACTTGTGATTTTGTGCCTAAAATTTGCTATGGCAAACACAGTACCGCAAGGTAGAGGATTCAAATCACTCTCTAGCAGGAGCAGCTCATCAAGGAATGAGGTTTTATCAGCACTGTTTATCAGCACTCTTTGCATTGTGCCCAGCTCCAAGGGAAAAAATGATTTTCATGAGCGCTCAGAAACATATCTGATGGAACAACATATTTGACTATTTTCAGAGTGGATACAGCATTTCTGGGTAAATTTATCAGGGTGCAGGGAGCGGGAGACACTACTGTGCATTTGCCCAGGAAGTCATTCTTTGCAAACAGCTGAAAACAGCTTTTCATGGCAAAATGGCCATTCAAAAGGAGAACAAAAAATGATTCCATTCACATTGCCAAATAAATAAATTTAAAAAAAACCCACTGGTTTTGCCAGCCTATTACTGGTAGCTCTGGTTTCTATAGTATTTTATAGAGTGCCGTATGGATTGCAATTACTGTGCATTGTTTTAAAAAAATAAAAAAGCAACAGTTGGTGGCAATTTTCATTTCACCCAGTGGTGAAAACCACTCCTTTGACTAGAACTGGTTTGTACAAAACAAGTAACCACAAGATCTTTGTTTCCAATTCCCAGAATCCAGCCATGAGTCTGACTCAGGAGCCACTGCTTGAGCAGGATAATGGAGGAACACAGTGCTCAGTGGATATGGTGAATGCTTAATAAGTGATTTTACTCATAGACAATGACAATTCTACTAAGTACTCTTCACTCAAACCACAAGCTATATGATATTATGTGACTAATAGCTAGTTAAACAACTATAAAATTCTCATTGTGTAGCTAAGGTTCTTGTTCTGATAACCATGCTAATTGCTACAGTGGTGTTATAATCTGTTAATATATTTTCAGTTGATATCCAAGCTCCAGGCCACCTTGTTTATCACTACACGATCCAGGACTGGTGTTTCTAAAACCTACGCTAGAAAGTTACCTGTTGCTGACAGTGGGTGTCAGCGGGGGCAGCTAAACTGCTGCCGAACGTGGTTTAGATGGTAGTATAGCTAATGACAAGCCACACTGTGCACGGATTTAGCTGCACCCGGTGTCAGCAGTAGACCATTTGGTAATGTAGACAAGCTGTATAGGGATTGCAGCTCAGCACCTCCAGTCAGATTCTGAGCTCAATTACACCACTGTAAAACTAGACTTTAAGCACAAAGGAGGAGTGAGTTGGAGTAAATGTTTTTGCTTCTAGCTTTCCTCTTAATCACCTTAGTAATTATTGTATGCGACTCCAAAGAAGCTAAACTGCTTTACACCAGCTGAGGATCTTGCCCATAGTTCCCAGTCCTGCTAATCTTCACACATTTGGGTAACTTTAGTCACATGCAGTTAAACTAATTTACATGAATGGGACTACTCACATGCAAAAGCATCCACAAAATTGGGCCCTTATTATGAATTTTTTACTTTAACTGGTTTTTATTTTTTTGAAAGAAAAAATCTTCTATTAACATAATTATTCATTTATTGGATTTTCAGAGCCTGCAACAAATTGATGTTCCAGTAGTCAGAGATAAAATGCCTAACTGGAGCTTAGAATTCCAAAATCCAGGGGATGGGCATAAGCTTTTCCATCCTGGTAATGTGTCTTAGGTACTGCCATAAAATTCTTCAGACGTCGACCATCTCCTGCAGTAAAACCCACTCCAAATCTTTTGGAGAAAATCTCGATGAGGATTCCCTCCTGGATTTCTTCTCCTGTTGTTCTGTCTGGGGCTGGAGGTTGCCTCATGGAATGAACTCTGGACCAACCCCCAAACTGAGGCGATCCCCAGAAAGTGGGCCTCTGCTCCAACTGTGGCCCTTCTTAACTGCACCCCCCATTTCCCAACACTGCAATTTTAATGGAGCTGCATAGCCTGGGACCTCAGCCCCTACACCTACAGCCCACAAGATCTGCCAGGGGTTATTGAGGCTTTATCAAAAAGATAATGTAGCCCATATATATTCTCTTTTCTGCCTAAGGTCTGTGGGGCCAGAGTAGGGGGAAGGCAGTGTAATTGTCTGCCCCTTCTCCTTGTGTGAACCCCAAACCAACAGAATAGCCTCTGCAGGTCCCAAAGGAGTGGGGTGCTCCATGGGGCCATATGCACCCTGTGGGCAGGAGGAGACCCCACCATGTAAATCAAAGAGAAATTAGTCATTTACAGATCTGAACATTGCCTGAAAGGAAAGCTATAGCAAATCTGTATCGATCAGTTCAAAGTTGTGTGAAATCCTGAGGGCTCCGGGCTGATTACACAGCATCTAACTCTGTGAAGCATTCAGTCTCTTCCCCTCATGTTCCACTATTCAGGAAATGCTGCAAAATGCCATTTATTACCGACACATAGCAATATACCAAATGGATGGATAAGTGTTCTAATTGCTTTCTGTGGATAAAACTAATGGTTCAATGTCTTACTACATCAGTCTTTTCCTCTGGTTCAGGTCAGGATTGTGAGTTTTTCCTTCCCTCATCCTTCTCCCCATGGGTGCTGGAACAATTTGTATAGCGGGGATGCTAAGAGCCATATAACCAAACTGTAAACCCTGTATATAATGGAAACCACTTCAAGCCAGGGGGTTTGGCAGCACCCCTAGTTCCAGCACCTGTTCTCTTCCCCACAAAAAGAAAAGAACTTGTGTATTTCTTGTTCTTTAAAAATTAGTGTACACTAATGTTAAGGGGTAAACAAAATTATTTTACTGAAAGTTTGTCCCACTCAAGCTGGAGACGGTACACTAATAGGTTTGTCATCACATACAGTAAATCAATAAATTTACAAGTACACTATAGAAGATTCCCGTGTAAGCTGTAAATATGGTCGTTTAACTTTACTGTACAAACCCAAGGTCTAATCAGGAGAACCTCTGAATTACAGAATGAAAATGTAGTATGGGTCCAGAGTACACAATAAAGCAACCACATGCATTTCTGTAGCTTCTGGGTGTAAAGGTTACAGAAGGCCAGTCAAAAACACACAGTGCCTGCAAGTCATCTGTTTTCTGTTACGGTGAGCAGTTTTAGGATATAATCAATAGAAATGGCATGTTTTCTTCACTACTAGCTGTTTTGTTCCATGTTATTTTAAAGTAATCATCAATTGGGGTTTCCACTTCTAAAGACAGTAATAGAGCCCCTGAAAAGGACCGTGTGACATGTACACACTTGTTTTAGTTTGATGTAAAGCAAGACCCAAAAGAAAAAAAAAAGATATAAAACACATGGAGAAGGGTATTCAATATAATAGCCTCTTTGCCAAATTCCAAATTCATTGGACAATCTGGTAAGCACTCTTTTATCCATTGTTCCCCGACTCTGAATCTGTAAAGTGGAGAAAAAAAAGACTACTTAGAATTCCTCCCTTCGTAGAGAGGAATAATATTCAGCGAACTCAGCAACCTAAAAATGATTCTTTTAAACACATACAGCAAAGCACAAGCAAGAATAATAACTAGGTAAACTCTCATTGCCGCTTCTCTGCACTACCAGGAGCTCAGTTCTGCTATCGGACATGTGTAGGCAGCTCCTTCTGAAGTGAAATGGAGTCATGCATGCCTATCTGAGGGCAGAGTTGGTCCCCCAAAGTGCAAAATGGGCACATTGCTTGAGACTGCCTTGGGACTCACACAGTTTGCATTACTGTGGGAAAACATGGTCTTGTGGCAACAGAAAAGGATGTTCTATTCCCAAATGTTTCACAGGAAGTCTGTGGTGCCTTGGGGAGGTCATTTAAGATCTGTGCCTCAGTTTCCTTCTCTGTACAATAGGGATGATAATGCATATCTCACAGGAGTGCTGTGTAACCTCATTTGTTAATATTTGTAAAACATTTTGAGATCATTGGGTTGACGATGTTAAACAATTGCAAAGTATTATTTTCCTAAATGGCCTTATTTATTACTGCTCAGAAGTACAACTGCAAGTGTGGTTTTCTAACTATCACGTAACTAGCAAACCCAGAGAGTCTGAGATATTAGCCCACTCTGTTATATTAGTAGTGTTTGGCGAAATATTCTGAGCCCACTATTTATGAATAGGGGGTATGCATGCAGTGGAACAGAAAAAAAGGGCTGTTTCATTGTGAGAAGGAATGCTAAAAAACCAAATTCTTCTATTACATTGGTTTAATATCATTGGAGTTAGCGTAGTATAAATTATACTTTGGTCCTTGATTATAACTTTTGTAAGAACTATGGCATATTCCAAAAATAAATATAGAAACTGCTCCCATCTATTGGTATTTCAGTGGTTCATTTGAAGTCCAGGCTTCAGCAGAGAAAGGCTCCATAGCTGAGCTGCTTATGAGGCAGCAACCACTCACTCCAACACAGGTAACACCCGCTGAGTAGGTTATGTATAGACAAGCATAACTGTTTTCCTTTCTTGGAGCTTAAGCCAGATCAATAGTAATGTAGTGTGCGCTCTGTTGGGCTGCACCTGCAAATGACAACATTAAAGCCTCTCCATGGGTTGTCGTTCTGCAAGAAAACAAACCAACTGCACGATGCCCGCTAAAATGTTCAATAGCCTTACAACTGGCACTTGCTTCTTTAAAACTCTGGTGCTGAGATTCAGGTATCCAAAAGACAAATGTATTGGTTCTGAATACACAAGCTACTGACCCATACAACAACAAGGGTTTAAAACTGATCTTTTAGATGTCTATGTGGTGCTAATGGTGGACAGCAAGTGGCCATCTAGGTTAGGCTCACTTGTTGAGCATAGTGGAGAGAGTGGTCCAAGAGAAAGCTGCTAAATAATAAATGAGAACTGATATCTATTTGCAATAACTTAGTCAACTGTGAGATGCAATATAGTCTCATTGTCAAAGCAAAGGATTGTGAAATATGGAATCATTTTAAAAACAGGAGAATACCTATTAGACTACATGGAAAAAATGTAAGGTTAAGCTTCTCTGTGCTCTGACATGCCCCACTATTAACTGTGACTCTGCGAGGGAAGGAGGTGCTCAGCATGAAAAGAGTTTAAGATTAATCACAGGCTGCTTTATCCCAGACAAAGTGTAATGCGGATCTCTCAGGTGGAGCTGGCAGGGGAAGCTGAGATATTTGTTCATATTATACTGTCACAGTTTGACAATTAGGAAAATATGCTCCTCTGGGTTGACTCTACGTAAGCAATGAGCTGCTCAACTAGCAGCATATGTGAGATGAGGAAAAATGTGGAAGGCTAGTGGCAAGACAGAAAGGACTTGAAAACAATGAGCACTGAGCCATCAATCAATCTTCCAGATTGATGGTATGTCACCAATTAATTAAAAGATGACCGTAAGCATGTACTGTAGCTATTTTATATTCCAAGTATTTATAGATGGACCAATCTACATAAGTAGTTGGTATTTCACTATAGTTTAGACGATTACATTCTAACTAATCATAGAATATCAGGGTTGGAAGGGACCTCAGGAGGTCATCTAGTCCAACCCCCTGCTCAAAGCAGGACCAATCCCCAACTAAATCATCCCAGCCAGGGCTTTGTCAAGCAGGGCCTTAAAAACTTCTAAGGAAGGAGATTCCACCACCTCCCTAGGTAATGCATTCCAGTGTTTCACCACCCTCCTAGTGAAAAAGTTTTTCCTAATATCCAACCTAAACCTCCCCCACTGCAACTTGAGACCATTACTCCTTGTTCTGTCATCTGCTACCACTGAGAACAGTCTAGAGCCATCCTCTTTGGAACCCGCTTTCAGGTAGCTGAAAGCAGCTATCAAATCCCCCCTCATTCTTCTCTTTCGCAGACTAAACAATCCCAGTTCCCTCAGCCTCTCCTCATATGTCATGTGTTCCAGTCCCCTAATCATTTTTGTTGCCCTCCGCTGGATGTTTTCCAATTTTTCCACATCCTTCTTGTAGTGTGGGGCCCAAAACTGGACACAGTACTCCAGATGAGGCCTCACCAATGTCGAATAGAGGGGAACGATCACGTCCCTCGATCTGCTGGCAATGCCCCTACTTATACAGCTCAAAATGCCATTGGCCTTCTTGGCAACAAGGGCATACTGTTGACTCATATCCAGCTTCTCGTCCACTGTAACCCCTAGGTCCTTTTCTGCAGAACTGCTGCCGAGCCATTCGGTCCCTAGTCTGTAGCAGTGCATGGGATGCTTCCGTCCTAAGTGCAGGACTCTATCCACCTTATAGTCCATTCATCCAGCCCATACTTCTTTAACTTTCTGGCAAGAATACTGTGGGAGACCGTGTTAAAAGCTTTGCTAAAGTCAAGGAACAACACGTCCACTGCTTTCCCCTCGTCCACAGAGCTGGTTATCTCGTCACAGAAGGCAATTAGATTAGTCAGGCATGACTTGCCCTTGATGAGTCCATGCTGACTGTTCCTGATCACTCTCCTCTCCTCTCCGTGCTTCAAAATTGATTCCTTGAGGACCTGTTCCATGATTTTTCCAGGGACTGAGGTGAGGCTGACTAGCCTGTAGTTCCCAGGATCCTCCTCCTTCCCTTTTTTAAAGATGGGCACTACATTAGCCTTTTTCCAGTCGTCCGGGACCTCCCCCAATCGCCATGAGTTATAAAAGATAATGGCCAATGGCTCTGCAATCACATCCGCCAACTCCTTTAGCACTCTCGGATGCAGCGCATCTGGCCCCATGGACTTGTTAATGGTTCAGTTAATGAGGTTTAAGGGCAATAAGTGCTCATGCAAAATGCAGGTTTTGCTTAGAACCAGGAATTTCTGACTACTGAAGCCAATGCCCCAAGAAGAAAATAGGCTCTAGGTATATTCACTGCAGGGCACTCACAGGGGAAATTGGGTGTAATTAACCTAACTAGAAACTAGGTGTCACTATAGTATCACATGATCAAACTGAAATAGTGCTGCTTTGGCAAAAACACCAAGAGGTTGAATCAAGTCTGCTAGAGTCTAACCTGACTCCTACTAAAAGAGATTGGCTGTGAGTACACAATCGGTACAAGACCTGGAGTCTGCCTATGGGTTGGAATAACAAGCTGGGCAGTTGATGTTCTTCCCAGATGTTACTAGTTTTACATCCCCATTTATATCGTGTTTATAATATTTGATATTTTTTCTCTGTAGCTGATGTGTCTGAAATGGATTCAGAGTAATGACCCTTATTCAGTAACAGAACAGTTATGTTTGGGGTCGGGGGGGGGGGAGAGAGGATGTTTTCATATATCACAATTATAACTTTGATAAACTGATCCTGCAAGACCATGGATAGTGAACATGCATTAGTGAAGATATATTTATTCTCGTTGTTACCTTCTGATTTTTCTTTAGCAATACCACTGTAAACAAGGAATTAAAACAGGTGAAAGCAGAAGTGGCTTTAATCACAGGGTGGCAATGGCATGTCTTTGGGGAATGTTAACATTCTAAGGATTAACAAAGCATTTCCCACAAAGTTTTTTCTCCACTTTATTTCTGTTTTGCTCTACTTCTGAGATAAAGAGACAAAAGTCCTTCCTGTTGACAGAGGCATAAGACTCCCTATACTGTAGTGTAACTTGGCAAGAATTTGCCCTCAGAATTGATGGGTTAATCTCTTCCTGTATGAGAAAGTGACCATTAGCCAGACAACTGCTCTAAATCTAAAGCTTGCTTTGTTTAAATGCTCTCTGCAACTCACAGCTGTAGGACAGAAAAGTCTTTGTGATATATGATATTATATAACATGGAGGTCAACCCCAAGGATGAAGCTAGAAAATTTACAAGAAGGAGGTTTTAAAACCAAATTGCAAAGCAAAATTGAAAACTGAGGGCTTGTCTACATGGTTGGGTAATGCACTCTACAGGGATGTGATTTCTGAAGCACAGTGATGCGTTGCGTTGTAACTGGTCCATGTAGACCAGGGGTAATCAATTATTTTTTGTCAAGATCCAAATTTCTTGGTCAAGGTATAGTCAAGGTCCAGACTTCACAAAAACATTTTTCACACCTCAATAACAATCATGATAATAAGTAAATAAAAGATTCTGCAGTCCATTCAAAAGCATCTGGCGATCTGAATTTGGCCCGCAGTCCGCCTATTCACTACCCCGATGTAGACCCTTCCAGTGTGCTCTAATGGAATGCTGTTTGAAACAGGACTTTGTTAAAGAGCACTAGGGAACCTTTAGTGTGCGCTAAAACTCACTGTCTAAAAGACAATGGCATGACATAGTCTTAGATTTTTAATCTGAAACACTAAAAAGAAAAGAGTAAATTTTCTCAGCAGATCAGACCATGGAGCCCCTACTCATGTTGGTGAGCATTTACACAGGTGACTTCAGTGGGACTATTTACCTAAATAAATGCTCACTAGGTTAAGTAAGAGCTCCACATTCTAGCCCAGAGAGTCAAAGATTCTTCTGTAAGTGAAACCAAAATATTTTCTTACAGCTTGTGATTAGTCCCATAAAAACAATCTCACTATTTGCCTTGTTTTATGTGGCAAAGTCTCACTTTTAGTGTTTTTTTGTGAGCCTGCATGGACAACTAAAATTTCCTGATCAATCCAAAGGAGAAAAGCCAAATGTCAGCACTCAAAAACAATGGATAAAACAAGAAGCCTTATTAAATGGATGAAGTCTTCAACAAATGAGTAACCAACCTTCCTTCTGGGTGTTCTAACAAGACCTCATAAATGCCGGTATAAGAAGCAAATGGAAGTTTTCTGCCAAAACATTAGCTTTTCCATCTTTATTTTCTCTCCTTATTGCTTTTGTGAAGAACTTCAATTAAAAATTTGTATTCATTATACACTGGTGTGATACAAATCTTCCTGACTATTTTGTGCAACTTGAAATTCCAGAAATCTTTTTTTCTGGTAAGTTAACTTCTACATCTGTATGGGTCTTAGTACTTCCTGCCACTATCTGAGGGTTAGCATGTTTAATGAGAACTAATAAGCAAGAATCTCTGAGAATTGATTCTGAACTCCAAATACCTACTTTCATTTTCCTCTGCTCTAGGCTGTCTTGAGAGCTATGAGAAAGGAGACAAGGATTAATAAAAATTCTCCACATTAACACTGATCAGACATACAATTTAATATACCTAGAGACTGCTATGGAAATGTCTTGAAAACACTTTAAGAAGGCATGGAAATTGTTAAAAAGAAAGATAAGTGAGGAAATCACAGCACTGTAAACACTTAAGATACAAAAAAATGAAGGGTTATTCTTAATGACACAGTGACTTGTTATAAACAGTCACAACCTCTACCTGGTTTGTTATTAGACATAGCTATATTTGGCTATGTGAAAAGACTTGTTTCTTTGAAGCAGTTCATCCCAGGATCAGCATTTGATTTTGTCAGTGTTAATAATATTAATAAGATGTAAAGTTGCAACTTAGTTTGGGACTTTTTCTTTGTATCAAAGTTATTTTTCTCCGTGTAGGAAACTTTGGATTTGAAGCTTCTGGACTTACATAGCGTTATATTAACTTCACAGTAATTTTACATAAGCATTCCTTATGTTGTAAGAAGCAGTGAAGACAGAACCAAACCCAGCAGCGACACATCATGATACTACATAGGGTTACAAGTCTGTAACCCTACAAGTCGGTTTGATAACGTTCTCCTCCAGGACTAATCAGAAGTGAAAAGATTTTAAAAGAGGCAAAGCCTTAGCCTGCTACTGTGACAACCTGCATGGTTATTTCAGCAGGGGAGCTTTTGTTACTTCACGGCAAGATGTCACCTAAAGCAGAGGAGCACAGGGGAACAGTCTGAAGGGGCTGTAACATCTGAAGTAGGGGATTGCTTGCTGGAGCTATGCCATCAGCTTTGAAGGCTTGTCCAAAATATCGCCTTGGGCATTATGCAGGGTGGACAGATACAACGTGAACCCTGAAAATAGTGGCTAACACAGGCAGCAAAGATGCAGGGCAGCAGCTGCACCTAGATACCCGAGGTGAAGGAGGTCGCTGAGAAAGACTCAACGTCTTGGGTTGCACAGTGTGAAGCCTGTACTGGTAGACCAGGAAAAGGGTTGTGTTACTGCACCTCTGTCTCATCCCAGTGGGACGAGGTATTTCCCGAGACAATTGTTCACTCTTGGTTTTTTGACCATGAATAACCTAGTACTCAGCACCAGGGTTAAAGCCCCTGCCTTACTTTCAGCTGTAGATGCCTTATCGGTGCCATCTCCCCTCGGTGCCAACATGATGGGTTCATGCCAAAGCCCCCCAGGGGACGCGCGTCCTCTGATGTCAGCAGGCACGTCTGCAGTACATCGTGACAGTGCATCCAATTGTATCTGGGATCTCAGACAGTCCACCAAAATTGCAACTTGGAATGCTGCAACTCTTCACAGGCATGGTCATCAGGTCGCTGTCTCACGGAAAATGGGCCGTCTTGGTATATCGATCACAGGCTGATAGATCACGGATGTCACAAGGTGGAAGATTCTTTACTTCTGTATTCTGGTGGCCCCAACCATCTATATGGGGTAGCACTACTACTGCGAGGTGAGGCTAAGTCCTTCCTGACAATCTGGATGCTTGTATCTGCTTGTTTACTTACTGCACGTCTTAAACGTCAGCATGGTTACCTCACTGTTATAGTAGTCTATGTGCCTACAGAGGAATCTGTTGACTCAATTAAAGATCATTTCTACAATCAGTTGGAACATCTAGTATGCACAGTCCCTCCATATGATAATCTTGTGATCCTGGGTGACCTAAATGCAGTTACTGGCTCCCTGCAAACTGGGTTTGAACAGGTGATTGGTCATTATGGTTCAGGCACATCCAATGATAACTCTCGCCACTTGCTTACATTCTGTGCCTCCCAGAATCTTTCCATTCTTGGGTCATGGTTCAAGCGGCGACCCATACACAAGATGTCATTACACGCTATAGGCGTCTCTTCACCTCCTGTATATCGTGTTGCGTAATGTGCGGCAAACACAAATCACCATCTAGTGGTCGCCCGTATGGTGTTGATGCTCCAATGAGCAGCTAAGCCCTCTGCGATGATGATGAAGTTTGACATCGACACACTCCGTGTGCCAGGTTTAGCCAACAGGTTTTGTATTGACGTTAGGAACAGATTCTCGGCTCTAGCTAATCTGCCAGACAACGTGGACGTTGCCTGG
Source organism: Natator depressus (assembly GCF_965152275.1). NCBI lineage: Eukaryota > Metazoa > Chordata > Testudines > Cheloniidae > Natator > Natator depressus. The sequence goes on from NC_134260.1 coordinate 6,483,996, forward strand.
TCCCTGTTCACTTCTACCCTCAACCAATCTGCTGAGCAGACGATTGGCTATAGGCATCCAGCACGCCAACCATGGCTATCGGAGGAGGCCTTCCAGATAATTAAATTGAAGGCTGCAGCCCCCCAGCATGGTGATAAGCACACTCGTAATCAGCTGAAGCGAAAATTTAACACCCTGGCACTCCGCGATCGTGAGGCATATTATAACCAAGTGGCGGATGATGTCAAATTTGGCTTAGCCAGGGGTGACTTGAAGCCAGCATTCCGCACCATTCACAACCTCAGTGGTCAAGAGGTAGTCACTACAAACGGCATCCTGAACGACAGCCAAGGCCATCCATGTAAATAGGATGATGACATTCTCTCACGCTGGGTGAAACGTTATCATGGTGTTCTGAAGCATCCTCCAGCTGCCGCTTGTTCAGAACAGAATGATCTGGCATTCTCTGCAGTTCTAGATCCAGACATTTGTACTGATGCACCAACATTGGATGAAGTGAAGTGTGCCATCTCTAAACTGAAAAACGGACGTGCAGCCGGTGCTGATGGCATCCCTCAGAGCTGCTAAAATGTGCTATTGATCCTGTCGCAGAATCATTTCTGGCCATCTTTCATCTGGTGTGGAGACCTGGAACCCTGCCAACTGCCTGGAAGGATGGTATTGTGATCTCACTCTATAAGGGCAAGGGACCATGCAGTGAATGTAAGAACTACAGGCAATGGGCGGTGCGTGAACCGCTGGCTAGCGGAGGCTAGCCCCCAGCCCCGCCCCTTCCACCTGAGGCCACACCCCTTCCATGTGTCCCGGAACCCAGAGCCCCTACCTACTACTGCGGATGCCAGCCCCTGCCCAGGCTGGCTAGTGTCTGCAGGCCCTCCCTCCCCCAGCCCCAGAGCGCTGGGAGGGAGAGCGCATGGCGGCGCCACAGCTTTCCCAGCTCCAGGAAGGCGGGCGGTGTGACCTCAGCCCCCTGGAGCCCAGAACCACTGCTGAAGCAGGGCCTTGGGGGCAGAGTGTGGGTGGGGCCACGCCTGGCTATTTGGGGATGCACTGCCTCTCCCAGCCTCCCCTATCCACTGCCCACCTTGCTCAGGCCGATCACCTTGCTCTCCATTCCTGGAAAGGTGTTTGTGCATGTTTTGCTGGCACGCCTGGAGCCTTTGCTACATCAGAAGCGTCATCCCCAACAGTCAGGTTTTACGAGGAACGGGTCCACATTTCATGCCATTTTGGCCCTTCGCTTGTTGTCAGAGACACATCGCAATTTCAGGAAGCCCCTGCACATACTGTATGTTTATCTTAAGGCTGCATTTGATTCAGTCAACCGTGTTGCGTTATGGAAGACCTTAAAGGGCGTAGGTGTCCCTACCACTCTCCTGGACTTGATTAGAGAGCTTCATAATGGAACCACTGACTGTGCTTGTCTGGGGAACTGGATGTCAGTGCATTTTAAATCAGTATCTGGTGGTAGGCAGGGTTGCGTTCTGGCCCCTGAACTCTTTTGTCAGGCAATGGATTTCACAATGCAGTATTCTATCGGGTCTATAGGCATTGAGATCAGCGATCTCTCACTCACAAACCTTGACTATGTTGATGATTATGTTCTTTTAGTACAGAGCCCAGACAGGTTTTGTGAGGCACTCTAGCATATGGAGGAGTCGTCAGCTAAGATTGGTCTCCATGTTTCATGGACAAAGACAAAACTGCAAAATCTAGGACCAGGTCCACCTGCGACTCCCAATCTCTTTGAACAATGAAACCGTCAAATCAGTTTCCGGATTTTGCTATCGAAGTTCTATACTTACCAGCTCCTCCAGTTCTCACACAGAGGTTCTCCATCAGATTGGCATCGCAGCATCTGCCGTGGGCCGTTTACAATGGATATAGAGTCAGCATCATCTTAGTATGACCACCAAGTTCAGGATTTATTCGAGCTGTATCCTTCCCAGACTTTTGTATAGCTGCGAAACATGGACACTACGCCATGCGGACTGGACAAAGCTGGAAGCTTTCTACATAAAATGTCAATGTCCTATACTGGGCATAAACGTCATCTGTAATGCAGATGTTTATGGTCGTTCGGGTCTACAGACTACTGGGGCCATTGTCCGGAGGCAGCGCCTTATGCTTTTTGGGCATGTCACAAGGATACCACAAGAAATTCCACCAAACACCATTCTCCAGGTGGCTTGTAACATCCGGGATAAAATTCCACCAACCAAGGGGTGGAAGTGACCCAGAGGCAGACCCCCTATTACATGGGTTCATCAAGTCTGTTCTGATGTTGGACTCTCAGGCTCTGAAGCCTTCAAGGTTGCGCAGGAACAGACCAAATGGCGAACGATTGCTATGGCCGACTTTCTGGCTAAGTGTTGAAGAGAGAGAGAGTTCATTGGGAGTGACTCTGTCGGGGGGGGGGGGGGGGACACGACAATTTCTGTAGAAGCACAAAAAAAATCTCTCTCCCCCTGCCAGAGATACATATTCTTCACTGGCTATGCCCCACCCAATAGCTGTAATGTGTAGCTCTGTGGAAGGGAAGGTTAATCAACAAGGGCAGCCTAATGGCAGGAGTGTGCAGTTAGAAAGCGGTCAAAACAGGGGCGTAGAGTATTTCTCAACTGTCTCTCATTTATAGTCTCAAATTTACCTCCTGGCTACCCTTGTTGGCTGTTCTCTCTTTTATTGCTGTAATGTATTTACATAAGAAGTGCTGACTCATGTCTGAGAAGGCACATATTTTTGAAGTGAACCTAGATGACTCACTGTATTACAATATACTCATTATTAGCCAATGACTAATATCAAAGAGCTTCATTGAACAAAAGCCCTGGATCTAAATCTTAGTTCGGTTTTCTGTTTGAAGCGTTTGTTAAAGGTTCCTCATGTTTGCCTGTTGCTGATATCCTGTTTTATAACAGTCTTTGATAACAAGACTATCTGTGACTTCTCACTACAGCAATGTTGTATTGTTTTACACTGAAAATGCTGTGAAGTGTAACCTAAAATACTGAATCACACAGTTACAAAAAATATAATTTATGTTAAAGAAACAATTATTTTTAAGCTTCCTGTTGTAGTTTTTTTGTCCCTCGTTTTGCAGTATTCGTCCCACGTCAGACAAGTTTGCCGAGTGTTAAGAACAGGGATCTTACTGACACTAGGGTTCTATTCCTACCTCTCTCACTAGCACGCTATGTAGGTGATCTTACACCTGTCACATAGGCTCAAGTTTTCAAATGTGGCCTGTGATTTGGGGTGCCTCTGTTTTTCAGTGGTCAACATGAGACACCTGTGCCTGACTTTCAGATGTGCTGAGTTACTATTGACTTCAGCTGCGTCTGTGGGTGTTCAACATCTCTGAAAATCAAAATAAGGTGTTTCAAAATGAGCTACCAAAAAAATCGGTACCCAAAATCAGAGGCTACTTTTGAAAATGTTGGGCCCCTCTGTGCCCCAATTCATAAGCTTTTTAAAATTTTAAAAATGCATTATATTTAAAAATAGGTATGGTTTGACTTGTTTGTTCCAGCTAAAATTGTGATTTTTGCATTTTTTGCCATGACAAAGTTGTGAGTTTTCCAATTTTTTCTATGACAAATACTCAGCCTTAATTAATTGTATGATATGGGCCTTGGAAACTTAAGATGTATAAAGAGGCTGAAAAACTACTAATTGTAAAGATAAACACATCAGGATGATAATGATGTAATGAGAACTGTTGTACTAAAAGCAATAAAACAATTATTTTAAAGTCAGCTTTTCAAAACATAGTGAGTGCAACAAAGTTTCTGCTCTACCTTGGTGGGTCTTGCGCTTATTGGCGGATTTGCTCACCTTGGAGCTTCAGGCAGCCCTCAGTTTGGCCGTTTTTCTGAACCCACCATCCAGGTTGACTCTTCCTGTGTCTGACCAGGATTTGGGGGGAACCCGGGCCCGCCCTCTACTCCAGGTTCCAGCCCAGGGCCCTGTGGAATGCAGCTGTCTAGAGTGCCTCCTGGAACAGGTGTGCGACAGCTACAACTCCCTGGGCTACTTCCCCATGGCCTCCTCCCAACACCTTCTTTATCCTCACCATAGGACCTTCCTCCTGGTGTCTGATAATGCTTGTACTCCTCAGTCCTCCAACAGTCCGCATTCTCACTCTCAGCTCCTAGTGCCTCTTGCTCCCAGCTCCTCACATGCACACCACAAACTGAAGTGAGCTCCTTTTTAAAACCCAGGTGCCCTGATTAGCCTGCCTTAATTGATTCTAGCAGCTTCTTGATTGGCTGCAGGTGTTCTAATCAGCCTGTCTTAATTGTCTCCAGAAGGTTCCTGATTGTTGGGAAACGGGACCTCCCTCGCCTGCTCCTCAGCTATCTGCTTTCTATTCTTTCCTAAAGCCCCCTGGCCTGGATTTTTCTTACTTTTTGACCCTGCCTTAGTTCCCCCCCCCCCCCCCAACCGGGCCAGACGCTTTTTTGTTTTGTTTTGTTTTTTTGCCGTTTTTCTTTGCTGCCGTTCGAGTGCTGGTCGGCTGCCAGCTTGCCGCCAGCACCCCCCCCCACGCCTGCTCTTGGGCGCAGCTATTTGCCTTAGCTGAAACCCCCGGAGGAGGGGGGGGAAGATTGCCGACCCGCTACCGGAGAGGGGAGTGGAAGCCCCCAGACCCAGCCGTTTTGCTGTCAGCTCGGAATTTCTTTTTATCTCTGCAACATTCTCGGCCTGCCGGAAGCCTTGGTACAACGCCAACAAAGCTGGAGAAGAAGATAGAGGACAGAGGAAATCACCCAGGGAAGCTACAAATCATCATGGAGGGAGCCGTAAGACTGAGTAATTTTTTGAATTATACTCTCATGGGGGGGAGTTTGACTGTGGTTTAATTGCATTTGTGGTGGCACAGGGGGTGTGGCACGGAGCTGCCCCCCGACCCATCGGTGCCCCCCCCCCCCAACATTATTACAACTGTCACGGCCCCCCCGCCATCCGTCCGTGCTGGCAACCTGCCATCTGCCTTCAGATCCAGCTGTTTGCTTTGAACTTTGCCTTTCGGACCGGACATAACAGCTGACCAAACGGACTCTTTGGACAAACGTGCGTGGGTCCACACACCCCCCCCCCCGGACTGTTTACCCCACAGCTTGCCCCTATCACCGGACCCCAATTTCTGTTTTTCCCCCCTTCCAGTCCAACCCAGTTGGCACCCCCCCCCCGCCTGCAGCCCAGCAGGGAGGAGCAGTTAATCTGCTTTCCCCCCCCCTTCTGGTGTCTCCCCGTCTCTCCCTGCTCACAATGGCGGGGAATGAGAGGGGCGAGGCCCCTCTAACAATATCAGTTGTCCCTCCCCCACCTACCCCCCTGCCCAACCCCCAAGCCCCCCCCCACCACTACTGTCAAAACACCTGCCACTGCCCCCGCTGGGGCACCGGCAGCAGGAGGCACCGGGGCGATTACTGCCGCTGCTACGTCCACCGCCCCCCCAGATTCTAGGAACCCCCCCCCCCCCCCCAGCTGGCCGGAAAGGCCAGGGCGGGAAGAAAGGAAAGGGCCCCGCTAAAACCACTAGGCCCTCCATGACAGGGGCTGCCCCCACCGCTGTGGCCTCATCATCGACCATGGCATCCCTCCCTGCTGTTCCCTCCACCAGCTCTGTGAACGTCCCTCCCCCGGCCCCCAGGACGTATGCCCGGGCGGTGGCAGGCTCCCCCCCTGCCTGCCGCCTCGTCATCTCGCCCACCCACTGCCTCCGCTACCATCACCAGCGGCCGGGGCCCCTTCCCCACCTTGACCAGGAGGCACGGTGTCCGTTGCCTCCTGGTGCCCGCCTTGCCCCACGTGGAGACATACGTGCAGGCGTTGGCGAAGGTGGTAGGACCCACGGCTATTGTGGCGGCCTCCAAAATGTATGGGAAGGTCGTTTTTTTCTTAGCTTCGGAGGCTGCCGCCCAGGAGGCGGTGGAGAAGGGCCTGGCGGTGGGGGGGGGTGTTTGTCCCCCTAGAGCCGCTAGAAGACCTGGGCGTTCGCCTCGTCCTCACCTCCGTTCCTCCGTTTTTACCCAGTGCTGCCCTGTTACCCGCTCTCTCCACCCTGGGGAAACTTGTCTCTGTCATCAGCCCTCTCCCGTTGGGCTGCAAGGACCCCACCCTCCGTCACGTCCTTTCGTTCCGCTGGCAAGTGCAGCTTCTACCGCCGCCGCCGGCGCGTGACGGAGAGGCGCTCGAGGGGTCCTTCCTAGTCCCCTACCAAGGAACCCGCTATCGGGTCTTTTACTCCACCGGAGAGGCCCGGTGCTACCTCTGCCGCTCAGCGGGGCATGTCCGCAGAGACTGCCCTTTGGCCCAGGGGGGAGGGGCACCCGAGACCCGGCAGGACATCGGCCCCGTCGTTGCCGACGCCCCTGGCCGCCCGGCACCTGAAACCAACCCTCCTCCTATTCGACCCACCGCTACTCCCGTCCAGGCCCAAGAAACACCTTCCCTGCAACGCCCAGGCAAGCAAGGGAGTCCCACCCTTGCTATTACCAATCCGGCAGAGCCTATGGAGGAGGGTGTGGCAAAGATATTACCGGGTATAGGAGAGGGCCCGCCCCAAGGAGAACCCCCCGCCCCTCATGCTGCCTCACCGTTACCCCCCTGAACCATCACCTCCGCCCCCCGACACGACCCCTGCTAACCAACCCCCAGACAACGCTATGGAGGGCTGGACCCTAGTCCAGGGGAAGCGAGGCAAGCAGAAGGCTCGAGCTCCGCTGCACCCATCCGATGCGGAAGCCCCCCGGAAGACCAGGAAGGGAGGCACTGATTTTGAGCCTTCCGCTATGGCCACGAGTGAGATTCATCCGCTCGTGTCAGGAGGGGAAGACAGACTGGCATTGGAGGGCAGAATCCCCCCTCCATGGGAGACCCTCCCCTCCGAGACCCCTGAGGAAGTTCCTTCTGCCCGGATACCACCCAAACCCCCTGCAAACCCCGAAGCGACCGTTGAGGCGGGCCCTAGAGGAGAGGCCCTTGGGGTAGCAGGAGTTGGCCTCTCCTCCGTGTATGCGGAGATTGAGGCCCTAGATTTGACCCCGGTCACCCAGGGAGAGGATGATCTACTGCCAGCTGGCCTCGATCTGGGCAACCTCACCCCAGCCCCTCTTTCCCCATGCTCCCTCCCCCTAATTGCCTTCCCGGGCGAGCACCCTGCAGAAGGTGGTCCACCACCTGATGCCATGGCCGCCAAGACCACCACGGAGCCAGCGCCTAGCGTCACTGGGAGCCCCCTCCCTTACCCCTTAACCCTCGACTCTGCTCAGGAGGCACCTTCTTTTAGCTGCTCGCCTCCTGAAGCCCAGAGCCTTACCTCTGCCCCTGCCCCCACCCCTGTCCCTGCCCAGTTCACCTCCTCCTGCAATGTTATTGCCGCCCCTGGGGTTATTTTTTTCCCGCCTTTCGCAGATTCCCCCCAGGGAGCAGTCTTTGCACTTTCTAGTCATGACCCATTAGGAGTTGCAATTTTTTCCCCGCCATCCCCTTCCACCCCAAGGCGTGAAATGGATTTAATAACCCCAGCCTGTCAGACGCCCCATCGGTGGTCCGCACCCTGCCTACCTGCCTTAGCGGACCACGAGGCTGCATTAAGAGCCCCACCAGGGAATACCCCGGAAATCGTAACCCCACCCCCCCATGAGCTGCGGCATGCACTACGGAAGTTCCTAGAACACACCCGTGGCGCCCGCAATAGGCTACAGCTGGCTCTTCAGCTATGGGGGGACTTTGATCAAATTCTTCAGGCCACAAGGGCCCTTATAAAGGAGGGCAGGGGGCAAGGAAAGCGCGGTGCTGTGGCCTACGAGCGGGCCTGCGGCTTCCGAAAAGATCTACTCATCCACGGGATGGGTCACAGGTTGCTGCGCAACCCACCGGGGGCCACGAACACCCCCACCCCCCCAGCCCTCCGCATGACGCCTCTCATTATTGCAACCTTGAACACCAGGGGCTGTAGGATGGCTCTCCACAGGTCCCAGGTGCTCTCTTACCTTCGGGAAGGGGGGTACTCTGTAGCTTTTCTGCAGGAGACCCATACGGACCCGACCGTCGAGGACAGGTGGCGGCTGGAGTGGGGGGACGGGGTATATTTTAGCCACTTCACGACTTGGCAAGCTGGAGTGGCGACCCTGTTCTCCCCCACCCTACGGCCCTAGGTGCTAGGGGTCACTGAGGCCGTGCCGGGCCACCTGCTGCACCTTCGAGTCCGTATGGAGGGGCTCCTGGTCAACCTTGTTAACATCTATGTCCCGCAAACGAGCCCAAAGCGGCCACAATTCTATCAGCGGGTGTCTGACTTTCTCGGCACCCTAGATTCGCACGAGTGCCTGGTCCTGGGAGGGGACTTTAACACCACCTTTGAAGAACAGGACCACTCAGGGGCCGAGCCGAGCCCAGCCGCCGCAAACATTCTCCGAGGAATAGTTGAACATCACTCCCTAGTGGACGTCTGGCGTGACCATCACCCAGATGACACTTCCACGTTCACTTTTGTCCTGGTGGAGGCCCATCGGTCACACCACTCTCGGTTGGACCGTATTTACTTATCCCGTTTCCATCTTTCACAGGCCCACTCCTCCACCATTCGGCCGGCCCCATTCTCCGACCCTCATTTAGCCACCATAACAGTCTCCTTCCGTGCAGACAGACCGGGGCCGGCCTATTGGCACTTTAACAACAGCCTGTTGGAGGACGAGAGATGTCCTTCCGGGAGTTTTGGCTGGCCTGGCGAGAGCAGTGGCGTGCCTTTCCCTCGGTGCGGCGATGGTGGGATCTAGGGAAGGTGCGCACCAAGCTCTTCTGCCGTGACTACACTCGGGGCACCAGCCGACGGAGAAATGCGGCGATAGAGCAGTTGGAAAGGGAGGTCTTAGAGATGGAGAGGCGCCTGGCCACCAACCCCGAGGACCCGTCCCTCTGCGGAGCATGCCGGGAGAAGCGGGAGGAGCTCCGAGCCCTCGAGGACCACCGGGCCCGAGGTGCCTTCGTTCGGTCCCGCATCTGCCTCCTTCGGGAGATGGACCGCGGCTCCCGCTTCTTCTATGCCCTGGAGAAAACGAGGGGGGCCAAGAAACACATCACCTGCCTTCTAGCGGAAGACGGCACCCCCCTCACGGATCCGGAGGAGATGTGCGGGAGGGCCCGTGACTTCTACACAAGCCTTTTCTCCCCGGATCCGACCGATCCTGGCGCTTGCGGGGTGCTCTGGGAGGAACTCCCCACAGTCAGCGTGGGCGACCGAGACTGGCTAGAGCTGCCTCTCACCCTGGCCGAGTTCTCGGAAGCCCTCCGTCGCATGCCCAGCAATAAATCTCCGGGCATGGACGGGCTGACCTTGGAGTTTTACTGCGCGTTCTGGGACATCCTCGGCCCAGACCTAGTCACTGTCTGGGCTGAGTCCTTGCAGAGCGGGGTCCTCCCTCTGTCGTGCAGGCAAGCAGTGCTCGCCTTGTTGCCGAAGAAGGGGGACCTCCGTGATTTATGAAACTGGCGTCCCGTCTCACTCCTTAGCACGGATTACAAAATCGTAGCGAAAGCAATCTCACTGCGGCTAGGGTCCGTGATGGCGGACGTGATCCACCCAGACCAGACCTATACTGTCCCGGGTCGCAGCATTTTTGACAACCTATTTCTAGTCCGAGACCTTTTGGAACTCGGGCGGAGAGATGGTCTGTCGTTCGCCCTCCTGTCTCTTGATCAGGAGAAGGCGTTCGATAGAGTAGACCATGGGTACCTCCTGAGCACTCTGCAGGCGTTTGGATTCGGACCTCAGTTTGTGAGTTTTCTCCGGGTGCTGTATGCCTCCGCGGAGTGTTTGGTTAGGCTCAACTGGACCCTGACCGACCCGGTCAGCTTCGGGCGAGGAGTGCGGCAGGGGTGCCCCCTCTCGGGCCAGCTGTACGCTCTGGCGATCGAGCCTTTCCTCTGTCTCCTCCGCAGGAGGTTGACAGGGTTGGTGCTGCGGGAGCCGGAGCTGCGGCTGGTCCTGTCGGTGTACGCCGATGACGTACTCCTCGTGGTCCAGGACCCGGGCGACTTGGCGCGAGTGGAGGCATGCCAGGCCATCTATTCGGCAGCCTCCTCCGCCCGAGTCAACTGGGTCAAGAGCTCTGGCTTGGCAGTGGGGGACTGGCGGCAGGTAAGCTCCCTCCCACCCGTGCTTCAGACCATCCGGTGGAGTGCGGGTCCACTGCTCTATCTCGGCGTTTACCTTTCCGCCACGCACCCTTCCCCGCCGGAGAACTGGCAAAATTTAGAGGGCGGGGTGATAGAGCGGATCCGGAAATGGACGAGGCTACTCCGATGTCTCTCCCTCCGAGGGAGAGCACTGGTGCTTAACCAACTAGTCCTGTCCACGCTCTGGTACCGGCTCAACACCCTGGCCCCGGCCCCGGGTTTCCTGACCCACCTCCGGAGATTGATTCTAGAGTTCTTTTGGTCAGGAATGCACTGGGCCCCTGTTGGAGTTCTTCATTTACCCCTGAAGGAAGGAGGGCAGGGCCTGAAGTGTCTGTACACTCAGGTCCGCGTTTTCTGCCTCCAGGCCCTGCAGAAGCTCCTTTATAGTGCAGGTAGTTCGACGTGGAGCATATTGGCGCACGCCTTCCTGCGCCGCTTCCAAGGGCTCTGATACGACCGGCAGCTCTTTTATCTTTGTCCGAGAGGTTTTCCGCGAGACCTCTCCGGGCTTCCGGGCTTCTACCAGGACCTCCTCCGGACTTGGAAACTGTTTCTAATGACCAGGTCTGTGGCGGCCACCGTGGGAGCAGATCTCCTCACGGAGCCCCTGCTACACAATCCCCAACTCTGTGTGCAGGTGGTGGAGTCCCGCTCGGTGCGCCAGAGGTTGGTCCTGGCGGAAGTCACGAGGGGCGGAGACCTCCTGGACTACGACCAGAGAGACTGGCTGGATCCCCTGACGCTCGCTCGGCACATGGGGCTCTCCAGCCCTCATACCCCCCGGCACGTACTTCAGGAGGTGAAGGTCGCCTTGACCCCCGCTGCTCGGGCTTATGTCAACCGAGCCTTGCGCGAGGGCGCACCCCACCCATCCTCTACCCCAGGCCCGCCGGACCTTTCCATTGGGCCCCTACCCTGCCGATCCCAACAAACCCCCCACCCTTTCACTGCAAGCTGGCTGCATGAACTGCAGCTGGTCAGTTTTCAAATCGCACCACGGAAATATTTATACACACTCACGCTTCACACCCTTCACGCCCACACCCTGGTGTCCCGCCCCGATACAAAGTGGCGGGACCTCCTGCCACCTTTGGAGGGTGAGCAACCTCGGTGGGCCAGCCTGTATTCCACCTTGGTCCCGAGGTCCGTTGGGAACATCAGTTGGCGGCTCCTTCACGGAGCTGTGAGCACGGGCGTGTTTCTGACACGGTTTACCCCCATCCCGGATACTTGCCCTTTTTGTAATGTGAGGGAAACCCTGGCACACGTATATCTAGAGTGTGCCAGATTGCAGCCCCTTTTCCGGCTCCTCACAAATATTCTATTGCGCTTTTGGCTTCATTTTTCCCCTCACCTTTTTATCTATACACTCCCCATCCGTGGCCCCACAAAATCGCGAGATCTCCTGGTTAATCTCCTCCTAGCCTTGGCTAAAACAGCCATTTATAAAACCAGAGAGGGGAGGTTGGACCATGAAGCGTCCTGCGATTGTGGGGCCTTTTTCCGATCCTCAGTACATTCATGTATCCGGGCAGAGTTCCTCTGGGCGGTGTCCACCGACTCCCTTGACGCCTTCGAGGAGCGGTGGGCGGTGTCCGGGGTTCTCTGCTCGGTGACCCCGTCCGGTTCCCTCCGTCGGACCCTTTGATTGAGGGGAAGAGCGAGAGACGCCAGCCCCAGCCGTTGTGGATACCATCATTACTGTCATCTAGGAGGGGTCCTATAATACATAGGTGTCTACCCCCCCACCCCCAAACTGCCCACCCCGCAGCCGTGCCCATCTTGCCGGGCACTCTCAGGAGAGGGATAATCGGTGACACTGGGCGCGGCACTAGGTAACTCGAGGGGGTGGAAGACCACGAGTGTCGAGGAAGCCCCCCCGCTCTGGGCCCAGGCTAGCCTCAACACTTCTCCCTCCTGAAAGCTGCTGTGTTATACCTTCTGTTTGCGTTGTTTTGTTGCATAGTTTGTTTTGTTTTCTTTGGTAACTCTTTGCAAGTGTTACACAATAAAATTCTTTTCTGTTTCAAAAAAAAAAAAAACCTTCCCTGTTACCTTACCCAGGGAAAAGGGACCTACTTAGCCTGCTCTCCTGCTGCTGCCCTCTGGCCTGGGCTTTCCTTGCTTTTTGCCCCTGCTTTTGGCTCCCCCCCCCCGGACCGGGCCAGACGCTCTCCCCCCTTTCTTTTCTTTTTGTTTTTTTTTTCTTTCTCTGCTGTTGCTAGAGTGCTGGCCAGCTGCCGGCCGGCTGTTAGCCCCCCTCCCCACCCGCCCTCGGACGCTGCTGCCACTCCAGCTGAACCCCCCCCCCCGAGAGAGGGGGGGCCTGCCGGCCCGCTTCCCCAGAGGGGGAAGTGGAAGGACCCAGCCCCCAGACCCAGCTGCTTGCTGTTTGTCTGCGGACCCGTCTCTGGTCGAGAGGATTCTTATCACTTGCTCCGGCATTTCTGGAATGCACAAAAGAAAGCCCGGAACAGACAGAGAAAAAGCCGTCCACTGGAGGAACACCGCCCAGGGAATCTACAAATCGCCGTGGAGGGGGCCTAAGACTGAGTAACTTTCGAACTGTGCTCTCATGTGGGGGGAGGCCTTGACTGTGTCTTAACTATGTTTGTAGTGACACAGGGGGTGTGGCACGGAGCTGCCCCCCGATCCATCTGTGTCCTCCCAACCCCCACACTATGATCTTCACCACTGGCCCCTCCACCATGTTTGCTGGCTGTTTAACATCTGCCTCTGGACTCAGCTGCTCGCCCTGATTCCACCGCATGGGCCAGAAGCACCAGCCAACCAAAGAGGATTCTCTGGACAAGCGTACAGTGGTTCATCTGCCCCCCCCCCCCCGGAATTGTCCACCCCACAGCTTGTCCCTTTCTACCTGACCCCAACTCCTGTTAATCACCTGCCACCACCCCCGCTGGGGCATCAGCAATGGAGGGCACCGGGGTGACCTCCGCCGCTGCCATGCCCATCGCCTCCCCAGACTCTAGGGAAGGCCCCCCAGCCAGTGGGAAAGGCCAGGACAAGAAGAAGGGGAAGGACCCCGCTAAAACCACTGGGCCCTCCATGGCAGGGGCCACCCCCACTGCTGCACCCCGCCACCGACCACGGCGTCCTCCCCCGCTGCCCCGTCCACCGGCTCTTCGGATGTCCCTCCCTCAGCCCCAAGGACATATGCCCAGGCGGCGGCAGCCCCCACCGCCTGCTGCCTCGTCATCTCTCCCCTCCACCGCCTCTGCCACCATCAGTAGCGGCTGGGGCCCCTTTCCCATCATGACAAGGAAGCACGGTGTCCGATGCCTCCTGGTGCCTGCCTTGCCCCACGTGGAGACCTACGTGCGGGCATTGGTGAGGGTGGTGGGGCCCTCGGCCATTGTGGCGGCCTCCAAAATGTACGGGAAGGTCGTTTTCTTCTTAGCATCGGAGGCTGCTGCCTAGGAAGCAGTGGAGAGGGGCCTGGCGGTGGGGGGGGGTGTTTGTCCCCCTAGAGCCGCTAGGGGACCTGGGCATCCGCCTAGTCCTGACCTCTGTCCCTCCTTTTCTCCCCAGTGCTGCCCTGCTACCCACCCTTTCCACCCTGGGGAAACCTGTTTCTGTTATCAGCCCTCGCCCGTTGGGCTGCAAGAACCCCACCCTCCGTCACATTTTTTCCTTCCGCCATCAAGTGCAACTTTTACTGCCATCCGCAGTGCATGATGGAGTGGCGCTCGAAGGGTCCTTCCTAGTCCCCCACCAGGGGGCCCGTTACCGGGTGTATTTTTCCACAGGGGAAGCCCAGTGCTACCTCTGCCGGCCATCGGGGCATGTCCGGAGAGACTGCCCCTTAGCCCGGCAAGGAGGGGCACCTGGGATCCCCGAGACCCGGCAGGACATCGGCCCCGTCATTGCCGATGCCCCTGGCCGCCCGGTACCCGAACCCGCCCCCCCTCCTCTTCGGACCACCGCTACTCCCGCTCAGGCCCAAGGGGCACCTCCCCTACAACGCCCAGACGAGCGGGAGAGCCCCGCCCTCGCTGCTGACAATCTAGCAGGGCCTATGGAGGAGGGTGTGGCAGAGATACCACGAGGCATAGGAGAGAGCCTGCCCCAGGGAGAATCCTCCCTCCCTTATGCCGCCCCACCGTTCCCCCCCCAAGTCCCTGAGCCATCGCCTTTACCCCCTGACACGACCCCTGCTAACCAGCCCCCAGATGATGCCATGGAGGGCTGGGCCCTAGTCCAGGGGAAGTGAGGCAAGGGGAAGGCTCAAACTCCGCCTTATCTACCCGAGGCGGAGGCCCCCCGAAAGATCAGGAAGGGGGGCACCAATGCTTTGCCCACGAGTGCGTCCCATCCACCGGTGTCAGCCAGGAAAGACGTGGCAGCACCGGAGGGTAGGGTCTCCCCTCCATGGGCGATCCTCCCCTCCGAGACCCTTGAGGAAGCCCCTTCTGTCCTGACGCTACCCGAGGCAACCGTCATGGCGGGTGCCGGCGGGGAGAACCCCAGGGCGGCGGAACGTGTCCTCTCCTCCATGTTCGAGGAGATCGAGGCCTTAGATCTGACCCCGGTCGCCCGGGGGAGGACGACCTTTTGCCAGAAAATCTCGATCTGGGTGACCTCACTCCACCCCTCTTTTCCCCATGCTCCCTCCCCTTAACTGCTGCTCCCGCTCCCACCTCCGAGGAGCCCCTGGACTCCTCCACCGACCCAGCTGCTGATGGCACCCCGCTGACGACCATCGAGCCTGCTCAGGTGAGAGGCGGTGCCACACGGCCGGGGCAGGAGTCGCCAGGGGCACCCCCTGTTGGTGCGGAGCAATCAACTTCCTTCCCGGGTGGGGGCCCTACAGAAGATAATCCACCTCCTGATGCTGTGGCCGCTAAATCCACCACAGAGCACGCGCCCAGTGTCACTGAGAGCTCCCTTCCCACCCCCTTAACCCTTGAGCCTGATCGGGAGGTGCCACCATCTAGCTGCTTGCCTCCCGAAACCCAGAACCTCACCTCTGCCCCTGCCCCTATCCAATTTACCTTCTGCAATGTCATTGGCGCCCCCGGGGCTGTCTCCTTCCTTTTCCCAATTGATGACCCCCAGGGAGCGGCCTTTGTGTTCTCCTGCCCCGACCCATTAGGAGCTGCTATTTTCCCTCCACCGCCCCCTATCGCCCCAGAGCTTGAGGCGGGCCTAGAAGCTCCAGCCCATCAGGCACCCCGTCGGGGGTCTGCACCCTGCTTGTCCGTTTTAGTGGACCACAGGGCTGCACCAAGGGCCCCGCCGGGGAACAACTGGGAAACCGTAACCCCACCCCCCCCATGAGCTGCGAGGAGAGCTGCGGAAGTTTTTAGAGGATGTCCATAGCTCCCGCAACAAGGTACAGCTTGCTCTCCAGCGAT
This sequence comes from Natator depressus, assembly GCF_965152275.1. Taxonomy (NCBI): domain Eukaryota; kingdom Metazoa; phylum Chordata; order Testudines; family Cheloniidae; genus Natator; species Natator depressus. The sequence continues at coordinate 6,499,562 of NC_134260.1, forward strand.
GGGGGGACTTTTCTCAAATCCTCCGGGCCACAAGGGCCCTCATGGGGGAAGGTAAAGGGACGGGGAAGCAGGATGCCGCGGCCTACTGGCGGGTCCGTGTCCTCCGTGATCAATTACTCACCTACGGGATGGGTCATGGACTGCTGCGCGGCCTGCTGGGAGATGCGAGCGTCCCTGCCAGTGAGGACCCCCCCGACCCTCCCCATGACACCTCTCACCATCGCAACGTTGAACACCCGGGGTTGTAGGATGGCTCTCCACAGGTCCCAGGTGCTCTCCTTCCTTCGGGAGGGAGGGTACTCTGGTTTTCCTGCAGGAGACCCATACGGACCCGACCGCCGAAGACAGTTGACCAGCTGGAGTGGGGGGACAGGGTCTACTTTAGCCATGCCATGGTTCAACAGCCTGTTCTCCCCCGACCTATGGCCCGAGGTGCTAGGGGTCACTGAGGTTGTGCCGGGTCGCCTGCTGCATCTCCGGGTCTGTATGGAGGGGCTCGTGGTTAACCTCGTTAACGTCTATGCCCCGATATCGGGCCCGGAGCGGCTGCAATTCTACCAGCGGGCGTCCGCCTTCTTCGGCACCTTAGATTCTCACGAGTGCCTGGTCCTGGGAGGGGACTTTAATACCACCCTCGAGGAACAGGACCGCTCGGGGACCTAGCAGAGCCCGGCCGCCATGGACACCCTCCGGGAGATAGTCGAACATCACTCCCTAGTGGACATCTGGTGCGACCACCACCCGGATGACACTTCCACGTTCATCTTTGTCCGGGTGGAAGCCCATCGGTCAAGCCACTCCCGGTTGGACCGCATTTATTTATCACGCTTCCATCTCTCACGAGCCCACTCCACCAGCATTCGGCCGGCCCCATTTTCTGACCATCATCTAGCCAACGTGACAGCCTCCCTCTGTGCAGAGAGGCCGGGGCCAGCCTACTGGCATTTTAACAACAGCCTGTTGGAGGATGAGGGCTTCGTGACGTCCTTCCGGGAATTCTGGCTGGCCTGGTGAGGGCAGCGGCGTGCCTTTCCCTCGGCGCGGCGATGGTAGGACCTGGGGAAGGTGCGCTCCAGGCTTTTCTGCTGCGACTACACCCGGGGCACCAGCCGACGGAGAAATGCGACGATAGAGCAGTTGGAAGGGGAGGTCTTAGAGCTGGAGAGGCGTCTGGCTGCCAGCCCCAAGGACCCGCTCCTCTGTGGAGCGTGCCGGGAGAAGCGGGAGGAGCTCCGGGCCCTCGAGGACCATCGGGCCCAGGGTGCCTTTGTTCGATCCCGCATCCGCCTCCTTCGGGAGATGGATCACAGCTCCCACTTCTTCTATGCCCTGGAGAAAACGAGGGGGGCCAAGAAACATGTCACCTGCCTCCTGGCAGAAGATGGCACCCCCCTCACGGAACCGGTGGAGCTGTGTGGGAGGGCCCGAGCCTTCTACGCAAGTCTTTTCTCCCCAGATCCGACCGACCCTGGCGCTTGCAGAGTGCTTTGGGAGAAGCTCCCTACGGTCAGCGCGAGCGACTGAGACCGGCTAGAGTTGCCTCTCACTCTGGCCGAGTTCTCGGAAGCCCTCCATCGTATGCCCACTAATAAGTCTCCAGGTATGGATGGGCTGACCGTGGAGTTCTACCGCGTATTTTGGGACGTCCTCGGCCCAGACCTAGTCACCGTCTGGGTTGAGTCTCTGCGGAGTGGGGTCCTCCCTCTTTCGTGCAGGCGAACTGTGCTCGCCTTACTGCCGAAGAAGGGGGACCTTTGCGATTTATGAAATTGGCGTCCCGTCTCGCTCCTCGGCACGGACTACAAAATCGTAGCGAAAGCAATCTTGCTGTGGCTAGGGTCTGTGCTGGCGGACGTGATCCACCCAGACCAGACCTACACCGTCCCGGACTGCAGTATCTTTGATAACCTATTTCTGGTTCGGGACCTTTTGGAACTCGGGCGTAGAGACAGTCTGTCATTCGCCCTCCTGTCCCTAGATCAGGAGAAGGCGTTCAATAGGGTGGACCGCGGGTACCTCCTGAGCACTCTGCAGGCGTTTTGGCTTTGGACCTCAGTTTGTGCGTTTTCTCCGGGTGCTGTATGCCTCCGCAGAGTGTCTGGTTAAGCTCAACAGAACCCTGACTGAACCGGTCAGCTTTGGGCGAGGAGTATGGCAGCGGTGCTCCCTCTCGGGCCAGTTGTACGCTCTGGCGATCGAGCCCTTCCTCTGCCTCCTCCGCAGGAGGTTGACAGGGTTGGTGCTGCAGGAGCCGGAGCTGCGGCTGGTCCTGTTGGCGTACATTGATGACGTGCTCCTCATGGTCCAGGACTCGGGCAACTTGGCGCGGGTGGAGGCTTGCCAGGCCATCTATTCGGCAGCCTCCTCTGCCCGGGTCAACTGGGTCAAGAGCTCTGGCTTGGTGGTAGGAGACTGGTGGCAGGCGAGCTCCCTCCCACCCGTGCTTCAGACCATCCGGTGGAGCACGGGTCCACTGCTCTACCTCGGCGTTTACCTTTCTGCCACGCATCCCTCTCCACCGGAGAACTGGGAAAATTTAGAGGGCGGGGTGATAGAGCGGCTCCGGAAATGGACGGGACTACTCCGATGTCTCTTCCTTCGTGGGAGAGCGCTGGTGCTTAATCAACTAGTCCTGTCCAAACTCTGGTACCAGCTCAACACCCTGGTCCCGGCCCTGGGTTTCCTGACCAACCTCCGGACATCGAGTCTGGGGTTCTTTTGGTCAGGAATGCACTGGGCCCCTGTAGAGGTGGTTCATCTACCCCTGAAGGAAGAAGGACAGGGCCTGAAGTGTCTGCACACTCAGGTCTGCGTCTTCCGCCTCCAGGCCCTACAGAGGCTCCTTTATAGTGCAGGCAGTTCGGCGTGGAGCATACTGACGCGCCATCCTGCGCTGCATCCGAGGGCTCCGATATGACCGGCAGCTCTTTCATCTCTGTCCAGGAGGTCTTCCGCGAGACCTCTCTGGGCTGCCGGTCTTCTACCAGGACCTCCTCCGGACTTGGAAACGGTTTTTAATGACCAGGTACGTGGCGGCCACCGAGGGGGCAGATCTCCTCGCGGAGCCCCTGCTACACAACCCCCAGCTCCGTGTGCAGGTGGCGGAGTCCCGCTCAGTGCGCCAGAGTTTGATCGTGGCAGAAGTCACGAGAGTCGGAGACCTCCTGGACTATGACCGGGGAGACTGGCTGGATCCCCTGATGCTCGCTCGGCGCATAGGGCTCTTCAGACCTCGTACCCCCCGGTGCATACTTCAGGAGGTGAAGGCCACTTTGCCGCCCGCTGCTAGAACTTACCTCGATCAGGTCCTGCTCGAGGGCACGCCCCGCCCACCCTCTACCCCAGGCCCGCCGGACCTTTTAATTGGACCCCTACCCCATACACCCAATCGACCCCCTCACCCCTTTACGGCGAGCCGGCTGCATGAACTGCAGCTGGTATGCTTCCAAACCGCGCCAAGGAAACATCTATACACGCTCGTGCTCCACACCCTTCACGTCCTCACCCTAGTGTCCCGCCCCGACACAAAGTGGCGAGACCTTCTGTCACCTTTGGAGGGTGAGCAGCCCCGGTGGGCCAGCCTATATTCCACCTTGGTTCCGAGACCCGTCGGGGACATCAGTTGGCGGCTCCTTCACGGAGTTGTGAGCACGGGCACGTACTTGGCGCAGTTCAACTCCATCCCAGATACTTGTCCCTTTTGTGGTTTGAGAGAAACCCTGGCGCACGTATATTTGGAGTGCGCCAGGCTGCAGCCCCTGTTCCGGCTCCTCACAAATCTTTTATTACGTTTTTGGTTGCATTTTTCCCCTCACCTTTTTATTTATGCACTCCCCATCCGTGGCCTCACAAAGTCGTGGGATCTCCTAGTTAACCTCCTCCTGGCCCTGGCTAAAATGGTCATCTATAAAACCAGAGAGAGGAGGTTGGCCGATGGAGTTTCCTGTGACTGTGGGGCCGTTTTCCGATCCTCGGTTCGTTCATGTATCCGGGTGGAGTTCCTCTGGGCGGCGTCCATCGACTCCCTTCATGCTTTTGAGGAGCAGTGGGTGCTGTCCGAGGCTCTCCGCTTGGTGTCCCCGTCCGGCTCTCTTTGTTTTGACCCTTTGATTGGGGGAGAGAGTAAGGGACCCCAGCCCCAGCCATTGCTGCTGCGGACACCACCACCTTCGAGGGCTCCTTTCACACGTGAGTGCACGTGCCCCCACCGGGTTGTCCACCCCATAGCCTGCCCCTTTTGTTGGGTGCTTTCAGAGGATGGAATTGTTGGTGACACTCGGGCGTGGCGCCAGGTAACTCGAGGGGGTGGCAGACCTTGAGAGTCGATGAAGCCCCCTCACTCTGGACCACCAGGTAACTTGGAAGGGTGGAAGACCACAAGAGTCGAGGAAGCCCCCCGCTCTGGGCCCAGGCAAGCTTGAACACTTCCCTCCCCTGAAGCTAATGAGAAAACAACTGTGATTGGTTGCTGTGTTACACATTGCATATGCTGTTGTTTTGTTTTGTAAGTATGTTATGCAAATAAAAAAAAATCGGAAAAAAAAATTACTCTCCTATAGCCATCTGGCTTGACCCTGTCACATGAGTACAAAGTGAATCAAGAGAATCCAATATCCCATAGGTCATGTTCTAATTAAAATCCTTTCCAGCTTCCAGACAGTCAGGATTGAAAGCCTCAGTTCCCATCGGTATCAAGGAGAGACCACAGATTAGCTACAAGCACCAAAGCCACTGGATCAATATATGTGACCTTTTCAGACCAGCTCAACTATATTTATAACTCTCCAATGAAGCAGTGCTCTGTGAATTTAAAAATAAAAATGTCATTCCAAAGAGCTCCACAAGGTACAGAGCAGTTTCAGCTCCAGATGGACTTTTCCTGCCAATTGAATGAAAGCCTCTGCGGCAGCTTTGCAACTCATCAGAAGTGCTCTAAGAGAACAGAAATATGTCTTGCTCTGAAATATGTTCATGATGCCAACAAGCTGCATCATGTCATTTTTTTATTGTAAAATATGATACCAGGTGCCACCAACGGATGCATTCTGAACCATCCTGAAGTCTTGTGTATATGCTTGAAACACAGCTTCGTCCTGGTTCTCAGTTACATTGAAGACCCCCTTATACTACTTTGGCACCAAAAAGCAGCCTTAAATTGGGTGGAAAGAGCCCCTAGAGTATACCATTTGCACTGGGGGCATGATTGGCTGGTGTAGCACTGATATGAGGGCCTTAAAATGACCCTGTTGGATCAGGGATTGGATCAGAGGCATGGTTGGCATGCACTGCACTATCAGTGGGATTTTCAAATGTACCTATGTGACTTTGAACACAAGTCCCACTGAAAGTCGCTGACACTTGTTCTCCTAAATCACACAAACACTTTTGCAAATCCTGACCTTCAGCTATTTTTTTTCTTCTCAGGGCCCATATGTGGCCATGTGAAGCAGACTGAAACGAGAGTAGCCCTGAGCCACCTTAACCATGCCTCAGCTGCAGGCATGTGTTAACTGAGAATTAGGCCAGTTGGGTCCACATTCAAAAGTGCTTTTAATGGTGCACAGTTGTTGCCAGTACTTGTGCAACTGCGTTTGCTCAAAGTATGGCTTGCCACTGTTGTAGCCTGCATCAAGTCACTCTTGACCATTGCTGTGCTAGTGCCGGTAGAAATCACTGGTATGGCAGCTGCACCACTGCATTTGGCATGTCTCCCAGCATGCTTTTATAAGGCTCCTACAACTCTTCATGCACTTACCCTGTGCAGTATCTGCAGTGCTTCTGACTGTAATGTTATGCATAAAAGTTTTCTGTTTACAGGGTGCAATACAGCAGACTCAAGATTTATTTTATTTAAAACAAGTAAAGAATCTTTTAATGTAATACTGCTGTTATTCAGTTTTAGATAGCTGCTATCTTACACACTGAATCATTATTTATACAGGCCACAATTAAAAAAACTTGGTATAGCAGCTCTCTAACTGTGGAGCTCTGCTTCCACAAACCCCATTTCACGGATCTGGGTGGGGAAGTCTGGGAATGCACTGGTACTGAAACAGCTAGAGGGAATTCTGTGTGAGATCATTGTAAATAGGTTTATGTTAACCAGATTAGCCAGATTGTGGATACAATGCATTAATACAAATTACAGGGGTACAACTCTGCTCTGACAAGGTTTTTGGAATTCTCATTCTTTAATGGTTCAGGCTGCATTTCCACATGCACATAGTTAATCCCAGATTTATTTTTTTTTAAACTTTTCTTCTACTGTGGCTGGTAACCAAGGGAAACACATAAGAACCCCCCCATTGCACAGCTGTCTCTTGTGGAGCTGCCAGAAGGGGTATGGAGCATGTGTAAGTAATTGGCAATCAGTGGGGGAAATACCCATCCTGCACTGGGATAGCATTAGGCAGGATTGTAGCTTGTACCTCTGTGGAAGGCATAGGTTAGTGAATAAAACTTTATGTGGCTGATTTTGAAAAAGAAAGACTGCTATAGATTCTAAGTGGATTGCAGAACTTCTGTGGGCTTGACAACTAGGGAGGCATCACTGGCTGGATAAGGAGCCATGTAAGTAAAAAATGAGTATATGATATTAGTGGTGTGTGATTTGAAGCACTATCATTTTCACTCCTCTTACCCTGTCTCTACTGGCTTGGTTGTAGTTTAGTTGCATGAGTTCTGCAAACCTCTGTTCATAAAGGTGAAGGAGCAGCACAAGGTAGAGACCTGAATTCATTAGCTCACTTTGTGCCTGTGTGCAGAAGAGAGCCAATTTATTTACTGTTACTGTAACCCTGGTTTCTAAAGACCTTAAGGACTAGAACTAGTACTCAGTTACTTCAGCCAGAGGCTATATTATAGCCTCCCAAACTCATTTATTAACTCTGAACTATCTTCCTGGCTTGTATTTAATTTCTTAATTACTGTGAGTAGTGACTATCACATACAACAGCCTAGCATAAGGTCTCTGCACTGACATATGAGGGACCTGGCTTAGATTCCTGATCCAGTCTGTCAGACTCCAGGGCCAGCAGGGACTCCCAGCATTCCTAAAACACAACATACTAAGGACATAGAGTGGATGAGAGACTCAACACTGACCTTTGGCAGGCAATTAAAGGAGTAAAAGACTCTAAAGAGAGTCCTGTCTAAGGCTCACCCATGGATTAGTAAATTCCAGGGGGGGTGAAGGGGGCGCTAAGGTCAGAAGGGACCATTATGATCATCTAGTCTGATCTCTGGCATAAAACCGACCATAGAATTTCATCTAGAATGTAACCTGCGATCACATAGGAAGGAAATGTAAAGAGGAGAAAATCAGTTGGGATCCATACAGGACAAAATAGGAAGAAAACAAATATAAATTAACTGCTTGGCACAAGTAATGGCAAATCTCAGCTAATAATTAACAAAAAGATAAAGCTATGCCATCTTAAACTGCTGTATATTTTGGCACATATCAAATACAATACAGATCATCAGGTCTAATAAGCAAATGAGGAGTGGGCCTTTCCATAATTAGATGGAAGTTCTCCAGGGAAAACCATAAGTGTGGAGAACTCAGCATATGGCACTCTTCCCTTTCAATGCTACACCATGGAGTAGAGTATGCTATGCTGCTGGATGTTTCAGCTTTCTGATATGATGGAAATTTGAGGTCCTGACCATTTGTGGGCTTTAATGATCTCACAGCACTTGTAGCCATCATAGGAGTGCTGACAACCCACTGTCTTGGCTGCACTCTGGGTAGGTAATTAATTCTGCCTCCCCAAATTCCCCCTCTGTAGCTGAATGTTATTAATTGTGAATCTAATCAATCTGCAGAACAAAACATAAGAATTACTTTGCCTGGCTTTTGACTTTTTTTTTGTTTACATTTTATTCTCTGTAATTTAGTGCATCAAGCTGCCAATGGTGAAAAGAATAATTGAAATTAACGATAATAACAATTTCCCTCCAAATACACTGTTTCATATTGCTAGCTCAGAATGGCAGCCATCTTTCCAGCTCAGAGATAATTACATGTCACTGCTGAAGCAGAGATTTTTTTTTTTTTAAAGTGATAAATTTAAATTTTTTAATGGGGCACACTGAACGCTAAATGAACCTTTGAAGTTACTGATAATAGTGCTGGATCTAAGCAGCATGTTCTTGATTAAGAATATTGTCTTAAAAATTAAGCATTCAGGTACACTAGTCCCTGAGAGGCATAGCCTAAGCACAGGACCAGGAGACAGGTACTCATCAATGCTAATTGCTTCTCTGAACTTGAGCAAGTCACTTGGTCAAACTTTTTCAACAGTATCCTCTGTCAGTGCTACCACTATAATAAACCTAAGAGATGCTCATTAATCTGGAAACTACAACCTTCCTTAAACTACAACATTCATCTGCATGGCTTAGCACTTACAAAATCTCCTCAAATCATTTTTTTGGAAACTGTATCTTCATTGGTTCTTTTGGTGTTTTTGCTTGTTTGGGTTTTTTGTTCCATTCCGACAGGGAATTATATTCCAAGCCATGATGTTCTACTCTGCCCTTTCAATGGGTATCTACAGACAATCTCATTCTAAATGAACCTTTATATTCCTATACATTTTACAGCACAATGGCAAATCAATCAGCTAGAAAATAGCTTGGTGGTATCACTTCTGTCAAAGCATGCTGGGAAATCATTTACTTTTTTATAACTAAATAAGGCCTAGAGCAATGCAGATGGGGAAATATACACTGTTTACTGCAAATAATTTTGAAAAACACAGTCTGGTAGAAGTGGCTATCTTCTACAAATCAGTGGGAAAGACTCTGGCATACTGCAGTATTTATTTAAATTTCTATAAATGCTAAATAGCATATCTATCCATATGTTTTAGGTGCTTTTGGCATAACTAAAATACATCACAAATAATACTTAAAAGTGCATCAGTACAAACATATAAATCACAACCAGCAAGCAAGACCTCCCACCAGCTTAATTCCCCTTATCTCTCCAACAATTACTCATCCTTACAATTCCACCCATTTTCAAATGCCTAGGAAAAGAGATGAGCTTTGCAGTATGTCCTTAAATATGAAATTTGATGTGTTGAATTGTCAAACTACCCAACATAGGTACAGCCTGTAATTCTGTAAAACACTTTAAAGTTTGAGAAAGGGTGTGTGTGCTTATCACTTTAATCTGTTTATGGTTCAGTGTGATTATTCCGGAGTGTAGAGACTCTGCTATTTGACGTAGTGCTTGCTTTCACATATTTTGCCACTCCCTCACCAGCATGACCTACCCTGTCATTCCTGTCTCCCTTTATGAACAACATTTATTTTGTTTCTGAACAAGCTGACTCCCATCACCATCTTATAGTAAAGTATTAGAACTCCATGCTTGGGATAATTATCTTCTGAAAAATTAAGCAGATTACTCTTTGGCAGGCATAAAGCTAAAAAATACTAAATTTATTGTGATGCTAGGTTTGTTTTCTTACAGCTCTCAATATCTCTGTGTCTTACCCCTAAATTTTTCTGTTTAAAATAAATTTATTCAACTTGTTTCACAAACAGCACTTTAATATTAATAATGGGATGATGTTCAATTCCTTGAAATTAAAAAATCCACCTGAATCTTCTCCTTGTCTGTGTTTTTTAAATTGTAAGATGCTGCAGAGGACAACTAACCTTGGCTAGTCTTTCCCTCAACAGGCTTTCACACTGCAATGTCATCTCTACCTAGCAAACAGGAATGTTATTCCCCATCTCCAAATGTAATTACAAACTTCCTTCACTCAAAGCCTCATGATATTGGGCAGTTTTGTGAAATGAACTGCGATTATTATTTTCAGACTCTTATTACTCGGGCTTTTTTACATGTCTTTAAATCTGCGTAAAGAAGCATATCTCTTCCTTGCAGTTTAGCTGGCTTCAGTGTATGATAGCAGATCATTACACACACAGAGTACTGCAAGCCAGCAATACCAAAATAGGATTACAGGCCTTTATTTGGAAAGAGTCAGTTTCTTACCCGAGACAGAAAGTGATTTCTGTAATAGTCATTCACATCAAAATCATCCAGATCAGCTATCAGGCTCTGCTTACACAGTTCACAGGTTTTCACTGCCCCCAGCTCAGCACCTGAAATTAAATGAGGAATTAAATACAGTGTTGAACTTGTAAGTCCATATTGAGCACAGTGTCTCTGTATATTACAAAATCACTACTATATGGAACCTTTATTTTTAAGCCATTTTTTACTCAAGGTTGCCAGCTTTGAATCTAAATTCCATTTAACTCTATTCTAATCATGCCCATTATTATGTGAGCTTTGTATAATGGTTTTAAATACTAGCTGTATTGTCTATTACACTCCATGTGATGTATAACAGTTTACAAAACTGTAACTGATATGGGTTACAAATGCAGGAGTTATGAGATGCATACCTTGATCAATATGGTTTATTTGACATAGAAAAGTAATATTTATGTACATAAGTTCAATTAATGTAAGTGGTCATTCACAACATTTCAGGGCCAGATTTCCAAGATTTCCAGCACCCACAACTGGGACCAGATTTTCTGATGAGTTCAGTTCCCATTTAGGTTCCTAAATAAAAGCCAGATTCTCAAAAGTCCATTCTGAAACCACTCCCATTGTGACACTTTTGGCCAGACTTTCAAAATTGTTCAGGAACCAACATGCACCCAGTATGTTGAGATCTTTTGGAAATCTGGCTTTTCAGTCCAGTGCCTAACTGGAAGCTCAGCTTTTCTGAAAATCTGGCCCTAACTATATGGGCCTGGCCCATAGGGACCAACTCACTCAAGACTGACAGTATGATGTGAAATACTCTTTTCTCTTGCTTGTTATCTATAAATGTATGTATGTTATAGATATTTTCCCCCCCCCCTTGTAAATTGAAGAGTCAACAGGCAGAGTTGAAAATGGTGAGTAAGATCTAACTCAGAGGGTCAGTTTTCTTTCTGGCAGGCCATTTCATTAGAGAAATCTTTGTAACAAGCCCTCTCTCATCACCGCTTGCTTCTCCAAGTCCTTAATTCCACAAAACACTAGAAGTCGGATTATAGTCCAGGAACCACATTTGAAAAACGACACCTCCAGATAACCAGTAAAACACTTCTATTTGTATTTATTTGTTTTGAAGTCTGCAGGAATTTTGCCACTGACTCCAGTGAAAACGAGACTGGACACTCTGCCTATTCTCTTTGACTGCATAGTGAGACCTCTACCTTCTGAAATGCAATTTCATTCACTGAACTGGTGGGGATAGTGGTGAAAAAGAGAAAAGGTCCAGGAAAATTCCACCTGAGTCTCGAGTAAAATATAACCATAACATCCACATATCAAGTCTCTGCACTCACGGCCTGGTCAATACCAAACAAATAAAGCTCCAGTGTGCTGCCTAGTATTTTCACTGGATGTCTTTCCTCCCCTTCCTGCCCAGCCCCCATCAACAAAGAAGGGAATAATCAGCTTCAGTTGCTTTCCACCATAAAAATGACACTGAGACACACCTCAATAAAGAGGAGGAAATTAATAAAATCCTTTAAAAAACCTCAAGCAGATTTTCACCCCCAAATGGAAGAAACTCTAGAGACTCTATGAAATCCTCTTGAAACTTTGCTATTGCCATTGATTTTTTGTGTGTGGAAGGCAGTCAGATATTGTGGTGATGGGTGCCCGTATAAAACTCTAAGATAGAACAATGGGTTCCAGTTGCTTTGGGGCTCACTGTATTATATTTAATATGTGGTTAGTATTGTTTAAAAGCATGTGTCCTTCTATAACTTTTCTTGGGCATTGAAAATAATCCAAGGTTATTACAGATACCCAGATCAGGGCCTTGCCCTAAAGACAAACACCTTTTTTTTTTTTTTTTTTTTAAATCCTTTGCTGACCAGAAGTCTCACTTCTGCCCATCCAAACACATAGCTAGTCAAATGCCAAATGAATTTCCAGTATACTATCCGAACACACTCTCCCCTTGCTAGTGTTCTTTCTCACTCTGGCTCCCAAGCTGGCTGGCTGAACTCTCCCTGAACCCAGGGCAGGATCTGGGGAAGATGAGGGAAGTAGCTCACTCCCCTGATCCTGGGGTCAGTCAAGAATTTGACCAAGGATTAAGAATCTGCATTTAACTGCTACATCCTGTGCTGATGAAGAATAAAACAAGGTTGGTGTGGGCTCCTGTCTTCTTGAATCTAAGAAAAGAATTTTTGACACAAATCTAAACAGTAAGTTCTCACAATACATTGAATTAAGTGATAAACTTGCTTATTGTTATCTCTGGAGGCTGAGATCTGAGTCTGTGACTCTTATATGACACTGACTCCTCTCCTCCATTGCTAGCTGCTAAATTGCACTAATAGGCAGCTAAAACACATACATGTATGCTCAATATTCCTTTTCCATGCAAGCAATGGCTTAATAGATGTGTGATTTCAAATGTAAGGGGGAGTGGTTCACAAGACAATCTTTTTGTATTAAAATATGGTCCATATTATGCAAAACTTTGCAAAACCCTGCTTTGCAATTCACATTTATAGCACTATAATGTTGTTGATCTTCATTCAGGACAGGAATAGAAACAGAATACCAGGAATGTTTCATTTTAGTATTAATATGTCAATACCAAGGTGGGGGATGAAGATCAGGGAAGCTTGCATAGCAATAATTTGCAGTGTACCTTTCTCTAGCTATCATTTATTTTCATGAGCACTAAAATTCATCCTATGCAGGTTCCTTCTCCCTCTACTTCAATATTTTTTAAAAACACATATTTTTCTCACTTTATGGATTTGTCATTCAACATGCTCCCTTTCCTCCCCATTAATTAGTCTTACATGTGAAGTTTATGGATCCTACAAAATTTGTTGTTCACATGATGCTGCTAATAATGTGTAAATCCCTCAGCCTTTGGGGGGTGTGTGTGTGTATATATATATGTGTGTGTATATGTGTATATATACACACACATATAAATTGGCTTATTTTATATGGTAAACTCTGGAAATTTAGAATTTTAGTTCTGGCCATTGGTCAACAGATGAGCACAAGTCTAAGCAAGGCCATCAAATATTTGCGGTTATTTGACCTAATTTTTGCATTGTGGAAAAAGACTGAAATGTTGACAGACCTATGGGATAAATTCATCCCTGGCGCGTAACTCCACTGATATTGCCTGATATAGCTCCACTTATGTCAGGGAGTGATTCCAAAGGTGAATCTGGCCCTCATATCATGAGGTTTCTTAAACTAGTGACATGCTGTTGCACTTGTAGTACTCTCTTCTCACATTCCTACCTGATTTTATCTTAGCTTTCAGCCATGTTTTTAGACATTCCTGATGAACAAACTGTAGGGTTCCTACGCACCCACATGGTTCTACCAGTGGATTTGTTAAAGAGCCCCCAGCAATCTGACATATTCGGCATTGGTCTCCTTCCTCTTCTGAGTCTTCGGCCAGTAGACTAAAGACACAATAGAACAAATCAGAAGTATTCTTTCACCAAACTCTACAGTCTAACGTTAGAATTAATTTATACTTTAATTAACATGTTTTGGAGGGGGGGTTAAAGAGGCTTCCCTAAACATCTTTCAATATGTCTGTGATCTGAACAAATAATATCCAATGGGTTGCAATCACTATTCACTGTCAAACTTAAGATGTACGGGGGGGGAGGAAATCTTGTGGTTTCTAAATCCTTGGGTTTTTTTTTTTTTAAATATTTGAATCCATGATTGACAGTGTACAGCTCAGAAACTACAGCCACGGGTTTTTATACAAGAACCACAATGTTTTGCACTCAACCCCTGCAGAACCAGTTAGGGTGTGGTAGCTAATGCATACTGCCTTATTTGCAAAGCTGTGCTGTGTTGAAATCAAGGAAACAAACGGAATATAATTTTTTTTTAAAGGGAAATATATTTTAACTAGAAGGAAAAGGACCAAAACAGTGTATAGGGATGAGAGGACATTTTAATGACTCCCTAATTACAAACAATGGAGAAAAATGTGATTTAATTTTTTTTAACTAAACTACAATCAACACTTCTTGCATGCATCAAAATGACCAGAAAGGATTCATGTTCAAGGACTAAAATTCTAAACAACAAAACAACTGAGAACTGGATTGATTTTAGTTAAACTTGGCAAACTCATCATAAACAAAAAGAAAAGGAGTACTTGTGGCACCTTAGAGACTAACCAATTTATTTGAGCATAAGCTTTCGTGAGCTACAGCTCACTTCATCGGGTGCATACTGTGGAAACTGCAGAAGACATTTATATACACAGAGACCATGAAACAATACCTCCTCCCACCCCACTCTCCTGCTGGTAATAAGCATATCTAAAGTGATCACTCTCCTTACAATGTGTATGATAATCAAGTTGGGCCATTTCCAGCACAAATCCAGGTTTTCTCACCCCCCCCCGCCCCAAAACACACACACACAAACTCACTCTCCTGCTGGTAATAGCTCATCCAAACTGACCACTCTCCTTACAATGTGTATGATAATCAAGGTGGGCCATTTCCAGCATAAATCCAAGTTTAACCAGAACGTCTGGGGGGGGGGGGTAGGAAAAAACAAGGGGAAATAGGCTACCTTGCATAATGACTTAGCCACTCCCAGTCTCTATTTAAGCCTAAATTAATAGTATCCAATTTGCAAATGAATTCCAATTCAGCAGTTTCTCGCTGGAGTCTGGATTTGAAGTTTTTTTGTTGTAAGATAGCGACCTTCATGTCTGTAATTGCGTGACCAGAGAGATTGAAGTGTTCTCCGACTGGTTTATGAATGTTATAATTCTTGACATCTGATTTGTGTCCATTTATTCTTTTACGTAGAGACTGTCCAGTTTGACCAATGTACATGGCAGAGGGGCATTGCTGGCACATGATGGCATATATCACATTGGTGGATGTGCAGGTGAATGAGCCTCTGATAGTGTGGCTGATGTTATTAGGCCCTGAGATGGTGTCCCCTGAATAGATATGTGGGCACAGTTGGCAACGGGCTTTGTTGCAAGGATAGATTCCTGGGTTAGTGGTTCTGTTGTGTGGTATGTGGTTGTTGGTGAGTATTTGCTTCAGGTTGGGGGGGCTGTCTGTAGGCAAGGACTGGCCTGTCTCCCAAGATTTGTGAGAGTGTTGGGTCATCCTTCAGGATAGGTTGTAGATCCTTAATAATGCGTTGGAGGGGTTTTAGTTGGGGGCTGAAGGTGACGGCTAGTGGCGTTCTGTTATTTTCTTTGTTAGGCCTGTCCTGTAGTAGGTGACTTCTGGGAACTCTTCTGGCTCTATCGATCTGTTTCTTCACTTCCGCAGGTGGGTATTATAGTTGTAAGAATGCTTGATAGAGATCTTGTAGGTGTTTGTCTCTGTTTGAGGGGTTGGAGCAAATGCGGTTGTATCGCAGAGCTTGGCTGTAGACAATGGATCGTGTGGTGTGGTCAGGGTGAAAGCTGGAGGCATGTAGGTAGGAATAGCGGTCAGTAGGTTTCCGGTATAGGGTGGTGTTTATGTGACCATTGTTTATTAGCACTGTAGTGTCCAGGAAGTGGATCTCTTGTGTGGACTGGACCAGGCTGAGGTTGATGGTGGGATGGAAATTGTTGAAATCATGGTGGAATTCCTCAAGGGCTTCTTTTCCATGGGTCCAGATGATGAAGATGTCATCAATATAGCGCAAGTAGAGTAGGGGCGTTAGGGGACGAGAGCAGAGGAAGCGTTGTTCTAAATCAGCCATAAAAATGTTGGCATACTGTGGGGCCATGCGGGTACCCATAGCAGTGCCGCTGATCTGAAGGTATACATTGTCCCCAAATGTAAAATAGTTATGGGTAAGGACAAAGTCACAAAGTTCAGCCACCAGGTTAGCTGTGACATTATCGGGGATAGTGTTCTTGATGGCTTGTAGTCCATCTTTGTGTGGAATGTTGATGTAGAGGGATTCTACATCCATAGTGGCCAGGATGGTGTTCTCTGGAAGATCACCGATGGACTGTAGTTTCCTCGGGAAGTCAGTGGTGTCTCGAATGTAGCTGGGAGTGCTGGTAGCGTAGGGCCTGAGGAGGGAGTCTACATAGCCAGACAATCCTGCTGTCAGGGTGCCAATGCCTGAGATGATGGGGCGCCCAGGATTTCCAGGTTTATGGATCTTGGGTAGTAGATAGAATATCCCAGGTTGGGGTTCCAGGGGTGTGTCTGTGCGGATTTGATCCTGTGCTTTTTCAGGAAGTTTCTTGAGCAAATGCTGTAGTTGCTTTTGGTAACTCTCAGTGGGATCATAGGGTAATGGCTTGTAGAAAGTGGTGTTGGAGAGCTGCCGAGCAGCCTCTTGCAAGAGAGTGAGTTTGTGTGGGGGGGGCGGAGGGTGAGAAAACCTGGATTTGTGCTGGAAATGGCCCAACTTGATGATCATACACATTGTAAGGAGAGTGATCACTTTAGATATGCTATTACCAGCAGGAGAGTGGGGTGGGAGGAGGTATTGTTTCATGGTCTCTGTGTATATAATGTCTTCTGCAGTTTCCACAGTATGCATCCGATGAAGTGAGCTGTAGCTCACGAAAGCTTATGCTCAAATAAATTGGTTAGTCTCTAAGGTGCCACAAGTACTCCTTTTCTTTTTGCGAATACAGACTAACACGGCTGTTACTCTGAAACTCATCATAAACAAATTTTCTGAAGGTGAAAAAGCAACTCAAGAAATACCCCTGCTTTCCTTTTATGGTGATAAAACATGAGACCCTATAGAGTTATATACAGCATTTTAGACACCTGTATAACTTTAGAAAACTGGACAGTCCTCAGGTATACATCCTTTGGTGATGATTGGACAGATTGAGACAGTAGGAGAAGCTTCTATCCCTAGGACTCCCACTTCCTTCCTAGCCTGCCCTTCCAACATGATTCATCTCCCTCTGCTACTAGTTTTCTAGCAATCCCCTGGGTTAAGAGCTTGCAGGGAGACAGCAGATGGTATTAGGACATCAAGCAAGCATATGAAAGTGGCAGTGCAGATATCTGGGGCTGTGTAGCAGGGGGAGTCACCCTGCTCTGGCCCTGAAGGGGTTAAAACAGCCCTGGGGAGCCAACAGTACACGCAGCCCTGGAGAGGGCTGGGAAAAGCTGAGTGAGTAGCTGACCACAGGTGCGGCCAGCTCAATCAGGGCCTTATAAGAGGGCTGTGGGCCAGAAGCAAAGGAGTCTCACTCTAGGCCTGGAGTGGGAAGGGCTAGCTGCTTGGGGGCAAGGTACCTGGAGCAGAGCCGTGCCGTGCTGTGCCATGCCAGGGAAAGGCAAAGGGAAAGGGAGCTGAGGTACTCCAACCCCAAGCTGAAGGCCTTGCTGAAGGCCAGGAAAGGTACTGGGTCTACAGAGGTGTAGCCTGGGAATAGGCAGAGGCAGCTGGTCCTACGCCCCTTGCCAATGATGAGTGGCCATTACAGACTGCAGTCTGCCCCAGTGAGCAGGGGCTAGATAATGACTGGCAGTAGCCACTGAGGCAAGGTGGGTTTAGAGGTTGGGGGTTCCCCTGGGAGGGGAGACCTAGAGTGTGGGAGCATTGCCAGGGGGCAGGACACCAAGGTAAAGGGGCACCGGTGTCTGGGAGGGACATGGATGCCAGCGGCAGGCGAGACACCAGCCTGCAGAGGGCGCTCTGAAGGCTGGAAAGAGCTAATTCCTGAGACAACCAGCAGGAGGTGCCGCGCCAGTGAATCTTCGCTTCGCCACAGGCCGGTAGCTGTAAGGAAGTGGGTGAAAAAGCCAGAGTCTGTTACAGCCTACTTGGTGGGTGAGGTTTTTTGTAAAGGGGGTGGGGAATTAAGAAGAGGACATGTTGGGCTAAGTATTCTAAGGGTTAACACCTTTTGAAATAAAGCATCTTTGTTCTTCTACGTGTCCAGTTTACATTCTGGTACTACTGTATGACTCAGAGCTATGTCACTTCTGTTAAGTGCAAAAACTGAATATGTGGCCAGTTGGTTTATGTTCTAGGGGAGTGGAAAGATGGGATGGAGAGGCACATTTTCATGAAAACATCTTTGTTCTTAATTGTTGAAATGACTGCTTGAGAAAAAGAGCAGCTTGCTGATTACAGTCAGCAGCAGGAAACCCAGAGTTGACCAATATGCCTGTATCAGAAAGTCTTTTCAGCCAAGGAAATTACAGTTTTAGGGAAGAAAGTGGAGAAACTGGGTCAGCTAACAAGTTTTTAGAACAGACAATCCTCTTAACTTCCTTAGCATCTGTATGGATAGCTTCTTTTTATCTATATTCCTTCCATAACCAAAAACTTGGTCTAAAAGAGATTAAGGATGGCTATGATACCCTAAAAAGCAAAAAAATAATAAGCTTAGCCACCTCTTAACTGTATCCTAATGCCCACATAGCATACTTCCACTGACAGTGACAGACTCCAGATCATCCAAAGGAATTTACTTCTGCCTTCAACTGATAAAGAAACATACTGCAAAGAACATATTCATCTCCTCCACAGTATTACACAAACCTTAATTACAACCTCAGCAACATTAGCAAATATTCAGGGTTGACACAAGGTAAGTGTCGTGTGTCTGTGGGAGAAGCATCAGGATGCAATCTATTTTGTAGTAGTGAAATGGCAGTTCTCTTCAACAGCCTGTGTTCCACTGGAAACAATAAGTATGGCCATTTTTACTAGTGGCGCATATGTGTGCATGCGCACACATGCCCTACTAAAACTAAAAGCAGCTTCAATGTCACTGTAAGTTATGAAAACTGGCAAGCATTTGAGTAACGGAAAATTGTAACTATAATGGGCAATATGTGGGGGGGGGGAAAGGGGTTACGACCTAATTCTTCACCTGTGCACACAAAGGTAGCTGGCAATGAGTTTTAATGATATGGAAATTTTGAAAGATTATAAAATCCAGCCATTTGTTACCAAAGGGGATCCAAAAGGTCAAACACTGGGCAACCTTAATATAAACAAATACAAATATAATATTGAATTCCACAGAGCTCTCCATTTAGCTATAGAACTGCGTGTTAATATGAAATCATGGATGTGTGACCTGTAGAATTACACTGTTATGAGTTAAGCTAAGCCTCATTAAAATTGGGGTATGCAACTGCCATCCTTCATTTAAGATTGCTGTAAGAAATAGTCAGATCCTTTTATGAAACAATAAGTCTCGACCCCAAACAGAAGTGCATGTCACTGCCCAAAACACAGGCACAAGCACATGTGAGGTTGCTCGGGAATTTGAACTAAATGGGTGGAGGGGGGCTTCCCAGGGACTGTTTTAGTAAAGTGGTGTGTATGTATGAGAGAGAGGCAGGAGAAACTCCAGGGAAGAGGAAGAAAGCCAGGTGCTGCCTGAACAAGCACAGAGTATGGCCCTGAGGAAAACCTATTGAAAGAGCTTTTAGGCTGAATGGGCTTGGAGCTACGAGCAAAGAAAATATCGCCAGTTGTTTGTTTTTTCCTTCTGTGTTCAGGGAAACAGGACTTGGATGTTCTTTGGAAGTAAAAAGGATTGCTTCAAAGGTACCTGCCTCCGTCATCAATTTCTCCTCCCAATGGAAACAACCCAAAGGGCCTCAAACTTTGGCTAATTGCTCATGTCAAAAGGGTAACAATATGTATTTCTCACCTCTCCTGCAGTTTCTTAAGCTTCTCTGGGTCTGCATGTTTGTTTATTTCCTTTGCACTTGTGGTATCACATGCTGTCATGCTGCTCATAGCACTACTTTGATTTTGTAAATCAGACACTGCCAGCAAAGCAAGTGGTAATTGATCATGTAATGTGCCAGCCATGTGAAGGTGGGCTGTGAAATTTGTTTGAAACAAAGATGGGTTGGAAGAATCTATAGATAAAAAAGAACTATGTGAATTTAGTAAGTTCTCTTCATCATGTAAGGCAGCATTTGGAGATGTGCTCTTTAAACCATTATCTATACTATCATCCAGTAGGCTATTATCTTCAGGTGTACTGACTATAGGGGATGAAGATTCATAACTTTCTGCAGCAGAAAAAGAATCTCTACTTCTTATAGGAGACAAGGGTCTACGAACATTAAACCTTGAACTTCCATCCAAATCCAATACTTGAGATGATACAGTTGTCAAGCTCAAATCTGTTGAGACTTCAGCTCTAGGTGCAGATTGTATTAATGATCTTGGAGTATTATATGCAGAATACAATAATGGTCTATGAACTGTTGACCTTGCAGAAGTAAGGAGATCAGTATAACGCCTCTGATTGCTTTCACAGGCTTGCAATTCTCTGTTATAAATATTGACACTAGGCCTATCTATAGAGCTAATGTCATTAAGAGTCTCAGCAATAGGAGCGCTGCCTGGTCTGCTTTCAGCTCGTGAGCTTCTTGAGCTAAATAATGGAGTTTCATTTTCATTTTTATTGCAATCAGCACCTTCAGAAGAATTCCCATCTGGAGTGTAAGACTTTCCATAGTCACTAGAGTTTCTTCGCCTTAATGAAGACTGTTCAACAGCTGTGTCCATTACATTGTGTTGTCTTAATGGTCCATGAGAAGATTCAACTCTTCTTGATGAAATGCTTCTATCGTATCCAGCTTCTTCAGAGTTACATTGTTCATCTTGTGCCAAGGATGTTCCACTAAATTTGCTAATTTGTTCTAGAGGAGTAGGAGAGTGATTTAGATTGAAAGAAAGGAATTCGTTCTCTAATATATCCTCTTTAGTATCATTTTCTTCATAGGAATCTTCCATGTTTAAGCAACGCAATGAATAAAAGTTTTCATCTCTAAACCTCAAAGGGGCCTTTTTAGTGGGTATAAGAGATGGACCATGTGACTCATTTGAGACAAAGGAACCATGAGCTCCCTGTAAGATAGATGCACATGATAGAGTTGGAGACTGCTGAGCCTGTGGAAGAATGCTTCCTATTTTGCTATCTTTGGCTAGACCTTTACGATCAAGATTTAGCTTAGAGGAATGGATTAAATTCCTTCTCTCTTGAGATCTCTTCTTGTTCGTGAGCGTAGTTTCATTTGTCAATCCAAGATCTGCAGTGAAAACAAAATCAACTTTCAGCATTTGATCCTTTTTGTTTCTAGTGCCTAACACATGCTCTAAATGGCGATTTCTTACTACTGCTGTTCTGGTATTGATGTTATGACATATTCAATTATCGGTAACTGCAGTTCTAGTGCACTTTAACACAATTAGTAGACTTTATTCATAAACTCTTCTAGGGTTCAGACAAGAAGTCAATATTACTTTGCTCTCTGGATACCTCTAAGACCACATAAAGGAAATTCATATATCATGCTAAATGGTGCACTGGCACTTCTAGAGGTTCAATTAACACGTCTCCTTCCCAGCATAAATATTATCCCACCTACTACTTGCATTCAATGTGTAGTTCCAGAAGGAACTGCCCTTTTGTGATCAACAGAAATTATCACAATGTTTTTAGATTTTTTTTTCTGTTCAAAATTTGTAGTAATACTTATTATTTGCAAATAGCATCATAGCACCTCTGTCTCAGGCTTTCAAAACTCTTCACAAACTGAGTAGGTATTATCCATGTTTTACAAATGGAAAAAGGATACAGAGATGAAATGACATGCCCAAAGTCATACAGCTTATCAGCAATAGATACGCAAACAGATTCTCTGTCACCCATTCTAACCACCAAATAATACTCCTTCCCACGTGATTTGTACTGTTGGTAAAAGGGGTCAGAATGACATCCCTGAAATCTGTGCTCATTAGTGACTGTATCCTAAAGGATCACCCACCTGTAGGGAGTTCATTCTCCAAGACCCATCTAATTCTTGGTTGCTAAGTGCAATATAAAATGCCAGTTGTGGTCATAGCATTGTTTCTAACATGGATGCCTAGAAACAGGACTGAGACATGCTGATTTCACAAAGACCACTGAACAGCAATCAATCACTTTTAGTCACCATTAATCTAGCATGAATGAGAATCAAGGACCAAGACCTGAAAAAGATGTCTGATATAGCCTGTCCTCCATTGCAGTATCCAAAAGAGCCAATTTAGTTTCTCTAGAAGAGGGCAGACCACCAGTCATAGGGGGAAGGCATCCTTTGTCAAAACTTTCCAAGTATGAATAAAAAGTGAGTAAGAAAATGGAACTAGGTCCTGTGTCTATTGTAACATCTTCTCACATTACATGAGTGTGTTAGGGAATGAGCAAGGAACCGCTATTAAGGGCACTGTCTAATAAAAGTGCATACGCTTACCACTGCTTCCTCTCTCTAAATTACAAGCAACTTCTTCCTGAGAAGTGCTCCTACAATTCCCATTGCCTTCAACAGGAGAACACAGATGCATCCAAGGCATCTGTGGTTTTTATCTATGACCATATGCTTTTTATTTCTTTTATCACAGCACACAATATAGACTCAGGGAGAGCAATTGCTTTTAGAGGAGGGAAAACAGATTTGTGTTCACCTCAGACTTTTCACAGATCACTAGATTCATAGATCTTAAGGTCAGAAGGGACCATTATGATCATCTAGTCTGACCTCCTGCACAATGCAGGCCACAGAATCTCTCTCACCCACCCACTCCTGCAATAAACCTCTCACCTATGTCTGAGCTATTGAAGTCCTCAAATCATGGTTTAAAGACTTCAAGGTGCAGAGAATCCTCTAGTAAGTGATCCGTGCCCCATGCTGCAGAGGAAGGCGAAAACCCCCCAGGGCATCTTCCAATCTGCCCTGGAGGAAAATTCCTTCCCGACCCCAAATATGGTGATCAGCTGAACCCTGAGCATGTGGGCAAGATTCACCAGCCAGATACCCAGGAAAGAATTCTCTGTAGTAACTCAGATCCCACCCCATCTAACATCCCATCACAGGCCATTGGGCGTATTTACCATGAATAGTTAAAGATCAAGATCACGTTATACCATCTCCTCCATAAACTTATCAAGTTTAATCTTGAAGCCAGATAGGTCTTTTGCCCCCACTGCTTCCCTTGGAAGGCTGTTCCAGAATTTCACTCCTCTGATGGTTAGAAACCTTCGTCTAATTTCAAGTCTAAACTTCCCGATGGCCAGTTTTATATCCATTTGTTCTTGTGTCCACATTGGTACTGAGCTTAAATAATTCCTCTCCCTCTCTGGTATTTATCCCTCTGATATATTTATAGAGAGCAATCCTCTCTCCCCATAGCCTTCTTTTGGTTAGGCTAAACAAGCCAAGCTCCTTGAGTCTCCTTTCATAAGACAGGTTTTCCATTCCTCGGATCATCCTAGTAGCCCTTCTCTGTACCTGTTCCAGTTTGAATTCATCCTTCTTAAACATGGGAGACCAGAACTGCACACAGTATTCCAGGTGAGGTCTCACCAGTGCCTTGTATAATGGTACTAACACCTCCTTATTTCTACTGGAAATACCTCACCTGATGCATCCCAAGACCGCGTTAGCTTTTTTCACAGCCATATCACATTGGCAGCTCATAGTCATCCTGTGGTCAACCAATACTCCAAGGTCCTTCTCCTCCTCCGTTACTTCTAATTGATGCATCCCCAACTTATAACTAAAATTCTTTTTATTAATCCCTGTCAGGGTTCCTTCCCCACTCTGAACTCTAGGGTACAGATGTGGGACCCACATGAAAGACCCCCAAAGCTTATTCTAACTAGCTTAGGTTAAAAACTTCCCTAAGGTACAAACTTTGCCTTGGCCTTGAACAGTATGCTGCCACCACCAAGTGTTTTAAACAAAGAACAGGGAAAGAGACCACTTCGAGATGTCTTTTCCCCAAAATATCCCCGCAAGCCCTATACGTCCTTTCCTGGGGAAGTCTTGATAATAATCGTCACCAATTTGTACAGGTGAACACAGACCCAAACCCTTGGATCTTAAGAACAATGAAAAAGCAATCAGGTTCTTAAAAGAAGAATTTTAATTAAAGAAAAGGTAAAAGAATCACCTCTGTAAAATCAGGATGGAAAATACTTTACAGGGTATTCACATTCAAAACACAGAGGATCCCCCCTCTGGGCAAAACCTTAACGATACAGAAAACGGAATAAACCTCCCTCTTAACACAGGGAAAATTCACATAAACTAATCTACTTTGCCTGGCTTACCTATACGGTTGCAAAATTGGAGACTTGGATTAGGATGGGTTGGAGAAAATGGATTTCTGTCTGGCCTCTCTCAGTCCCAAGAGAGAACAAAAGGTAAACAAACAGCACAAACAAAAGCCTTTCTCCCCCCTGCCAAGATTTGAAAGTATCTTGTTCACTTATTGGTCTTTTGGGTCAAGTGCCAGCCAGTTTAACTGAGCTTCTTAACCCTTTACAGGTAACAAGATGTTGCCTCTGGCGAGGAGGGATTTTATAGTACTGTATACAGAAAGGTGCTTAACCTTCCCTTCACCCACAGATAGGGTGAAACACCGGCTGTGATTTCTTCCTGGAGCTCTAGGAGAAAACAGTTAAGACACATGCATCTCTAAATATACTACTAACTGTATAAAGACTAACAATATTTCCGACATCTTAAGGACGATTTGGACCAGTTTATTCGGGAAACTTTCATGGGAGAGTGCATCAGCCACTTTGTTAGAAGCTCCTGAAATGTGTTGTATGTTGAAATCAAAATCTTGGAGAGCTAAACTCCACCGAAGAAGTTTTTTTGTTATTTCCCTTGGCGGTATGAAGCCACTGTAGCGCGCATGGTCGATTTGCAGGTGGAAACGCCATCCCCAAACGTATGGGCGTAGCTTTTCCAGAGCGTAGACAATGGCGTAACATTCCTTTTCAGTGATTTGACCAGTGGCTTTCCCTCTCAAGATAGCTTCTTGCTGAAAGACACAACAGGATGAAACTCTGCTCCCACACCACGCTCGGACGCATCTGTGGCTACTAGGAACAGTTTGTCAAAGTCTGGAGCCCTTAGCACAGGGTCAGACATGAGTGTTGCTTTAAGCTGGTTAAAGGCCTTCTGACGCTCTTCGGTCCACTGAACTGCATTTGGCTGTTTCTGTTTGGTTAGGTCTGTCAGTGGGGCAGCAATTTGGCTGTATTGCAGTACAAATTGCCTGTAATATCCGGCCAAGCCTAAGAAGGATTGGACCTGTTTCTTTGACTTTGGGACAGGCCACTTTTGAATAGCATCCACTTTGGCCTGTAGGGGGTTGATAGTTCCTTGACCCTCCTGGTGTCCAAGGTAAGTCACTCTGTTTAGCCCTATTTGATGCGTCTTAGCCTTAACAGTTAGTCCTGCCTCCCTTATGCGCTCAAAGACTTTTGTAGACGTTCCAGGTGTTCTGCCCAGCAATCCAAAAATATGGCCACATCTTCAAGGTAGGCGACTGTAGATGGTCTCCCAGTGGGATTGGGAGAATATGCAAGTTTTTTGGAAGGTGGCGGGTGCATTCCGCAGCCTGAAAGGGAGCACATTAAATTCATACAGCCCGACCTGTGTGGTGAAGGCTGACCTTTCCTTAGCAGATTCATCTAGTGGTACCTGCCAGTACCCCTTGGTTGAGTCCAAGGTAGAGATGAACTGGGCCCGTCCCAGTTTCTCTAATAGTTCATCTGTGCGTGGCATTGGATAGTTGTCTGGGTGAGTTACAGCATTTAGCTTACGGTAGTCCACGCAAACACGTATCTCCCCATCTGGTTTGGGAACTAGAATCACTGGAGATGTCCA
This sequence comes from Natator depressus, assembly GCF_965152275.1. NCBI lineage: Eukaryota > Metazoa > Chordata > Testudines > Cheloniidae > Natator > Natator depressus. The sequence goes on from NC_134260.1 coordinate 6,525,251, forward strand.
TGCACTGTGGGAGGGGTGGATTACACCCATTTGTAACATACCCTGGATCTTCCGTTCTGTAGCAGTTTTAGCTTGAGGAGACACCCGGTAAGGTTGGGCTCTAATTGTGTGAGCATTACCTGTGTCAGTGGAGTGGTATGCCCGTTCAGTCAGTCCTGGGGTGGCTGAGAATGTCGGCGTGTAGGTAGCACACAGCTCCTGGATCTGCTGTCGCTGCATACGCCCAAGGGTCATGGAGAGGTTCACCTCTTCCACGCCACCAGCACTTTTCCCTTCGTAGTAGACACCTTCAGGCCACTCAGTGTCGTCTCCTCCCTGGGCTGTAAACTGACAAACCTTTAATTCTCTGGAATAAAAGGGCTTTAGAGAATTAATATGGTACACCTTAGGCTTTTGGTTTGAGGTGGGGAATGCTATGAGATAATTAACAGCTCCCAGGCGCTCTTGGACCGTGAACGGACCTTCCCACAACGCTTCCATTTTATGGGCCTGAAGCACCTTTAAGACCATGACCTGGTCCCCTACTTTGAAGGAACGCTCTCTGGCATGTTTATCATACCAGGCTTTTTGCTCTTTTTGAGCATCCTTTAGGTTTTCTTTCGCAAGGGTTAAAGAGGTTCGGAGGGTGTTTTGTAGGTTGGTTACAAAGTCCAGAATGTTAGTTCCTGGAGAAAGTGTAAACCCCTCCCATTGCTGCTTCACCAACTGTAATGGCCCCTTAACCTCGTGGCCATATACAAGTTCAAATGGTGAAAACCCTAAACTGGGATGTGGTACAGCTCTGTAGGCAAAGAGCAACTGCTGCAACACTAGGTCCCAATCATTGGAGTGCTCATTTACGAATTTACGTATCATGGCCCCCAAAGTTCCATTAAACTTCTCCACCATGCCATTTGTTTGATGGTGGTAAGGGGTGGCAACCATGTGATTTACCCCATGAGCTTTCCAAAGGCTTTCCATAGTTCCTGCCAGGAAATTAGCTCCTGCATCTGTAAGGATGTCGGAGGGCCAACCTACCCTGGCAAAAATGTCTGTTAGTGCCTGGCACACACTTTTAGCCCTGGTGTTGCTTAGAGCTACTGCTTTCGGCCATCGGGTGGCAAAATCCATGAAAGTCAGTATGTGCTGCTTTCCTCTAGGTGTCTTTTTCAGAAAAGGACCCAGAATATCCACGGCTACTCGCTAAAATGGAACCTCAATGAGGGGAGTGGCTGGAAAGGGGCTTTGACCTGGTCTTGGGGTTTTCCCACTCTTTGGCATACCTCACAAGATCAGACATAGGCAAAAACATCCTTGCCCATTCCCTCCCAGTGGAATGACCTCCCCAAACGGTCTTTGGTCCTGTTCACCCCAGCATGGCCAGTAGGATGATCATGGGCTAAGCTCAAGAGCTTTTCCCAGTACTTAGTTGGAACTATCAACTGTCTCTGAAGATGCCAGTTTTCCTGGTGCCCACCAGAAAGAGTTTCCTTGTATAAAAGTCCTCTTTCTACAACAAACCAGGATTGATTAGAAGAGTTGAGAGGCGGTGGGTTGCTCCATGCCTCCATCCAAGCTCTCTGGATGCTTTCATCTGCTTCCTGTTCGGCCTGGAACTGTTCCCTTGATTCTGGAGACATCAGTTCCTCACTGGATTGTGGACCTGGGCTTGGTCCCTCTTGAAGCGATGCAGGTGATGGGGCTGTTTCCGTTGATGGTGAACCACTCTCCGCTGGTGCACTATGGGGTATTTCAGGCTCTGGCTGAGCCTCTTGTGTAGGGTCATCTGCTGCTGTTGCCAGTGCAGGCTCGGTGGTGCCCTCTGGTGTTGGAGCTGTAGACGGGGTTGCAAGCACTGGACTCAGTGCTGGCAATGGTTCTGGTGCTGGTTGCTTCACCAGTTTCAGTTTGGGGACTGGCTTTGGCTGGGTCTCTGGGACTGGATCCACTACGGCCGTTGCAATCGTTAGCAGGGGATCCGGTTTCACCACCTCCATCTGGGTCTCTGGTAACACAGACGGGGCCCTGGTGGAAGGCTCAGGAACAGGGATAGGTGTGAAAGCTTGCTTAGTCTGGCTGCAGGTGACCATTCCCACCCTCTTGGCCAGCTTTACCTGGTTGGCCAAGTCTTCCCCCAGCAGCATGGGAATGGGATGATAATCATAGACTGCAAAAGTCCACATCCCTGACCAGCCCTTGTACTGGACAGGCAACGTGGCTGGAGGCAAATCTAAAGAGTTGGACTTGAAGGGTTGAATCATCACTTGGGACTCTGGGTTGATTAAGTTGGGGTCCACTAAGGATTGATGGATGGCTGACACCTGCGCTCCAGTGTCCCTCCACGCTATAACCTTCTTCCCGCCCACACTCAGTTTCCCTTCACTCTAAGGGTATCTGAGAGGCATCTGGGCCTGAGGACCTTTGGTGTGACCCTGATGCAATGAACTGTAATCTGTTGGGGTTCTTGGGGCAGTTGGCCTTCACATGCCCCAGCTCATTACATTTAAAACATCGCCCAGTTGACTGGTCACTGGGGCGAGGTGAGTTGCTGGAGAATGGTGTGGTGGGACAATAAGGTGTCTGGGTTTTCCTTGGGATGTAGGTGGGGCCTTGGGTTGCTCCCTGTGATAGGGTTTTGTTTCAGGTTGCCCCTTCAGATATTCGCCCCAACCGCTACTAGTTGGTTTTTGGTTTGGGGTTTTTTAGTTTTGCCACCTCCACCCATTTGGCTCCAATCTCCCCCGCCTCGATTACAGTTTTGGGCTTCCCATCTAGGATGTACCTTTTTATTTCCTCAGGAACACCCTCTAAGAACTGCTCCATTGCATTAGGAAGGGCAACTCTTCTGGAGATTTAACACTTGCTCCTGATATCCAGGCATCCCAATGTTTCACAATGTGGTAGGCATGTCGGGTAAATGACACATCTGGTTTCCACCTTAGGGCTCTGAACCGCTGACAGGAATGCTTGGGTGTTAGCCCCATTCTGACTCTCGCCTGGGTTTTAAAAAGTTCATAACTGTTCATGTGTTCCTTAGGCACTTCAGCCGCGGCCTCAGCTCTACCATGTACTGGTCTGTAGAGATGCTGTACCCAAGGCAGGCCCTTTCAAAGTTTTCTAAGAAGGCCTCGGTATCATCGCCTGCCTTGTGGGTGGGGAACTTTCTGGGATGGGAAGCGGTACTTGGAGAAGGATTGCTAGGGTTGGTTGGTATATTCTGCTGAGCCCTTGCCTTCTCCATCTCCAGTGCATGCTTCCTCTCTCCTCCATAGCTCTCTTGTGAGCAGCTTCCTCTGTCTCCACCCTGGCTTTTTCTGCCTCCATATCCAAGCGCCTTAAGGCCATCTGTCTATCATGCTCTTTTTGTTTCCCTTCAGCTTCGAATCTGGCCAGCTCTAGTTTATTAGCTGCTTCACTGGTAGTCATTTTCCTGCTTTCTTGTACTTAACTATAGCTATACCCGAGAGTTGGGAGGGGGGGAGAAACTTGTGAATTTCCCTGAAGGAGGTTAACTACCCTGCCTTTAGGTAGAGAAAACTCCAGCTCAAAAAAGAAAAATCCCTTAGTTTTTTTTACAAACACCTCTGTCTCCAGGCAAATAGACAGAAAACCCTCTAGCTGATCTCAGCTTGAAAAAAAACCAAACCTCTTCAGGTCTGTGCTTTTGGTTCAAAATGATCCCACCCCTACCACCATGTCAGGGTTCCTTCCCCACTCTGAACTCTAGGGTACAGATGTGGGGACCCGCATGAAAGACCCCCTAAACTTATTCTAACTAGCTTAGATTAAACTTGATAAGTTACTGGAGGAGATGGCATGATGGGATATCATGATTTTGGCAATTAATTGATCTTTAAATATTCATGGTAAATAGGCCCAATGGCCTGTGATGGGATGTTAGATGGGGGGGATCTGAGTTACTACAGAGAATTCTTTCCTGGGTATCTGGCTGGTGAATCTTGCCCATATGCTCAGGGTTCAGCTGACTGCCATATTTGGGGTTGGGAAGAAATTTTCCTCCAGGGCAGATTGGAAGAGGCCCTGCAGGTTATTTGCCTTCCTCTGTAGCATGGGGCACAGGTCACTTGCTGGAGGATTCTCTGCACCTTGAAGTCTTTAAACCATGATTTGAGGACTTCAGTAAGCTCAGACATAGGTGAGAGGTTTATTGCAGGAGTGGGTGGGTGAGATTCTGTGGTCTGCATTGTGCAGGAGGTCAGACTAGATCATAATGGTTCCTTCTGACCTTAATATCTATGTATCTAAGTTTCCATTAGTATTTACTTCATTAAAAACACTAAAGAGGGCTCTATCCATATCCAAATTAGATCCCAGCAGTCTCTAGCACACCCCAAGCACTATCCCAGGGGATGCTCTAGTAGTTTTCTTCCCCAATGTGATTTTTGCCCAGACGGACTCTCTTATCCATTCCATCACTTCTTATTTCTTTACATTCTACCTCATCATTGATATACAATGCTACTCCACCACCTTTTACCTTTATTTCTGTCTTTCCTAAACAGCACATACCCTTCAATACCTGTAGTCCAGTCATGACTACTATTCCACCATGTTTCTGTTATCCCTATGAATATCTGGTTTCACTTCCTGCACCAGTAGCTCTAGTTCCTCCATTTTGTTACCTAGGCTCCTCGCATTGGTGTACAAACATCTTAATTTTTGCTGTTTGGCCTCGCTCACATTCTGTACCCGATTAGGCATGGACATGCTACAGCCAGTATGACCTATTAGACTGGTATCCACACTGCTCTTCCTCCTTATGTCCAGTTTCCTACCCACGGCTGTATCCTTTCTTATTTTGTTTTCTTCCGTCTTAATGTTAAAATCTGGCGTGGAGATTACCTGGACATCTCCCCCAAATTCCTAGTTTAAAGCTGTCATAAATATAAAGGGAAGGGTAAACGCCTTTAAATCCCTCCTGGCCAGAGAAGAACCCTTTCACCTGTAAAGGGTTAAGAAGCTAAGATAACCTCGCTGGCACCTGACCAAAATGACGAATGAGGAGACCAGATACTTTCAAAGCTGGAGGGGGTGGGGGGAACAAAGCGTTCTCTCTGTCTGTGTGATGTTTTTGCCGGGACCAGAGCAGGAATGCAGGTCAGAACTCCTGTAAAGAGTTAGTAAGCAATCTAGTTAGATATGCGTTACATTCTGTTTTGTTTAAATGGCTGATTTAAAATAAGTTGTGCTGAATGGAATGTATATTCCTGTTTTTGTATCTTTTTGTAACTTAAGGTTTTGCCTAGAGGGATTCTCTATGTTTTGAATCTGATTACCCTGTAAGGTATTTACCATCCTGATTTTAAGAGAGGTGATTCTTTTACTTTAATTAAAATTCTTCAAGAACCTGATTGCTTTTTCCTTGTTCTTAAGATCCAAGGGTTTGGGTCTGTGTTCACCTATGCAAATTGGCGAGGATTTTTATCAAGCCTTCCCCAGGAAAGGGGGGTGTAGTGCTTGGGGGATATTTTGGGGGGAGACGTTTCCAAGTGAGAACCTCCCCTGTTTTTGTGTAGTGCTTTTGGTGGTCGCAGCTTTTAACCTAAGCTGGTAAGAATAAGCTTAGGGGGGTCTTTCATGCAGGTCCCCACATCTGTACCCTAGAGTTCAGAGTGGGGAAGGAACCTTGACAAAAGCTCTCTTGATCAGTTGTGCCAGCCTGAATCCTAGAAGTCTATTTCCTTCCCTACTCAGATGAAGTCCATCCCGAGAGAACTGTTCTCTGTCCATGAATGCCTCCCAGTGGCCATACATCCCAAAGCCCTCCTTATAGCACCACTGCCTGACAGTGGAGTATTAACGCCTAGGCCTAGGGCGGCAAATTTGCAGGGGCGGCAAATTTTATAATAGCAGTCAGAGGCGGCTGCTTCCCCCGGTGCCGGTTTGCGCCCTCTGCCCCTGGCCCCGCCCCAACTCCGCCCCAGCCCTGCCCCCTCTCCTGAGCGCACCACGTTCCCCCCCGCCCTTCTCCCCTCCTTCGTGAACCTGTTTCGCGCACAAGCACTGGCAGGGAGCGGGGAGAAGCAGGACCCGGCAGCGCACTCAGGGGAGGAGGTGGAGTGGAGGCGAGCTGGGGCAGGGGTGGCAATTATTTCTGGGCCTAGGGGTGGCGAAATCATTAATCCGCCGCTGCTGCCTGAGCCATCTATTGATAGTCATAATCTTGTCACACCTTTGTTGCCCTTCTCTAGGAACAGGCAGAATCCCACTGAAGATCACCTGAGCCTCGATTTCCTTAAGAGTCTTCCCCAGCCTGGCATAGTCTCCCTAGATACGTTCCAGCGAGAATCTACCAGTATCATTTGTTCCCACATGAAGGACGATCAGTGGATTCTTTCCCGCTCCCTTTAGGATCCTCTTCAACCTCAGGTCCACATCCCGTATCTTAGCACTTGGTAGACAGCACACCCTTCTATTCTCTGGATCAGCTCTGGTTACAGGCCTGTCCATCCTTCTCAGTAAGGAGTCCCTGATCACGTAGACCTGCCTTTTCCTGGTGACGGTGCAATTCTCCGGTCTATCCCCTGCTCCCTCTGCCTGCAAGTTCTTTCCATTCCTATTCTCCCTTGTAATCCTCTTCAACCCATGCTGTATCCTCCTGGGGCTCATATTTGGTGTAGTCTCCATTGACTCTTCCCCTTTTCCTATATGATTAGCCGCCCTTCTCTTCTTCCTTGCCCTTCCACCTTCAGTGACCACCTGCTGAGCCCCTTCTTCATTTTCCAACTCTACAAACCTGTTCTTTAGCTCTATTTCTCCTTCCCTAGCCCATCTTTTCCTCTGCCTGGTTCTCTTAGTCACATGCTTCCACTGTCCATTTTCTTCACCCAGCAGTCTCTCCTCAGAGTTCTTCAGTCCTGCTTCCATCTGCAAGTCTGAGCTTTTCCCTTCAGCCGCCTCATGTCTTTGCTCCATAATCCACTCGAACCCCCTTCTAAACTCAACCAGACTTTCCACCTGCATCTCCAATCCTCGGATCTTTTCTTCCATCAGCTCTATCAGATGGCATTTCATGCAGACAAAACTCTTTCCAGGTAACCCCTCCAGGAACATGTACATACCACAGCTTCCACATCCAATCATCTTGATTGCGTCTTCCACTACTGAGGTCACTACCACTGCTGCCTCTGTATCTGTCATAGTCTTCCCACCTAAATCCTGTTAATCTGGGAGAAACAAACCACACCAAAACACCACCACCCACAGCAAAAACAAACTCCAAACAAGCACCACAATACAAACGCCCCTTTCAAACCCCTCTGTTTACAACTCTGTTTGCTGGCTCCTGTGCTGCTGCAGCTGTCTAGGTTGTATCTGCCTCTTCTTACCATGTTCTACAATTAAGAAGAATAACATGGGAAGAAGAGGTGATACAAAGCACCTGATGGGCAAAATTCTGATATCCTATCATAAAGGTATTGGTGAAAGGTGTGGTGGTAATGAAGTTGTTTGATTAAATTGACCCAACAGTGAGAGGAGAGGGACAGAGAGAGAGAGAGAGAGGCTAGGCCTACAAACAGGACAAAGCTAATACCTCCCAAATTCTAATGAGAGAGTAGCTGTGAGAGTGACTTCTTCTGGGGCTTTGGGCAAGTCACTTAGGTCAATATTTTAAAAAATAACTTCTTTTTTTGGATGTCTCCATTTTTGAGTGCTCAGCTACAGACGTCTATGGACTGATGTTCAGAGTTGCTAAGCATGAGTAGCTGCCATTGACATCAACTATTTAAAAAAGTAAAAAAAAAAAAAAAACCTGAGGCATACAAAATTAGTGCACTTTTGAAAATGTGGACATTAACATATCTGCCTTGTATTTACCCAATTTCCTAGGGATAGGGAGTTGTGAGGATTAATCACCTTAAAATTTTTAAGCACTTTGATAAGCACTAATGATACTTTATTTTTTAGTCTCTTTGGAATATGACTTTTCTACAGATCACCAGATAATAAACCTAGGATATTTATATGTTTGAATGTTAAGTCAATTCTCTGACTTTTTACTGAACAGATATTCTTTGTTTATTACATATAGTAACCATTTAAGGTGTTAAAATGTGTAATATATAGTACAGAATATACGCTGCTCGAGTGGGACATTTCTCGTAAGGACAGCAAGATGAACGCGTGGCTCCACAGATGATGTTGACAGGAGGGCTTTTGTCTTCCTCAACTGTGGGATGTTCCAGGAAGGAGGACTTCTGGGAAGTTATGGGGCCCCTGTGACTAAGAAGGAGAACAGCATCTTCACACACAACTCACCAACATAGTGCGTACTGCAACCTGGCCTGAACCTGATAGGATCCAACTACAAGTGTCAGGTCTGGGTCAGCTGGAAGAGCAACCGACGCTTGGATCAGGTCAGCTCTCCTCCTCCTGCCCATGGGGTTGGTGCAGCAGTGGCTTTGTGACCCGCTCTTGCCAGCTGCTGCCACTTTGCCTCACTATGTGTGCTGTGGAATGCATGTACTGAGACGTCACAGTGCCTCTCCCGCTGCAGCATACATAGCACAGCAGGGGGTAGTGGCTAGCAATAGGGCATGTAGCTGCTGCTGAGCCAAGCTGATTCCATAGGCAGGAGGAAACATTGGTGCTGACTCAGGAGAGAGGAGGGATGGGATGGGCTGGAAAATGACTCCGCTTTCTCAGGCTCGGGTCAGTTGAGTTTGGGACTGGGTCGGGTTTAAAAACTAGGCCCAAACAGACCTCTAGTAGTGAGCAGGACTTTAAGTTCAGTTCAAAGGGGGCAGCTGACAAAAGCCCATAAGTAGGTTTAAAAATGGTGACCTTAACAGAGGGTTAAATGTTGTGGGTGGGGAGGAATGGAAAATTACAATAGTCATTTGCACAGCAAGAGGGATAACAGTGGGGGAATCTGCTCAACATCTTAGATATTTATAGACAAAAGCAAGTAGTATGGGGAATGAACAGGAGGCACTGGAAGTAATACTACATAAACTAAATTATGACTTAATTGGCATCACAGAGACTTGGTGGGATAAATCTCATTACTGGAGTATTGGTATAGAGGGGCATAGCTTGTTCAGGAAGGACAGGCAGGGACAACAAGAAGCGGTGATGCATTATATATCAAGAATACAAATACTTGTTCTGAGGTCCAGAAGGAAGTAAGAGGCAGATTAGCTGGAAGTCTTTAGGGGAAGATAAAAGGAGCAGGGGGAACAGGGACAATGTCATGGTAGGGATCTGTTATAGATCACCAAATAAGAAGAGGAGGTGGAGGAGGCATTTCCAGAACAAATAACAGAAATATCCAAACATAAGATGGGGTAGTAATGAGGAACTTTAACTACCCAGCCATCTGTTGGAAAAGTAATATGGCCAAAAAAAAAAATCCCTTAAGTTCTTTGAATGTATTAATGACAACCTCTTTTTTTCAAAAGGTAGCAGAAGTAACCAGGGGGACAGCCATTTTAAACTTTATTCTGACCAACAGAAAGGATTTGGTTGTGAATCTGAAGGTTGAACGCAATTTTGGTTGAAAAAGATCATGAAGTGATAGATTTCATAATCCTAAGAAAAGGAAGGAATTAAGCAGCAGACCAATAGACCTCAAACAAGCAGACATGAACAAACTCAAAGAAGTGGTGGGTAAGGACTTATGGAAAGAAAAAATAAGGGAAAAAGAAGTTCAGGAAAGATGGCAGTTTCTTAGAGACAAGATTGAAGGCACAACAGCAAACTATCCTGATGCGAAGGAAAGATAGAAAGACTAGGAAGAGGCCAATATTGCTCCATCAGGAGGTCTTTGATGACCTGAAAATCAAAAAGGAATCCTGCAAAAAGTGAGCACATGGACTAATTGCCAAGGAGGACTATAAAAGAATAGTATGTGCATGTAGGAACAAATTCAGAAAGGCTAAGGCACAAAATGAGTTACACCTAGCAAGGGATATAAGAGGCTCTTTAAATACACAAGGAGCAAGAGAAAGGCGAAGGAAAGTGTAGGTCCTCTACTTAATGGAAAAAGAGCTAATAACTGATGACAACACAAAAGCTGAGGTGCATAAGACCTATTTTGCTTCAGTCTTCGCTAAAAGGTTAATGGTGACCAAATGCTTTACAGAATTAATGTTAACAACAAGGGGGTTGTATGCAAGCCAAAACAGGAAAAGAACAGGTTAAAGAATATTTAGATGTACTTAAGTTGGTAGGGCCTGATGAAACTCATCCTAGGGTACTTAAGGAACTAGCTGGAGCAATCTCGGAACCATTCGCAATTATCTTTGAGTACTCCTGGAGGATGGGTGAGTTCCCCAAAGGCTGGAGAAGTGCAAACATAGTACCTATCTTTAAAAAGGGGAACAAAGAGGACCTGGGAAATTTATAGACCATTCAGCCTAACTTTGATACCTGGAAAGATACTGGAACAAATTATTAAATAATCAGGTTGTAAGCACCTTCAGGATAATAGGATTATATGTAATAGCCAGCATGGATTTGTTAATAACTAATGATGCCAAACTAACCTAATTTCCTCCTTTGACAGAGTTATTGGCCTAGTGCATGGAGGGAGGAGGGGAGGCGCAAGGAAGCTGCAGATGTGCTATATCTTAATTTTTAGTAAGGCTTTTGACACAGTCCCACAGGACCTTCTCATAAGCAATGAAGGGAAATATGGACTAAATGGAAATACTATAAGGTGGGGTGCACAACTGTTTGAAAGAAAGTAGTCAGACTAGTTATCCATGTTTTGCTGTCAAACTTGGGGGATGTGTCTAGTGAGGTCCTACAGGTCTCATACTAGTCATAGATAAGGGAGGGTATGCTTATAAAATTTGCAGATAATCTCAAGTTTGGAGGGGTTGCTAGCACTTTGGAGGACAGGATTAAAATTCAAAACAACCTTGACAAATTGGAGTATTGGGGGGGTTATAGTGGAGCACAAATTAAATGTGTCAACAATGTGGTGCATATGCAAAAAAGGTGAATATTATTCTGGGGTGTATTAACCGGAGTGTTGTATGTAAGATACAGGGTGTAATGGTATCACTCTATTCGGCATTGGTGAGGTCTCAGCTGAAATATTGTGTCCAATTCTGGATGCCATACTTTAGGAAAGATGTTGGCAAATTGGAGAGAGTTCAGAGGAAAGCAACAAAAATGATTTAATTTAGAAAACCTGACATTCAAGGAAAGGTTATAAAAATTGGACATATTTAGTCCTGAGAAAAGAAGACTGAGGGGGGACCTGATAACAGTCTTCAAATACGTAAAGGGCTATTATAAAGAGGACAGTGATCAATCACTTCTTATCCTACCTTCAGTGGACATGAAGAATAATGGGCTTAAACTATACCAAGGGATTAGGTTAGATATTAGGAAAAGCTTTCTAACCATAAGTGTAGTTTAAACTCTGAAACAGGCTTCCAATCACTGGAGGTTTTCTAGAACATGTTGACCAAGCACCTGTTGGGAACAGTCTAGGTACACTTGCTCCTGCCTTAGTGTAGGTCCCTTTTTAATCCTATGATTGTGTGACCCTGTCTGTGGCTTTACTGCAACGGAACATCCAGTTAATGACAACCTATTTGGCCAGTTCCAAGGCATGAAGTTGTGTATAGCCATGTGTTTAGATTAGAATTTCAGAGGTATTTATCTTATACAAAAGTTATCAAAGATTGAAAAATAAAATGCAGTAATATGTGATGCTTATTTTAGTCAGTATATTTGTTATTTTAAGAATTTTTAATAGCTTCTTCAATCAAGTGGATCAGCCATTTATTTAGATAATAGGCTGAATGGAATTTAGGGGATAGATACATTTTTCTAAAGCTATACATTTATTAAGACTACTTCTTTATTTAGTGAATTCCTTTTATGTCTCCTCTATGGTTATATCTATATAGATATAATCTATATCTCAAATGAGAATATCAGTTAATTAAGGCTTTGTTCTCATTTACACTAAGGCCCCTTTTATATTGGTAGTTTAAATGGACCTTAAAGTGAATGTAAATGACAGTTTAAGGCCTCTCTAGGGTACTGGAGTTGGGACACCATGGTATAAATGATAAATGGATCTGTAACAGTTCAGCAGCCTAGAAACAGACTGTTCTACATTTCTACAGACCAAAAGAGTTGTAAAGGAGATTTTTCTCACCAGATGCGCTGGTAACTTGTGCCTTTGCCTGCAGCAATGAGGCCTGTCTGTCTCTTTCTTCCAATTTTCTCATATTCTGTGTGTCTGGGCTTCCCAACAATCCTCCCTGGCTCATTCTCTTCCTCCTTAATAATGATTGCTTCTGGGCAGCTGTTAAGTATAAAACCTTTTCAGTAATTTTATTATATTTTCAGGGAAAGAGCTTCCATTAAAATATTTCTTCATAAAAGACCTAGAAGATAAGTCCCTACAAGGTCTGCCTCTGCAGAGCAAGAAACTACATCGGCACTGATTTCTCTTTTGGCAAATCTTTTGTCATTTATACTCAATTGAAAATAGGAAGAAAAATTTGTATTTCAAAGAAAAAATGCCAGACAACTTATTCCTGCAAAATGTGTATAATAGCTTTTGATATACAGAGTCATATTCAGCGAACAGAGATTTGGGGGGTTATCCAAACTCGCATTTAGCGTCACAATATCGAAATACCAATCCCTTTTCATTAAGAGAGCCATAAAGAAACATTAGAATTTTTTCAAACAACTCTATTTTTAAATTTCAAACTATTTTTCAAGGAAAATAACTTTTCTGAACAGCTCTAATTAAATGAATATGTTCAAAGCAGTGGGAATTTCCATAAATCTTCGAAAGCTGAAGCAAAGACCTGTCTTCTCCAGTAATGAATCACAGCTGAAGTTCTATCTATTAGGAGGTTTGGTGGCTGGTCCCACTCCATTACATACTGACCAACTGTCCAGTTTGGTGGTCAACCTCCATATCCATAGGGTAACTGTTTTTTTCCAAAGACAAACTAAGGATTCACCTAGCATAGAAATTAAGGTTCAGATTTTCAAAATTTCAGTCAGTCCTTCAACTGCTCAACATGCGCAATGGGGTCCAGATTTTCAAAGCTCAGCTGCCATTTATGCACCTAAACAAGGACCATATTCTCAAAAGAGCTCATTGTCCAATGCACACCTAATGTGCTGAGCTCTTTCAAAAATCTATCCACTTACAGTTGGAAACATGAACTCAACTCTTCTGAAAATCCAGCTGATTGTGGGTACTGATCTCTCTGAAAATCTGGCCCTAAATGAGCTTTCTGCCCAGGGAGATTGTTAACAGGATTTGCCAGAAAAGCATTAGGAAATTTGATAAAGAGACTTCCAGTTTAAAATTAGCTAGATCCTAAACAGATTGAGCTGTCGCTATTTTTAATTTTTTATACATTTTGTAAAGTTGGATTTACCCTCATCTGAAAGATAAAGGCCAAAGATAAGCATCTCTGGTCTGAAAGTGTCATATATAGAGATGGACCTGAAACAAAAAAATCTTCATTTGAACACCTCCAAACTTTAGAGAGCATTCACAATCCCAATCCAGATAGATACTGACTTCAGCACTGTGCCAAAAAGGTAGTGGGGCCAGGCAGAAGAGAGGGGTAAGGAACAGCTGTTCCATTCAGCATTTTCCCTGCACAAACCAGTGGATGTGAACCATATATTAATGCCAAGACTAACATTACCTCCTCCCAGATGCTCTGTGACCCCTTTCAAGGAGTCTAAAGTGCAGCTGCCAGAGGAGCCAAGAGATGCTACCCATCAAGAGATGGGAAGCAGGATGCATACCCAGCGTCTGAAGTGTCAGGCCCTATCCTATGGATCTTTGGCCTCTATGTATTTGGCAGCCTATATTCCTGCTCTTCATACAGATCCCAGGTAGGTAACAGAATGATAGGTTACATCTTCATGGACACAGGGGCTGTAGCTCTCTTCATGCAAGTGTTCCCCTTCTGTGTGTTTCTATGCAGGAGGGGAGGACATGTCTCCAAAGTAAACAAAAAAAAATCTGTATTTTCAATTAATAAGGCATTCCTAGGAGTTCTGGCACTGGTAGTTCACTAAGCAACTTGTTTCCAGCTGTGAGTAGGATAGGGCTCTGCTTTTCACTTGGCCTTGGAAAGAAGAGGAATTAAATGTTTCAGTGAGTGTCAAGAACCTTGTTGGCTGCGATAGGCACCAAGAAGGGAGAGCTGATTTACTTTGGGCTGGGATCAAGAGGTGATATTGAGCCACTAATATAAAAGGACAGTTCAAGATGAAGGAAGGAAGATTTTTGGTTCAGACAATAAACAAATATATAGAAACCTTCTGCCCCTCTTACTAAATGCTACTTTTCCCAGTAGCTGCAGTGCCAGAAAGTGCGAAGATTAGGTCCAAAAGATAATTAATAGACATCATCTATTTCTTTTCAATTTGGAAAAACAGATTGGTAGCATAATAGACATGACTGATATTGCCTCTGTGTATAACTAAAATTAAAGGGCTCAGACTGTTCACCTTGCTGAGTATGCTGGAGATGTTTATGGTTTCATATATGCAGAGGAACTCTTAATTAAGGCTTAATTATGTACCACAAATATCTTTTTATTTTAGAACACAAGAGGTGGGATTTTCAGTGTTAGGAACTTTAATGTCTAATAAGTGAGAGAGTAATGTAAACATTTATTGAGCTTTTTAATTTGCCCCAGTTCCAATGTGAAGCTGAATTGATTTCCAACTTTGGGGAAGGCCTGCTGCTTGTGACAATGCTCCTGGGCACTCTGCAATAGAATCCTCTGTATGTTCACATTCATACAAAAAAGTTTGTTAAAATAATACTGAAAGAGCCTCTTGCATTCTGGTTTTGCCAGTTACTGTGTTATGAAACATAGCAGATAAGGAATTAAGAAATCTGATGAATTTCATTGAGAGCAAAAAAGCAAACAGGCAGGTTGAAATCACTGCATACTGCTTTTGCTGTATCCTCCCCAGCACCATGCTGTCAGTAGCACAGAGGAAAAGGGGAAGGAGGTTCCAGGTGCTCATAATACCATACAGGATGGGGGTAGACTATACATCTGTAACAAAAATTCACTGTAAAATGAGCCCATTATAAACCCACTCATCTTTACTGCAACAGCTAGCTTGAGTTAGTAAACTCTGGTTACAACACCTGAGCTACCCAAGGCCAGGTGAGAGTGAAGACAGTGAAACAACAGTTCGGCCACAGCAGCACCTGTGGTGGCTCAGGCTAGACACCTGAGCACATACCCCTGCATAACGTGTTTGTTTGAGCACAGCTAGCACATGTATGACTACCAGCTCTGGAAATCGCATCGCCCAGCTGCTATGCACACATACCCAAAGTGTGTGAACAGGAGCTGGGTTAGGAGCCAAACTCAAATTATAGCTTGACCTAACAAGCATTTAAAAGTGATTTAAAACATGACCTATAACCACAACCAGACCTGGAAATAGTTGTCCATGAGAAACTGGTAAATGATACACAGACATCATACAACGAACTCCAATATTAGTGCCATGTGAATGTGGGAATCTTTGGTGCATAGCCCCACTTGACTCATTACACAGGCAGAGGAAGCCACAAACTTAGGTGCACCTCTGACGGTCTTGTACCAGGACAAGAATAGAGTGACATAAAACAACACCAAGAATATTGCCATGGTGTGGCTAGGGTATGATGTACCCCACAAACCACGGCACAGGCCACACAGTAAAATGCAAACATTGTGAATGCCTTGTACCAATACAAAAGAGTGGTCAGGAACTTGCTTTGCTAGCCGGTTCCTAGAATCCTCTCATCCTACACCCTCTTCAAACCATGGCAAAGAAAAAAAGCAGGACAGACAGGAAGACCGACAGTACATAGAATCATAGGACTGGAAGGGACCTCGAGAGGTCATCTTGTCCAGTCCCCTGCACTCATGGCAGGACTAAGTATTATCCAGACCATTCCTGACAGGTGTTTGTCTAACCTGCTCTTAAAAATCTCCAATGATGGAGATTCCACAACCTCCTTAGGCAATTTATTCCTGTGCTTAACCACCCTGACAGTTAGGAAGTTTTTTCTAATGTCACACCTAAACCTCCCTTGCTGCAATTTAAGCCCATTGCTTCTTGTCCCATCCTCTGAGGTTAAGAACAATTTTTCTCTCTCCCTCCTTGTAACAACCTTCTATGTACTTGAAAACTGTTATCATGTCTCCTCTCAGGCTTCTCTTTCCAGACTAAACAAATCCCTTTTTTTTAATTTTCAATCTTCCCTCATAGGTCTAGTTTTCTAGACCTTTAATCATTTTTGTTGCTCTTCTCTGGACTTTCTCCAATTTGTTCCCCTCTTTCCTGAAAGTGCCGCCCAGAACTGGACACAATACTCCAGTTGAGGCCTAATCAACGCAGAGTAGAGTGGAAGAATTACTTCACTCCTGCTAATACATCCCAGAAGGATGTTTGCTTTTTTTGCAACACTGTTACACTGTTGACTCATTTAGTTTATGGTCCACTATGACCCCCCCAGACCCGTTTCTGCAGTTCTCCTTCCTAGGCAGTCATTTCCCATTTTGTATGTGTGCAACCGATTGTTCCTTCCTAAATGGAGTACTTTGCATTTGTCCTTATTAAACTTCATCCTATTTACTTCAGACCATTTCTCTAGTTTGTCCAGATCATTTTGAATTTTAATTCTATCCTCCAAAGCACTTGCAACCCCTCCCAGCTTGGTATCATCCGCAAACTTTATAAGTGTACTCTCTCTACTGTTCTCTAAACCATTGATGAAGATATTGAAGAACAGAAACAGACCCAGAACTGATCCCTGTGTGGACCCCACTCATTATACCCTTCCAGCATGACTGTGAACCACTGGTAGCTCCATCTAGGTTGCATTTCCCTAGTTTGTTTATGAGAAGGTCACATGAGACAGTATCAAAAGCTTACTAAAGTCAATATATACCACATCTACCGCTTCCCCCCATCCACAAAGCTTTCTTTAACAGGGTAGCAAGCCATCTGGTCGGTATGACACGATTTGCTCCTGACAAATCCATGCTGACTGTTACTTATCACTTTTATTATCTTCTAGATCAGTGGCTTTCAAACTTTTTTTTTCTGGAAACCCCAGTTGAAGAAAATTGTTGATACCCACAACCTAATGGAGCTGTGAATGAGGGGTTTGGGGTATGGGAGTGACTCAGGGCTGGGGCAGAGGTTTGGGATGCGTGGGTGAGGGCTGCAGGGTGGGGCTGGGAATGAGGGGTTCAGGATGTGAGAGGAGGCTCTGGGGTGGGGATGAGGGGTTTGGGGTGCAGGAAGGGGCTCCAGATTTGGGGGGGCTCTGGGCTGGGGCAGGAGGTTGGGGTACATGAGGGGGTCTAGGCTGGGGGTGCAGGGTCTGGGTTGGGGCGGGGGATGAAGGGTTTGGAGTGCAGGAAGGGGTTCCGGGTTTTGGGTGGTGGCTCAGGGCTGGGGCAGGGGATTGGGGTGCGGGCTTTCCTTCGGCAGCTCCCAGTCAGCGGCGCAGTGGGGGTGCTAAGGCAGGCTTCCTGCCTGTTCTGGCACCGCGGACCACGCTGCGCCCTGGAAGCGGCCAGCAGCAGATCCGGCTCCTAGGTGGAGGCACACAAGTGGTTCTGTGCAGCTCTCACCCGCAGGCACACCCGCCCCGCCCCAGCTCACATTGTCTGATTCCTGGTCAATGGGAGTGTGGAGCTGGTGCTCAGGGTGGGGGCAGCGTGCACAGCCCTATGGCCCCCCGCCCAGGAGCCAGACCTGCTGCTGGCCGCTTCCAGGGCACAGCACGGTGTTGGAACAGGTACAGACTAGCCTGCCTTAGCTGGGCAGCACCGCCAACAGGACTTTTAACAGCCCAGTCGGCGGTGCTGACCAGAGCCACCGTGACCCAGTGCCTTACATTCTGTGACCCAGTACTGGGTCGTGTCCCACAGTTTGAAAACCACTGTTCTTGATGTTTGCAAATTGTTTGCTTAATTATTTGCTCCATTATCTTTCCAGGTACAGAATTTAAGCTGACTGATCTCTAATTCCCTAGGTTGTCCTTATTTCCCTTTTCATAGATTGGCACTATATTTTCCTTTTTCCAGTCTTCTGGAATCTCTCCCGTCTTCCATGACTTTTCAAAGATAATCACTAATGGCTCATATCTCCTCAGTCAGCTCCTTGAGTATTCTAGGGTGCATTTCATCAGGCCCTGGTGACTTGAAGACCTTTAACTTGTTCTTTACCTATTTTTCCCTCTGATCCTACCTCACTTTCATTGGATGTCTGACATAGGATTTGTGCTGGAAATGGCCCAACTTGATGATCACTTTAGATAAGCTATTACCAGCAGGAGAGTGGGGTGGGAGGAGGTATTGTTTCATGGTGTCTGTGTATATAATGTCTTCTGCAATTTCCACAGTATGCATCCGATGAAGTGAGCTGTAGCTCACGAAAGCTCATGCTCAAATAAATTGGTTAGTCTCTAAGGTGCCACACGTCCTCCTTTTCTTTTTGCCAATCACCACCAACCTTCTTGGTGAAAACCGAAACAAAAGTTAAGTACCTCTGCCATTTCCCTGTTTTCTGTTATTGTCTTCCCCCCCACCCCTACCCGCCATTGAGTAATGGGCCTACCCTGTCCTTGCACCATTTTCCCAGGTACTTAGTTTTTCTTACACCTTTTTAGTCTGATTGATATGTATTAGAATAAGGCCCTGATATAAATGAGTATCTCATCTTTAACTTCAGTGAACCATCTCCAGAAAGCATCCAAATCTACACACAGGACTGGATTCTCATATACACTAAGGCTCCTTTATGCTACTTGGTCAGTGTAAATGGGTCTTAAAGTGGAAGTAAATTATAGTTTCATCTATTTCAATGTCCCTTTACATTGCAAAATGTAGCAGTGAGACATTAGTGTAAATGGGAATCTGGTCCACAGAGACCTTTTTGGGTCAGAGACCTCTTTAGTCTTAATAGTTCTGACTGAGAACATAGGGTGTTCATCAAGAGTATCTGACAACTTCATCAGTTCTCCACTTCAAACCAAAGCATTTAGTATGTCACTGAAAATTGCTAGCTCTTGGAGTTAGTGAAAGTGCTATTTCCAAAGTTCTATTCACAGCATCAAAGAAGATAAAGAGCTGGTGCTCTATAATTGCTCCCAGACACAGCACATTGCCCGTGTTCACAAAGGACATGGAACTGTATTAGTTACAAGTTCGGGAGAGTAAGGATGATCCAGTAATTAGGGCGCTAGCCTGGGACTCAGGAGAGCTGGGTTCAATTTTCTGCTCTACCACAGACTTTCTTTATGACCACAGGCAAACCATTCTGTCTCTCTATGCTTCAGTCTCCCATCAGTAAAATGGGAATAATTCATACCTCACAGGAGTGCTGTGAGGATAAATACATTAAAAAAGATTCGGGGAAGAGGTACTCGTATAATATGGTAAACATTCTATTTTCCCTTCTTATATGCTCAGGAATCCACATTTTGAAATGAAAAGATATGTCTAATCCTGCAACTGATTCTGCATGGCAGAATCCTGTGCTGCCCTGTTGCTTTCAGCGAAGCCCTGCATGGACATAGGTTTCAAGTTAGTTAGTTAGTTAGACATAGACAGAGTTAGTTGCAAGATTAGGGCCTTCATTTGTTTTGATTACACTTTTCCTGCAAAATGCCCAAGGCCCAAATTCTGCTCTAAATTCCACCATAAATCTGAAATTACTCTGATGGCAGCAGAACTAATACAGATTCACACCAGGGCAAATGAGAGCATATCTAGGCCCTCATTACCGGCAAAATTTTCATTTTGATGAATTATTTTTAATTAGTGGGATGCCAAAATGCAATAAAAGAGCTAAATTTTAATTTTAAACTAGGTTTAAAATGATCAACTTGATTCTTCCCCTCTCCCACCCCAAATTTAGTTTAAAAACAAAACAAAACAAAAACTTATATACCATCTCAGCCCAGAGCATCTGATATATTTATCTCAAATATCTGGGAGTGATTTATAATGTAAACACTGAAGGATCTTTAACTTTGGCCACATGGATAGTCCTGATGTAATTAATCCTTTTATAAACATACTGAAATAGCCTTCTGTCTTTGCAGACTCTCTATATAATGACATGGACATGCATGGATAGTAAGAAATCATTCCCACACAACTGTTGTCTCTGATTGGGTCTTTGGGAGCCTATTTTGTTTTGTTGGCCTCTGGAGATGTAGCTATGTTTCCACAATCTCCCTGTATCAAAGGAAAGGTACTTTCTATTATATTTAGCGGATAACTTTTACAGCATAAATATTTAAAGCATTTTTCACAAATGGAATACCATTTTAAAAGGTAACTGGGTGGCATGCATACTAACTGACTTCTTTAAAGCAACAGGTTGATTAGTTAATCCTGGCTAAACGTATACCATTTTCTGAGAATTTATTCATACACTTTTTGGGATTAACAGCAGCTATTTAGAATTATGAAGCTTTTTTTGTTGTTTTGATTTTAAATTAACTTTATTTATGATAGGAAAGCTGCCCTTAATTCTGATCATCTGTTTTAGGTTTTAAACACACATCCCACATTTTCAGTTGCTATTTTAACACTCTCACCCCTGGGTTCCAGATATTAGTTTGATTCTGCTCCCACTAGAGTCCTATTGAAGACAATCAAAAACTCTACCAGGGCCCCAAAGAACTCAGGTGATTATAAGACTTGTTCAGTGTGAACATGAGTTCAAAGGCCAAATAAGCGAGACTGCAGAACATACAGACATGCCCTGAAGTGCTTTTTATTGCTATTCCAAAATGAATCCCTGTTGTTCTAAAAGGGAACTAAACCATTTTAAAATTATTTTAGTTAATTCAGTGAAATTGTTTATTGTCTCATGGGCCTAATTCTCATTTACACTTAAGTCACTTTACTCTACTCTGGTGTTGGAAAGTGGCCTTAAAGCAGGTGTAAATTTCATTTGTACTCATTTTAAGGTCACTGTACCTTATCAGAATGGTGTAAAGTGACTTAAGTGTAAATGAGAATTAGGCCCATGAGTTTGCACGGCAGTACCATAATGACTCTGAATCCACAAGGCATCTTCTACATACTTGCTAATTCTTAATACTGTGGTAACTACTTCCATTTTATGCACCCTTTAGCTCACCTGGAGTTACTTTGCTGGAGCTCATGGGAGGTTTTTGCTTTTGCTTGCTTGATGTTTTTTCTATAGCAGGAAATTTTGAGTCAGATCTGTTTGCAGAAGACTTGATGGCAGACCCAGAACCCTCATCTGCAGAAGTCTAGAAGAGTAAAAAGAAAAATATCAGTGACTGAACAACTAACTTCTACTCTCTGCATGAGTGAAAAAAGGTGAGAAGTTTTGTGCTCAAAGATAAGCAATATACCAGCAAAATTTCTAGCATTAGCCAGGAACAAAAGGCATACACTGTCCATTTTTAGCAAGATCCTTCCTTCCCTTATCCATTTATATTCACAGCTCCACAAAGCTGGGGGAACAGAAATCTAAGAGCAATACAAAGTATATACCAAAACAGGTATTTCCAGAGAATTCAATAGCGATGCTTGGATTAAAATGAAAACTCTCTGAAATGGGCAGGAACCTTCACTATGCAAATCAGCATCTTCAGACATTAAAAACTAAATTCTGCTCTTGCTTACACCCATATAATTCTGCAGTAACTCAACTGAAGTCAATGGAGTTACAGCAATAGAACTGAGAGCAGAATTTCGCCCTAAATCTATAATCAGAAAGCAAAACAATGATCCTAACAGATGTGTGAGTGAATGTATCCCATTATTTTTAATAGAGTGGTTAACTGTCAGGTCTAGTTTAAACCAATGATCATTTACATGTTAACACCATAAAGGAGATCACAATGCAATCACCCAAGCTAAACTGCTGCTATTCAATTCCAAAACACTTTGTATGTTCCTACTCCACAAGACACTTATGCC
This sequence comes from Natator depressus, assembly GCF_965152275.1. Lineage (NCBI taxonomy): Eukaryota > Metazoa > Chordata > Testudines > Cheloniidae > Natator > Natator depressus. Next base: position 6,547,195 of record NC_134260.1, read on the forward strand.
TCCTGTGCTCTACAGGAGAGGCATGATCTTTGTGGCTATGGTGTCATAATTTTCCAGTGCTACATACATCCATTTACTATTGGGTATGATTGTAGATCATCTAGATTTCTATTTAAATTGCTTAGGAGAGATTAAGTATTAAAAATAGGTGTTTGTTCTCCTAAATTCTCATTTGAGTACACAAATATTAAGTGCCCAAACTGGAACACTGGGCTTTCCCCGTTAGCATTGTTGTCCCAACAATTCCTCACACTGAGGGGAAAGCTTGCTCAGACTTCTTGAAAAATATGCTCTGGAGGCTTCTATTAGTCCTGTTCATAGCTTTTGCTGATGGCAGTCCCTATTTGATATCAAGTAAAGATTTTAGGTAGCTTTGAATTACTGGTTACAAACTGATAGCCATGGAACCAAACAACAAGGTTTTTTTTGTTTTGTTTGGTGGTGTTTAAATATAATATTCTTGAAGTGTGTCTGATGACCTAATGCTGATCATAAGCAACTGCATTGTCACTCCAGAGCCTGAAGGGGTGGGGAGAGTTCTTCCCCCATCCCTTTTCAGAGACGTGAAGCACAATCATTTGGATGGGGTGTGGAGAATTTGGGCCTTCATTTATACATGCAGAGAAATATATACACTGGAAGGATTGTATGTCTGTATGCCAGAAAATTATGCATATACATAATCTCTCTATCATATGATTGTACAGAAAGGGTCATTACAGAAATCTATTTGAACCTCCTATATAAATGCTAAAAAGAAAGATAGATGTAAAAGAGAGACTCCACTTTTCCATGCAGGGGCATAAACACCTAATTTTCTAAATAAAAGAGCAGATTATTAGTAGAGGTTCTTGTTAATAATTATAGAAAAACAGCTCAGGAAGTAATGTGATAGAATCACGAGTGATAAATATTAGATATTCACAGACCACTAGATATTCATCAGTTTTATTGTTAATTCTTCCTCAAGTACATTTTTTTTCCTTAAGGTTTCTCTCTATACTGCTTCTGTCAAGTACACTCCACTCTGATTATAATTCTTTCAGCTTTCTGCGGTAAACTGAATATTTTAATGAAGATTATTTCATTAAATTGTACCACAGCTACACATTGAAGATGCTGCACTGTTTGTTAGTGTTACAGAAATAAGTCAATAGGAAGCAGAACATATTTTGTCATCCAAATCAGTGACAGTTTTTGGTATTCAGGTAAGAATTTCTGATATGACACATCTTGAAGACTTCACTTTATTAAGATATTACTTCAATGAAAAAATTAGTAAGATAATTTTATTATGAAGATTTGGGATTCTTGGAGAAACTACTACATGTTTTCTGATTCCACAAAATTTCCATCTTGGTATCTCTCTTCTGTTTATTGGATCAGGCCAGTTTTATTAATAAAGACTTTAATGTCCATCATTATTTGTATTTTCCACTTCATCCTCAAAAAAATCATATATTTCAAGAAGAGATGTTTAGATTCAATCTACTGATCACATTTATTGGCAGATAGTATAATATGGAACCACAGCACATAAATTAATAACACTACTACTAATTTGTTATACAGCACATTTCATCCATAGATTTCAAAGCATTCCACTAAGTAGGATAATGTTTTTATCCAGCAGACCGGTGGCAGAGCTAGGAAGAGAACCCAGGGGTGAAACCCTGACCCCACTGAAGTGAATGGGAGTCTTCCCATTCACTTCAACGGGACCAGGATTTCACTCCATGTCTCTTGACACTGAGTCCACTGGACCGCTATGTTCAACCCCTATTTTCTTTATTTTTAGAGAGTCTGATCTGAATTTTACTTTAATAAAGGTTTTTTTTTAACATTAGTTGCCATTAATAAGTGAGTGTGAATGGTTACACATGTTGGTATGACCCTCTCTGCATATTGTCCATACAAATGATTTTTCTCACATGTTAGTAAAAGAAAATGTGATATACTTTTGGAGAGTTACAAATCTAGCCCCTGGAAGTCCCCCTTGAAATAATGAAGAGCTCTTTTTCAAATGGCAATGTTTTACCCTTAGTTAGGCCTAAATCTGTAGGACACCCTCTGCCACTCCACTGTCATGAGAGTGAGGGCATGGGTCTGAAACAGCGGAGCTGTAGAGGGCTCCCTGCACTGCTACAGGGCTGGTGACCCTCAATCCCTGCAGGCACAAGGGTGGCTGCACTCCCACCCCCTGTTACCAATCAATACTTTTTTTTGTCAATTTCAGGGTCAGCTGAAATCAACATTTACTGACATCTATCACCTTAAATCAAATCCTGACAAGCTTATGTATAATGTAGGCCTCTGCCTGGGCAGTCTGCCCCTTAAGGGCAATAATGCCTACTGGTCAGTCCACCCGTATAACTGGAAAGAGTTTGAAAGTTCCAGTTACAGATATAATCTAGGAGATGCCGGGAGCAAGTAGGGTTTGGGAGCAAACACTGCTACTGTTTCTTTAAGGGCCTGGGGCCAGGAGCCTTACAGAGAGGTGGGGCAAAACTCTCCTATTTCCCAACCAGTTGAGGATGAGTTGAGAGAAGGGGACCACCATAAATGCTGCCTCCTCCTTCTTCACAGGGTAGATGCCTGCAGACATTGAAAGAAATAAGAAGACTCCTGTAGGGTCCTTGAGATAGCAGGGACCAGACACCAGCAGAAGGCTGCCAGGCCTCTGAATGTGAGGCCTAAGTGGGGCCAGCTGAGAGAGAGAAATTGCAGTCCAGCTCCAGGAGGAAAGCTGGAGTGCCTGCCATAAAGAGAGACTTAAAGGCAGAGAGAATGCTGAGTAGGACAGAACATAGAAGGCAGGTTTCAGAGGAACCCAAAAAAACCAGAAGTACATTTTGTTTATTTGTGACTTTTTGTTATGGCCCCTTTTGTAGGAGGTTTTGTAATAAACAAGTCCTAAGAAGGATACTATTGAATCAAATGTCAAGAGTGCCTGAAGTGGAATTACTGGCTTCCTAAGAATGGAAACTGAGACAGGGAGTATGTGCAGCTCTGTACTAACTCAGCAGAAGGTGCTACAGGGGAGGCATGCCCTATGCCAGGGCCTTAGATGTTCATACATTGATTCCTGCATTGAGACCAATAAATGATGGTAAATGACAGTGTATCTTTTAGAAAGACATCCAACCTTGATTTATAGACTTAGAGTGATGGAGCATTTACCATATTGTTAGCAAGTTGCTCCAATGGTTAATTATCTTCACCATTAAACATTTGCACCTTACTTCAAGTTGGAATTGTTTTAGCTTCTACTTCCTGCCACTGGATATTTTTGTGTCTTTATCTTCTATGTTAAAGAGCTCTTTAGTAACAGGTATCTCCTCCTTGTGTAGGTAATTATAGGCTGCAGTGCTGAATCATGGTGTTGAGATATGCACTTAAATGGGTCACTGCCAGGCTAAGTTCTGAGGCTTCCCTATCGCTTTTAGATTTAGGCATCCTAGGAAAATCTCACTGTTAAGTACTGCTTACTGATAAATGTGTTTATGTGGGAGGTCACATCTGTTTTTGAAAGCAGCTTCCCCCAAAACATAAGTGCTGTTACAATGTAACAAGCATTACACTCTGTTTGAATGGTCAAAGAAGTTCAGTCCCAACTATTTTAGTACAGGGTGCAAGTTTGGAACATTACAGGGAGGACGAAGTTGGATAAAAGTTAGCTTTTATCCAGTAGTTTAAAAAATAATATTTATGCTCAGTAACTAGCTCAATCTGTAAACTTCAGCTAATGAATACAAATAATTGTTTTGCATGCCTAATTACAACATTAAAAAAGACATAATATTCAGCTTTGTAGTGACATTGATTATTTTCTCACAAATACTGTAATTTCCCTTCTTTTACTTTGATGTTTTTGTATGTTTATACAAACTGAGACCACAAAGTGTGTATATTCTTCTAATCTCATTGTCTGTCTATTTTAACATACTTAGTTTCACTATTTTAATTCCACTGGGCTTTCAATCTGGGGTGAAAAGCATAAACACAATTTTCAAAAATCTAGTACTAGGACACCAAAAAACAATCTGTCTCCTGAAGAGATTTATTTTAGTTTTAGTGCTCTGTTTAGGTGAAGGTTTTAAAATTTCAGCAGCAAATAAAACCAAATATAAAGGAAGCTGTCTGTAAATAAAACCCTAAATCTCAGTTGATTCTTATATTCCAATACAAATTAGCCAATTATTCTCCTGAATAATTATTCTCTATCACCTTCCCACTGTTTCATCAGATATGTAGATTATAAAGATAGAGATATGAAATATATGATTTCATGGAAACAAACATGGGAGACAGAAAAGGAGGCAAACAAGAACAAGCGAGAGCATGAACATAGTCTGTACTAAGGTCTGAAATAAAATGTATTAACTTTGATTCAGCTAGCAGGAGATAGATATTATTATAAACTTTGGATAAAACCAATGTATAAAACAGGTTTATTTCACTTTCAAAGCAGCATAATAAATGCATTGACAAATACTGTATATAAGAAGTTTAAAAAAAACAACATACACATACTGTAGAGAAGATAAATCAGTAGACAGCTTTGTTCATTTGCATGCTGGTGAATTAGTTCAGTACTAGAGAAAAACTCTACACATGAATTTTTACACATGAATTTTTCTCATGGAACTGTGTATTAAATAATGAAAACTACTGAATAATCACCAAACTGTTCAATGTCCCACAAATAAAAAAATCTGTGGTATAAACTTTGATTTCAGATATTTACACAATGAACAGCTGCATAAACGTAATGGAAATATCTAATATAACAACTGAAATCTGCACCAGCCAATATTTTGTTGCCTCAAAAGATTCTGATATGTTCAAAAAAATACAAAGGTCTTATGGCTTATCTGAAATGAACCTTGGAACCTCGTGAAATTCACTCCACACCAGTTCATACTCTCCCTTAAATTGTAAGTGAAAATGAGTTTGAGAGTCTCTGCCCAGTTTCCATTTATCCAGATCATAAAACCACTGTGAAATCTGACTAGGCTGGCAGTCCCTGCTCCACAAATGGTAATGTAGTACTTGGATTGAGCAGTGCAGGGAAGTTTGCATACAGTTAGCCCATACTAAGTCCAGTTCCCTCACTTTCATGATCATTAAGTTCACTCAATACAATGTAATTCCCTGCAGTTCCCTCAGACTGCACTCTGTTTAGTACAATTCTACAAAATAAAAGGGGGAAATTTGAATGTTTAACTAAAAGAAATGAGATTTTCAAATAACCAAAACAAGCTATTATCATTGACTCAAAATAGTCTTTATCAAGATTAGTGCCCTTCTGAGAATAATTCTCACATTTTACTTGAGGATTTTGACTTCCTTTCTCTTTTTTGATTAAATCTAGTGACTTGAGACTAAATATCCATTGTCTGTAGATTGCAGCATGCAACTAGAACAACAGAAATCAGTTTGAATACATTCTGTGTCTTCAATGGGGACTGAGCTATGAAAGTAGTTCTAAAGGCACATAACTCACACAGATGCTCAGTGTTCAACCAATAGGGAGGACTACATGTGAGGAATAATAGAACAATCAGTTAATTTTCTAAAGTTTATAAACACACTTTTGCAAGTATAATCTCAGTTTTACATGAATAAATACCATACCGATAGTTAGCTTCATGCACCTTATTCTGTCTACTAAACACAGATGCATTGCCTTACTTGTTCCCTCATCTGAATCAAAGAACATCATCCTACCTGGGAACCCTCTGAAGCATAGTAAGAACAAATTTCCCCTCCTCATTGTCAGTCTTAAGTAAATAATAGTCTTGTCTCCAAAAATTCAAATTATAATTGATTCCCACTCTTTGCCCTGGTCTACACTAGGAGTTGAGGTTGAATTTAGCAGCATTACCTCGATTTAACCCTGCACCCGTCAACACGATGAAGCCCTTTTTTTCGACTTAAAGGGCTCTTAAAATCGATTTCTTTACTCCACCCCCAACGAGGGGATTAGCGCTGAAATCGGCCTTGCCGGGTCGAATTTGGGGTACTGTGGACACAATTCGACAGTATTGGCCTCTGGGAGCTATCCCAGAGTGCTCAGTTGTGACCGCTCTGGACAGCGCTCTCAACTCAGATGCACTGGCCAGGTAGACAGGAAAAGGCCCACGAACTTTTGAATCTCATTTTCTGTTTGGCCAGCGTGGCGAGCTCACCTGCACAGGTCACCATGCAGAGCCCATCAGCACAGGAAACCATGCAGTCCCAGAATCGCCGAAGAGCTCCAGCATGGACTGAACGGGAGGTATGGGATCTGATCGCTGTATGGGGAGACGAATCCGTGCAGGCAGAACTCTGTTCGAGAAGACGGAATGCCAAAATATTTGAAAAAAATCTCCAATGGCATGAAGGACAGAGGCTATAACAGGGACCCGCAGCAGTGCCACGTGAAAATTAAGGCGCTCAGGCAAGCCTACCAAAAAATCAGAGAGGCAAACGGCCACTCCGGTTCAGAGCCCCAGAAATGCTGCTTCTATGATGAGCTGCCTGCCATTCTAGGGGGTGCAGCCACCACTACCACAACCCTGTGCTTTGACTCCGTCCAAGTAGTGGGAGGCAACACGGAAGTGGGTTTTGGGGGCAAGGAAGATGAGGAGGAGGAGGAGGTTGTAGATAGCTTACAGCAAGGAAGCGGAGAAACCGGTTTCCACAACAGCCAGGATCTGTTTCTCACCCTGGACCTGGAGCCAGTACCCCCCCGAACCCACTCAAGGCTGCCTCCCGGACCCTGAAGGTGGAGAAGGGACCTCTGCGAAGTGTACCTTTGTAAATATTATACATGGTTTAAAAGCAAGCATGTTTAATGATTAATTTGCCCTGGCATTCGTGGCCAGTACAACTACTGGAAAAGTCTGTTAACGTGTCTGGGGATGGAGCGGAAATCCTCCAGGGACATCTCCATAACGCTCTCCTGGATGTACTCCCAAAGCCTTTGCAAAAGGTTTCTGGGGAGGGCAGCCTTATTCCATCCTTATTCCTCCATGGTAGGAGACTTTACCACACCAGGCCAGTAGCACGTAGTCGGGAATCATTGCAGAACAAAGCATTGCAGCGAATGTGCTGGCATTCAAACAACATCCGTTCTTTAACTCTCTGAGTTACCCACAGGAGAGTGATATCATTCATGGTTACCTGGTTGAAATACGGTGGTTTTAGTAAGCGGACATTCAGAGGTGCCCATTCCTGCTGGGCTGTTTGACTGTGGCTGAACAGAAATCTTCCCCGCTGTTAGCCACACGGTGGGGGGAGGAGTGAAGCCATCATCCCAGAGAATTGGGGGGGAGGGGTGTGGGGGGATTAGTTGGGTTTCTGCTGCACGTTAACCCAGAAACCGCAGCCCCTCCTTTTAAATTGCCAGCCCATTTTAAACTGCCAACCCAACAGCTACTTCGTATGGGAAATGAGGGTGCTGCTGTTTGAAACCATTCCCACATGTTATGAAGGTTAAAGAAGCCAAAAGACTGTGGCTTACCATTCCTGCCTGCAAGCCGAATTCTGTTGCCCGGCCCTGCGTGAGTGATCTCTCACACCAAACCGGCATACCCTCAATAAGAGGCAAAATGCGACTTTGTAATGAAAACACGTGCTATGTAATGTTAACAGCAAGGTTTACCGTGAGAAAGTGTACCCATTGTTCTATAAAATGTCTTTTTAACTACCACTCTCCCTTTTTTTTCCTCCACCAGCTGCATATGTTTCTCCTTCCCGGAGGCTAACGAAGATTAGAAAATGAAAAAAATGCACTTGCGATGAAATGTTCTCTGACCTCATGCTGTCCTCCCACACGGACAGAGCACAGCAAAATATGTGGAGGCAGACAATCTCAGAGTGCAGGAAAACACAATATGACCGTGAGGAGAGGTGGCAGGCTGAAAATGGTAGGTGGCGTCAGCTTGCTGAAAGAAGGCAGGAGTCAATGCTCAGGCTGCTGGAGTATCAAACTCATATGCTCCAGCGCATGGTTGAGCTGCAGGAAAGGTAGCAGGACCACAGACCGCCGCAACAGCCCCTGTGTAACCAACCACCCTCCTCCCCAAGTTCCATAGCCTCCTCACCCAGATGCCCAAGAACGTGATGGGGGGGGGCCTCCGGCCACCCAGCCACTCCACCCTAGAGGATTGCCTGAGGAACAGAAGGCCAGCATTCAATAAGTTTTAAAGTTTTAAACTTTTAAAGTGATGTATGGCCTTGTCCTTCCCTCCTCCACCACCCCACCCGGTGCTTCCCTCCTCCACCACCCCTTCCGGGCAACCTTGGCAGTTATCCCCCTATTTGTGTGATGAATAAATAAAGAATGCATGAATGTGAAGCAACAATGACTTTATTGCCTCTGCAAGCGGTGATCGAAGAGGGGAGGGAAGGGTGCTTAGCTTACAGGAAAGTAGAGTGAACCCCAGGGGGAGGGGTTCTATCAAGGAGAAACAAACAGAACTTTCACACCGTAGCCTGGCCATTCCTGAAACTTGTTTTCAAAGCTTCTCTGATGCGCATCGCACCCTCCTGTGCTCTTCTAACTGCCCTGGTGTCTGGCTGCACGTAATCAGTGGCCAGGCAATTTGCCTCAACCTCCCACCCTGCCATAAACGTCTCCCCCTTACTCTCACAGATATTGTGGAGCGCACAGCAAGCAGTAATAACAATGGGAATATTGGTTTCGCTGAGGTCTAACCGAGTCAGTAAACTACGCCAGCACGCTTTTAAACGCCCAAATACACATCCTACCACCATTCTGCACTTGCTCAGCCTATAGTTGAACAGCTCCTGACTACTGTCCAGGCTGCCTGTGTATAGCTTCATGAGCCATGGCATTAAGGGGTAGGCTGGGTCCCCAAGGATAACTGTAGGCATTTCAACATCCCCAACGGTTATTTTCTGGTCTGGCAAGTAAGTCCCTTTTGTGAGCATCATGCACCTTTCCCGGCCATCCCACGTTGATGTTGGTGAAATGTCCCTTGTGATCCACCAGTGCTTGCAGCACCACTGAAAAGTACCCCTTGCGGTTTATGTACTCGCTGCCTTGGTGCTCCAGTGCCAAGATAGGGATATGGGTTCCGTCTATTGCCCCACCACAGTTAGGGAATCCCATTGCAGCAAAGCCATCCACTATGACCTCCACATTTCCCAGAGTCACTACCCTTGACAGCAGCAGCTCAGTGATTGCGTTGGCTACTTGCATCACAGCAGCCCCCACAGTAGATTTGCCCATTCCAAATTGATTCCTGACTGACCGGTAGCTGTCTGGCGTTGCAAGCTTCCACAGGGCTATTGCCACTCTCTTGTGAACTGTGAGGGCTGCTCTCATCTTGGTATTCTTGCGCTTCAGGGCAGGGGAAAGCAAGTCACAAAGTTCCATGAAAGTGCCCTTACGCATGTGAAAGTTTCGCAGCCACTGGGAATCATCCCAGACCTGCAACACTATGCGGTCCCACCAGTCTGTGCTTGTTTTCCGGGCCCAGAATCGGCGTTCCACACCATGAACCTGCCCATTTGACACCATGATGTGCACACTGCAGGGGCTGGTACTTTGTGAGAAGTCTATGTCCATGTCCTCATCACTCTTGTCACCACGCTGCAGTCGCCTCCTCCTCACCTGGTTTCGCTTTTCTTGCAGGTTATGGTTCTGCATATCCTGCTGGATAATGCACACGGTGTTTATAGTGCTCATAATTGCTGCGGTGATCTGAGTGGGCTCCATGTTCCCAGTGCCACGGCGTCTGCGCTGAAAAAAGGCGCGAAACGATTCTCTGCCGTTGCTCTGATGGAGGGGGGGGGCGACTGAAAACATGGCTTACAGGGTTGGTTTACAGGGAATTAAAATCAACAAAGGGGGTGGCTTTGCATCAAGGAGAAACAGAATGGCCCACTCAAGGATAGAACTCAAAACCCTGTGTTTAGCAGGCCGTTGATTCAAGGAGGGAGGGAAAGAGGGGGGAGAAAATGAATACAAATGAATACAGCTCAAATCTGGTCTATTTCTTGTTTTGATCCACTTCATCTATCTTTATACATCTTGCTGGTAGCAGATGGTGCAGTACGACTGCAAGCCATCATCATCTCTTGGGTGCTCGGCAGAAGATGGTGCAGTACGACTGCCAGCAGGACTGAATCTCCATGAGATGAAACTTAAAAAGGGAAATGACCTGGCTGAGTCACTCCCATGTCTGCCCAGGCACCCCTGACCGACCTCACTGAGGTCGGCTAAAAGAGCACCCAGGAGTACGGCGACATGGCTACCAGTCATACTGCACTGTCTGCTGCCAAAAGGCAATGAGCTGCTGCTGTGTAGCAATGCAGTACTGCGTCTGCCAGCACCCAGGAGACATACAGTGACATGGAGCTGAGCGGGCTCCATGCTTGCCGTGGTATGGCATCTGCACGGGTAACCCATGAAAAAAGGTGCAAAACGATTGTCTGACGTTTCTTTCACAAAGGGCAGGGATAGGATTGTCTGACGTTGCTTTTCACGCTGGAGGGCAGGGATAGGATACAGAGGGACCTAGACAAATTGGAGGATTGGGCCAAAAGAAATCTGATGAGGTTCAATAAGGATAAGTGCAGGGTCCTGCACTTAGGACGTAAGAACCCAATGCACCGCTACAGACTAGGGACCGAATGGCTAGGCAGCAGTTCTGCGGAAAAGGACCTAGGGGTGACAGTGGACGAGAAGCTGGATATGAGTCAGCAGTGTGCCCTTGCTGCCAAGAAGGCCAATGGCATTTTGGGATGTATAAGTAGGGGCATAGCCAGCAGATCGAGGGACGTGATCGTTCCCCTCTATTTGACATTGGTGAGGCCTCATCTGGAGTACTGTGTCCAATTTTGGGCCCCACACTACAAGAAGGATGTGGATAAATTGGAGAGAGTCCAGCGAAGGGCAACAAAAATGATTAGGGGTCTGGAACACATGACTTATGAGGAGAGGCTGAGGGAACTGGGATTGTTTAGTCTTCAGAAGAGAAGAATGAGGGGGGATTTGATAGCTGCTTTCAGCTACCTGAGAGGTGGTTCCAGAGAGGATGGTTCTAGACTATTCTCAGTGGTAGAAGAGGACAGGACAAGGAGTAATGGTCTCAAGTTGCAGTGGGGGAGGTTTAGGTTGGATATTAGGAAAAACTTTTTCACTAGGAGGGTGGTGAAACACTGGAATGCGTTACCTAGGGAGGTGGTAGAATCTCCTTCCTTAGAAGTTTTTAAGGTCAGGCTTGACAAAGCCCTAGCTGGGATGATTTAATTGGGGATTGGTCCTGCTTTGAGCAGGGGGTTGGACTAGATGACCTCCTGAGGTCCCTTCCAACCCTGATATTCTATGATTCTATGGAAGGGGGGGGGGCCTGATGATATGTACTCAGAACCACCCACGACAATGTTTTTGCCCCCATCAGGCACTGGGATTTCTACCCAGAATTCAAATGGGCGGCGGAGACTGCGGGAACTGTGGGATAGCTACCCACAGTGCAACGCTCCAGAAGTCGACGGTTGCCTCGGTACTGTGGATGCACTCCGCCAACTAAATGCACTTAGAGCATTTGTGTGGGGACACACACAATCGACTGTATAAAAACGCTTTCTACTTTTATAAATTCGACCTAATTTTGTAGTGTAGACATACCCTTAGAGACTCTCAAATTCAGGGAAAGAGTGTAGGAGTATTAGCCGGAGGTGCATACAACAGAAAAAGCACAAAGTGTAACTTTCAAAGTTAACTGCAGGAGACAGAATTTTCTCAGGGTCCAGTCCAAGACTGGAACAAAGCAGTAACTAAGGCCCACCACAAATCCTCACCATCTTCCACTCTAAGGGCAAGGCATGCTTCTTTGACCTTGCCATCTCCTGTATAAACACACAGTGGCATGGACATAAAAAAATAAAATCAAAACATTATGCTGCACACACAATTCTCCTCCTGGCAAGAGGATGAGAAAAAGAATGAACCACGTGTGACAAATATTGGCCATTTTGCTCAATGCACTACTGAAAAGTGCTCCTATAATAAAGAGATAAGGCAGTATAACAACCTCTGTAGAATAGACCTTGGTGAGTGAACAGTGTGATCAAATCACACCAGAAATATGTATCCTAAACATAACACTGTTACTACTGAAACATATTGTCACCCTAAAAAAAAAAATAGGAAGGGGGAGAGTCAGGCACACCCAGACAAAACATGCCTTGACTGCAAAGTTTGAACTCTAGCTGAGTCCAAAAGTCAGAGCACTTTGTTCACAGAACAGGACAGTCTGAATGCTCCCCAGCTCAGAATAATAGTATCTGCTTATCTCTATATTTACCAACAGCATACGTATCAGGGAGTGACTGGGATGTGAATGCAATGACATGATTTAAGAATGGAATCAACCCCAGAAGAGAATATGGGATTTACTCTCTAATCCTCACTTTTGCCTTGGTAGAATCCTTCCATATCGGACCTCCTACAGGACAAGATCTGTTTAGAGCACAGAAAGAAAAAAGCATTCTCAGTGGTTATTTCCCTTCTTAAACATTTCACGTCCAGTAGTCTTCAGAGTGGGTTTTCCTTTGTCTTTTAGGAGCTTGGAGGCAGATCAGATCTTTGACACTGGGCTTGGGTCCTATCTTTTGGAAACCCTACCCCCTAGTTGATAGTTTTCAGAACTAAATTTTAAGATAGCAACAGTATTTATTCATGTAAAACTGAGATTACACTTGCAAAAGTGCCTTTGATAAACTTTAGAAAATTAACTGATTGTTCTATAATCCCTCACATGTAATCCTCCCTAAATGGGTCAAACTGCAGGATTGTGAGGACCAAGACAATAAATTCACGGGTAAGAATATTTTTTTTTCTTTTCTAGACCATTGCATGTCCAGCAATCTTTGCAAGGGATGCTCTGAGCAGTGATTGCTTAGTGATCCTAAAGGATATGTATATGCTGCAGTGTAAGCCCATGGTTTGAACTCACTACCAAGCCTAACTCCCCTTCCATCTACACACAAATTGCACTAACCCAGGGTTTGGTCCCAGGACCCTATGGCAGGGTGGAAGGTCTGAGCCTAAATTAAGCCGGGACCCAGGGTCCAAGCCATATTGTTTTGTTGTGTAGATGCAGCCATTCCAGACTCATGCTCTGAGAATCCACCAAAAGTATCCCACAATCCCATGGGCTCACTTTCTTTGTTCTCCGGACTATCAAGTTTAGGGGACAGTCAGCTTTTCCCATGCTGCAACAAGAGAAAAGGGCTAGTGTGGCCACATTTTTTGTGGGGGTGGGGGAAGGGATTAGGAAATCTGGGATATGAGTGGTGGGACTTGGACATACATAATGCAGTGTAGATGCTGGCACCCCAGGTTGGGACCCAGGGTTCAACAATTCCTAACCTGGGGTTACAAATGAGTGTAGACACTCTAGCCCTGGGGTAACAAACCCAGGGTCTGCTAACTTAAGTTGTACTAACCCTGAGCTTACATGGCAATGCAGACATTCCCAAAGAGGAAGGGGTGCTAATTAAATAACTAACACATTTATTGCAAACCTCAGGGGTATGATGTGTTACTGAGATAACACTTGTAGAACTTTCCTGCCAAAGCTTGAATATGTAGAGGACAGGATGTCTACTTTGTAATGTCTTGAGTAAGTGTACTGAAGACCAAGTTGTTGACTTATACATTTTCTCGTATGATGGGTTCAACTTTCTGGCTACATAGATACTGTTCTTCCGATTAAATATGTAGTCATATCAACAAGTGGGGTTACCTCATTAGCTTTGCAAGTCTTAGATGCATCTCTTAATCACATTTTCTTATTGAGGCTTTTAAGGGCTTTTTTCCCTGCTCTGGATTGCTGGCTGGTAAAGCACTGGAAGGGATGTTGACTTTCTGTAGACCTTAGTGCGATGCTGATTTATATTTTGATTGCCCTGCTAATGTCTAGAATATACTACTTGGCCTCCTTGGGTGCTTGGGACTCAGACAGAATTACAGCAGTACCACTAAGCTGTGTTATGGAAAACAAATGAACATTTGCTATGAAAAGCATCAGTTCTGAGAACGACCTTACTCTAATGAAAGGTGCAGTACTATAGCTTTCTGTATAATGCACCTATTTCTGAAACTCTCCTCTTGGAGTTGACAACAAAAGAGATTGAATGTGAGAAAGCACAGAGACACTGACCTCCATTGCTGGAAGAAAAGGATAAAGGACTAGAGACCCAGGTAACAACCCTGCATTGCATCAGAGAAAATGTAGACTTCCTAGACAGAAGTCAGGATTCGGTACTGTGGGCACAGCATGCCAAAGAATCAGAGAGGGCAGTGGAGGGGGGCGGGGCTGAAGAACAAGGAAGAAAGTTGGCAGCATGTGTCCTCCAGAAGAAGGACAACCAATATACCCCCAATGCAGATAGAGGTAAGCAACTGCTTTCAGGCTATCTGCACATGTACTACTGCTGATAATGTCTTGGAAGAGTCATCTGAGGGAAAGGATCAGAAGGAGACCCCGTTGACCGGAAGACATGGGGTGCATTGTCCTAGAGATGGGGGTTCCATGACCACCACTCCCAAGAGGAGAAGAGTGGTGGTGGTTGGGGAGTCCCTCCTAAGGGGGACAGAGTCATCTATCAACTGTCCGGACCAGAAATCCCGAGAAGTGTGCTGCTTGCCTGAGCTAGAATTCAGGATGTGACTGAGAGTCTGCTGAGATTCATCAAGCCCTCAGACCACTACCCCTTCCTACTTATCCATGTGGGCACCAACGAACAGCAGAGCAGCTAACAAAAAGAGTTTGCCTGGGATCTGCCTGAGAGGAGGTATGCTAAGGGCTGCATTAAGAAGGCTGTGTTGGTGAGTATCTGAGTGTTTGTTGTGAGTGAGCTGTAGCTCACGAAAGCTTATGCTCAAATAAATTGGTTAGTCTCTAAGGTGCCACAAGTACTCCTTTTCTTTTTGCGAATACAGACTAACACGGCTGTTACTCTGAAACCTGTTGTGAGGACAGTGTGACTGTGTGCTGCTTGATTGGTTGTTTGAAAAGGGCGAGAACTGGGTGTCCTTTGTTCCAGGTGAGCCTTAAGTGGGCCTGACTGCATAAAAAGCCAGTCAGTTGCGAACCAGCTGAGCAGCGAACAGCAGAGCAGCTAACAAAAGGAGTTTGCCTGGGAGTTCACCTGGGGAGAGCCCACTGAGGCTTACATCTTGCCGGATTCTCTGAGTAATTACTACAACTCCTGAGGAAGCTCGTAGAAGGAAGGTAATATGGATGGGGGGTGTTCAGCTGTTGTGACCTGCACTGGATGTGCCATGTTTGTCTTTCTTCCACAGGACAGATGCGACTTTGTCTGTACAAAGTGCAAGCTGGTCTCCATACTGAAAGAGAAGGTTCAAGGTCTGGAGCAACAGGTATCGACCCTGCGTTGCATAAGAGAAACTGAAGATTTCCTGGATGGATGTGAGGATAGGCTTCTACGGGCACAAGGTTCTGAAGATTCAGAGCAGGCTGCACATCGGGGACAGAAGGAGGGTGAAGAAATTTGGCATCATGTGACCTCCAGAAGAAAAAAGGGGAACATCCATGTACCAGCAGGGCAGATACAGGTAAGTAACCGTTTTCATGTTCTCTCCACAGGTACTAATGTGGAGAGTGGACCAGATGATACGTCTGAGGGAAGGGAGCAGAAGGAGACTCCGCTGATTGGAAGGCATGGGATGCACTGTCCTAGGGTTGGGGGTTCCACGACCACCGCTCCCAAGAGAAGGAGGCGGGTGGTGGTGGTCGGGGACTCTCTCCTCAGGGGGACTGAGTCATCTATCTGCCGCCCCGACTGGGAAAACCGAGAAGTCTGCTGCTTGCCAGGAGCTAAGATTCGTGATGTGATGGAGAGAATGCCGAGACTCATCAAGCCCTCAGATCGCTACCCCTTCCTGCTTCTTCATGTGGGCACCAATGATACTGCCAAGAATGACCTTGAGCGGATCACTGCGGACTACATGGCTCTGGGAAGAAGGATAAAGGAGTTTGAGGTGCAAGTGGTGTTCTCGTCCATCCTCCCTGTGGAAGGAAAAGGCCTGGGTAGAGACCGTCGAATTGTGGAAGTCAACAAATGGCTACGCAGATGGTGTCGGAGAGAAGACTTTGGATTCTTTGACCATGGGATGGTGTTCCAAGAAGGAGTGCTAGGCAGAGACGGGCTCCACCTAACAAAGAGAGGGAAGAGCATCTTCACAAGCAGGCTGGCTAACCTAGTGAGGAGGGCTTTAAACTAGGTTCACCGGGGGAAGGAGACCAAAGCCCTGAGGTAAGTGGGGAAGTGGGATACCGGGAGGAGGCACGAGCAGGAGTGCATGAGAGGGAAGGGCTCCTGCCTCATACTGAGAAAGAGGGGCGATCAGCAGGTTACCTCAAGTGTCTATATACAAATGCACAAAGCCTGGGAAACAAGCAGGGAGAACTGGAAGTCCTGGCACAGTCAAGGAATTATGATGTGATTGGAATAACAGAGACTTGGTGGGATAATTCACATGACTGGAATACTGTCATGGATGGATATAAGCTATTCAGGAAGGACAGGAAGGGCAGAAAAGGTGGGGGAGTTGCACTGTATGTAAGAGAGCAGTCTGACTGCTCAGAGCTCAAGTATGAAACTGCAGAAAAACCTGAGAGTCTCTGGATTAAGTTTAGAAGTGTGAGCAACAAGGGTGATGTCGTGGTGGGAGTCTACTATAGACTACCAGACCAGGGAGATGAGATGGACGAGGCTTTCTTCCAGCAACTCGCAGAAGTTACTAGATCGCAGGCCCTGGTTCTCATGGGAGACTTCAATCACTCTGATATCTGTTGGGAGAGCAATACAGCGGTGCACAGGCAATCCAGGAAGTTTTTGGAAAATGTAGGGGACAATTTCCTGGTGCAAGTGCTGGAGGAACCAACTAGGGGCAGAGCTCTTCTTGACCTGCTGCTCACAAACCGGGAAGAATTAGTAGGGGAAGTTAAAGTGGATGGGAACCTGGGAGGCAGTGACCATGAAATGGTCGAGTTCAGGATCCTAACACAAGGGAGAAAGGAGAGCAGCAGAATATGGACCCTGGACTTCAGAAAAGCAGACTCTGACTCCCTCAGGGAACTGATGGGCAAGATCCCCTGGGAGAATAACATGAGGGGGAAAGGAGTCCAGGAGAGCTGGCTGTATTTTAAAGAATCCTTATTGAGGTTACAGGGACAAACCATCCCGATGTGTAGAAAGAATAGTAAATATGGCAGGCAACCAGCTTGGCTTAACAGTGAATTCCTTGCTGCTCTTAAATACAAAAAAGAAGCTTACAAGAAAAGGTAGATTGGACAAATGACCAGGGATGAGTATAAAAATATTGCTCGGGCTTGCAGGAGTGAAATCAGGAAGGCCAAATCACACCTGGAGTTGCAGCTAGCAAGAGATGTTAAGAGTAACAAGAAGGGTTTCTTAGGTATGTTAGCAACAAGAAGAAAGTCAAGGAAAGTGTGGGCCCCTTACTGAATGAGGGAGGCAACCTAATGACAGAGGATGTGGAAAAAGCTAATGTACTCAATGCTTTTTTTGCCTCTGTCTTCACAAAAAAAGTCAGCTCCCAGACTACTGCACTGGGCAGCACAGCATGGGGAGAAGGTGACCAGCCCTCTGTGGAGAAAGAAGTGGCTCGGGACTATTTAGAAAGGCTGGACGAGCACAAGTCCATGGGGCCGGATGCGTTGCATCCGAGAGTGCTAAAGGAGTTGGCGGATGTGATTGCAGAGCCATTGGCCATTATCTTTGAAAACTCATGGCGATCAGGGGAGGTCCCGGACAACTGGAAAAAGGCTAATGTAGTGCCCATCTTTAAAAAAGGGAAGGAGGAGGATCCTGGGAACTACAGGCCAGTCAGCCTCACCTCAGTCCCTGGAAAAATCATGGAGCAGGTCCTCAAGGAATCAATTCTGAAGCACTTAGAGGAGAGGAAACTGATCAGGGACAGTCAGCATGGATTCACCAAGGGCAAGTCATGCCTGACTAATCTAATTGCCTTCTATGATGAGATAACCGGCTCTGTGGATGAAGGGAAAGCAGTGGACGTGTTGTTCCTTAACTTTAGCAAAGCTTTTGACATGGTCTCCCACAGTATTCTTGCCAGCAAGTTAAAGAAGTATGGGCTGGATGAATGGACTATAAGGTGGATAGAAAGGTGGCTAGATTGTTGGGCTCAACGGGTAGTGATCAATGGCTCCATGTCTAGTTGGCAGCCGGTATCAAGTGGAGTGCCCCACGGGTCAGTCCTGGG
This sequence comes from Natator depressus, assembly GCF_965152275.1. Taxonomy (NCBI): domain Eukaryota; kingdom Metazoa; phylum Chordata; order Testudines; family Cheloniidae; genus Natator; species Natator depressus. The sequence continues at coordinate 6,565,490 of NC_134260.1, forward strand.
GCCGGTTTTGTTCAATATCTTCATAAATGATCTGGAGGATGGTGTGGATTGCACCCTCAGCAAGTTTGCAGATGACACTAAACTGGGAGGAGTAGTAGATACGCTGAAGGGTAGGGATAGGATACAGAGGGACCTAGACAAATTGGAGGATTGGGCCAAAAGAAATCTGATGAGGTTCTACAAGGACAAGTGCAGAGTCCTACACTTAGGACGGAAGAATCCAATGCACCGCTACAGACTAGGGACCGAATGGCTCGGCAGCCGTTCTGCAGAAAAGGACCTTGGGGTTACAGTGGACGAGAAGTTGGATATGAGTCAACAGTGTGCCCTTGTTGCCAAGAAGGCCAATGGCATTTTGGGATGTATAAGTAGGGGCATTGCCAGCAGATCGAGGGACGTGATCGTTCCCCTCTATTCGACATTGGTGAGGCCTCATCTAGAGTACTGTGTCCAGTTTTGGGCCCCACACTACAAGAAGGATGTGGAAAAATTGGAAAGAGTCCAGCGGAGGGCAACAAAAATGATTAGGGGACTGGAACACATGACTTATGAGGAGAGGCTGAGGGAACTGGGGATGTTTAGTCTTCAGAAGAGAAGGGGGATTTGATAGCTGCTTTCAGCTACCTGAAGGTGGGTTCCAAAGAGGATGGCTCTAGACTGTTCTCAGTGGTAGCAGATGACAGAACAAGGAGTAATGGTCTCAAGTTGCAGTGGGGGAGATTTAGGTTGGATATTAGGAAAAACTTTTTCACTAGGAGGGTGGTGAAACACTGGAATGCGTTACCTAGGGAGGTGTTGGAATCTCCTTCCCTAGAAGTTTTTAAGGTCAGGCTTGACAAAGCCCTGGCTTGGATGATTTAGTCGGGGATCGGTCCTGCTTTGAGCAGGGGGTTGGACTAGATGACCTCCTGAGGTCCCTTCCAACCCTGATATTCTATGATTCTATGATACTGCAAAGAATGACCTTGAGCAGATCTCTGCAGACTATGTGACTCTGGGAAGAAGGATAAAAGAGTTTGAGGCACAAGTGGTGTTCTTGTCCATCCTCCTTGTTGAAGGAAAAGGCCCGAGCATGGACCATCGAACTGTGGAAGTAAATACGTGGCTATGCAGGTGGAGTCGGCAAGAGGATTTTGGCTTCTTCGACAATGAGTTGATGTTCCAGGAAAGAGGATTACTGTGCTGGGAGGGGCTCCATCTATCAAATACCAGGAAGAGCATCTCTGGACATCATCTGGCTAACCTGATAAGGAGAGCTTTAAACTAGCTCCTTTGGGGGAGAGTGACAAAAATCCAGCCAACGTGCATCTAGGTTCAAGTAACGCAGACAAGGGAGGGAGGCTAATTTCTGGAGAAGGGTCTAGAAATCACAACTGCAGTAAAAAGGCAAAAAGAAAAGCAACAGGGCAGTCTGCAAAATATCTGGGGAACAAGCCGTATGAACTGCAAGTCATGATATATGAAGAAAATTGACTTAATTGGCATCACAGAGACTTTGTGGGACAATTCCCATGATTGGAGTACCATCACTGAGTACCATGATCAGAGTACCATCAATGAGTACCATCATTGTGCTGAAAGGATAGGTATGGGAAAAAAGGAGGAGGTCAGACAAAAAAGAAAAATCAAGAATGGCGTAGGTCTGCTGCTCAATGGAGAAGGTGAGCTGGTAACAGAACATGATAGGGAGGCAGAGGGGCTCAATGCCTACTTTGCTTCAGTCTTCTCACAAAAATTAATATGTGAGCGGATGACTGTTACTGAAGTTGCTACAGACAATAAAACGGAAGGGATGCAGATTGGGATAAGTAAAGAACATGTCAGAGATCTTCTGACCAATTTGAATGAATTCAAATTAGCGGGGCTGGATGCTATTTACCCAAGAGTACTGAAGGAATTAGCTGAAGAAATCTCGGAGCCACTGGCAATAATATTTACAAACTCAGGGATGATAGAAGAGGTCCCAGAAGACTGGAGAAGGGCTAACATAGTACCCATCTTTAAAAAGGGGGAAAAGGAGGAGCCGGGAAACTATAGACCGGTCAGCCTGACCTTGATACCTGGGAAGCTACTACACCAATGTATAAAACATTCAATTTGCGAATACCGGGAGGATGAAGGGATAATCACTTGCAGGCAGCATAGCTTTACCAAGAACAAATCATGCCAAACCAGCTCGATTTCCTTCTTTGACAGGATAACTGATTTTGTGGATGGGGGAATGCGATGGACATAATATACCTGGACGTCACCAAGGGTTTTGACACTGTCCCACATGACATTTTGATAAGTAAACTGAAGAAATGCAAGCTCGACAGAACTACCATTAAGTGAATACATAATTAGTTAAACAAACACAAACAAAGAATAACTATTAATGGAATGATGTTGGATTGGAGGGAGGTCTCAAGTGGGTTCCACAGGGATCTGTTCTGGGTCCAGTGTTGTTTAATATCTTTATTAATGACCTCGATATAGGTACAAAAATCATACTGATCAAGTTTGCAGATGACACAAAGCTAGGAGGGGTTGCCAATACTTTGGAGGGTAGAGCTAAAAGTCAGAGGGATCTTGATAAATTGGAGAACTGGGCTATAGACAACAAAATGAAATTCAACAAAGACGAAAACCAAATGCACAAATACAGAATGAGGGAAAACTGGCTTGGCAGCAGCACTGCTGAGAAGGATCTGGGAGTTGTGGTGGATTACAGCCTCAACATGAGTCAGCAATGCGATGCTGTTGCAAAAAAAAAAAGCAAATGCAGTTTTAGGTTTCATTAACAGAGGCATAGCATGCAAGTCAGGGGAGGTGATAATACTGCTCTACTCGGCGCTAGTTAGGCCTCAGCTGGAGTACTGTGTCCAATTATGGTCACCAATGTATAGAAAGGATGTAGAGAAACGGGAAAGGATCCAGAGGCAAGCAACAAAGATGATCAAAGGGATGGAATGCAAGCCATATGAGCAAAGGCTGAAGGAAATGGGTATGTTTAGTTTGGAAAAGAGGAGATTAAGGAGGGATATGAAAGCGGTCTTCAGACAACTGAAAGTCTGCCACAAAAAAGATGGAGAAAAGTTGTTCTCTTTTGTCACAGAGGGAAGGACAAGAGGCAGTGGGTTCAAACTATAGCATAGCAGATTTAGATTAAATCGCAGGGAAACCGTAAGAACAGTAGGACAATGGAACTGCCTGCCTCAGGAGGCTGTGGAAGCTTCTTCACTGGAGGTTTTTAAAAGGAGTCTGGAGAGCCATCTGTATTGGATGGTTTAGACACAATAAGTCCTGCATCTTGGCAGGGGGTTTGACTAGATGACCCTTGAAGTCCCTTCTAACCTTATGATTCTATGACCTCAATGGCTTAAAAGGAGGGGTTGTCAGTGCTTACATTAGGGATCCACGAGGGGAATCTGTGAATGATGATGCCACCCTTAGGAATTGAGATATGTGTTGTGGTCCAGTAATCAACCAAGGTCTTTTGCAGCTTGAGATGGCTGAAACATGTTTTTTGTGAGTGTTTGATCTACAACCTGTAGGCAAGCTGAACTGCAAAAACTTCATCATGGAGTTAATTTTTGCTGATTGATCTCATGTATATATATATAACACCAATAAGATTTTTGCCCATATTTTCTATGCGCTGAGTTTGTTGACTTCTTCCTGGAAGACAGGAGCATTTCATTGACTTTTTTTGTGAGTATCTCAGGGAGGTCAATTCCTCCTTCTCAACTTCCAGGCTGCTAGACATAGCAAGTTGGAGTTTGGGAGGACTACTTGCCCCTGTATCAGAAAAAGTCTCTGACTTGAGACAGCACCACCACAGGTGGTGTCTGTATTTGGTTTAAGTTCAAGAACCACAGCATCGTCACAGTCAGAAGCAACTATTATCACTGTGGCCCATTCTGATGTGATCTTTTCATTTGTCTCTGCCAGGAATAAAATGGAAGGAAAGGCACTGGATCTCTCAGTTTGGTGAAAAACTTTGAGGTTTTCTCTTTGACTTACAGTCAAATAAAGCTTGTTCAGGGCTCCAAAGACCTGTGTAATGCTTTTGAAAACCTCCCTGTACAGGCACTATTGCCCTGGCTCTATCACCATTCTGTCATGGAGATGCAAAGAGAGCCCTGGTGGGTATTGAAGAGATTAATTGAGCTCTGAGAGTCTCTGCTGGGCCACTACCAACAGTAAGCACAGGCAGGTAAGATTCAAGCAGGACATAACCTGGAGACATACACTATCCCCATGGTCTCAGAGGGATCCCATGACTATGACTGTGAGTGAAAGGGACCTGGTGTTCACATGACAAATTTACTTATCCCAGCTTAGAGAATTTTAGTCTGAGAGACAGCAAAGTCTGGGGAATTGTTAGCAGGAGCTCTGCATCCAGTAAACTTTGAAAAAGCTATGTCGTGCTTTGCCAAATCCTGTATGCAATTGTACAGTGTTTATAATGAGACCGCATAGTACAGCTGTTTTTTTTTTAATGTCACATAACAGTAAATGTTAAAATAAACCAAAACAATAATTTTAGAAAGGATATAAACCATTGTGTTTCAGAGCTGGAGGAAACTTCCCTGGGAGCACGTATCTCATATTTGCCAAACTGCAGATTTTCTTGCACCTTCCTCAAAAGCAGCTAGGACTAACCACTGTCAGAGACAGATACTAAACTTGGGCCTTGGGTCAGATCCAGTTCGTCAGTTCCTATGTACCTATGTTTTTTAATCTCTATTCCATGTTGATATATTTTAAAAGGTTAATAATATATAAAGTTTTTGAATCAAGAATTGGCAAATCCATACTCCATCCCTGGCAAGGCATCTATCTGCAGCTCCCTGGCCCTTCAACTGCTCCTCTTTACCTGACTGGGGGTTGGGCATCCTTCAGCTTCACAGTCACCCATGGCAATTACTGAATATATTTGTGTACAAGCCAAACAGTCGATACACAAGTCAAAATGTATATATGTTGTCTAATAGGTCTGTATATTTCAGTACTTAAAATGTGAATATATTTGTGAAAAAATTGAATCCACATAAAGTATTTGTTCTTTCCCTAGTGAGAGTACCTGTCCCTGGTAACCATCCATCTGCTGAGTCTCTGGTTCCACATTAAGTTGGCTGCAGTATACTGTTATTCCAGTTGTAGACTGTCATACTTTTTTCACCCAAACAGCACAATTTAAACTAATATTAGGATTTTAGCTTTTAGGTGTGTCATGCTAGAAACAACATGCTCAAGACAGATCAAAGCCATCCCCACTCTGGTGATCAGTTAATTCCAAGCCTGTACTGCAGAGATAACAGAAACAGTGGTCCTTCGGTTGGGGTGAACAGCACACATTGCAGGCTCCTAAAGGGTAGTAAAGGCAGATTTATACCACAGTTGCTCTCCTCAGTTCCCTGAGGTTGGTGGGGTCCAATTCTGACCCCAGTTAAAAGCATCCTCAGGGCTGCTCTAAGGGGCCACTGTGTGTGCTGGAGATATCCTGCACTAAGGCAATACCTAGCTGGCCCATTAGGCCAGCTTTAAATCTCCTTTGTGCTGCTTTATCAGGACCAAGGATCTGGCTCACTGTCTGAAGTATGGAAAGATTCCACAGGCATGGATCTGATGGAAGAATTTAACATTCAGTTAACTGAAAATCTCCTGAATACTGCCATTAAATTCACTATCATATTTTAAAAAAATATGTAGTTATTCTGTAATGGAACAGTGAGTAAATGTTACTTACCTTGCCCAGCATCCCTCTTAAAAAATGATTATATGTATGTCCATAATTTGATAGAAAAAATAAAGTCACTGGAATGCAACACTCAGAGGCTCAATGTAAAAGTAAACATTTTGGCTGTTCCTCACCAACCATTTCTTATTAACTGCTTCCCTTTCTCCCTGGAATGTTATGCAGCAGCAGGAGACCATTACCCTGTAACAATATTCTGTTCCACTTGACTTTATCTTTTAAATTATCAAAACCTCTGTGACCTATAGTTTAAGTACCTGTCTGGTAACTGGTATGCCTGATACCCATGGTCTTTCATAACTGCGTGTAGCATAGATGGAAGATAGAGTTTTCTGTCGCTGTTCTTGCCTGGCATGTTGCTCTCGTTTCTTCTCAGTCTGTTCTCTATTCTGCTCCTGTCTTCTCAGGCAAGCCTAAGGAACAAAACACATTCTTTGTCTGGAATAAGAGAAAGATATTTCCTTCTGAATAACTTGTGTCTTAATTCTAGCTACAGTGCACCTGGACAAGACAATCTCATCTCCAATTGTTCCAAACTCACACCTATTGAATGTCTAAGCCTAACACTGATCGGAATAATTACCTGACCTGGTGCCTCAGTAATCCTGGTAAATGTAAACAACTAATAAACTGTGCAGCAAGCTCATCAGACTCTGTGTGTGTATGTCCCACTCCCCACACACATGCACTCATCTATTTTAGGATTTTCTATAATGCCCATCACCACAGAATCAAAGCATTTCCCAAGTTAATTAAATTTGCAGGGTGAGGTACTTAATGGATTTCACAGAGATTTCTGCTCCTCTCCCCTCACTAGTTAAAGAGGCTCCTTTGCGGTTTTTTTAATCATCATCCTGCTAGTTACTGTGGAAATGCTTTTGTCAAAGAGGAGGGTTTTGCAGTGTGCTTGCAAAGTGGTCAGACCAATTAGTCTGATCCCACAGCCAACTCCCTTGAACTCAGAACACTTTACTACTTTACCCTGGTCTGCCAGCATGGAATGGCCACAGAGCCAATGAATCCTGCTGCCCAAGGATTCCCACTATGAAGCTGGAATCCCCAGATGGTGTAGGTAGGTAACAGCGGTTTCTGTGGCCCCCTCCTCCTGGCCCTTGAGGTGGGTATCATGGCTGGGAAAAATAGAATATAGTTACAGTGCCACTAAACTCTGTAGATCCCCTGCTACTAGAATGGCCATGAGGCTGCTCTAATGTGGCCTGGGGCCAGGGACTGCCAATTTAGGAATCTCATCAAACCAGGATTAGGGAGCACAGGGTGTATTAAAGGAACTGTTGCTCCCACCATCCTAGGCTTACTTGAAGTGCAACTCAGCCAGTCCAGAAGATCTGAACCTATATCTTTTGCATCTCCAAGGCAAGGCCATGCATTATTGGAAGTGTGGTAGCTCACAAAACCACCAGTTTTGAGCAGAAGTTTTTAACCTTTAGAACATTTGAGATGTGTTCTGTATACCGACCTACTTATGTCATTTTCAACCTTAATTCAGTTATGTCATGTTATAGAGTACGCACACTGGAAAAACATTCTAAAAGTTGCATGGGACTGTAAGTCCACTGAGAGTCTCTCAGCTGAAATATTGCTCAACTTAAATTGTATGCTTTTTAGGGCAGGGATAGCCTTTTTGTCATATATTTGTACAGTGCTTACCACAAATAGGCCCTGGTCCATAATTGGGGCTCTTAGGTGCTACCACAATACAAATAAATAATTATGATAGTAACTAAATATTTTTCCCATGGAGTCTTTGTTTGAATGTATCTATAAAGTTTATCCTATGGCACTTAAGGCAAATTCTCAGTTACATAATTGAAGTCGATGGAGGTACACAGATGTTACACAGCACAATTTGGCCCAAAGGCTTCAAGGAATACTTACTCTCAAAACCTATAAGGGAAATATCTTTTCTGCTACAAACTTAACATTACTCTCATATAAACAAATTATGACCCCCTTATTCACATTGACGAGCAGTTGTGCATGCAAATACTGCCAATTAATACAATGGCACTAGTTGTGTAACTACCCACCATTATGAATAAGGGGTTCACAGTCTTACCCATAAATGTTATAGTGTGCACCTTCTTGAGAATGTAGCCAGTATATGCAGATATGACTTGAAGATACAATTGGAACATATATGTTGAGAAAGGAAAAGCCATTTTTAAGCACCTTTTCTGTTGGCTTCCACATAGGTGACTTATTTTGCAAATACAAGTTGTACAATTTATTCTCTGTTGAAAGCAACTAATGTAATATCAATTATATGCCATGATACTTGTCATAAATTATATTCTATAACAAACTGATGGGAAAAAATACTAAGAAGGGTGTAAAAAGAAAAAAGAAAAGGAGTACTTGTGGCACCTTAGAGACTAACCAGTTTATTTGAGCATGAGCTTTCGTGAGCTACAGCTCACTTCATCGGATGCATAGCATATCGTGGAAACTGCAGAAGACATTATATACACACAGAGACCATGAAACAAAACTTCCTCCCACCCCACTGTCCTGCTGCTAACAGCTTATCTAAAGTGATCATCAAGGAAGGCCATTTCCAGCACAAATCCAGGTTTTCTCACCCTTCCCCCCCCCACACACACACAGACACACATACACTCACTCTCCTGCTGGTAATAGCCCATCCCTCTTTGAAACCTCTCTTTATAATGCGCATGATAATCAAGGTGGGTCATTTCCAGCACTAATCCAGGTTTTCTCACCACCCCCCCCCCCCCCACACACACCCCCCTCCAAAAACCACACACACAAACTCACTCTCCTGCTGGCAATAGCTCATCTTACAATGTGCACAGCAATAATCCAAGTTTAACCAGAACGACTTGGGGGGGGGGGGTTGTAGGAAAAAAACAAGGGGAGATAGGCTACCTTGCATAATGACTTAGCCACTCCCAGTCTCTATTCAAGCCCAAATTAATAGTATCCAATTTGCAAATGAATTCCAATTCAGCAGTTTCTCGCTGGAGTCTGGATTTGAAGTTTTTTTGCTTTAAGATAGCGACCCTCATGTCTGTGATTGCATGACCAGAGAGATTGAAGTGTTCTCCGACTGGTTTATGAATGTTATAATTCTTAACATCTGATTTGTGTCCATTTATTCTTTTACGTAGAGACTGTCCAGTTTGACCAATGTACATGGCAGAGGGGCATTGCTGGCACATGATGGCATATATCACATTGGTGGATGTGCAGGTGAACGAGCCTCTGATAGTGTGGCTGATGTTGTTAGGCCCTGTGATGGTGTTCCCTGAATAGATATGTGGGCACAGTTGGCAACGGGCTTTGTTGCAAGGATAGGTTCCTGGGTTAGTGGTTCTGTTGTGTGGTATGTGGTTGTTGGTGAGTATTCGCTTCAGGTTGGGGGGCTGTCTGTAGGCAAGGACTGGCCTTTCTCCCAAGATTTGTGAGAGTGTTGGGTCATCAGGATAGGTTGTAGATCCTTAATAATGCGTTGGAGGGGTTTTAGTTGGGGGCTGAAGGTGACGGCTAGTGGCGTTCTGTTATTTTCTTTGTTAGGCCTGTCCTGTAGTAGGTGACTTCTGGGAACTCTTCTGGCTCTATCAATCTGTTTCTTCACTTCCGCAGGTGGGTATTGTAGTTGTAAGAATGCTTGATAGAGATCTTGTAGGTGTTTGTCTCTGTCTGAGGGGTTGGAGCAAATGCGGTTGTATCGCAGAGCTTGGCTGTAGACGATGGATCGTGTGGTGTGGTCAGGGTGAAAGCTGGAGGCATGTAGGTAGGAATAGCGGTCAGTAGGTTTCCGGTATAGGGTGGTGTTGATGTGACCATCGTTTATCAGTGCTAATAACAACCCCCCCCCCCCAAGACGTTCTGGTTAAATTTGGATTATTGCTGTGCACATTGTAAGATGAGCTATTGCCAGCAGGAGAGTGAATTTGTGTGTGTGGTTTTTGGAGGGGGGTGTGGGGGGGGGGGTGAGAAAACCTGGATTAGTGCTGGAAATGACCCACCTTGATTATCATGCGCATTATAAGGAGAGGTTTCAAAGAGGGATGGGCTATTACCAGCAGGAGAGTGAGTTTGTATGTGTGTCTGTGTGTGGGGGGGGGAAGGGTGAGAAAACCTGGATTTGTGCTGGAAATGGCCTTCCTTGATGATCACTTTAGATAAGCTGTTAGCAGCAGGACAGTGGGGTGGGAGGAAGTTTTGTTTCATGGTCTCTGTGTGTATATAATGTCTTCTGCAGTTTCCACGATATGCTATGCATCCGATGAAGTGAGCTGTAGCTCACGAAAGCTCATGCTCAAATAAACTGGTTAGTCTCTAAGGTGCCACAAGTACTCCTTTTCTTTTTTCTTTTTACGAATACAGACTAACACGGCTGTTACTCTGAAACATGTCTACCACTGACATCAGTGAGAACTGAAGGTGCTCAGCACATCACAAAGGTTCAGATCCTCAAAGATATTTAGGTGCCTAACTTCCATTGTTGAAATCAATGGAAGGTATGCAGCTAAATACATCTGAGGATCAGTAAAGTACTTAAACACATGCCTCACTTCCAGTATGTGAATAGAGTAATTCCATTGATTTCAACTACTCACATGTTTAAAGTTAGGCACTGAGTCAGAAAGGGTTAATAAGGGCCTATGAGTTCAATCAGCCTCACCCTGCTACACCTGCAGTATGTCTCAAGCCTGAAAAGGATGAGTAGAAAAGGGCTGAACCCAGCATAGATGGGGCTAATTAGGAAGGAGAGCAAATTTCTCACTCTTGCTGAGTGAGAGAAACTGCCATCATTCTAGCCAGGTGAGTTAGACTGCTGGTAGACAAAGCCTCCCTGAAGGAATGTAGGCAGGCAGGCAGGCTGGCCTGCAACAGGGAGCCCAAGGCAGTTGGGAAGGAAAGTGGGAGGAAGTGTGTCTGCCCAGGACTCTCTGGGCTGGTGGAAGGGCCTTAAGGAAGCAGAAATATTCCTGCTAAGTTAGGGAGTGCACTGTGAGAGGTACAGAGAAAACTCTCTTACAGGAGAACCAACTGCATAAGGAAATGTCATTTGAATGGCCTGAAAACATTCACTGATGAAATCTTCCTGCATGACTTTTTTCTACTGATCTTAGAGTATAAGATAACAAAATCTAAGTTCCCTAACTAGAGGGGGGTGTGTGTGTGTGTGTGTGCGTGTGTGTGTGTATATATATATATATATATATATATAACAAACAATAGCATTTAGCTGTTAATCACCAGCTCATGTTCCACCTGCGTGAAAGTAACTTTCAACAAATAACAATGAAATAGCTGAGCAAAGTCTATTGCTTTCTGGGCATACCTGATACTCTGAATCCATCTTGTGTTGCATTTCCCTCACATACTGAGCATCACTGATGAACTTCTTTCTTTCTCTGGAATTGTACATTACCGTAGGTAACCAGGACCTGCACCTAAAGCAAATATGTTGTCTTAAAGATCATCTTTTATCTCACTACTTCAGTTTTGCTCTGCTCTAATTGCCTTTTCTCTACATGTTAATTACTAATGAGGGAGAGAAGAGATGCTCCTGTCTAAAGAAAGGTCTTACAGCCTTTCTTTACTAATTACAGAGTAACCAACCACCATGAATGAACTTGTTCTGATCATTAGAAGGAAATCGGCCCAAATTTGCTGCACTGTGATCTAGTACAGCAGTAGCGTTATAGATAGCAACAAGGAATCTGATCTAGGTAAATTATTTATTAATGCAGAATTGTATGAATCCAAAATTGATTAAGGACAGAAAGCTTAAATTAGTTGTCTCCTCTGTGCAATTACTAGAAGCGAATGATTATTTCTCAAATCTGTACTGAACTGTAATACTGGAGCCTGATTTCTGCAATGTGCAACTGCCAATGTGCTCAACACCATGCTGGAGGTTATCAGTGCCTTGTGGGACTGGGCCTATTATTGGGTCCACTATTCCACCTGCCAGTGTAAGTTCAGGCAGCAGAGCATACAAAGGTGCATGGATTCGTATGATTATATGAGAGAGAATTAAATTTGAACCTGAAAGGCACAGTTAAGGAGTCGCTAGAAGAGAGACTCCTTTACTTCTTATAATTCTCATCCTGTTTCAGTCTGGCATATATCCTGTTAGAATTTTTGCTCATACTTATGGCTCTCCTATAACATTAGACTGTAATAAATTTGCCATAGTACTAACTTTCTGTAACTTTTAGATATGCCTCTGCACATAACTGGATTGCTGTATGGAAAACAGGAAAAATATACAGTAATTTTTATTAGATACCTTAATCTATCCCCTGAGAAAAAGGAGCTTAGTGGCAGCAATGTACAAAAATATGAGGGAGAAATATGTACCTTTAATGCTAATATTTCCTGGATTCTGGGTGCCTCACTTGGAACCTTATCATTTTATAAACATAGGAGTAACAGGAAGACAGTAAGGTGATGCCATGGCCCTAGCTTCCCCTAGCAGGCAAGAGATACAGGGGAGCACAGGCTGCACCATCCAGAAGGCCACTTGGAGATGGACTGTCCCTGAGACCCAGTCCTCCTTGAACTCTCCCTGCCTACAGAGGCCGTATGTCTGAGTTTCACTGGGACAATCCCAGTTTTTCTTATGACTTTCAGGATACCTAAAATGGCCTGTTTTTTTTTTTTCAAAATGTTGTACTTATTTAAAAAAAGAAGTGTTTGATATAGCAATATGCTTTGAACAATGTAAAATGATGTGTGGTCCTGCTTCACCCTCATCATGTAGTGAGCATGCATTTTATGGTAACCATTATTCAAGGCCAAAGCTTATCATAACATGTTAGGCAACTAACTACAATATGAATACAATGGTTCGATGATCCAGTCTAGTCAGAAGAGCAAAGCCACTGCTTAGACCCCTCTGGGAATGTTGAGAAGGGAGAGGATGTGTACCTGATACCCCTTCTGTCCTCCATGTCCCTTCTTCCTGTGGTTCCCAGAAACATACAGAAATTGTTTGGCAATTCTGTGTGGTTTCATATAGATATGAAATTCTAGTCCATATGGTTTCATATCATTATACCATGAGTATGAAACTGCATTACCTGTATGAATACCACTTTGAGGCCTCTAAAAATTGCTAACACAAAAGCATTCCTCTTTTTATTTTAAAAATATGGCCATCTTAGCTGTGCTGCACCTCACACCCTATTTAGGACTGTACCATAAAGATGTAATCTATACCAAAGTGCTTAGGAGCCCCTCCGCAATGTGTTTGCATCTTACAAGGTCTCCCAGTGTTGTATGTCACTACTGCACCATTTTCACTCAAAAAAAATCACCTTCAGCCAGAATCCAAGTATGAAAAATATCATCCCAAAAGCCTGAAGTTTCTGAAAAAGAGTCCCTGAAAACACAGGTCTAGAACTGAAAATTGTTGTTGGTCCCAGTCCTGCTGAAAGAAGCTTTATTAATCTCTACCATTTGTTAACCACACAGGAGAGAATACATATTAATTTAGATTTAAAACAAGTTGAATAATCACACCTGATGGTCTCCAGGATGGTCTCAAAGCAGAGAGAAAAATTATTACTAGAGCAATGCCTAGCAGTCTCAGTTCACATTGGAACTCCATTATGCTAGCTGCTATTCAGACACCTAATGCGATACAGTCCCTGTATCAAAGCGCTTGCTTACACTCTACGATAGGAGAGAAACAGAGGCCCAAAGAGGTAAAGTTCCTTGCCCAAAGTCACACAGCAAGTCACTTACAGAGCCATGGCTACAAAAAAGGTCTCCTGATATCTAGTCTAGTTTCCTACCCATTGGATGATGCTATCTCCCAAATTTATCCAGAAACATAAACTACTTCAAACAAAATCTAAAATAATAATAAAAATGCAGTAATGTAAGAGAAGGTCATACTGACTTGGTCTAAATGAGCAGTGTACAAATTTCTGGAGGGCATGTATGCTGATCACCCTGTACAGAGAGCTGCATTCAAGACATCAGCAAAAATTATCTGAGGTAAATTGATGGAGAATTAGTGAGAAAACAGTGATAGCAACAGGAAAGCTCATAGACTATTAAGCAAGATACAGTCATCTCTTGCAGAAAGTTGTGTGACAAAAGTTTTCTTAAACAATCACAGAAGCCTGAGGAAATGACAAAGGCAAACAAGGTTCCTCAAACAGAAAATGGATGTCCTGAAAATAGAAATGAAATTAAGTTCAAATACTCAGTTCAGAAATAATCCGGGACATCAAGAATCCTAACAAGTGTGGGTCAGGCAGCAGGCCCTGTGAACTTGCTGTCTAACTCATTTAGCATCTGTCAAGAGAAAAGAAAAATAACACTGGCCTTAGCCAGGTTCAGCTAAGAAGATGAAAAACAGTCAATTATTTGATGTTTGAAAAAGTCAGATAGACATGCTAACAGCACCAAAAGGTTTTGGAGATATATATTAAGTTAATTAAAAGTAATGCTACTTTTTTCAGAAGAGTTGACAGATGTCATCAAATAAGGCAAGCAAAGAATTTGTGGAGTCCAGACAATAAATTATATACCTGTAAATCTTGTTCTGTGACAGGTATAATGTATTCTTGTTAACATTTTGTGTGGTCCATCACATACAATAAACACAGGCAGTCCGTGAGAACATCTCAGATATAACAATCTATGCAACTTTCACTCTCAAGATTCCCATGATGTCATGAAAACCTCATAATGTGCATATATACATTGTTTCACACTGTATAATTGATAAACTGTAAAGTGGCCCATGCAAAATGAAATTGAATGTCTCTGTCTGTCTGCTAGGACCTAGACAAGAACCATCATAATGTATGTCACTAACTGGCTCTCTGTTGGCAATCTCAGAAAAGAAACCAAGCCTTTAGGGCTCATCTATACACAAAATTTAATCCAGAAGAAATTAGGGTAGGAATTTAAAGCAGAGCAGCTATTTCTGATTAAATCCATATGTGGATGCTTTTGTTTTGGAATATGAGTACCTTATTCTGAATTAACTCTAATCTGTGGAATTAATCCAGAATAAGAATGCACATGTGGAGTCAATCAGAAGTAGTTATTCAGGAAGAACTCTCTATGTTGAGAAGTCCTCTGTGTAGAGAAGCTGTAATTGAGCTACAGAGAATGGACCTACCTGTTCATTGCTACAGATCAAGGCTGAAGTATGTTGGGAGGACAAAGTGGAGGAATTTAAACTAATGTTGCCCATGCCATATATTTTCAGTAATTAAAAAGAGATGTTCAAGGCCTTTTACAAGCATTAGTAGTCCCACACAAATTAGTGATGATTTTTTAGAACTATAAAGAGGATACAGGGATTTATTTTCCTGAGAAAAAGGTGAATTTATCAGAAATAAGGACATACTTGCTAACTGTAAATAAACTTCATATTCTCATAGTTATTACAAATGACATTTTAACTTTGACAGCTCCTCACCTTTGAAATTGTCTCTCAATTTAAAATGCAATCACTGCTGTATTCACTGCAGCTACTGGTCCCTGATAGTACTATGGTGGGCTGTATTAATTCTCTGAAGGTGAATCCTGCTCACAATTAATAGGAGAAGGGAAGGGAGAAGGAAAAAGGGGAGGGAAAGGAAGAGGAAAGGAAGGGGCATGGGAAGATAAAAGATGATTAAAGAAGAAAGAAATGGGAAAGAGAATGCAAAGCTGGAAGCCAGGGTTCTCTCCTATAAACATTCCGTTTACCTAGGCATTTTCAATGACTTAATATTCTAAGAACGCTGACATAAACAGTGAGAATATTTTTCCCATCAGAATACTTGAGGTCATTCTGCTGAAGTTATTCTCCAGGGGCCAAATTCAGCTTTTACACCACTATAAAGCCAGTCACTCTGCTGAAGTAAATCTGGATTTACAACAGTGGTAATGAGAGCAGAAGTTAGCTCAGCTATTATCTTTGTCTGCATCACCTGGAGGCCTGTGACTAAGTGAGAATTTCAGCTTTCATTTAAAAAAATCAAGAACACTTTTTTTTTGGCTTTACACTTGTGGATGAAAGAGTTTGAAAAAGTGAGAAAAGCACATCCTAAATGCGCAGAAACCATACGGGAAATAAAAAAAATACCACTTTTTTCTTTTAATTTCAGAAGTTTTAAGCTCGTCTTATGGTCTTTGGGTCCTAACATGATTTTTTGGGGGTAGCAGTACTGGGTATTAATATTTCTGTTAGGAGAAGGGAAACCACACACAGGTCTGATAGCAGCATAGTGACATAAATAGTACATTGTATTATGTTGGTGGGGGGGGTTGTTTGTTTGACTATATTTATTCATTTTATTTCCTATATGTTCTAAGCCTGCAACCCCTTACATTGGAGTGAATGGAACTGCTCACATCAGTATGAACTATTACATGAGTAAGGCTTTGTATTGTGCCTATCAAACTCTTCGTTCTGCATCTGGGATGCTGTACTAAAAGAAATTAAAATACTGTGAAACCTATGCTAACTATCACCTGTCCTAATGCCAAATCTCTGCAGAAGTTCCTCCATATTAATCACTTTGTATTATGCAGCCATCTGTTACAACACCCAGAAAAGTGGCAGACCCTTGGGAGGGGCAGTATAAATAGTCTTCACTTTAATAGTAGACTAGATTAATTATAAAGAAAAAGAAACATAGACTGGGTAGAGAGAAATAGGGGGGAAATTCATGCGAAAATTACTGAACACTTAGAACCGTGTCCCGCTTGAGTAGACACAAATGAGACAACAGCTCCAGCCTTCTAAGGTGATAAGTGCTCTTGGCAGCATTTATACTAACATCTGACTGGAAAACTCCAGGATTATCACTGAGCCCAGTCCCTTGCAAGCTGAGGCAACCCCGACATACAATTCCATTGATAAATTTCTCAAGTTCCATCTTAAAATTAGTCAGGTTGTTTGCCCCTACTGCTGTTGGAAAGCTGTTTCAGAACATCACACGTCTTCCTTTCATATTCTTTCGGGTGACACCCCCACCCAGCAGTGTGCATCCCAAATTGCGTAAAAAGCCCTAGCCTGCACCCCAAATCAAATGTCCCTCTCTCAGCACATATAACATGTTGGATGACACCTGTTACTGCCTTCTCAGATGAACTTACATTGTCAGTGACCATCCCATGTCTTAGAGGTTTCCTGTATTTGTTCAACTGAGTGTATTTTGAACATTTGGATGCTGGATAGGGAGCTAGATGAGGCCTCCCACCCAAGGGCAGTGCTTTGGGAGTGGGGATTTACCTGGCTTTACCAACATACCTTTGAATAGTGCAGAAATCCTCCCCCAGAGACACATTGGGAGGGGGATATATGGGAGGGGGGTTATTTGCTACACTAATGGAGCCTGAAAGCTAGTCCCTGGGAACGCTCCCTTAGGAATGAGTGGTGGGCTTCCCCTCCCTGAGGATGGGGGGAATGCTGTGGAGGCTTCTCCTGTGGGAGGATTAGGAGGACTCTGCTCTGATGAGAGGATGCTCGGGGGTTCATCCCTAGAGATGGTGGGGAGAGATCTCCCTTTGATGGAGACGCTGGAGCATGCACCACTGAGAAAGGGGTGTTTTGGGGGATCGCTCCCCTATGAGGAGGAGGGGTCTTCCCAAATGGGGGGGGTCCTCCTCTCTGAGGCACTGAGGGAAGCGTTGCTCCCTGGATCACTCCCTTGGGAGTGTGCGTTTAACAGGTCTCCCTGAAATGGGGAACAGGCCCTTGCTCGATGGGGGAGTACTAGGGTGCTCCCTGGGTGGGTGGGGTCTTTTAGGAGGTTCCCCCAGGAAGTACTGGCAGGGTCCTCCCTGGCGGGGTGCTGGGGCCCAAGGGATGGGGGGGGTAAGGTGGGCTCCTCCAGGAGCTGAGGCTGGGGGCTCCCCAATGGGAGGGGTTCCGGGTGGTGTTTGGGAGGACGGGGTCTCCCCGCTGGGGGGGTGTTTGGGAGGTTGCCCCCCGCCGAGGGTGAATTCAGGGGGGTGTTTGGGGCGTGCCCGCGGCGCTTCTGGAGGCGCGGGCTCCCCGCCGCTCACCTCGCGAGGCCTTCCCCAGCTCGCCCCTCTGCCAGGCCGGCGTCTGGCTGTTCCCAAGGCAACCGCGCCAGCCTGCCGGCTGCGGCGCGCGCCGCTCGGGAGCGAGCTGGGGGCGGGCTGGGGGGAGGGAGCGCGCGCCTGTGGCCGGGGCCAATCACCGGGGAGCGAGCCGGGCCTAGTCGCCTGCAGGAAACTGGAGGGGGAAGTGGGGAGGGGCAGAGAGAAAGGGGAGGCGGGGGGAGGGGGCAGAGAGAAGGAGGAAGGGGTATGAGAGAGGGGGAGGGGCAGCGAGAAGGGGGAAGGGAATGGGAGAGGGGATGAAGGAGGAGGGGGGCAAATACAGGCAGAAAGTGGGGCTGCAAGGGGAATAGAAGCCAGGGTGAAGGCCCAGAGAGTGGGGTGGGGGTGGCCTGTGCCCCTGTCACAGGATCCTGGGTTGCCACCATGAGGCACTGGAGTTGGGCCCTGGTTAGACCTGGGCAACTAACTGATTTTCTGGTTCACTGGCAGTTCTGACAAATCAAAACAAAAGTTCCCTTCTGTTCAACTACAACCGAGATTGTTTTGGAATTTTCAGCAGCCCAAAAAGTCAGCAAAGTTTCATTTTAGGTATGTTCAGTAAAAGGAAATGAAGTGCTAGATTCACAAACCTGGGGCTGGCAATGCCCCCCTTCTAACTATTAGCCCAGTAGTCAGAGCACTCACCCAGGATGTGGGAGGCCCAGGTTTGAATTTCCCCCCCAGAGCAGGGACTAGAAGCCAGGTGTCCCTCCTCCAGTGCCCTAAATACCAGGCTAGATTCATTCTCTCTCGCTCTCTGTCCCAGTGTCCATTCAAGAACTTTATACAAAGTGAGTAAGCTTCAGCAAGAAAGATGAAGCGAGATCCACTGCCAGAATAACCCGGTGCTTAGGGAATTCACCTGGGTGGGTGAAGACATGGGTTTAAGTCCCTGCTGCCAAATGCGTATTCAAACCCAGCTCTCCCACATCCTGATGAAGGCCTTAGCGGCTGAGCTAAAGATCATAAGAGGGTGGTGGTGGTGGTGGTGGCAGACCACCTCCTCTGGTCATTTTGTGAAGCGCTTGCCCAAAATATCTAAATGTTTGTTTCAGCTGAAACAATTTGCTGAAATCGACACAAATTCATGAAACATTTTTTGTCTACCTGACTCTGCTTTTTCTGGGGTGGGGGAGGGGAGTTTCAAGTCAAATTTTTTCCCTTGTATCTGAGTCCCTGTTACCAGTGCAAAGGACTCACATAGGCAGATAGGATTTACCTTCTGGGCTGGAATGTGTCTGAAACTCTGGTCGTGGTTCATGAGGTTCCCAAATTCCCTTTCAGGATTGCTTCTGTGAAACATTGTCACATTGTATGAGGTCAGACACAACAATATGGTGCCAAGGTGTCAGGTCATTGCTGGTAAAATTTACAGCTGACACAAAGATTGGCTGGGTGGTGAATGACAGCAAAGGGAAGTCACTGATACACAGCTGAATCATTTGGTAAGGTGAGCTCATTCAAATCATGTGGTTTTATCTAGCCCAATGAACAGCCATACATATCTTGGAACAAAGAATGTAGGTCCTATTCACAGAATGTGGGATTATATCCTGGTAATCTGTAACTCTGAAATGACAATGTAGGTCATTGAGGCATCTGAAAGTGCTAATTGCTCAACTGAACATGAATTCCCAGTGCTATATGGTGACTGAGATGGCTACAAGTCCTCGGATGCATAAACAGGGGAATATAGAATAGTAGTAGGGAGATAAGTGTTGAGTAAAGCACTACAAGAATGATTCAAGGTCTTGAAAATATACCTTACTAATAGATAGGGCTGTCAATTAATTGTAGTTAACTCACGCGATTAACTCAAAACAATCATGATTAATCACACTGTTAACAATAGAATACCAATAGAAATTTATTAAATATTTTTGGATATTTTTCTACATTTTCAAATATATCAATTTCAATTACAATTCAAAATACAAAGTGTACAGTGCTCACTTTATATTATTTGTGTGCACTGTAAAAATGATAAAAGAAATGGTATTTTTCAATTCACCTCATACAAATACTATAGTGCAATCTCTTTATCATGAAAGTGCAACTTACAAATGTAGGGTTTTTTTGGTTACATAACTGCACTCAAAAACAAAACAATGTAAAACTTTAGAGCCTACAAGTCCACTCAGTCCTACTTCTTGTTCAGCCAGTCACTAAAGAGAAACAAGTTTGTTTACATTTACAGGAGATACTGCTGCCCACTTCTTAGTTACAATGTCACCTGAAAGTGAGAACAGATGTTTGCATGGCACTGTTGTAGCTGGCGTAGCAAGATATTTACATTCCAGATGCACTAAAGATTCATATGCCTCTTCATGCTTCGGCTATCGTTCCAGAGGACGTGTCCATGCTGATGGCACTCGTTAAAAAAATAATGCGTTAATTAAATTTGTGACTGAACTCCTTGGGGGAGAATTGTATGTCTCCTGCTCTCTTTTACCCACATTCTGCCATATATTCATGTTACAGCAGTCTCAGATGATGACCCAGCACATGTTTGTTTTAAGAACACTTTCATGCAGATTTGACAAAATGCAAAGGAGGCACCAGTGTGAGATTTCTAAAGATAGCTACAGCATTCAACCCAAGATTTAAGAATCTGAAATGCCTTCCAAAATCTGAGAGACATGAGGTGTGGAGCATGCTTTCAGAAGTCTTAAAAAAACAACACTCCAATGTGGAAACTACAGAACCTGAACCACCAAAAAAGAAAATCAACCTTCTGCTGGTGGCATCTGACTCAGATGATGAAAATGAACATGTGTCGGTCCGCACTGCTTTGGATCATTTTCAAGCAGAATCCACCAGCAGCATGGACTCATGTCCTCTGGAATGGTGGTTGAAGCATGAAGGGACATATGAATCTTTAGTGCATCTGACATGTAAATATCTTGCAACGCTGGCTACAACAGTGCCATGCCTGTTCTCACTTTCAGGTGACATTGTAAATCAGAAGCAGGCAGCATTATCTTCTGCAAGTGTAAACAAACTTGTTTATCTGAGTGATTGGCAGAACAAGAAATATGGACCGACTGGACTTATAGGCTGTAAAGTTTTACATTGTTTTGTTTTTGAATGCAGGTTTTTTTGTACATAATCATACATTTGTAACTTCAACTTTCATGATAAAGAGATTGCACTACAGTACTTATATTAGGTGAATAGAAAAATACTATTTCTTTTGTTTTTTACAGTGCAAATATTTGTAATAAAAATAAATATAAAGTAAGCACTCTTCACTTTTTATTCTGTGTTGTAATTGAAATCAATATATTTGAAAATGTAGAAAACATCCAAAAATATTTAAATAAATGGTATTCTATTATTAACAGCATGATTAATCACAATTAATTTTTTTAATCACTTGACAGCCCTAATAATAGACTTAAGGAGCCCAATGCTGTTTAGCATATCAGAAAGAAAGTAAACAAGCAACTTGTTCAGTCTATAAAAATACTTACGACTGCAGAAGACATCCGATACTAGAGGGCTCATTAATTTATCACACAAAGGCATAACAAGATCCAATGATTGAACACTGAAGCTAGAAAAATTCAAACTGGCAATACGGTGTGAATTTTTAACAGGGTAAAAGTCCCTTCTGGTCTTTAGCTCTCAGAAAGGTACAAAGTCATTCAAGTACAAGCTACAACTCCTGTGTTCTGTTCCCAGCTCTGCCACTGGTTTGCTGTGGGATCTTGGGTCAGTTTACATATTTGCCTACATTTCTCTGTATGTAAAATGGGCTTAATATTACTTCACTATCTGACGAGGGTTATGTGAAACTTAGACATTGATTTAGCAAAGCACTGCTTAATTTTAATCACATGAATATGTAACTGGTAATGCGGTAAATTATGTACAACTATTATTACACTCCCCTTTCCTGTACTTCAGTTGAACTCTTCTGAAGCACAGTACAAAGTTTCCTCTTTTTGGAATTTTCAGAAAGCCTTACACAGAGTCAAATCCCAGTGCTATCATATTCAAAACCTTGAAAGGAGATAATAGATACAGATGATAAAACAAATTCAAATCTCTTCACTGCTGCTGGTCTCCTCCTACTTGGGGGATAGGAGAGTTAGGGAGGGAATGTGGTAGTATAAAGCATGGGATTACAAGATGGCATGGGACTATTCATATGCTTAAAGTTAAGCACACCTTTAAGTCCTTTGCTGAACTGGCGCTTAATTAGTGTTTGGAGATCATCAAATTAAAAGTGATATAGGAGTTTAGACTATTACTAATGTCTAGTTGGTAACAAGAAGGCCTTTAAAATCTGACTTGCCAACTCCAGGATTTACTACATACAGGATACATATGTGAAACACACTTCTGCACTGTGACTGAATATATCTGGGTCATGTTGACATCCTAGTAAACAACTGCCCATTCCAGGCTTGAAAGGATGAAACCAACACAAGCAAAGAAAATTCAAAATTAAGAATCCCGCTCTACCCTTAACTCATCCCCTTTAGTACTGCAGAGCTTCCAGAACTCAGTGATATCCTTAATTTGGAATTTCCTTGTTTGTTGGTGTCAGGCCATAAATTTTATTTGAATGTTGTTGTTGTTGTTCATTCAACCTCCTTTTACTGAAACAAAGTAAAAGGTTGAGTTAAATAGTGGCAGAATATTACAGTACTGGCAGAGTATTAGTTCCTGGTGCAGTGTATCTTGTCTCTGGGCTGGCCCTTTAAGTGGAGTCAGATTCCCCCAGCCTACCAGTGACAGGCTCTGCTGAAGGAAGCAAGCCAACCCAGCTCTACCTGGAGATAGTTAACTGTCTAAGCAGCTGAAAGAGACAAGGTGTTCCATTCCTGTTTTTTCATTAGTTGACCCACAACATTACTGGGATCTGGATCTGGTAGCTCCTCCCCTTAGACTGGGGGAGGAGTCTTTAGTTGTTGGCAGGCTTGTTCCCACCCATCCCTGGATTCCCAATAACTGGAAGAGACAAGATGGGTGAGGTCATGTTTTTTATCTGCTGTTGGTGAGAGAGATAAGCTTTGGAGCTACACAGAGCTCTTCTTCAGCTATCTAGAAGGCAGTTAAGTAAGGAGCACCGGGGCCTAATAAAAGTTTAGTAGAGCTCAGCTGGGGAGAGCCCCTGAAGAGAAAGTAAGTTCTGGAGGGAAGGAGTGCTTGGGGAGCCTGAACTAGCCAAAAGTTGTACTCCTGAGGCAGGGAGGCTTGTGAAGGGCCCTGAGTAAGCAGGGGAAAGAACTGCACAGCTTTCTAGGTAGTGGAGAAGCCTGAGGCCTTACAGGAGAAGGAGCTGCTGTTGGGACCTGGATACTTTTGTTTCTTGGACTTTTAAGTTTGGTCTGGGCTCTGAGGTAAGAACCTTTAAACCACTATATATAGTCTTCACTTCAGAAACTTTGTTAAAGAGAGCCATACAGGTAAAAAGTAAAGTGTTTGGCTTCTCTTTGATCTTGCTATAAGGCTGTTAGAGTGATTTCATTACCTCATCCAGGGGGAAACTGAGGCAGGACATTGTGGAACCATATTCACCCATGAGGGAGTGCTTGGGGGGTCATGGTGTTCCTTTTACATACCCATTGCTGTTTTGTCTTTTCTTGCTGGTATTACTTGATTTTTAGTGCCACCTTTATTTGGAGCTGTACAAGACACACCAGTGAAGACAAAGCTTGCTCCAAAGAGCTTACAGACTAAACCTGGTGGGAGTCCTAAGAAGCTATTATGATATCATGGGAGCTAGGCCCCTAACCTGCATAGATATGTAGTGAGATGTACAAAAATGCATCTTTAGGCACCCAATCATCATCATTATTAATGCAAATCCTTGGTGGGGGGTGAGACATAGAATCATAGAATATCAGAGTTGGAAGGGACCTCAGGAGGTTATCTAGTCCAACCCCCTGCTCAAAACAGGACCAATCCCCAATTTTTGCCCCAGATCCCTAAATGGCCCCCTCAAGGTATGAACTCACAACCCTGGGTTTAGCAGGCCAATGCTCAAACCGATAGACGATGGATTGATTTCTAACTAGGTCCTTAAGACTATGTGGCTGGATATTCAGTCTGTAGTTATCATCGGCAATCTTATTCCACCACCTACATGGTTATCATGTTATTGCTGACTGCCTAAATGTAAATCTGGCCCATAATCTGAAGTGTGGGGTTCTGGCTTCCCTTTGAACAGGTGCGCAAAGGGGGGTGAAGGGCAGGGGAGGAAGGAGTCTCTGCATTTGTACCCTCTCTTGTGCACCCACCTGATCAAAGGGTGTCCATAGAACACATCTTAGTCCATTATGGTGCTGATACAGAGTCCCAGTGAAACTAATGATTTCACTAGGAGCAGGTTCCATCCCATTGCTGGTCAGTTTGTTTTTTGTGGTGTATATATATATTTTTTAATTTGCTACTTACATTTTTTTGTTTGCCCTTCCTTCTCCCCTTCTTTCAATAGTCGCTTTTTATTAAGTGGTGTTGTGTGAACTTAGCGGTTCTGTGGGGCAGATGATGAAGGCAAAGAACTAAAGTGACAACTAACTCATTTTATCCATATGATTTTAAATTGCTTATTTCTTTATATAAATAACAGACCTGAGGTTGCTATTCCACTTTACTTTATCCCACCAATGAATCCTTGAATTTATATATCAGTTTGTGTTCTGTCCTTTTTTTTTTTTTTATTGTAGTTTAGTACTATAAAGTGAATACCTGTGATTCCTGTTCTGTGCAAGCCACAGATAAGGTGCAGTATAGTGCAGCATTTTCTAATGGTATCGTGAATGTGCCCTGAGAGGAAGCTTTTGCTTGCCTGAGATGTCTGTGGAATTCTTCTGTAGCAAAATATCCCGAGCATACCCTAAAAGAGCAGTATCAAATTATTTTCAACACCTGGATTTCTTCTTGTTTTTTGTGCAGTTTTATTTTATAAATACTGAAAAATCCAGCTTTTGGATGGATTTATTTAAAATGTCATATAAGGATAATCGTTGTTTGATTCAAGACCTTGTTTCTAGGAGGAGCCTATGCCACAGCAACCAATGCCTCGGGTACAGGTTGTTACATCCTTTAATCCCAAACCATTATAAATCCAATACAAAATTCGTGTCCTCACAGCAACAAACATCATCAGACTTCCTGACTAGCCCCATTAAACTAATCTGAAATAATAAGACATTAAATTTTTTTATTACTACTACTATGGTGTGGAAGCTACAGGAACTTAAAGCTGAAAATAGTGGTATTTGGGTAAACCCGAATATGATGGTGTTTGCGTTTTACATTTTTCACAGCCTTATTAAATACCTCAGGGAGCGCTTTATTGGAGCCAAAATAACACAAGATCTGGTCTTGTGATACTTCCACCATGCTGAAGCTGAAATACCGTTGTATTATCTCAATCCATAAATGGATTAAAAATAACAAAAACAAAAAATCTGACTCTACACCTACTCCCCATAGCAATTAAAAGATGTATATTTTTTTACATTTTAAAATTCTCTTGAAATGTTTGGAATCCAAACAGCACATCGTGCTACTACATTAGAACTAAGTGACATTGGCTGGAAACAAAACTGAATCTGGCTATTTTCATTGTACCTAGCTTAACAAAATGCAAAAGTTAAATACAGCAAAGCTGGTAAAAACTAAGTTGATTTTAAAAACCTTTGTTTAATATTTAAGGTACTGTAATAATTTAAGGTACTGTAATAACAAAGATAAGTGGCAAATGTATCCCTGGTGTATCTCCACTGACTGCCATTAAGTTTTATACAAATTGGGCTTAATGATAATGAAAGGAAACCTTTTGATATATGTTGTGACTTACATCTTTTAAAGGAATTAAAGAAAATTTTGGAAACTGTGTCAAGCTGTTGAATATGACCAAATGGGGTGCAGTTTTTTTTTCCATCCTGACTATACTACCATGCTGTTATGAAGATTTGCATTTGCTACAAGGGGAAAAAAATACTGCTGACTTGTATGGTTGCACAGGTTTGTATGTCTATATTTCTGGTGCATTGGTGGTATATTGCCTAAACCAATGACTTTCAAACTTTAACAACCTATGAACCCCTTTCACGAAAATATCAAATCTCACAAACCCCCTCCTAAAAATGAATATTTCCAGGGATTTTCTCCCTTACCTGAGCATAAGTTATAGAAGCATTTGGGTTTTTTTATGACATGGTTATTACACACTATTTATCATTACATTATTAATTTTATTACATTATGATAACGGCAACACTCTCCCAAGATTTCACTTTTGTAGCTCATATCACTTCGATTAAGCCTCCTATATATTTCATCAGGGAGTACCAGACGTGAAACAGAATGAAGGTATTTAAGAAACCAACTCAAATAAAGAATTCCTCCACAAGCATTCAGGTCTTGAGCAGTCCAGGCAAACAACACACGACTACAACAAAGCTTAAACTTGTTCTTCATAATTTAAAAAACAACACTAGCAGCCTATTTAATTTTAGAAACAGCAAAAAACATCCACCTCCCTTTCCATTTCTCATAAGGAGTCTTAAAGTTTCCATCTCCTGAGTGTGATGGATGCACTTGCTTTGATCTGCATAGCTCTTGGAAGTCCGGAACTATTGGAGAAAGGTAAAGTCTCGGTTCTGGTTCAGCATTGAGTCAGCTTCTGTATTTGGTTTTCAAATATGCATCGAGGAAAATACTTTCTCGCATAAATATGTTGTTGAAAATGGTAACAAAACTATAGTAGCTTTTTCTGCCAGCAGGGGATACTCGTTTCTTAAACTCAGCCAAAAGTTGATCAGTGACAGACTTCTGAAACTCCTTTTCAGTTCGTAATCACAGGAGATCTCAATCAATTTCTCTTTTTCCTCAGTGCTCAATATCTGCACTGAGAAAGTGGATCATCAAAGGGGTTGCGAATAGTCATTATCCCCTGACGTAGCTGGAAAGTATTGCCTGAACACTGTGCAAAGTCCTTTTAGGTGTATAGTTATATTGGTTTTAGTGTACTGATCCAACCGAAGTTTATGTTCTGCCAGGAAGTCATGGTCACGGGGTTCAGGCTGCCGGCCCCCCTGCCTGGGGTCCCTAGGGAAGGCTCTGTCCGCCATTACAGAATTTTTTTTCTGAAAACCCCCTGATACATTTTGTGAACCCCCAAGGGTTCATGAACCCCAGTTTGGGAAGCACTGGCCTAAACAGATGGAGGGCAAAGAAAGAGATGCAGAACCATTTGCAGGCACTCTTCCTACAAGAGGCCTTGTCAGTTAAGTCCTCATGTTCTATCCAGGACCCAAAGAGGCCATCTTTCACTTATTTCCAACCTGTCTTTAGGGCCTTAAAAGCCTAGCCAAGTGCCTAAATTGACACTGGTTTCTGGATCCAGGGCCAAAATAAATAAGATCCATACCTCTGTTAGAACAGAGGATCCATTCAACTCCTCTTCCACTTCCAGTAGTTTTGAATGATCTTCGTACATCTAAGGGGATCCACTCCTAACGCACTCTTTCTTTCTTAAAAGGAGAAGCAGGATGAAGCTCCAGCTGTGGCAGATCCATTGTATTACTCAGGTAAGCAGGGCCAACCAGCTCTTAAGCATCCTTCTGCAGCCCTGAAATGCAAAGGTCAGTCTCTACTGGCACTGTTTTTCTCCTCCCGGTACATGCAAGTTTCATAGGCGCCGACTTCCCCTCTTCCTGGAGGGTGCTCACCCCCCACCCTGCTCCTAACCCCGCCCCTGCATCACCCTCACCACGCCCCCATTCCACCCCTTCCCCCAAGTCCCCGCCCCTGCCCCACCTCTTCGCCACCGCCTCCTCTGAGCGCGCCACGTCCACACTCCTCCCCCTCCCTCCTGGAAAGTCCTAAGTACCGCCAAACAGCTTTTGGACGGTGGAAGCGCTGGGAGGGAGGGTGAGGAGCGGGGACACGGCACGCTCGGGGGAGGCGAGGTGGGTGGAGCTTGGCTGCCGGTGGGTGCGGAGTACCCACTAATTTTTCCCCGTGGGTGCTCCAGCCCCAGAGCACCCATGGAGTCGGCACCTACGGCAGGTTTAATAAGTTTGTTTATGGTGTAACTTTTGCCTATGTTAGTATTTATTTTCAGTGGCCCTGATTTTCATTTACACTAAGGCCTGTGTCCTCAGGCAGTGTGAAAGAGCCTTAAAATGTTTGTAGGTGATATTTATTCTAGCACTGACTCTATGCTGCTGTAGCACCGTGAAAGGCCTTTAAAGGGACCTCATTGTAAACGAGAATTGGGCCCAGTTCAGGTTTATATGACCATCTGTGCATTGCATCTCATCTTGCATATGTATTTGCTGTCATTTGTGAAGTGCATTTGCTGACCTGGACTCTAGGCAATGCAGTGTTGCCAACTCTTGTGACTTTATCATGAATCTTGTAATATTTGATATTTTACTTAAAGCTCCAGCTCCTGGAGAGGTGAGAATCTCTGCTTTTCTTTTTCTTTTTTTTTTCTTTTTCTTTTTCTTATATTTTTAAAGCATGCTTCTAGCTCCCATGATTACAGAGAAAAGCTTAAAAATGTGACAGGAGTGTACCTTGAAGGCTCAAAAAACAGAATTCAGATAACCAAAGCCTGAAAGTAATATATTTAAAAAAAAAAACCAACATGTTTAAGCCAATCATCATTTGTAGGGGTCCCAATCTATAACTCTTGAACATTTGGGATCTGCCTTAATGGCACTGATTCTGAAAGGCTCCACTGGTCTCTTAACCCAGATGTGCGTTTCTCAGTAGTGTGAACGTGCTTGACTTACTGGTAAGTAACCTTCGTTTGTCTGTTAGATTTCATTTTAAATGCTAATAACTTAATCAACATCGCTGACTTAATTGCAGCTGTAGGATTGAGTCACCAAAGGGGGTGGGGTTTTTGTTTGTTTAGGTTTTTTTGGGTTAAACTGAAGCCAAAAATGTATGTGTTTTTAGTGTAAATGCATGACAATTAGCAGGTATGCCCTGTGCAGCTGGAGGAACACCAGGATTCTGACTCCTAGAGATGGACTAGTAATTACCTCCTGTCTGTAACTATCTTCCTAGGCAAAGCATGTAATTTTACAAAGTTTGCTGTAAACTATATTTTACATTGAAAACCACAACAATACATTACGTTTTCAGAAATGTGATATTTTATTGAAGTCCTTTTCATGGCGTTTTCTTTTTTAGCCTTTGTTCTTTCTGGGTTCTGCTATGCAGGTTAATGTTTGCTTTGTGAGGGCTGAAATCCCTGTGGGGAATGAAAGGTTCTGGCTGTCAGTAAATGTTGTGTGGTGTTTTACACTGGAGACAGATATTTTCTGTGGGAGGGTTACATGAGCAATCTTGACTCTGGACCTTGTATATTAATTGCTAGTTAATGGGCAGCATATTTTTTTTTTTTGGTACCCTCATGTATGATAAATTAGCATCAGTCAGTGAGTGGAAAAAGGTATGTTAAAAACAAATAAGCAGGATACTCAGTGGTTGTTCCAGGTGTGACATTTTGTCCAAATCAATTCTACTCCAATTTAGGTCAGTAGTAAAACTTGCATTAACTTCCATGTGAGCAGGAATTGGCATTACTGGGGTTTTTTCCCTGTTAAACTACTGTATTTTTTGGTTTTGTTTTGTTTGTGTTCCCCCCCCCCCCCATGAGCCTCTGGATCACCCGTTTTCCTCTCTGTGTAATTGTCCTCCATGTCACAAGTACCTAGTGAGGAGGACTGGACACACCTCTGTCCGTAGCCTATACACAGAGTTCCTTCAGTGGCTGGGGAAAGGGATGTCACTAAAGATACATGTGCCCATTCCATAATGCACTGAGCAAAATCCCTCTACTACCACCTCACTTTGCAACATCCTGGGAAACTTGAGATCTTGTACGGTACCCACACGCAGACTTCCTGCGTTGCACTGTAGCAAAACCACTGGAGTGGACTGGCCCCAAAAGTTGTTGGTTTTATATGAAATCAGCGCATGATTACTATTTGAATTAATTTAGTATACTTTTATGGAATGAACTGTCAACCAGTGACACAGACCTTAACAACTAAAATGTGGAAGAAAACAAGTGTGGTTTGTTTGTTTTGTGTTAGGGTGAGGCTGTACTGAAATCTGGCTGCTGCCATTATTAGACTGATAGTGGAAGGAATTGCCTCATCTGAAGATTTTGAACCTGACTATGGCGAAGTAAAATGGTCAAAACTTTGTGACCCATTCACATATCAGGAAAATACTGTGCTGAGAGGTGCGCATACTTATTTTCTTAAGTGACTCACCTTGCATGCCACCTATTTTTTTTTTTTTAAATCTTTAAAGACCAGGCAAACACATCTTATCCATTTAGTCAGATTTAATTAGTAATTATTCTGTAAATGTGTTGCCGCTGGCTTTTCCCCCCTCTAAATGAACAATTCAGAAAGAAAGAATTGCTGGAACATCACTAAGATGGGGACTTATTTTACTCTCGCAGACAATAAATTTTGCCATGTACTTCAATGGGAGTAGGATTGGATGCTCAGTATATTGGCTTATATTGGTATTTCAGGTAAGGTTCTAGGTAGGGGCAAACATGAGTACAAACAAAAACTGGGGATATAAAGAAGTTTGAGTTATGAGTTTACTTTCTAGGTCACGTTAAAGGAGTCTGAAAGTGTGCCCCCACAAAATGTGCAGGCTCACTCATTTGCATGCCCTGAAACCTGCAGGTAGACCATTATGTGCATCTGTCCCCAATGAACACATGTATTTACACCCATGTGTGGGGCCAGAGAGGAGCAGGGTGGGGGTGTGTGTGAGTGTGTGTCCCAGACACCACGTTTGTCTTGCCCATTGCTCTACTTTGGCTGCCCATTCTCTTCCTCCTCCTCCTCCCTGCATGAACCCCAGATACACAGAGGAGACTGTGCAGGGTCTGGAGGGGAGATAGTGCTAAAGAGGTGGCTGAACCTCCCTTCTACTTCCCATTCATGGTGGCTCACTACCTAGGTTGGCTGTTTGTCAAACTTCACTGAAGCATTGTACTCCCTCCCTCCCAGGAGGAGTACACGATGCAGCTCATCAAACAACACTCTCTGGCTGATCAAAGA
Source organism: Natator depressus (assembly GCF_965152275.1). Classification (NCBI taxonomy): domain Eukaryota; kingdom Metazoa; phylum Chordata; order Testudines; family Cheloniidae; genus Natator; species Natator depressus. The sequence continues at coordinate 6,596,387 of NC_134260.1, forward strand.
GTACAACTGAGGTACTTCACAGTGAAAACTGGAGGGTGGTGGGGAGACTCTTGAGACTCACATGGAAAGGACGCTTCAGCCCTGCAGATGCAGGGACCTCTAAGTTGAGGAATGAGCTTTCTGTGCCTGTAGGCCCTGCTCTTCTCTCTGCCAGTGCAGATGTGGGTTGCCAGTGGATGCTACCTCTTAACCTTTGCTCTTCTCTCCTTCCTTGTGGCGGAGAAGAAGAATAGAGGTTTGCAACCGGATCCTGCTTCTATCAGCATTAAATTCCACCTCAGAACCAGTGTTAATTCTGCCAAACTGGTAATCCTAGGGCACGCGCATGGAGCAGGTGCTCCCCAGCCTGCCCTGTCATGTTCCCTCTCCAAGCTGCTCATCACCACAGGCTCCTAGGAAAAAAGGAGCATGCCACTGAGGCATCGTTTCTTCCCCCCGCCTTGCATCTTGCTGCTGGGTTTTTCTGTCCCATTATTATTATTTGTACCTCTCTGGAGTACATGGTGTAAATCAGCACTTCTCAAACTGTGGATCGGGATCCCATTTGAATGGGGTTGCCAGGGCTGGCTTAGACTTGCTGGGGCTCCGGGCCCAAGCCAAAGCCCTATGGATTCAGCCCTGGGCAGCGGGGCTCAGCTTACAGCCCCCTGGCTGGGGCTGAAGTCCTTGGCCTTTGGTTTTGACCCCTTCCCCACCCGCGGTGGTGGGGCTTTGGCTTTGACCCCTGCCACCCAGGGCAGTGGGACTCAGGAAGGCTCAGGCTTCGGTCCCCCTCCTGGGATCATGTAGTAATTTTTGTTGTCAGAGGGGGTCATAGTGTAATGAAGTTTGAAAACCCCTGGTGTAAGTACTAATTGTCTGGGCCACATTGTAATGTGATTACATACTACAAAATTAATACACACAAAAAACTTGTTGTGGAGCAGTTAAGGTTGCTACACACAAGCCACTGAACAGTACATGCCGTCTACTCCTCCACCCGAAAGCACACATTTTACCGTGACCACAGCTACTGTACAATACACATTGCAACCCTAACTCAACCCCCTTTTGCCCTTCTGGGTATGCCCCTTTACCAGATTATATTTTCCCCTCAACATGAGTCATTGTGGATACTTGGTGCAGTGGTTAACTATGTTGAGAGACTGAAGTTTACTGAAGGGTTGTGCGCAGAATTGTAGTTCTTCAAATGATATCTTCATCTTTTGCAGTCACAACACAGTTGTAAAACTTCCACTCTCCTCTGGATACCAGTCTACCTGATGTTTCTAACATAAGTAGGCTCTTTCTTCATCTTCCTGTTTGCTTACAATCTTCCCTACTAGCATGAGTGTTGGAAGCGAGTCACTCTGCTCTTGGTAACCTGTGTTCACAAATATCTTATTTTACCTAAAAAGAAAAAAGAAAAGGAGTACTTGTGGCACCTTAGAGACTAACCAGTTTATTTGAGCATTTATTTTGAGCATATGCTCAAATAAACTGGTTAGTCTCTAAGGTGCCACAAGTACTCCTTTTCTTTTTTCTTTTTACGAATACAGACTAACACGGCTGTTACTCTGAAACCTGTCATTATTTTACCTAGGGTCTCAAGTAATTGTGCTCTTTTTAAACTTCTCCTTCTCATCACCTCTTTAGCTTGATAATGAAAACTATGCGTAATTTAACTCAAATGCTGTTGAAGTCTTTTCTGTGTCACTTAAATGTCCAGCTTTCACCTCCACACGGGAGAGTTGATCATATGTAGCACTTCAGCACCATAGGGCAGATGTGCAGTATCAGCTTTTGACAATACACAGGTCTTTGGAAATGATCCTTTTTTTGCAAGCTGTACCTCCTCTTGATTTCTTCATCACATCTTCTGTCTGATGCTATTAGACTCCCTAAATAGGGGAACGTATTCACTTGTTCCACCACTTGATTGTCAAAGTATAGGTGTTCCTACTTTCTGTGTCACTGTGTTTACTTATATTTCTTTGTCTTCCTAATGTTGATTGTCATTCCATGTTTCTTTCTGGTGGTGTTCACAGCAACAAGCGTGGTCCGAAGTTCTTCCCTAATCAATGTGATGTAAACTAGGTCATTGGCATATGTTATGTTCTTGATATGTATGCACTGGCTGGTGTCTTGAAACTCTCCTTTACTATACCTTCTTCATATATATTAAATAGTTGCAGAGAGAGAATGCAATCTTGATGTACAACTTTCTTGATGCTGCAGTACTCATAGAATTTGCATTGCTGCTTTGTCCCTAATCCAGTCTTTTTTTATATATGATATATCTTGAGTCAATGTTATATATTCTTGAAGAATGTATCGTTGTGTTAGCTTTTATCATAACCTACAAAGCGCACACAAATTTCTCTTTCCACTTGTATCACATGCTCACATAAGATCCTCGGGTAAAGATTTCCTCCCTCATGCCTACTTCTGGGTGGAAACCAAGCTGAATTCTGCTAATTCTTGTCTCAAGATGTTGATGTATCTGAGTGCCAACAATTTTCAATGAAACTTTGTGTGGGGCTTATAGTTTTGATGATGTTCACATACTTTAGCGATGATAACCTTTTGTAGAGGAACAAATGTTAATGTTCTGTGTGTATATTCAATGAAAACGTTTTAGCAAGTACGTGGTGTGGTGGTGTGTTTTGTTTTGTTTTGTTTTTAATTGTCATTCAGGAGTTAGAGGCAGGGCTTGTAATTCAAAGTTAGCATCCCTAGGGGCCCAAGTTGAGGCTGCTGTTAAGGTCCTCTCTGCTGTAGGATAACACAAGAGGAAAAGCAGAGCTCCTGACAGAAGATTTTGTGTGTGCACAGCCTGCATCAATCATGCTTGCATAAGCCCAGTCTGCATCAATCATATCATCAATCAGGTTTGTATGCATACCACAAACTTATATTCTAATGTGAATCACTGCTAAAAATGACCCCAAAGCCTCTCTGTCTCTGTCTCTCTCATATAGATAAATAAAAACACCAAACCTGCCTGTTGCAACAGGCCTAATCAGGTTCCTCTTTTTTTCTTTTCAGTGTTGTGTAAAGAAACAATCCTTTCTGTCAGATAATGGTCAACAATGGAAAAGGAGGACTGCCAAAGACAAATTTCAGCCAGAATGCAAGTACGTCCTTCTTAAAACTTTATGAAAAGGGCAGGGAGGGACCTACACAGAAAATTCAAAGGCCACGATAGCTAACCCTGTGTGAAATTTCACACTGGCCACCTACTTTTAGAAATGAAATGGGCATAAAATTGTTGGTAAGCATAAGACTACAACCCTAACTATGGAGTCACTGATAGCCGCCTCCATAATATGGTTTAAAAAGCAAAACAAGTCTACGAGCCATATGTTAACTTTGGCTCAATATGTACTGTGATTAAAATATATCAGTGCCTTATGTATCAAGCTCAAGTTCCTCATTCCAGCCCTCAAGGCTCTACACAACTCCACCCTCTACATATCTTCCCCAACTCCCTAAACTCAGCACAGTTCTTTGTACTGACACCTTCCTTTCTCTCCTTGGACCACCACTGATTTTTGTGCTTGCTTTTATGCTGTTCCATATGCTTGGAAACAGCCTTCCAAGTAGAGTTCACAAAGGCTTCACCTCTCCTTCTTTTTTTAAAAAATAGATGGATTCTAGCCATAAACACCACACCCTGCTCCATGTGTGCTCTGTATTGCACCCCTCTGGTGCCATTAGTCAGTAGATCTTGGGGGCAGACTTATTTGTTCAGCACATTTTACCCATTGTACACTGCTCTGTACACCTAAACCACTATGTAAACAATGGAAATAAACAGGGCCTGCTGATACAAGCCAGTGGGGAGAGTCATTTCCTGAAGGTCTGCTTTTGCTTTGGTGTGTGCGCATATATATCCATTGTGAAAGTGTTTGATTATTCTATTTCTCATCTGAGTTTCAGCCTTGAGACTCCTCTAGCTTATACCAAGAGCAGGACAGAGCTCTGTGTGGTGCCAGAATGCAGCAGAACCTCTGTTCTGAACACCTTGGGAATGGTGATTGTTCGTAACTCTGAACAAAATATTATGGTGTTTTTTCAAAAGCTTACAACTGAACATTGCCTTAATACAGCGTTGAAACTTTACTATGCAGAAGAAAAATGCTGCTTTTTTTTTTTTAGTAGTTTACATTTAACACAATACTGTACTATATTTGCTTTTTATTTATTTATTTATTTTTGTCTCTGCCGCTGCCTGATTGTGTACTTTTTGTTCCAAATGAGATGTGTGGCTGACAGGTCAGTTTGTAACTCTGAGCTTCTACTGTATGTCTAATGCAAAGGCTGTATAAAGCCACTTTTCCCCCCTGTCCCCATCTCTGCAGAAATGGCATAACTGAGACTCAAGCTCAGAGAGCGGGAGTGAGTGGTACTGCGTCAACAGCATGCTCAGTGTGATGGGTATACCAGATCTTACACACCCTCTCTCCCTCCTCTTCCCTGCCCCCCCAGAAAAGAGCAATGAAGGTGGGTCCTCCAGGGCTGCCTAGAAAGCTGCACAGAAGTAGCCAATCAGAACCCAGCAGGCTCAGATGAAAGGCACTGCAGGGCCTTATCAGGTCAGTTCCTGGCTGGGACCAGAAAGGTGAGGAAGGGAGCTTCTATCTGGTCAAAGGGGCTTGATGAGCTGTATTTACTGTAGCTGGGGGAGACAACACCTGAAACTCTAAAGTAACAGGTGAAGATAAAGGGACTAAGTGGAAAGAGGCCCAGGGGAAAACAGCAGCAACTAATTGAAGGAAGCAGTGCTGCTGTGGATAGGGTCCATTTTTTGGGACCCTGATGAGTAGGCTGGCCTGGCTTCCCCCACCAGCTGTTGGCAAAGTGGCCTAAGCCCTGAGCAGGGGATAAGGCTCCCTTAGCGGCCCTAGCGAAAGGCTGGTTTTAAAGGGCCCAGAGAGGGGCTGTGGAGTCTTTGGGGGATGTACTGTTTGGTGAGAGTTGGCTGGAGGACTGAGGCACTGAAGACCTGTCTGGAGAGGTCAGTAACTGACAGGGGAATGGGGGTGGGGGGAGGGGCACCAGGAGTGACGAAGAAGATTGTACTACCACAACCAGCTGCTTGGGATACTCCAGGCGAGTGCCACCCTGTCACACTCCTCTTTAGAGGGAATGCTGTACCTAAACTCTGCAGGGCATCTCTCTTTTTGAAGAATAAGAAGGCAGCATTGATGAGGGCCCAGGGTATATCCAACAGGTTCTCCTTAACCAGAATGGTAGTTGTAAGATACGGTATAAAGCTGTTGACTGAGTTAGAGACCCCTCCCCAGAAAAAAGTGGTTAAGACATGGTCGTGTGCAGCAACTGTCCTGAGCTTTTGCCTGACTGAATCATTTTTACGTTAAGAGCTTTCAGATAACCTTTTTTCTGAAAGTACTAAATAAATAAAACTGCCCAATTGGTTTGAAGTGAGCCTTGAATGCTGTCTTCACTTTTTTACAAATTACTTGTCTAAAATTTTCTTGCTTGAAAATTTTAGGACAACTGTATCGTGTTTGGAATGAGACTAATTTTTGTCACCCTCGATAGTTCATTAGCGAAATAAGGTGCTGTTTTGTGTATTTACACATAGGCTGCCTAGAATTATTTCACTGTGACAAAAGGTTTTTAGCAAGAAAGCAAAAATCAATTACTCAGTGAATTGCTCATTGGAACATCAAACAATAACAGGGAAAAAAGTATACTTAAGTATCATGCTGTAGATTAGGGTTAGAATTTGAGAACATACGAAAGTAGAAAGGTAATACTGCGTTGCTTTCATAACTTGCATCCATAGTCCAGTCTGTCAAGGGAATTCTTTTATATTCTTATTGGGAGACAGTGTGGTCTAATGAATACAGCAAGTGTTCTGGTCCAGCTGATCCAGAGGGGCTGAAATAGCACTTTGCAGATTGCATTTTTAAGATGGCAAAGAATCATCCCACTCCCTAGTAGTCAGGACAGGACAAGCAGTGAGTGCAGAAGGCAGCATGTGGAAGCAGTGGGAGAGTGGGCCTAAGATCACAAAATGGAGATGTCTTGGGTCTCTCCATGGTAACCCAGGGAGTTTGCCATGCAATAAATAAGTATTGCTCTGTTTTATTTTGCATTACATTTAATAGTACCGCTAGGCAATGTAGAGCACTTTAGATGGAGGAACCCAGGCAGAGAATATACTTAGCACACTGTATGCAGCAGACACATTCTAAATGTGGCAAAACTGTCAATTCCATTCGTGGTAAGAATACCCTTATCATGATGTCTGTATTTTTTCCTCTGTGTGTCACAGAAGGAAGACAATGGAATGTACCATCATAAAGGCCTCAGATGAAAGCCTGACCCAGTGAAATCAATGAAAGCTTTGCCACTGACTTCCCTGGAGCCAAGATTTCACCCCGAACTCTGTGAAATAGGCAATTTTTTTAATGTCATTTGCAACATGCAGTGGCTGACTCCAAACACAGGTAGTGCTTTGTGAAAACTCAGGATTCCCAATTGTTGGGGCATGGGACGGAAGAGCAAAGAGATGGTTGGAAGCCCATCTCTTAAAGTTGAGCTAAGTCATTCTGATGCAGACCCTCAAGGCTGAAGTCTCGGTCAATATGTGTGTCTGATGACTGACATTGGGGATTGAAGAGAGTATTTCTAATATTGCTAAACGCATGAGTTTCTACAGCTTAAGCTAAACCTCCAAGCTGTGTAGCTGGGGCCTGCAACAGACTCTCGGTCTGTGAATTGGGCACAGAAGGGAACATGTAAAATGCCAGACTGGTAACTGGGGAGGCAACTTATACAAGTTCCAAAATGCCTTGAACAGCACCATGCTAATACACCTGCAAAGTTTGTAGCAGAGAGTGCTACACTCTGCTTTATCACCATTCAGGCATTTCTATTTACACAGATACATCCCCCTGTTCCTGGACTCTTCTCCTGAGTTGTTCACAGAGCAATTCACCCCATCTTTGTCTACAAGGGCTGGGGTAGCCAGGTTGCGAGTAGATGAGCATTTCCCTTACTCTACAAGACTGCACTTTTCCTGTTATGTGCAGAACTTGGGGTGTCCTGGCCCTGCTTCTGTTCTCATCTCTGCCATTGGCTTGCTCTACAATCTTCTCTGTTCCTCTGTGTCATGGAGATGGCAATATTTCACAGGTTCATGTTTTAGAAAGAGCCCTGAGCACCTCCAACAGAAGGTGATAAAAGGTGTGAAATATTATTCATCTATACTTTAGCAGAGCAGGTTTTGCATACACACTTTTTGGGGGGGGGGGCGGGGAGGTTGTGGTTCTTTAATTCTAAGCATACCCTTGTTTTAATTCAACGTAGTCCCTCACACACAAGACCCTGCATGGTAGCCGCTGCCCTTCCAGCTGAGGGCTGAATGAGACTAGCAAACCTGTTAAATGGCACTCCTGACTCAGCAGGATCAATGACTGGAGGCAGTACTGTATTCGTACCTAGGGGCTGATCATGCTGACTACACAGCAATTCCTGCTTCTGGGATTGAATTCCTTTTTTTGTTATGCAGTAACATTATATTATAATACAATTATAGGAGCTACTCCCAATCCTACCTGCTTCTGCTAGTATTGTCTGGTCTTTATCTACATGCTAACAATCATGTCTCCTGTAGCAGGGCAGGAAAAATGCTGGCACTCAAATGTGGAATTCACTGTTTGGCTCCTGCTAGTTATGGTGCAAATCCCCACAGCTTTAATCCTGACTTGATCCAGAAGGATCTGGTCTAGCTCACTCCTCGCTCTAGGCAGAAACATATTAACTGCACAAGGTAACTATGATGTGAAACATTGTGCTAAGGCCACCAATTAATGTAGGGAACAGATGGGATTCATGTGTATGTTCCGATATGACATACTAAGCCCTACAGATTTGTTTTGGCACTTTTATAGCTCCTTTCTGAACTTTGGTATATTCCAAAAAAGAATGAGTATTTTTAATTAAGGAATAAAGTGGACTTTATCCTGATAAAAGGCATAGCTAGGGATCGGCAAAGTCCTTTAATAAGGAACAGTAATGGATACTTTGAAAGAAATTACTTATTGTTAGAGACTTCTGAAAGACAGACATGAAAGTAATAGTTGTGTGTCACTTTCATTACCGCTTTTGACAGTCTGTATTTTTTTCTTTCAGGGCAGCATGGTTGCTAGGGCTTTTGTAGTGAATAACTCTTTTTGTGTTCGGTTCAAGGCTGAGTATAATTACTTTATAATTTTGGCTCACGAGGCCATTTTAGACAGTTCTTCTAAGGGGGGGAAAAAAGCTCATCTGCTGAAAAGCTCATTCAGCTGCCCTTCAGAGGGGTGTCACTGCAAATGCAAAGGGTGCTCTTTGTCTTTCCTCATCACTTGCACATGGTGTATTTTTCAGGATCCAGCTACGTCCAGCACAGTGAGATGAATGTGTGCTTAAAAGATGGCATTCATTGGCTCTGACAAGTGAAGTCCCCAGTCAAGGTACATGTCTGGTTTAACAGCATAATAATCATGTAATAATAATCGTGGAAAGGAAGAACCTGGGCATGTTGTGCAGGTTGTTAAAGCTGATACTCCCATGAATCATTGGGCTGATCAAACTAACTTACTCCAGCATGTCAACAAAATTACTCTTGCATGTCATTTCAGTAAACTTCCCCAAATTAATGATTTCACCTTTCCATGGCACCTGTGATCTAAGGAGCTCAAAACGTTTTAAAAACACTACGCCCCACAGTCTGAGATAAGCAAGTACAATTGTACCCAAATAGTTTTATACATGCAGAGCTGTGTAAATTGAGGCACAGAGGTTAAGTGACTTGCCTGTGGTCTCTCAGTGGGTCAGTAGCAGGTCCAACAATAACATCCAGGAGACTGATTCTGACTTGCACTAATCAGTAGGCTACATTGCCTCACCAAATGTTCTCTGATATTTTTTTTTTCCCCTCTCAGGCTATATTTATATGATAGTTAAATCCTACATCTGTCACATGGCACATTCTACTCTCCTTACTATTTAACTCCTTCCAGGAATACAGTTAAATATGTACTATGCACCTTACTTTGTTGCTTGACTGCTGATTTCAATTTGATACTGCAGATATTTGTCCTTGCTAATTATATATGTGTGCAAAATCTGAACAGTTTTTTTTAAAATTGGTTTTGTGGAAGCTCTGAGAGCGTACCCCTGAAATATGATTGCTGACTAACTGGTTACCATCAGTATCGTTTTTTTCTGTTTAAAAGCTGGCTTTTAGAATTCTAGGCTCCACTTTCTAGACCTTTAAATAAAGGTTTAAAACAAGAGAAACAATGTTATTTAAGCAACCTGGGATGCATCACTTATGTATGGTCCCCATGGCAACAATGTACTGGTATGGGAATTCCTTTTATGGCTGACTTCCGAATCCAGGATGGCCGGAACTAGAGACTGCAGACTGTTACCTAGCAACTTGTTTCTATGCTGTGGTAACTAGGAAATGCAGCCAGTGCAAAGTGTTTTTTAATAGAGCCTGTCATCATGGTCATATGTTCCATTCTGTCAACTTTTGTCTTTTTAGTATTAAATAATTAGTATGTGATAACGCTGCAGAAAGGCTGCTGTTTTGCTTTTATTGTCTCTGCCTCTTTTCACGTTGATTGTTTGGTGCAGTCAGGAAAAAGGCAGATACAACAGTCCATATATTTTTTTTAAAAAAAATGAGAATGTTCTATTCAACATGTGATGCCTACCAGTAATTAAAATGATGCCATCTGCACAGTATGAAAAGAAACTTGTCACTGGCTTTTCAGGTTTGCAGCTGATCAGACTTTTGTGTTTCAGGGTAAGCCTTCTGAGGTGAAGGTGTCCAAGCCCATTTAACTGACTTGCCTAATTCCTGCTCTGGTCCTAACTCCCTTGGTCTTATTCTCCCTCAGTTTACTCACATTTACAGTAGAAACTAGTTTAATAACCTTTCCTACAAAGGGGGGGGGGCATGAGTTAATCCTAGTAAACAATTTTGAAGGTGTATTTTGAAATAAAAATGTTTTTTTTACTAAATCTTTATACTGCTGTCATGTCATCCACGAAGGTACCAATCAGGATCCTGGCATACTAAGTGCTGTACAAATACATACAAAGATGTAGTCCATCTCCCAGAGAGCTTACAATCAATGACCCTGATTCAGGGAAACAATATCTACTTAGGAAATGGCTTAAGCATGGGTTTAATTTTAAGCAAACGAGTACTCCACTGAAGCTAACAGACCTACTCACATGCTTAACATTCACTTCGCTGGATCAGACCCTTGTAGGTAGAAGCCAGTGAGTCGAGGCAACAGAATGTAGTTAGGGGCCATTCATGCAGATATCTCTAGCATATCCCCTGATGTCTGTGGGTTAAGGAGGTAGAACCCCAGCTACTGTGGTATGTTGTGTTCTCCACACTCCACCATTGTTCGTACACAGCATGCTGTCACACATAGAGGCATACGCAGGAAATTTTGAGTTGGAACTTGTCACACTGACACCGATTGAAAATTTTTAGTGAATTTTTCTCATTCTTGTAGGACTTCTGAAATCAATAGTAGGAGAAGAGGTGGCACCCTGGCAGCCTCTTGTCTTGAGCCAAGCCCAAACATCAGCAAGAGAGCTGACAGCATGCTATGCTTATCCTCTTTTCTACACAGAATAATATCTTCCTTCCCATTATGTGCACCCCTGACACAAGACAGAGAAGGACCATTAAATGTTTTGTGACTCAGTACATCATAGGAGTGAGAAACCGAGCCATGGGAAAGTCCAGTGATTTGCCCAGTGGCACGCACACAGTCAGTGACAGATCCAGAAATAGAACCCAGAATTCCTAACTTCCTGTCCCCTCTCTGCCTCCCTCTTTTATGTATTTTGGAAAGCAACATCAGAAAATAAAAGGGAAACATATTGAGCATGGTGATAAAATTTGGGTCAGACAAGATATTGTTTGCTGTGGATCAACTCTCATTTTCAAAGAAACCTAGGATTTGCTATTGGGGCCATCTATTCTTGTATGCTGCAGAAAAAGATGGGGGTGGGGAAACAAAAACATGCATCTGCTCTGTTGTATAATGTACATGGATAAAATTCTTCCTGACCTTAATAGTAATCATCTTGTATTTATAAAGCAGAGATTCATTTACACACATGTTGGGTTGAACAGCTACAAATATTTTTGATCATGAGGTTTTCTCTTCCCTTTTGAAATCAAGAGACTCTTCCTGTAAGAGTCCAGTTCTCAGACAGAGATACTGTGAACTGGAGAGTTTAGTTAAGGAGCTTGTCCCATATACAGCTTCCCAAAACACACACGGTGAATTCCTGGCCTCACTGAAGTCAATGGCAAAACTGCCACTGACTTCAGTGGGAACAGGAGGGATTTTGCTTATATATCTTACTTTGGTACTGAAACCTGAGGATTCGTTTGGGTACATAATCTCAGATGGTGTAACTCGACAGCTCTCTAGGCTTCAGTGCGGGTACACTGGTTTATACCACCTGAGAATCTGACCCTTTGTGTCTTACACTTTTTTTTTTAAGAACATATCACGTCCGCCCACAGTGATATTTAGCAATACCAATCCTTGTAGAAGTAACAAACTTTACATTAACGCTAATTTTACCTCACGTAGTTGCATGTGTCATCATTAGCATAAGATGACATTAACAAATGGCCCATATGCTTTTGTTGTTTCATATTTTCTGTGATGCTGTGCTATGAATTTGCAATGTCCTTTGGGAATGCTTATTGTCAATGGAAGTAATTTCACAACACATGAGTTTAGTGATTAAGGTGTGAAAATAGATCTTGTTCTTCTTCGTTACTATGCAGACTTCATTGCCTTAGAAATAACTGACCATAGTTATCTTCACTAGATGTCTATATCCCAACCTTAATTGAAGCAAACACAATTCTACAAATCTCTTCATGGAGTCCTTCATACAATTTCAGTCCAGTAAATATGCTGTCAGCTGTAACTTGTTCTTTTAATCTTTTGCAGTGGTTGTTAAGCGAGGGGCTAACATTTCTGAAGATAACAATTTTCTATCTATCCACAGTCCAGGTACTGTATGAGTGGATATTTACTGCTCATGAATGACCATTCCTGTCATTCCAACTTAGTCTATCCTTTTTCTATACTTTCAGGAGGATTCTACCTATATAACTTTTTACAGATGTTGTGTTTTTTTTTTTTTTAAAGTGTGGCAGTGAGTTAAAGGATAAATTCAAATTCTTAGGTTGCATTTTGAATGTGATCACAGTAAGGCTAAGATTTCACCCTTCAAGTACTAACATGACAGATGGCTACATCTTGATTATGCTATCCTACAAACTATTTTAGTCGTATTGGATCAGATGAAAAACAGTCGGACTAACATTTGTCTTTACATTTTTCAAGAAGATTGTCTCTACATAAATTGCATTTTCATGCCCAAATATCCAGCATTGATTGGATTCTAGGAACAGGAAACAAGACACCAGATGACGGAAAGTGACTGGGAGACAGACTAACACCACTTTGCTGTTAAAGGTCCATAGTAACTGGGATGAGGCATAAACTGAATCAATGGACAGTTCATGGTTTAATAGTGTGATATATGAAGACCATGCCTATGCAGTAAGTGTTACCCAATTTAAAAGCGCACACACCCTCTTTGTGTGTGATCTGAAACACACTGTCATAGGACGAGATGGAACCAGATGAATTTGACTGACAAACTGTGACTAGCCTTTTGTTACAACCTAGTTGCAATCTTGTGGCCTGCTGCAATATGCTAAGTGCACTCAACTGGCACTCACAGGATCAGACCCCTGATATTTTATCCCCATATCTGCTCTAATTCATGCATGTGTATGAATAGACAAAGCTAACCTGTGCAAACAGATGCAATGTTAACACAGAATTTAACATCCAGAGGGTTATTTCATTTACAACTCTCGCTGTGTTTTATTAAATGAGTTTAATGCGAGGTGAATGCGGCCTAGTGAAAGAATTCTCAGAGACAAGATTCTGCCACTCATGCACATGGAGTAGTAAAAGCCCGCTTTTCAGAAGTCCTCAGCACACACAATTGGGGCCAGATTTCAGAGCTCAGCACATCAGGTGCACACTGGGAATTGACAGGTTTCAGAGTAGCAGCCATGTTAGTCTGTATCCGCAAAAAGAAAAGGAGTACTTGTGGCACCTTAGAGACTAACAAATTTATTTGAGCATAAGCTTTCGTGAGCTACAGCTCACTTCATCGGATGCATGCAGTGGAAAATACAGTGAGGAGATTTACATACACAGAGAACATGAAACAATGGGTGTTACCATACACACTGTAACAAGAGTGATCGGGTAAGGTGAGCTATTACCAGCAGGAGAGCTGGGGGGAAAAAACCTTTTGTAGTGATAATTAAGATGGGCCATTTCCAGCTGTTGACAAGAACGTCTGAGGAACAGTGGGGGGGGGGGGGGGATAAACATGGGGAAATAGTTTTACTTTGTGTAATGACACATCCACTCCCAGTCTTTATTCTAGCCTAAGTTAATTGTATCCAGTTTGCAAATTAATTCCAATTCAGCAGTCTCTCGTTGGAGTCTGTTTTTTTGAAGTTTTTTTGTTGAATTGCCACATTTAGGTCTGTAATCGAGTGACCAAAGAGATTGAAGTGTTCTCCGACTGGTTTTTGAATGTTATAATTCTTGACGTCTGATTTGTGTCCATTTATTCTTTTACGTAGAGACTGTCCAGTTTGGCCAATGTACATGGCAGAGGGGCATTGCTGGCACATGATGGCATATATCACATTGGTAGATGTGCAGGTGAACGAGCCTCTGATAGTGTGGCTGATGTGATTAGGCCCTATGATGGTGTCCCCTGAACAGATATGTGGACACAGTTGGCAACGGGCTTTTGTTGCAAGGATAGGTTCCTGGGTTAGTGGTTTTGTTGTGTGGTGTGTGGTTGCTGGTGAGTATTTTGCAGGTTGGGGGGCTGTCTGTAAGCAAGGACTGGCCTGTCTCCCAAGGATGGTATAATCCAGCCCTCAATTTTGTGAGAATTCACAGATTTGACTAAATTAGGTTTACAATTCCTACTCCCTTTGTGTGATTGTCATCCCCCTTTGGGTAATCTGAATGCAATCCAACATATGTAGGAATCTCTCCTTGGAGGAATGCTGATTTAATGAATATTGAGTGAGGGAAACGCAGCAATGCTACATTAAAAGCCAAGACGTACAGGGGGTAAGTGACTAGAAATGAGAGCCCTTCATCTAAGAAAAGCAGGACAAATATTTGTGGTGGTTTGATAGGAGATTCTTTTTCTCTGTGGTTTAGACAGGCTTTCCTCAGACATGAAGAAATCACAGTAAGATAAAAATATTCCTAGCTACTGTCCATGTTGGCCCATATTTATGGACTACATGTCTGGCACAGAGAAAAAAAGATTTGACCCATTGTTTTTCAAGGATGCTACTTCCTCTACAGATGTCTACAGGTTGTTTTTTGGGAAGATTCTCAGGTTACAAACTGCCCACTGAATTTCCTTTTTTTTCTTTTTTTTTTTTTTTTAATTTCAGGTTAGTAGGTTTACTCAATAATTCACAAATATTACACAACTTTTGTCATCTGATTGTCACTTGTGCTTCTGCATGTACTTAATGCACAATTAAGCAAGAAAAAAATTGCCTCATTATCTGCCTTTTCAAATTTTGTTGTTGTGTTGTTTACCTCCACTTCTGAAGAGAGTTCACAGTTTGAATGACAGCAATCTGAATATTTGAATAAAATAATTAAGGACGCTATCCTGAAGCCCTTTACTCACTTTCGGACCACTGATGTAAGTTTGGCCAGCACGACTGGACCATTATAGGGGTAGTGGTAGGAACCTCTAAATTAAGTTGCTTATAAAAAAAGTCCAACTGTTTATTTGAAGAGCTTTAGAGACTCCGTTCTTTGGAGCGGGAGCCTGAAATTCAGCAGTGAAATAGTCCTGAGGCTCAGGAAAGATCTTTTGTTATCCCAGTGAAAATCCAGTCAGATTTGTTAAAATTCGAATTTATTATTAAATTTGCCATTTCCCATCTGTTTTTCTCAGTAGTTCTATTGCTGCTAAAATCCCTCATCAGCTTTGCACATTCACAGCAGAACCTCTGGGCATCTTCATGGCAAATCCCAAAGACAGATGTGGCCTCTTTGCAAATCAAGTGCCATACAGCTCAAGCTCCACCAAGGAGCTTAAGGTGGTCGGATTGTATAGTCAATTTATGTCCATCACTGGCAATCTTTTTGTGCCACCTAGGCTTTTGGTGCCCACGTGATCACCGGCTGTGTAGTGGCTTTCCCTGGTATACATGCTTTGGAATTTGTTGGTCTTCCATTCTTATACTATGTCCATACCAGGATAGCCACTGAAAACAAAACCATTGCTAACGGAGATGGCTTCTGGGTTCAGCTCTGAATATCCTTTTTTCTGATCGTGTCCTGCCACCTGACATGGAGCAGCTCACAGAGACAACAAGAATCAAAGTTGTAGTGGTCTTCAGTATCCACATTTCACTTCTATGCAACACAGTTAACACTGGTTCTATAGATCTGCAGATTCATATCAAGCCTGATATCATGATGTCCTCAAAGAAGCCGCCGAAGGACCTGAAACATGGTGGCAGCTGCTGCTGTACGTGCATCCACATCTTTTGAGCATCCTCCAGCACCGTCTATGACAACGGCCCAAATATTTGACAGCTGCCACTTGCTCAGTGTCCTGTCCGGACAGGTTAATACTGAGAGGATTGTAATCTGGAGCTAGAATATGTTTTTTGGTAATGGCCAGGAATTTAGTTTTATCTGGATTAATAGCCGAACCTCTGGACAGGGGACAGGCAAAATATATCCTCCAGTACTCTTCCCCTAAGCAAGAATAGTAGGGCTAAAAATCACGAGACCATGAGTTCTAGACTTCTTCTACTGAATGCTATTCATAATTCTGTGCCCATGACAACTCTTAATATTAAGCAAGGCCTCACACCCTACTTAGAAGTTACACAAGCTAGGAACAGAATACAAACTTCTAATATGGCAGACCCAAATCTGTTAGCCATGCTACCTCTTCAAAAGCACTTACAAAATCTTTATTTGACTCCGCTGTCTGTAAAATGCATATACTATCCACTGGTACTCATCCTCCTCAATTAGCTGGAACATAGAGTAGGACAACCTACTCCTGTGACCTGCTGTTTTTAGTTCTTTCACTCAAATGGCAGGGGATTGTGCTGAAGGTCCACGATTCAGTCTAGAGTTGGTCAGAAAATGGGATTCTTTTTCCTCTGTGGAAGGTTCCCCTAGAAAAATTGTTCTGATCTTTTCAATTGATCTTTTTTTTTACTATTTTCCATACATTTTTAAACCAAAATTTTAATTTTGTTTTTACTTCAAATATCATTATTTGTGTTTTCTTAATCATTCTTTTTTTTTTTTAATTCAGATATTTTTCTCCCACCTGAGGATTTGTTTTTGCCTTTCTTACTTCATTAGAAAAGGTGGTAGGAAGGTAAAAAGTATAGGAAAGTTTTAAACAGAAAAATGTTGGGAAAGAATGAAAGCATTGAAAATGCTAAGTTCTCAATGATGCTATGCATTTACTGAAAAAAAAAATTATTTTTATCTTGAGATAGCTATCACAATGTAAAATCCTAGTGGAGGCAAAGTGCAGGTACTTCTTTTTTTTTTTTTTTTTTTTTTTAAATCTCAACTAGTCATGATCAATCCTGTGTCCCCACACCTAGAGTTATTCTCAGCTAACTGTGTGAAAGTAAAAACTACCTGTGCCTTCTCTCTTCTAGGATTTTCCCTTAAGATAGCCATCTGCCTGCAAAAATTTCCTTTTTTTTTTCCAAAGTGAAATTGTTCCTTTCTCTCTGAAAGTGTTCCAGAGCTTGCAATGTTCTATACTTTTAGTGTTTTCCAATGGCAAAGTGGGAGGGATTTAAAAAAAAATTCTCAAATAAAAATTTGGAAAAAAAAATTGGAAAGCTGAAAAGTTTCCTTGATCTCAACATTTTTCCCATGAAAAATGTCAATTTCAACAAAATCTTTTTTTGCTAGAAACTATTGGCAAAGGTTCCCACCCCCTGCCCCCAACCCGGCTCTAGTCCAGACTCTGGTGAAGTATGAGATGAGGAAGGTGTTACAATTGGATATATCTTTTTAAAAATATACCCTAGGCAATTATATACATTTAAAAAAAGGGAAAAGAATGTTTATTAAAGCTGCAAAATTAAGTACCTGAAAGTCAGGAAATGACAGAATTAAGGTTGCCCATGTAATTGTATTCACCATATCTGCATAAACCATCTTTTTCTTGGGCCCAATTCTCTCTTGCATGGCATCTTCTTAGTTATTAAAACCAGTGTATATGAGTGCAAAATGGTACTGTTCTAAACTGGAAATGTTTTACTCAGTCTGCAATAATACAAATAACAAAGGTGCAGGGGGAATAGAGAACTGGGACCCATGTGTTCTGATTATTATCTTTTTATTATAGCTATAACACATTTGCCTGCAGTTGTATGTTTACATGGTTTTGTCAGAGACTGTAGCCATGGAGCGAAGTTGCATTGAATGAAGCCACAGCAGACATGGCTAAATTACTGGTGTTAAGAACATTTGGCATTTTTACAATAGTGAATGTATTTGTCATGAACACTTAATAAAAACAGCAGCTGGAAGGCCATTTGGAAGCAAAGAGGAAGAGGGACATTTATTGCATTTGAATAAAATTGTTAGCTACAAGGCAAAAATTATATTAGATTGGCAACTCCTACCCTTGAAACTGTCCCAATAACTTAGCTACACTCATCTGTTTGGCTCTCTGTTCCGGAAACTACTGATTTTAATGCTGGTACTTTGCTGATGGGGTCAATACATGGCTCAGGGTAATGAACAGTGAGCTGTTGGCTGATCCCCGGTAGGTTTAGCTTTTATTTTCTGAATAGAGAGTGAAAGCAAAGGAGAGAATACTCATGAAACAATTCATTTTATTATAAACACAGCCACAGGAGCTCTTGGTGGCTTTGACAGCTAATTTCAGATTCAAAGGCGAGTTAGTTTCCTCCACCTTCACCTGTAGGTGTCACTGCAGTAAATTAAATAAATCGTAAAAGGAATGTAATGGTAAACAAAACAGCTGCTGAATAAACAAGCTCTGTTGAAACCATGCTGGCTGAATAAATACCTAATCTAATGGTACCCACAGGAAAATGGTCCTGTCAATACTAAAAGGAGTATACTTGTGGCACCTTAGAGACTAACAAATTTATTTGAGCATTTGAGTCTCTAAGGTACCACAAGTACTTCTTTTCTTTTTGTGAATACAGACTAACATGGCTGCTACTCTGAAACCTGTCAATACTAATTACTCTCCAGTATTGTAAATAAGTCTTGTCTAACAGTATAATATCAACATCCATCAGATTTTCCTGTAACTTGTAGATTTTTTTTAATAGAAAGGCACATAATGGGGAAAAAACTGCGAGTTTTTTTTTTAAAAAACCTTCATGGTTTTATGCCTGTTAACATGCATAAGTTTTGCAATTTAGGGAAAGTGTCCCTAAATTCTAGAGCTTGCTTGTAATGGGGGGGGGAGGGAACCTATTCTATAAATAGGTTAAATATCACAGAACACCTACACACTGTACAACAGATATATTAAAAGCTAATTAACTAATTAGAAGAAATCCTCAGCCAGATATCCAAGGAATCTGGCACAGATGGAAACAGCAACAATAGTCAAATTACCCCATTTAGGGCTTGTCTTCACTACCGGGGTAAGTCTATCTAAATTACGCCACTCCAGCTACATGAATAACTTAGCTGGAGTTGACGTAGCTTAAGTCGACTTACCCCAGTGTCTTCACTGCACTGCATCAACAGGAGACGCTCTCTGGTGGTCTTACCTTACTCTTCTCGGGGAGCTGGAGTACCGGAGTCGACTGGAGAGCACTCTGTTGATTTAGCAGGTCTTCACTAGACCTGTTAAATCGACACCCGCTGCATTAATTGCAGCAGTGTTGATCTCCCTGGTAATGAAGACAAGCCCTACATCAAAAAGGACAGTTCCTCAAATGATTCTTAGGGCATGTCTGTGCTGCTCTGCAATTTGGACTATGTTAATGTGAGCTAAGAACCTGTTAGTTCACACCTGCAATTTCTACATGGGGGAGTTACAGCATAGCACTTTAGTGTGCACTGCTGTTCGCACCCTTGTAGGTCAAACTGCAGGGCAGTATAGATATGCCCTGTGATTTATAACTTGAAATCCTGGCCCTGTTGAAGTCAACAGGTGTTTTGCCATTCATTTCAGTGGGATCAGGATTTCATACATAGTGTGTTTTGTTTTGTTTTTTAAATAGGACCAGAATAAATTATGAGGATTAGCTCTAGTATGTCATGTGACCTCTTGCAAAACACAGGCTATATATTTCATCCGTGAGACAGACACGGGGAGAAAAAGATGCAAAAGGAACAGGGAAAAGAGGGTTCAGGTGGACTCCAATTTTGGTGGTTACCCAACTTATTCTTTTAATTTTTTCCTATGCTGGGGACAAAGAGAGTTATAGTATACCAATCTAATTTGGGCAGAGCTGTACAAGTTCAGAAAAAAGTTAATTAAAAATAAATAGAAGGATGTGGACGTTATCACTCTGTTCTTTGCTACAATACAAATTATTTTCAAAGCTCAGAAGTATATTTTGTTATGACTTTGACAATGCTTAGCAGTTTTTATTGGCCCACAAACAAGGGAAAAGTGTAGAGGGATGGGATTGTATGCGTGTGCACACACCCTCCCTCTCTGTGCCAAATCTTGTGGCTCCATATTCCTTGTCCAATGCTCAACCTTAAGATTTTTTTCCAAATACAGCTTATTGTAGTTTCTCTCTTCCTAGCTGAGATAATTTTCAAGTATTTCAGTATTAGGCTTCTTGAGTGTGTTAATTAGTATTTCTCTAGTAGAATGTGGGATGGAATGCTAGAATTTTACATTTATGCCCTTGTCTCTTTATTATAATGCTTCTTTATTTGTGGACTCCCCCAAAGGGTGTTTTAGAGGATGAGTTTCCCAGATATATTTGTTAATGTTTATTTTCTTTGTCGTGTATTTATGAAGTTAAATATAAAGGTAGATACTGGTAATATTTAAGATTTTTTTTTTTAAGCTTTACAGAAAAACTTAGGCAGGCAACATTTTCTTGTTGGATGTCCAATGGTTGTCAATCCAAAACACTGGATTATTTTCCTTGAGCTAGACTTAAACCTTCTGTGACAGGGTCAGGCCAGATTGCTACAGGAGAGTGATCCTATTGGGATCTGAGAAGTGGTCAGACAAAGCCTGCCCACTGCTAAAGGATCCCCCAGCCTAAGAGGGGGATCCACAGGACCTGGAAACCAAATAACTGTGGGGGACAACTAATGAAATAACAGGGACAGGAGTGTGGTAAAAGGGTCAAAGGAAGGGAACCGGATGGGGACACCAAACAGAGAACCCTGGACAGTGCCCACTGCTCCTCAAAGGCGTCAAGGGAGTCAGTGGACGCCACCCAGAGGAACTCTGCCCGGATACGTGAATGGACAGAGGATCGGAAATAGGCCCCACAGTCACAGGAGACTCCGTCGGCCAACCTCCTCACTCTGGTTTTATAGATGGCCATCTTAGCTAGGGCCAGGAGGAGGTTGACCAGGAGGTCCCGTGACTTTGTGGGGTCACGGATAGGGAATGCATAAATAAGAAGGTGAGGGGAAAAGTGCAACCAAAAACGTAACAATATTTGTGAGGAGCTGGAATAGGGGCTGCAGCCTGGCACACTCCAAGTATATGTGTGCCAGGGTTTCCCTCCTGCCGCAAAAGGGGCAGGTGTCTGGGATGGGGTAAACCGTGCTAAGTACACGCCCATGCTCACGGCTCCATGAAGGAGCTGCCAACGGATATCCCCGGCGGGCCTCGGGACCAAGGTGGAGTATAGGCTGGCCCACCAGGGCTCCTCACCCTCCAGAGGTGGCAGGAGGTCCCACCATTTTGTTTTGGGGCGGGATGCGAGGGTGAGGACATGAAGGGTGTGGAGCACGAGCGTGTATAGATGTTTCCTTGGCGCGGTCTGGAAGCAGACTGGCTGCAGCTCGTGCAGCCGGCTCACGATGAAAGGGTGGGGGGGGTCGGTTGGGCCCACAGAGCAGGGGCCCAATGAAAAGGTCCGGAGGGCCTGGGGTGGAGGGTGGGTGGGGCATGCCCTCGTGCAGGACCCAGTCGAGGTAAACCCGAGCAGCGGGTGGCAAAGCAGGCCTCACCTCCTGAAGTACGCGCCGGGGAGTACAAGGTTTGGAGAGCCGCATGCGCTGAGCAAGCGTCAGGGGATTCAGCCAGTCTCCCCGGTCGTAGTCCAGGAGGTCTCCGACTCGTGACTTCTGCCAGGACCAATCTCTGGCGCACCTAGGGGGACTCCGCCACCTGCACACGGAGCTGGGGGTTGTGTAGCAGGGGCTCCACGAGGAGATCTGCCCCCACGGTGGCCACCACGGACCTGGTCATTGAAAGCAGTTTCCAGGTCCTGAGGAGGTCCTGATAGAAGACCAGCAGCCCGGAGAGGTCTCGCGGATCTCTCGGCTGGAGATAAAGGAGCTGCCGGTTGTATCGGAGCCCTCGGAAGTGGCGCAGGAAGGTATGCCTCGCGCCGGACTACCAGCACCATAAAGGAGGCTCTGCAGGGCCTGGAGATGGAAGACCTAGACTTGCATGTGTAGACACTTCAGGCCCTGCCCTCCCTCCTCCAGGGGTGATGGAGAACCCCTGCAGAGACCCAGTGCAGTCCTGACCAGAAGAACTCCAGAATCGATGTCTGGAGGCTGGCCAGGAAACCCGGGGTTGGGACCAAGGTGTTGAGCGGGGACCAGAGCATGGACAGGACTAGTTGATTATGCACCAGCGCTCTCCCTCGAAGGGAGAGGCACCGGAGTAGTCCTGTCCATTTCTGGAGCCGCTCTATCACCCTGCCCTCTAAATAGTGCCAGTTCTCTGGCGGAGATGGATGCGTGGCAGAAAGGTAAATGCCGAGATAGAGCAGCGGACTCGCGCTCCACCGGATGGCCTGACGCGCGGGTGGGAGGGAGTTCGCCTGCCACCCATCCCCGACCGCCAGGCCAGAGCTCTTGACCTAGTTGACTCGGGGGGAGGAGGCTGCCGAATAGATGGCCTGGCAAGCCTCCACCCGCACCAAGTCACCGGGGTCCGGGACCACGAGGAGCACATCGTCGGCGTATGCCAACAGGACCAGCTGCAGTTCCGGCTCCCACAGCACCAACCCCATCAATCTCCTACGGAGGAGACAGAGGAAGGGCTTGATCGCCAGAGTGTACAGCTGGCCTGAGAGGGGGCACCCTGCCGTGCTCCTCGCCCGAAGCTGACCGGTTCGGTCAGGGTCCAGTTGAGCCTGACCAGACACTCTGCGGAGGCATACAGCACCCGAAGAAAACCCACAAACTGGGGTCCGAAGCCAAACGCTCGCAGAGTGCTCAGGAGATACCCGTGGTCCACGCTGTCAAACGCCTTCTCCTGATCCAAAGACAGGAGGACGAACGACAGACCATCCCTACACCCGAGTTCCAAGACCAGATACAGGTTGTCAAGGATGGTGCGGCCTGGGACGGTGTAGGTCTGGTCTGGGTGGACCACGTCCACCAGCATGGACCCTAGTCGCAGTGAGATGGCTTTCGCTACGACTTTGTAGTCCGTGCTGAGGAGCGAGACGGGACGCCAATTTCGTAAATCGCGGATGTCCTCCTTCTTCAGCAATAAGGTGAGCACAGCTCACCTGCATGAAAGAGGGAGGACCCTGCTGACTAGGTCTAGGCCGAGGACATCCCAGAACACGCGGTAGAACTCCACGGTCAGCCCGTCCATACCTGGAGATTTATTGGTGGGCATGCGGCAGAGGGCTTCCGAGAACTCAGCCAGAGTCAGAGGCAGTTCTAGCTGGTCTCGGTTGCCTGTGCTGACCGTAGGGAGCTCGTCCCAGAGCACTCTGCAAGCGTTAGCATCGGTTGAATCTGGGGGAAAAAAGGCTTGCGTAGAAGGCCCTGACCCTCCCACCCATCTCCACCGGATCCGTGAGGGGGGGTGCCGTCCTCTGCTAGAAGGCAGGTGATGTGCTTCTTGGCCCCCCTTCTTTTCTCCAGGGCACAGAAGAAGCGGGAGCCGCCATCCATCTCCCGAAGGAGACGGATGCAGGATCGAACAAAGGCGCCCCGGGCCCGATGATCTTCGAGGGCAGAGTTCCTCCCGCTTCTCCCAGCACGCTCCGCAGAGGGGTGGATCCTCGGGGCTGGCAGCCAGACACCCCTCCTGCTCTAAGACCTCCCGTTCCAACTGTTCTATCGCCGCATCCCTCCGTCAGCTGGCGCCCCGGGTGTAGTCACGGCAGAAGAGCCGGGTGTGCACCTTCCCCAGGTCCCACCACTGGTGCGCCGAGGGAAAGGCACGCCGCTGCCCTTGCCAGGCTAGCCAGAACTCCTGGAAGGATGTCACGAAGCCCACATCCTCCAACAAGCTGTTGCTGAAATGTCAATAGACCGGCCCTGGCCTCTCCATGCAGAGAGAGGCTGTCACGGTGGCTAGATGATGATCAGAGAATGGGGCCGGCCAGATGCTGGAGGAGTGGGCTCGTGAAAGGTGGAAGCGTGATAAATAGATGGGATCCAACCGGGAGTGGCGCCTACAGGAGAGTGATAGAAGGCAGATATATTAGCCCCAGGTTAAGTAGGTCACTTTTCCCTGGGTAGGGTAACAGGGAAGGTTCCAGAACAATCAGGAACTTTCTGGAAACAATTAAGGCAGACAGATTAGAACACCTGTAGCCAATCAAGAAGCTGCTAGAATCAATTAAGACAGGCAGGCTAATCAGGGTACCTGGGTTTAAAAAGGAGCTCACTTCAGTTTGTGGTGTGCATGCGAGGAGCTGGGAGTAAAAGGCGCAAGAAGCTGAGAGTGAGAAGGCATACTACTGGAAGACTGAGAAGTACAAGCATTATCGGACATCAGGAGGAAGGTCCTGTGGTGAAGGTGTTGGGAGGAGGCCATGGGGAAATAGCCCAGGGAGCTGTAGCTGTCGCGCAGCTGTTACAGGAGCCACTGTAGACAGCTGCAGTCCACAGGGCCCTGGGCTGGAACCCGGAATAGAGGGCGGGCCTGGTTTCCCTCATCCCTCCAACTCCCTACTTGATACTGGAGGAGTTGACCTGGACTGTGGGTTTCACCAGAGGGGAAGGTCTCTGGCCTGTTCCCCGATCCACTAGGTGGATCAGCAGAGACTGCGGAGATTGTTCTTCTTCCTTTTCCCCATGCTGGCCAGTGATGAGGCTAACTGAGTGAACAGCAGATTTGAGCCACGAAAATGGCCACACTGAGGGCTGCCGTGAACCTCTGAGGTGACCAAATCCACCAATAAGCGCAGGACCCACCAAGGCAGAGGAGGAACGTTGTCACAGTTCCTACACGAGATTTCGAGGTCAAGTATTTTTTCTTAAGCCTCTTGTAATCTCCAGGAGAGAGAGAAAAGACAGAATCTTATAACCTTTTTTTGCTGTAAGTCCACACTCCACTTTACAGCTTGCTTTAGATCAAGCACGCCTGTCGTCTTGCCTGTACTACTGGCAGTGGTGGTAGCTCCAGGTCTAGGTGCTATGGTACTAAATATAACAACAATAATAGATAACAGCTGAAGGGGCCATTCTCCAGTATGATTCCTAGGTGGTAGCTGACTTGTTTTTATGGCATTTTTAGTTTCCTAGGCACTTTAACTCCCTATCTAATGGAGATTTAATTCCTGACTTTTTGTGTCCCATAATGGAAGTCCACTAAGTTCTATCCCTGAACCTCACTCTATCTATATTCTCTCTAGGAGAACTCATTGTCACCTTCAATTTGATAACCAGTCCCACTAATTCACTTTCTGATCTTCCTTCTGTGATACCATATCTTCCTGTTACTGAACCCTTTGAAGTTGGAGGTCCCTCTTTGCTAAAAATGCTCACCTTTGGATGCACTGTCACTCTTCTTCATCCGGACTCTTGTCAAGGGCAGAAATGTTGCAGATATTATTCCAAACTTACACCCCAAACGTACTTTTTGTCCTCCCAGATCTCCCTTGCTCTGCAAGTTTATCACCACAAACTCTGGAACATTGCCAGAGTGAGCCAATCATTTGCCAATAGAAAAAACACTCTCTGCTGAAATCCTTTTTCCTGGGGTAAGTAGACTGGACAAAGAATCTGTTAGGAAGATACTTAAAACATGACCTCAAATCTTACAATGGGGTGGTATAACAAGATCACCTAGCTGTCTTCACTTTGTTGCACAGAAGAATGCAAAACATCCCCATCTTGTACAAGAGGGTATACAGCAACATCCAGTTCACAGAAGGTGATGCTTGTCATATGAAAGTAGTCTTCCCTGACACTAAAGGTGTGTTGAACTGCTTTTTTTATGCTTGAAAACAGATGGTTCAGCAGAAGGCTGATGATACAATCTATTCTCTTAACATGCATGAAATCAGTTGTTTTTATTGCCCCAACACTTACATTACTTATATTATTGCTCTATTTCCTATTGTATTCTACTGGACAAACACCAGCTCCTCCTACTCTCCACCTCCATTGATTTGGAGTATTGATATTGAGGAGTTGCCTAACAGGGTAGCAGTTATTAACCAGCTTACAAATGTGTCTCAGTTAACTGAACAAGCAGTTACCGGACCTCCCACAATTTGACGCCTTGTGGTTTATAATTATGCTGTAAATTGTTCCAAAGTTCTTTTTCCGGACTCATGTCATTCCCATAACGACTATAATACAGTCTTTAAGCAAGATCAGAGCAGTAGCAGCAGCACACCACATTCTTAAAGCAGGCTTCTGAAGCTCATAGTTTCATCTTAATTTTAACATTTGCACTATTTTGAACTGCTTTGATTGCTGTAATTTACTTGGCTCATCAGGACAATTCTCTGGCATAAAAGTGTCTAGAATAAAGATGTGTGGAGCTGCTTGAAAACAATTTGAATACTGGGTACAGTATATTTGGGAGTTTTTGCATCTCCCCAGCACTGCAGATATTTTAGCACTTGCTTATTTTTTATTCTGTTCAGATATGTTTTTCCTTAACAAGCTTTAACGTTAAAAGATGTATATTATGGAAAAAAATAGTCCCAGAAGGAAAAACTAGGATGGACAAAAGTATTTGCATGAGCCATCAGGCTCAAGTGATGTGATAAAGTCCTGAACTATCCTGGGCTCAATCTACTATGGAACACGGAGGCAGTGAGTAAATAAACTGTAAACAAAACAGTGGAAAACTCTGCACTGGATTACCGACTCCCAGAGGAAAGACCAAAGGCCAAGATAACTCGGCAAAACTTCACAAGTAAAGCTTTGCTTGGAAGCATCCCCTCAGGTAAGAGGTGTGGGAGGGCCATGGAGTTTGCAGGAGATGAGGTTTCTCAGATATAGGGGATCACTGGCGTGAGTAGCTGTTGTGCAAGGACAGGGGCCTCTCTCTGATACAGGACAGCATACACATGATGGAAGAGCTACGCTGCCATTGGTTGAGGACCGCTGTAGTTGCTCTAAAGCAGCTATGGAGGGGACTCTGCAGGAAGTAAGGATGCTCCCAATGGGATTGACCTTGGAAATCCCTGATCTGAGTAGGCGACAGAGCTGTGGAGAACCTCTAGTGTCTTGCTCTGCCCTCTTCTACCCCAGACCTGACCCCACCCAAATCTGTGGAGCTCCTTCATAAGGTGGTGCTGCATATTCAACACTCCTCACTTCTGTACCTCAAGAGTTAGGCTCATGTTAGAGGCAGGTAGTAGCAGAAATGTTTTGGCTTAGTGACAGTGCTTTTGGCTGAGATTTGTAATAACTTAAAAGGGACCAAAACTGTGGGATAAGCTTCTTCCCACCCCATCCATCCCCATAAATGTTTAAATGCAAATAGTGCAGAGAGATCTCTGGGTTTCTTACAGACTTAAATAATCCTTTAATGTGCACACAACTAGCCCGGTAGCACCAGATGCAATGTTGCTGTTCAAAGCTGTCCTTTTGTAGGTGGTGAACCTACCATCAAACTTTTTCAGTTGCAGGCCGAATAAAGGCTACAGGCATTACATCTGGATTTGGGTGAGGAAACTGCTGTTTCATGTATGTGCCCCTGTAAAATGTCAGTGAAAAGAATAATACAAAGGAAGGGTACAAGAGCTGAGATAACTGCTACAGTCATTTAGGATGAATCAGAGTAAGAACACAATTAAAAGAAAATTACGAATTTAGCATCAATGGCATAACCTTTAACTTTGCAAATGTAACTCAGGTTTGCTTATTATAATCTGATATGTCTATAGCACTGTTCACCCTGAAGGTTTTCATTTCCAAACTGCTTTACAAAGTGATAAACGGTATGGCCTAGCAAAGGGGTCGATCACTGAAATGCAGTCATCTTTAGGTGAAACATAGGAACTGTTTAACAGTGCACGGTAGCGATACACAAGAATCTAAGATAGGATTGTAGAAGAATCACCAGATCCAGTTAAAACTTCAGGAGGAATGTAAAAGAACAGAATGTATTGGCCAAAGTGAGGTTTTTGGTCAAGACATCCCTAATCTTGCAAAAATTGCCATGAAATTTTTTTTTAGTAACCCTAACTAGTCAAGACCAATTTTGGTAGTTCTCAGCTTTCACAAAAATATTCCACCTTCAACTGCATAAGGACAATATTATCTGAAGCCAGGTGGAGGCTTTCCCCCCCCCCCCCAACTCAAAAGGAAGACTGCTATCCAGTGAATTATCCATATTTCCTCCAGCCCCAAAACTTTCCCTGGAAAGCTCCCAATGATTGAATCATAGAATCACAGAATATCAGGGTTGGAAGGGACCTCAGGAGGTCATCTAGTCCAACCCACTGCTCAAAGCAGGACCAATCAATTGATCAAGTACTAGTCTAGCCTGACCCTATTTAGCTTGTGAGAGCTCATGGGATCATAGCACAGGCGGAATGGCTGCAGACCTGTATGTGTACAAGCATGGTAGTTAACATTCAATGACTGTACTGGCTAGTAACGTGTGCATTTTGTAGATTCAGAGCCAAACCACCCTGTGGTGTGGTGCTGTCAAATGAGAACTGTATTAATGGCGACAGTAAGCGCTGAATAAGAACAGTATTTATGACACTGCCTTTTGATAGAACTGGGAAATAAATACAATTTAAATTCAGACAACTTAATAATAGGAAAAGACCACTCCTTTCATAATAAGAACATCCTGTGCATATAGCTGATTTTGCAGGCCATAGTGTTAGATGACAGGTTTCAGAGTAGCAGCCGTGTTAGTCTGTATTCGCAAAAAGAAAAGGAGGACTTGTGGCACCTTAGAGACTAACAAATTTATTTGAGCATAAGCTTTCGTGAGCTACAGCTCACTTCATCAGATGCATCCGATGAAGTGAGCTTTAGCTCACGAAAGCTTATGCTCAAATTTGTTAGTCTCTAAGGCGCCACAAGTGTTAGATGAGTACAAGTACACACCTATTTTAACAATACCAGTTGGGTTAATTAGGAAAAAGATACATTTTAGTTCAATGCCTTTTTAAAAATGGAATAAACAACATTCTTTATTCCCTTGGAGGGGAAAAAAATAAAGTGCAGATCCTGCCAGCTGGTCTGTAATATGAGAGAGAGTTTTACATGGTGTATTTACAGCTGTCTTATCAGTTTCCTAAAATGAATCAGGGTGGAGTGCATAGTTTAGGAATGCCATGAAATGTGGATTGGGAGCTTTCCTGTGGCTTGATGATGACGATGTCTTCCTGGCACAGTATATCCGAGCCAGGAGATCTGTGGGAGAGAGGAACAGTGCCTTTAAAACGTTCTCGCACAAAACTGGGTAACAGATTTAAAGTCTGGATTGAAGTATGCATCTAATCACAGGGAAAAATTATTGTGGATTCTTCTATGAAATTTTACTCTGAACAGTGGTTTCCAAAAACAATGTATTTCCTTCTGTCCTGCTGCAAGGTCCAGTTCTGCCAGGAACCAAGTGTGTCTCATTCCCATTGATTTCAATGGGAATTGGGGGATTACAAGACCTTGCAGGTGGTGCTCAGCGCTTTGTGAGCTTGGGTACTTAATATGTTTTATTACTGTAAGCCTTGCTTATTTAAATTGTTCTCTAAAGGCCAGACCCGTGGCAAAATTCCCATTGACTTCAGTGGGTTCAAGATTAGTCTACAAAATATGGATACAGGGAAAATAGCCTTTCAGTACTGTTATTTCCAGTAAGAATGAGTGTGCTGTTTCTGCTTCCGACAAGACTCCACAGTTTGCGAGGGGAGTGCTGCTGTTGAGTTAATGAAGATAATTATTCAGACTACTGTCCTTGTCTCGTGCTTTGGATTTTGATTCAGGCAAGAAATAAAGAAAATCTGTATTGATTTAATATAGGATTTGAAGGGGAGGCATGTTCTCTTCACACTGTTATAGGTTAATGGAATATATGGGGCTGTTTCACCAGTTGCACTAAATACCATTTATTCCATCATAGCTAAGAATTATACTGTATTTGGCAGAAATAAGTTTAATGAAGAAGTAGTAGTACAGTGTTGGTCGTAAGCTTATTCTTACCATTAAACAACTGTATGCCAAGGCCAGCAGTGCATTTCTCGTCAATGGCACAATAGGAGAGTGGTTTCACACCACTGTTGGAGTCTGGCAAGGCTGCCTTCTTTCACCCACACTGTTCAACATCTCCTTGGAGCGCATAATGACTGATGCCCTAGAAGATCACATTTGCACAGTCAGCACGGGGGGACGAACAATCTCAACTCTTGGGTTCGCTGATGACATTGATGGCCTGGCAGGCCGCGAAGATGAACTTGCCAACCTTGTGAAACGATTGGATGACACCTCTGCAAAATATGACATGGAAACCTGTGCAGAGAAAACCAAGCTGATGACAAACAAACGTGATGGGATCAGCTCACATATCACTGTCGGTGGACAAGAGCTGGAGACAGTGAAACAGTTCAAGTATTTGGGGGCAATCATCACTGATGAAGGATCCAAGGCAGAAATTTGGGCAAGAACTGCGCAAACAGTAGTGGCAAAGCTAAAGCCAATTTGGAGGAATAAGGACATCTCCCAGGAATCCAAGCTGAAACTGCTGCACACATTGGTCATCTTCATTTTTCTGTATGCATGCGAGACATGGACCCTTACGGCAGAACTTGAACGGAAAATACAGGTAATACAGGTGAGATGCTTCCGTAAAATTCTGGGCATCTCCTACTTCGACCACGTCACTAATGAAGAGGTCTGCAACATCATCACTCAATGCGCTGGGTCATATGAAGACCTCCTGATGACCGTGAAGAAGCGGAAGCTGAAGTGGTACGGCCATGTAACAAGATCATCTGGCCTATCCAAGATCATCCTCCAAGGGACAGTACAGGGGAAGAGAAGAAGTAGTAGACAGAAGAAGAGATGGATTGACAACATAAAGTGGACAGGAATGGACTTTGAGGAGACTCAAGCACTGACACACAATTGTCAGGGGTTGAGACAATTGGTTGGTTGATCATCAATGATGGTGCCCCAACAACCAATGCAGTTATGGGAGGGGGTGGTGGTGGTGGTGATGAAATTGAATGAACCAAAGCATTTTCCTTTTGTGAAAATGGCTTGAACCAGCCATGCTTCTAAAATACAGGTTTTTATAAGACAGACTTGGATCTTATTAAACTTCTGAACAGTGAACTTTAAATGTCTTATCTTCCCTTTATTAGGTATTGGAAATGGTCCTCATTACTGTGGTATCTGATGCCTCACAAGCTTTAATGTATTTAGCCTCACAACATTTTCGTAAGGTAGGGAAATGCTATTATCCCCATTTTACAGGTCTGGAACTGAGGAACAAAGATTAAAGTGACTTGCCCAGGGTCACATGGGAAGTCTGTGATGGAGCAGGGAGTTAAACGTGGGTATTTAAGTCTATGGCTAACACCCTAAACACTTATTTAATTATTCACCATCTTTATTTCATTGATTTGTAAAATGTGTATAGTCTTGGAATCTGTAGTCTTAAGAATTCATGGTACAGGATTATAACAAATGTTTTATGATAGTTAGATATTACTAGATTGTAAAAACCTTGCACCTTGTTTGATAACTTGTGCCCAGGGTAGATTCTGATTTGGTAATCTCTTACACCCATTTTGTACAGGGTCAAGTTATTACACAAGCACTGGAGAATCAGGCCCATTGTGTCTTTGATATTTCAGAATTTTGTATTCTGTGGTGGTCTCCTATTCAACTACTAGCCAGGCCCTTCCTGGCTTAGCTTCTGAGAGGACATCAGATCACAACCCAAGAGATTTGGTTGCAGATGGTGAAAAGATTTGTGTTTATTTGGGGAGGGAAGAGCCTGGCTTTACATAGTGTTCTTCAGATATAGCTATTTAGATGACATGTTCAAGAGTGACCTTACCAATTTCTGGTTTAGAAATGATTACTTTTGTTTCTGAATAAACATAAAGGTTTACTGAGACTACCACAAAGCTGCATATTTGTATTAATTAAATTGACAACTTTATCCTTTGCAACTTAATCACTAGATTCGAGAAGAATCCAGGTGCTGTAGAAAGTGATGTTGGTAACTCATCAGATGCAGTGATTACCAGTAAAATCTCTATAGTGGCCATTTGCAGTAATTAAACACAGTATCTATACCAAGTATAAAGAATATTGTGAATAGTTCTGTAACATTAATAAAGCAAAAGGTACAATTATAAAGATGTTGTTTGTGATCCCTTTATGTAATTCTCTTCCATCTCTGTTTGTTAGTGCTGAAAGAATACCCCAGTGTGATGCTGGAGGTGCCTTATTTCAGATGAGATGTTATCTTGATCACTTGTAATCATTAAACTCCCATGGTACCTTTTATAAGAGTAAGGGTATTAAGCCTGGTGGTCCTGCCAAATTTTGATCTGCATAAGTACATTCTATTGCTCTAAATTCCCTCTGCCGTTTAATTGGATACACTTTTTTTTCTTCTTCTTCTTCCTTTTATAACTTATTTAATAATGGGAGCTTTGTTAACGGACTACGAAATTTCACCCTGGGGCTGATACATATTTCTGGTTTTCTATGTAATCTATCTATAAAGAAAGAAAATCAGAGAGTTATGTAGCACTTTGGGGTGGGGACGAAGGGTTAAATAGCTGTAGGATATAATTATCCTACATAAAATATAATCTTCGTCTGCTGCTACCAAAACAAACATTAGATTACATTACATGACACCCTTTATCACACCCAGTCATTCATTGCACTATTATTCTTGTTGGCAATCCTTTGAGAACCAAAAGCAGGGCCTTTTCTCTGGAGGATCTCTTGCTGTGGAATTCAAACCTCTGTGGAGGATGCCCAGAGCCTCAGATTACTGACCTCCAGAGTGCAGTGCAAGAATAATCTTTTGGCCAAATATTTGCTTTAACTTGGGTTAAAACTGTTTTGTTTTTTTTCCCCTCTCCATCTACTGTGTGATGGAATTGGGAGTAGCTATTATTTGCTTTATATTGTGAACATGATTGCTTGATGTTGCATGTTTTATATATTGATTATGGTAGGCGTCACCATGTAGCGCTGTTGCACATAATCTCCCCAATTATTTTTCTTAGCATGCAAGTAAGTTTTTAGTCTTCGGTTATACAAAGATTTGGGGAGATAGAGCTGTGAAAGCAGAAGTTTTGCTCTTCGCAATGGTCTCTGAGTAGAGTCAATTCTTGAAGCAGAGTTGCTAATCTGGGAACCAGATTACCAGATGTTAGTACTGGGCTGAGAATAGCTCTGTATGCTATTTGATCATCTTGTTCCAGAACTGGTGAATGTGTTAAATCTAGTTACAGTGAGAATATATACCCAGCTTCCATGTCGCTGATTTCTCCTCCAGTGGAAAGATAACGTGCAAGGCCCCAGCATCTGCTACCACTCAGCAGAGGGGCAATCCTGTCAGAAGAGAACACTGGTGGAAGAAGGGACATAATATGCCAATTTATTTGCATAATTAATCTTGAAATTATTTGCATTATTTATTTAGATACAAAAATAAAGAGGCACCTATCCAAGGCACCAGGCTAATTAAACAGCTTGCTGAATAAAAATCTTCCCCACTCTTTACAAATATAATTCCAGCTGTTGTCCTTTTTCTATACTTCAGACTGTAAGCTTTGGGACAGGGACTGTCATTTTTTCCTGGCACAGTGGGGTCCTGGTCTGTGACTGAGACTTCTGGATGCTATACTACCAATAATAATTTCTCTAAAAACCCACTTCCGTAGCAGTCTCCACAAATAGATGCACCTTGCACGTCACCAAACCTGGACCATTTTGAACTTGTGGAGGTGGGAGGGAAGTTCATATCTTGGTATTTAAGAATACATTGTTAAATAATAATAGAACTGATCTGAAATTTTCTTCCTTAAGTGTTTACTATGACTGGATTGTATCTTTCATAAGTGGGTAGACATGGGCGGTAAAGCCTATATTTTCTTACATGTTTTAATTACTCACATTTCCTAGAGTCAAATATGGAGAGATGCTCCTTTGGCATACTTGTGTTTTTATTTAAAAAAAAGAAGAAGTCTGTCTCTTGATGTAGGGGTTTCAGATATCTAAGAAGCAATATCCTTCTCCCTCTCAGACCAGAATGAGACAGAATGATGCTGTAGACCCCCAGTCCAGTCCCCCTAGTCCTGTCACTCTTTATCCAGAATGGAATAGCTTCAACAGCAGAGGCTGACTGAACCCCACATCAGAACATCCCCTAGCTCAGTGAAGAGGAGACGCATTGGGGGGCATTCACATCCCTCCCCCATTTGCTGCTTGGCTTGTACTGAGCATGCTCACACAGACTGAGCCTCCTCAATAACACTGCTGAAGCCAGCTGCCCTCGCTCTGCTCCCTCCCCGCACTATTGGCAGGCACAAGTCATCTCCATCTCAGTGGTTAGAGTACTCTTTGGAGAGGTAGGACTTGAACAAGGGTCTCCCTTCTCCCTCCTCCACACTTGCAGCGATAGGGGAATTGAACCTGAGTCTCCAAAGTTACAAGGTGGACGACACCACCTCCTCCAGCTACATTTTGAATGGGGGACCCGAGCCAATACGTAGGCCCTGCGTATGTCTTAGGTGGCTGAGTGTCTGTTTTCCCCTCATTTGTGGATCACTCTGAGGCTCAGGCAGTAGACAGGCATTTGGACGCATAGAGGGAGGCAGCAGTGTGCATGCCCAGAGGCTGAAACACAGGTGCCTAGGGACATTTTACTTTGAAAAGTTAGGCATTGAGTGAATTTAGGCTTTAGAATTAGGTAGGAGTTTTGTGGATTGCAGTGGAGCCAAAATTGGGACTTAGATGCAGAACTGTTGGGTTATGTACCTAGAACTGGAATTTAGAGCCTATAGAGATGTCTACGGTACAGCAGCCTAACTACGGCAGTACCAGCAGAAGGGGTTTTCCTGTCCTGAAGGTAATCCACTTCTCTGAGAGACCGTAGTTACATTCATGGAAGAATTCTTCCATTGACCTCGCTGTGTCTACAGAAGGCACTGGTGTAGTCCTAAACTGCAGCCTCTCCCTGTCAGCCTGTCCCTCTAACCTTGTCCCCGATGCTGGGGGGGAGCACAGGGAAGGGGGCACATAGTAGTGAAGTGGAACTGGAATGCTTGGGTCAGTCTAACTACGGTGCCCAGGATGCACAGTTTTTCATTGCTCTGAGCAGCACGGCTAGGTTGAGTGCAAACCTGCCAGTCTCTCTCTGGATCCCACTCAATGCCCTTACTGTCACCCCCGCCCCAAGTTCCAGCTCTGCAGTGGGAGCAGGAGCTGGCCTGAAGCGACAGGGCCTCCCTTTCTTATGCAATGTGTCTGTCTTGAAACATGATTTACGTTTTTCAGAAAAAAATATGGATAGCGATATAAAGCAATTAACACCACACCTGAGAATATTTTCTTGTAGGTGGAAGTATTATTACTCCTAAACACTATAACTGCAACAGTATGCAAAGTGTGTATTTGCCATGCAAGTACACCTTATAAGGGAAAAAGGAATAATTCTGGCTAGTTATTTGCTTTTAATATATGTGGACTCCAAAGACTATAATGTGACATGAGACAATTATATAGAAACAATTAAAGAACACACTTTTTTGCTGTAGAATTAGACAGAAGGATTTTTGGAAGATTTCCCTAATGTTTTTAAAAGGTGTTGATTTGGTGCTGTTTTAAATTATATTATTAGTCCAGTGAAAGGAAATCACCCAGTCAGGAGGCAAAATCCAGGGACTTGAATGCATGTGCACCCAATCTGATAGCTCCTTAATTCCAGAAATATGAGGAAGTAGGCTCTAATGCTACCAGCTAGGAGTTCTCATATACTGATAACAAAAACTGATGTATCTATATTTTGTTTTTAACAGTTTCAAACTAACTGGGATTGTTTCAACTATAATTACTTCTCTTTTGTGCAAATAATTCACTCAGCTCATAACTGCAGTTCACCCTGTTGCTTAATTTATTTGGTCATTAACTTTGGCACAAGGGACAGAGGTGATGTAAAGCTCTTAACCTTTCTGCAGTCAGATGGAGGCAAGTAATCTGCACCTAGAAGCTTTGACAAGACATCCCAAGAGAGTGTAGAACACTTACAATTAATTTGATTAAGGGGAACATGTTTTATGCTGGGACTAGAAAGAAGGTTTTCCTGATGAATAAGATTAAACTTTTTGTGATTGATTATTTTAGAGAGTCATGGTCAGATGAAAAATCCACTAAAACTCTGTCCTTTCTTCAGTTAATATATTAGTATTATACCCTAGAGAATTTTTAAAAATCTAGTTTACTTTTCACTAGTTATGCTGCTACTTTAGTATTTGCATTTCACTCAGCTTGGCCAATAAAATAATGCAAATTAACTCTTCAGATTTCATCATATACCCTATGCTTTGCAGCATTTTGGTTGCAATATTTTGCTAAATGTTTTAATTGGACCTTGAAAATAATGTGATAATGTTTGTATTAGGTTTGTTATAGCTTGTTTTACAAAACCTAAATGTAGGGACAGATATGACCAGTGAGCGTCCCTGTTATATTTTAAAGAATGTAAGTTATTTTTATTAAAGACTTTATACAATAACAGGCACCAAATAAAATGTGATGTTTTCACAGTAGGATAGTTGTCTTACATAACCCAGTAGCATCCTATATATGGTAGAAGGAAGGCTCTACTTACAGTGAGCTGTACACAGGGGTGAAAGTAAGTTAAAGGACTTACTGGTATGCCAGAGTCCTGAGCAGGGGGCGTGGCCTCAACCGGAAGGGTCAGGGCCTTAAATCCCTGGGCCCTTTAAATCACTGAGGAGCCCTGGGGACTCCTGGCTGCCACTGATACCCCGGGGTTCTGGCAGAGCTTTAAAGGGCTTGGGGCTCCGCTGTGGTAGCGGCTGCTGGAGCCCCAAGCCCTTTAACTCCCCGGCTGAGCCCTGCTGCCCAAGCCCTGGGGTAGTGGCGGTTTGGCTCCGTTGGGGATTTAAAGGGCCCCGGGGCTCCAGCCGCCACTACCGCCCTGGCCCTTTAAATCGCCTCCGGAGCCCCGCCGCCACCGCTACCCTAGGGCTTTGGCAGCAGGTCTCCAGAGGGAATTTAAAGGCCCGGGGCGGTAGCGGTGGCTGGAGCCCTGGGGCCCTTTAAATCCCTGCCAGAGCCCCGCCACTGCTACCCCAGGGCTAAGGGCAGCAGGGCTCCGGTGGGCATTTAAAGGGCTCAGGCAGCCACTACTGCCACAGCCCTTTAAATCCCCTCCAGAGCCCTGCCACCGCCGCTACCCTAGGCCTTTAAATTGCCGTCTGGGAAAGCTGGTTCTACTATGGCGCACCGGCTCTTGCTGGTACGCCGTACCGGCTTACTTTCACCTCTGGCTGTACATAATTTTTAGCTGTTGAAATTATTGTATTTCCACTGCCTAATAGTGCCATCACTGAAAAATTCCTCCATTCATCCCTCGTTCTTTCCAAAAATCAGGGTTTAAAACGAAAAAAGCTTTAACGCATTCTGTCCTCTTGGAGGAGCTGAAGGACATATAAGCTGTTGAAGCTCTATCCCCTAAAACAGAATTCTCCCAAAAACTGTGTGCAGGTCCTGCCTCTATAAAATCTCTCTCCTCTGCTGGAGCCGGAATCTTTCCGCTGAGTCACATCTTTCCCTTTTGTTGGTTCAGTAGCAGCTAATTTTTGACAGTATCAGTTGCAGCTCTGACCAATGCATTGTAGGAAAAATGCACCAGATACATCCCAAATGCATTCCACAAAACAAACCCTGCACAACCAACCACCTTGCAGAAAGTATGTATTTTGTGCGTAATGCATTGCACACACACATTTGCACAGATAAATCCTTTGCAGAGAGAAAGGAGTAAGAATGCACTATAGTAACACACAGAATAAGTTTCAGAGTAGCAGCCGTGTTAGTCTGTATTCGCAAAAAGAAAAGGAGTACTTGTGGCACCTTAGAGACTAACCAATTTATTTGAGCATGAGCTTTCGTGAGCTACAGCTCACTTCATCGCATGAAGTGAGCTGTAGCTCACGAAAGCTCATGCTCAAATAAATTGGTTAGTCTCTAAGGTGCCACAAGTACTCCTTTTCTTCTTACAGAGAATAAGGTGGGTTTCCTGATAGAGTATTCTAGAATCCCAAATTCTTCATAAAAGAAAATCCCCAAAGTGGACCTGTCTTCCAAGACCTACCCACTCCTTGCTGGAGAAGTTATCCTGCTGATTTGACATGAACATCACAAACGTTGCAACGCTACACCCACTTCAGATGAGAGGCGTGCACAGAGCAGGCTGCAAGCTCCCCTCTTGCTTAATATTGCATGCTTCCTGCTTATGTCTTCTGTGCTTCTTCAACCCAGCCCCCAACTCACTCATAGATAGAGACCTTGGTCTAATACGTGCAATAATCATAGGGGTACTTAATATATAATTAATTAAAAATTAACTGCTTCCCCCCAGTTATGATACAGAACAGAGATGGAAACCAGGTGCTAAAGCAACGCACGGAAGGGAGGTGAAGGACGACCTGTTTTGCATAACCCCGCCCTTCCTGAAGAATTACTGGTCCCTCCTGCGCGCTATGCGGGGTGCCGGGGCCAGGGAGGAGCGCCGATTTGCATAGTAACGCCCCTCGTGAATAATTAACCAGACCCCTCCTGGTCCGCGCGCGGCTCACCTCCAGTGCATTATACACACACACACACAGAGGCTGGGAGAGCGCGTGCGCCCTCGCTCGCGCAAGGGCGAGAGAGGGAGGGAGGCGTAGCTCGAGCTTCCTTCCTCACTCCCCCGACCCCTCCCCAAGCCGAGCGCGCGAGCCCAGAAGGGAGCCGGCGCTCGCTCTCTCGCGCGCGACTCGGGGGCGAGTTGGCTGCGCGGACGCGCGCCGGGCGGGCGCGAGGCCAGAGGCGCGAGGCGCAAAGGGGCTGCTGCTCCCTCCTTTGGGACACCGCGCGCGCGCGCCCGCCCGCCCCCTCGCGCTCTGCGGGGAGGGGATCCGGAGGAGGGGGGGTGAGCCTCGGGGTGTTTTATAATTGGGGGGGGGGGGCTGAGGTAACCGCTGCGGTGGAGCGCGAGAGCCGGTGAGGGGTAAGAACAGCCACCCTGTTCCCGGCCCGCCGCCCCGGCAGGGAAGGCTCCCGGGGGCCGTAGGGGATGTGGTGAGAGGGAGGTGCCCGGACTCGGAGAGCAGCCTCACAGCGGAGCCCGCGCTCCGCCGCCCCAGGTAAGGGCAGCGAATCCTGAGGGGGAGGCGCCGGAGCCGGGCGGGGAGGAGGGGAGGGGAGGGGAGGGGGGGGGTCTGTGTGTGTGTGTGGGGGGGGTGGGGTGTGGGGGGGGGTGGGGGGGATTAGGCGGTGTGTGTCAATGGGAGCGGGGGGGGGGAAGAGGTGCGTGGGCATCGTCGGAGGCGGGAGGGGTGCGGGGACTTGGCGGCGTAGCCATTGGGGTGGGTGTGTGTCGCGATATTCTGTGACATATCGGGCTCTGTGTGGCGACATTGGTATTGATGTGTGGCTGGAAATCGCGTCAATCACCCCCTCCCCCCACCGGGTGGGGGGGAAAGACTGTGCAGCACATGGGTGGGGGAGGAGGTTGGCGGTGCTCCCGGCGTTTTTGAGGGGGACCGGCTTAGCAGCGCAGAGAGCGGGGCAATGGCAAAGACAGGGGCTGATATGACTGAGCCTGGGTCAGTCATGCTGGGGGTGCGTTGATAACTGGGTTGAAATGATATTGACAAGGACCGCATTGTTCGCACCTATGGGAGTGACGCTACTGGCGACCAGATCCATCAGTGAGCCCATGGGGGTGGGTAAATGGTACACGCACACAGAGTTGTATTAATAGGGACTGGTTCAAAAATACCTTTATAGTGTGGTATTGACAGCGAATTGATCACATGGGGGCTGGATCCCTTCTACCAATATAAAGAGGGACTGTCAATTCCACAGATACTGCATCTCTTGTATGGAGACTGGCTCAATATGTTATGAGGACCAGTAGTACCAGTTCTGACAAATAGATGGCTACTGGATCAGTGATATCAATTTGTAATCAATAATTTGAAGCTTACATTAATAATTAGTGGTTATTTATATATTTAAGTAGTGTAGTAAGTGTTAGGCTAATAAGATTAATTTACTAAAATGGTATCAATAAGAACATTTTTTTTCAATTAAAATATCAGCTAAATGTCCTTAAAACAACAGATTGAATGGGTATAAGGTTGGTCTTTAATGATATACATTTATTTTAAAGGCTGATAGGTTTAACCATAATGA
Organism: Natator depressus; assembly: GCF_965152275.1. NCBI lineage: Eukaryota > Metazoa > Chordata > Testudines > Cheloniidae > Natator > Natator depressus. The sequence continues at coordinate 6,636,355 of NC_134260.1, forward strand.
TACAATGAGAGAAACCTCCCCTTAAGCAAGGAGGAAAAATAAAGACAAAGGGGAAAAAAAGTGGCTGTCAGAAGATGGTGTATTTTATTTCCAGAGACTTTGCTGCTGCAGAGACAATTCACATTAAAACAACATACACAAAAAAGCTGTTACTTGTGTGCTATGCAAGGAAAACAAAGGTTAAATATCTTCCTTTCCTACCCTTCCAACAGTGTGAATAAAGATAAAAAGTATGGAGCAAATTGAGAAATACAGCAGAATTTTTTTTTATTACTGATGTTCTTGGGTTGATTGTTGGAGGCTAAAATGTAAAAAGAAATGAGATATGAGGCAGTTTCTATTACATGTTTGTTTTACCAGGGAAAAAGAGGGTCTAACACCCATTTCTGAGTGGAAGTTCAGGAAGAAATGTAATATGGTAATCCAGCTGTGAGGGAACTGTATGTTTGTGTTTTTTTACACAGGTAAAAATAACTAGTATAAGGAAAATGAAACAAAATATGCTGACCAAATATTTTTGATCTGGTGGAGTTCAGTAATAGTAGCTGAAATGGTTAATTAATACTCTTTGGGAAGTGGAACATAGATATGTGTCTGTTCAGTGTATTGTAGCAAGGATGAAATTGAGTGAGGGGGAGAACAACAACATGGAAAGATGTCCATGGAATCCTGCTTGCAGCATTTCCCAGGTGGAGCCTGGAACGATGGATCTGAAGCACTAGAGTTTGGATGAAAAATGAAAGGAAAACCATAAACCTTCAAAAAAAAAATCTCCTAAAGTGAAAATGTAAAGACAAGCGAATAAAATGAGTGCATTTTGCCAAGAACATCTGTTTTTAAGAGAATTGCGAGTTATATCCACACTAGAATTTCTTACTAGAGTGACAAAAGACACCACACCACTGCGTGTGTGTGTGTATAAAATGAAATGTAAGATTTATAGGCAAGTCAATTATAAAGCTGTTTTATATTGGCTGTTGTGGTTTGGAATAATCAGAATCCCAATATATGGCAAATTTTGGGCTTGTGAATGAGGGTTTCTGGAAAGAGTGGAGTGGTAATGCCTGAGTAAAGGGTCCTTGAGCTATCTTATTTGCTGTAGATAGGGTGTCTTGGGGGCTGGTGACAAGCACACTATGCAGTACTCTACTCTTTATTGCTGCTCCTAAAAGAGCCTCAGTAAATAATACTGCATTTGCTTCCCTTACTACCAGACACCAAAGGCAACATATACACAAGAAGCTATACACACTCTCAAAACTTGTCATCCACACTCCACGTAGCGCTCAGAGGAGTGCTGTAGCCTGCTCTTCAGGGTGCAAGGAAGGTTAGAATTTTGCGTGTAAAAAAATTAATTTATTATTACTACTTTCCTGTACAATGTTCTATATATGATAGTGAAGTTGAGTTAATACAGTGCTTAGAAAATAAATGCAATACCTTTAGTGACTGCTTGGCTTTCCCTCTATAGCCATTCCTGTCTGCCTTTTTGCCTTCCATATTTTGCATTTGCTACCACTAGAACTCATGACATTGTCTTTTTAAGTGATTGATGTACTGTGAACCAGGTTACAATGGATCTCATATTTCTGTAAATGAGTATTAAATACACCCAATTAGAGCCTTTTAAAGTTTCAGATTACTAGGAAATAAGTGGTGTATAGCTTTTGAATAATGAGCCATACACATTACTGTGGCTAAAGGTCCGTCAATATGTCCACTATATTCAATGAAGTTTTTCTAAAGTAAGGTCTCTATTCTGCAAAAACTTACAAACATATTTAACGTTGTGTGTGCAAATACATCCATTGAAGTCAACGCGACTACTTGTGTGTTTAAAAGCAGCAGTTTTCCACCTGTGGTTCGTGGACCCCTGGGGGTCCGCAGACTATGCATAAGATTTCCAAAGGGGTCTGCATGTGCATTTGAAATTTTTTAGGGGTCTGAAAATGAAAAAAGGTTGCTTTTAAATCCCTCAAAGGGTGTAAGTGTTGTTTTTTCTTTTGCAAAACAGGTTTTGGGTTTAAATTTTCAGAGTAATACAGGAGGAGTTAACTGTGTGACTTTTATTAGCATCAAAGAGAGCTGAGTGGCTAAATCCATTCCCAAAAAGAAAAGGAGTACTTGTGGCACCTTAGAGACTAACAATCCATTCCTAAAGCTTTGAAAATGTATCCTTAAGTATCACCTTAATGTGTGCGGTAACCTGCCTTTCCATAACAGTGTGTATTGCTTATGCTCAGTGTGGTATCCAGAATACTCAAACTCCACAGTGTTACTGATACTATGGTTTATAACCATTATGATAAAATTTATCATTTTTCCCGAGATTGTGTCCCATCTTTTGATGTTTTTATTTAAAAAAAAGGAATGTATAAAAACTTCTTTAAAAGTGCTATTTAAAGGCCTAAGAGCAACATAGTCATGCCAGGCCAGGTGTTGAATCATTGAAGTCAGTGGGAGCAAGATTGAGCCCACAGAGCTAGGTTCTGTCTTTTGCAAATTATTAGGCTTTCATCTTGCAAACACAGAAATGCTTCAGATATGTGTGTAGACTCACGGAAGTCAATATGTAAAATTAACTACTTATGTAAATGTTTGCAGGATTGGGGCCTTATAAAATAGGTTGTGAAGCTGTAGCATATTATGAACTTGTTAGAGCTTGTTTAAAAAGTTTATAAAATAATCACATCATATGGAGCTGTCCTGGTCTTTTTCCTTTTGTGATCTTTTAATAAAATTTGTTTTGTTTTTTTGGAAAAAAAAACAAACAAACCCAAATCAACCACTTTAAATATGAAATCTACATTGGATTCATATGAAGGAAGAGGGAGAAATGAGAGGACCCAGGTGCCCATGCAGAACCCCATTGAATACAGTGGGACTCCATGTCACAATGATCTGATTTCAGGACCAGGATCTTATGTCTCAATTTTGTTGATTACTCCTGGGAGGTCTTCTGCACCAAAAAATTAAAAATTTTGCGTGCAATATTTTAAAATTCTGCATATTTTATTTGTCAAAATAATACAAGATACTCATGCAAGATTCAATTATTTTGGTAATGTATTTCAAAATACCTGTCAGCAAGTATGTCTGTAACAATATGGACGACAAAAAAATTAGGAAATGTTTTTTGACAAATAGATTCCTTACTAGTCATATTACTACAGAACTTTGAGTAATAATTAATTTAAACTACAATGCAGAAACGTATTTCCTGCACTCCTCAGAAGCAGTTCAAAGGCTTGGGGGAATCGGGCATAATGGAGGAGCTGAGGAAAAGGGAAGTAATTGTAGTGAAGGAGCATGGGTGTGAACTGGGAGAGTTATTGGATGTGGGTTGGAGAAGTATGGAACAGTTTTTTTTTTTTTTTTTTTTTTTTTTGACTGACCCCTAGACTCTCACATTCAGTCAGGCACATCTGCCCCTATCCCCTTGTGTCCCTGCACCCTCAATCCCATTCAGCCCCTGCCCCAGACTGTCCCCTCCACACTAGCTCTTTTGAACCCCAGTCTATGACCCTCAGCAGCCTCATGTGCCCTACATTGTCCATCCATCTGTATGCCATGCCACATCCCCTGGCCTCCTGGGCAGGGTGCTGTGAGGAACGCAGCCTCTTCTCTTCCCTATCCACAGCTGGGGCTGCTTCCAACCAGGAATGGCTGCTCTCTGTTCCGGTGCCACAGCAGCTGCTGGTGGGTGAAAGACTTAACTGCAGCACTTTTCTGGATGAATGTATTTTCTGCAGAGAAAATTTTTTTTCTGTGTGGGACATGAACTCTGCGCATGTGCAGTAGTGCAGAATTCACCCAGGCGTAATTGGCTTATAAGCCAGAAGAGAATCCAATTTGCTCTTCTAGAGCTATATTAGACATATAATTCTAATGGAAGAACAATGCTGGTTTTACTGGGTCTTGTGACAAATTTCTGTGTGTTCAAGCGATACTATGAAGTTATTTTTTTTAAAATAAAGAAATCTTTAATTTTTAAAACCTCTTGTTTGCAATACTTTTTTAGAAGACTTATAGTTTAAAATACTTCACTAGCTACTTTGGCTTTCTATTTGGCCAGCATTTATTATTGCATGTTTCTAATGCAGCTTGAAATAAACATGTTTCTTTTTATGCTGGTAGACAAACAAACACTGAGTATAGTGTGTTTTTAAAATCAAATTTTAATGTATAAATCTTTAAGAAAACAGACTTTATAGTCTTGCACTCTCCTCAATAATGGTCTAAAAATAAAATTAAATACCTCTAACTTAGAAGCCACTTGGTTTTTGTGCCACATTTGAGAGAGTGCATAATTTCAGTGGAATGAATATTCCACTCCTAGGAATATAGTCGACTACTATAGATTCAGCAGAATGTACTGGTTTTGTGTATGTTCTACATAAAGCAAGCCTTTGTTTAAAATCCACCACCACAGTAAGACATTTGATATTAAAAAGGATATTTTGGCTCTTGAAGAGAGAGGGATTTCCTACCAGATAGGCTATATTTTGGCCCTTAAACATTTGACAGTGCCTCCCCTCCTCCCTCTTTTCCCCTGCTACTTGTTGGCAAGGCTCTGAAAATTCAGAAGCATCGTTTTACCAAATGAGTAGCAACCGCAAGCAGTGACCTGTAGGTCCTGATCTTGCCTAGATGTACGCACCTACTTAACTTTTAAGCACGAGTAATCCTGTTGAGTTCAGTGGGACTGCTCATGTGCATATAGTTATGTACATGCATACATCTTGGGACCTTAGTTCTGAATAGGAATGATATTGTGTGAGCTAATGGCTGGGGAATTATGTAATAGAGTAGTATACGTTCTCAAATTGATAAAAGTAATGAAAAAATATAAGATGAATCATGCTTGTTGACATTCCAGTTATTACTATCCAGTAGTTGTCACTTATTCACTGTTTATGGGAAGGACAAATTTTTGGCTGAAAGACTGTGGTTTAGAGTAGACTAGTGGTATTGTGGTGTCAGGGCTGAAGTTAAAATTGATAGTCAATGTTGAGTTGAAAGGGTGTTTTATAGTACAATCCTTTATTCATAATTTCTAAGATTGGGAGTAATTTGTTACACACTGCTATTCTGTTCATATTTAATAAGGAATAATTAGATAAAATGGCATAAATCCAAAACTAGGGTCCAATCCTGGAAGCTCTGGTTTATGTGAATAATCTTTATTTTGCACCACAAGTAGTCCCATTGTTGTAAACTAATTTCACATCAACTATCAAAGAACCATTTGATTAGGATTTTTGATTACACTGTGTTGGGCCATATTAGAGCTACTATATTAGCTCTTTCTGTTGATGCCAGTTTATAACTGTAAGAGCAAATAATGTGTATCTTCTCTTTGAATTGTCCTCCAAGCGAGTGGAAGGGTGGATGCAAACTTCCTTCCTACTCTATCTTCAAGTTCTGTAAGGGCTGAAAGGAGGAATAGTAGTGACATCCTAAATCTGTGTTCTTCCCCCGCCCCCAGTGGAAGACAAAATTATGAAAACTCTATGAAGTGAACTTAATGGAGTATTTCTTCCTCCCAGATTTCTGTGAAAGGGGGCAGTATGGTCCTCAGTCATTAGTGAAAATTAGTGAGTTTCTGTTGTAGCGCTTCTGCAACTTCAGCATTGCTGTGAAGTTTTTATGTTGAGGTATATAGCTTACTCAAAGCATTCCGGTGAATGGTTGGTCAAAAGAATCTGCCATATTTATCCATAGAAGAAAAGAGGCCCAGGCTTCTACTGCAGTGTGGGTGAGCTACATAGATACTGCAGCCTGGAGAGGTTTAGGGACCTGGAATAAGACAAGCCAAGACAAAAGGAGTTGTTTTCTCCAATAGCTCAGTGGAGGATCACAGAAAAAATCCTTGTGGAATTTCAAGGACAAAAAATGTTGTTTTTAAAAACTGAACTTCGGTATATTGTGAGAGGGATGCTTCAGACCACAGAAACTGCCTGTACACAGCCAGGTTAATCGCAGTGAAAGAAGTGCAGAGACAATGGTAAGTTAAAAATCACAGCTGGTCCTCCCCCCCACCTCCAAATTGTGGAACAACTTGGGCTTGGGCTGTCAGTTCAATGTTTTCAGGCAGCTTTTTACACTATTGAGTGGTTTCAGAGTGTTGTAGTTACAGGGCTGGCATCATAACGTTCTTATTTTTAACAAACAAGAATGCCTGAGCAAAAATGTGTACCTTTCCAGGAAACATTCACTTTTAAATTCTTTTTTTACTGTTTGCATTTCCCAGTCTCTATTTTCAAGTCCACATGGGGGGTGGATGCGGGGACACAAAGGTGCTGGTATACATCTGCCATTGGTGGATACATGCTGCTACCCAGGGCTTGTAATAACTTTTGCACTGGTTCATAGAATAGAAGTCCTTTCCACTCCTATATTAATAAACATTAAATTGGAGCCAGAAACTTACCAGACTCTGGGGCAGCTTCAGCCTTTTTTGTTTCTGCTGCTATTTCCACAGTGAGCCATTCCTCGGGGTGGCATCCAAAAGCTCCTCCAAGTACAGCCTCAGGACATGCTGCAGTTGCTCCTGCAGCAAAACCTTCTCTGCAACCAGAGTCATAGAATCATCATCATGCCAAACTAGCTTGATTTCCTTCTTTGACAGGGTAACTGATCTGGTGGATCGGGGAATGCGGTGGACATAATATGTCTGAACTTCACCAATGCTTTTGACACAGTCCCACATGACATTCTAGAGAAATGCGGGCTCGACAGAACTACCATTAAGTGAATACACAGTTAGTTAAACAACTGCAAACAAAGAGCAATCCCACGACATTCCATTAATTGTTAGAGGGAGTTCTCAAGGGGTTCCACAAGGATCTGTTCTCAGTGTGGTGGTGTTTAACATAGAATCATAGAACTGGAAGGGGCCTTGAGAGGTCATCTAGCCCACTCCCCTGCACTCGTGTCAGGACTAATTATCTAGACCATTCCTGACAGGTGTTTGTTTAGTCTGCTCTTAAAAGTCTCCAGTGATGAAGATTCAACAACCTCTGTAGGCAATTTATTCCAGTGCTTAACCACCCTGGTTTTTCCTAATGTCCAACCTAAACCTCAGTTTAAACCCATTGCTGCAATTTAAATCCATTGCTTCTTGTCCTATCCTCAGAGGTTAAGAAAAACAATTTTTCTTCCTCCTCCTTGTAACAACCTTTTCCATACTTGAAAACTGTTATCATGTCCCCTCTCAGTCTTCTTGTTTACAGACTAAACAAACTCAATTTTTTTCAGTCTTCCCTCATAGGTCATGTTTTCTAGACCTTTAATCATTTTTGTTGCTCTTTTCTGGACTCTCTCCAATTTGTCCACATCCTTCCTGAAATGTGGCACCCAGAAGTGGATACAGTACTCCAGTTGAGGCCTAATCAGTGCAGAGTAGAGCAGAAGAATTACTTCTCGTGCTTGCTTACAACACTCCTGCTAATACATCCCAGAATGATATTAGCTTTTTTTGCAACAGCATTATACTATTGACTCATATTTTGCTCGTGGTCCATTATGACCTCCAGATCCCTTTTCGCAGTACTCCTTCCTAGGCAGTCATTTCCCATTTTGTATGTGTGCAACTGATTAATCCTTCCTAAGTAGAGTACTTTGCATTTGCCCTTATTGAATTTCATCCTATTTACTTCAGACCATTTCTCCAGTTTATCCAGATCATTTTGAATTTTAATCCTATCCTCCAAAGCACTTGCAACCCCTTCCAGCTTGGTGTCGTCTGCAAACTTTATAAGTGTGCTGTTATCTAAATCATTGATGAAGATATTGAACAGAACCGGACCCAGAACTGATCCCTGCGGGACCCACTTGTTATGCCCTTCCACCAAGACTGTGAACCACTGATAACTACTCTGGGAACGGTTTTCCAACCAGTTTTGCATCCACCTTATAGTAGCTCCATCTAGGTTGAATTTCCCTAGTTTGTTTATGTGAACGTCATGTGAGACAGTATCAAAAGCCTTACTAAAGTCAAGATATACCACATCTACCGCTTCCCCCCCATCCACAGTCTTTTTACCGTGTCAAAGAAAGCTATCCGCTTCATTTGACAAGATTTGTTTTTTACAAATCCATGCTCACTGTTACTTATCACCTTATTATCTTCTGTATGTTTGAAAATTGACTGCTTAATTGTTTGTGCCATTATCTTTCTGGGTACAGAAGTTAAACTGACTGGTCTGTAATTCCCTGGGTTGTCTTTATTTCCCTTTTTATATATGGGCACTATATTTGCCCCTTTCCAGTCTTCTCGAATCTCTCCCGTCTTCCATGATTTCTCAAAGATAGTTGCTAATGGCTCAGTCAGCTCCTTGAGTATTCTAGGATGCATTTCATCAGGCCCTGGTGACTTGAAGACATGTAACTTGTCCAAATTTGGTCACCTGCCCCCTATGAACCTAGTTTAAAGCCCTCCTCACTAGGTTAGCCAGTGTTTGTCCAAATATGCTCTTCCCCTTCCTCGATAGGTGTACGCCATCTCTGCTTAGCAGTCCTTCTTCCTGGAACAGCATCCTGTGGTCAATGAAGCCGAAGCCCTCCTGGCGATACCATCGTCTCAGCCAGGCATTCACCTCCAGGAATTGATTAAATGACCTGGATGTAGATATAGAGAGCATGCTTATCAAGTTTGCAGATGACACAAAGCTGGGGGGCGGGGGGGGGGGTGTTGCCAATACTTTGGAGGGTAGAGCTAAAATTCAGAGGGATCTTGATAAATTGTAGAACTGGGCTACAGACAACTAAATGAAATTCAGCAAACACAACAGTAAGGTGCCACACTTAGGGAAGAAAAACCAAATGTACAATGCAGAATGGGGGAAAACTGGCTTGGAAGGAGCACTGCTGAGAAGGATCTGAGAGTTGTGGTAGATCACAACCTTAATATGAGTCATCAATGCGATGCTTGCAAAAAAAAGCAAATGCAGTTTTAGGTTGCATTAACAAAGGCATATCATGCAAGTCATGGGAGGTGATAGTACTGCTCTACTCGGCACTAGTTAGGCCTCAGCTGGAGTACTGTGTCCTAGTTTGGTTACCAATGTATAGAAAGGATGTAGAAAAACTGGAAAGGATCCAGAGGCAAGAACAAAGATGATCAAAGGGGTGGAATACAAGCCATATGAGCAAAGGCTGAAGGAAAAGGGAATGTTTAGTTTGGAAAAGAGGAAAGTAAGGTGGGATATGATAACGGTCTTCAGATACTTGAAAGGCTGCCATAGAAAAGATGGAGAAAAGATGTTCTCTTTTGCCACAGGGGGCAGGACAAGAAGCAGTGAGTTCAAACTACAGCATAGCTGATTTAGAATAAATCTCAGGGAAAACTTCCTAACTGTAAGAACAGTGGGACAGTGGAACATAGGTAGTTGTGGAAGTTTCTTCATTGGAGGTTTTCAGAAGGAGGCTGGATAGCTATCTATCTTTGATGGTTTAGACACAACAGATCCTGCATCTTGGCAGGGTTTAGACTGGGTGACCCTTGTGGTCCCTTCTAACATTATGATTCTGTGAAAAATGAACAGCTGCCATATGAAGAGAGATTCAAAAGACTGGGACTCTTCAACTTGGAAAAGAGACGACTAAAGGGGTATGATAGGGGGATATGATAGAGGTCTATAAAATCATGACAGGTGTGGAGAAAGTGAATAAGGATGTGTTATTTACCCCTTCACATAACTCAAGAATCGGGTTCACCTCTTGAAATTAATAGGCAGCACATTTAAAATGAACAAAAAGAAGTACTACTTCACACAATGCCTCGTCTGCCTGTGGAACTTGTTGTCAGAGGATGTTGTGTAATGTACGGAATCGTATGGCACGTGCAGTTATGCTATGCATATTTTTACAACTGTGTAATTCTGCTTAAGAATTTGTAGTACATTTTTCAAAGAGCAGTATAGTCTAATGTTTGTATTTCTAATGTATCAAATTGGGTCTACTTTTTTTGTTCATTTTTGTTAATATCTTTCATTTAGAATATTCTTATGATCAGAGGGGAATATTGATATTAGAAAATTGGGAGGCCCTCTCTCCATAGTTCTGATTTAATAGGGTATACATTTATTTTATTTTTTTCTCCTGTTCAATGAGGCAGACATGCCCCCTCCTATTATAAGTGTTTCATTAAGATGTCAGAATCTACCATCTTAGCTTTCAAAACATGATCTGGTTTGAGAAACCCAGCTTCAAATAGTTATTAGTCTAAGGGTATGTCTACATTAAAAATGCTATTGCCACAGCGCTGTAGTGTAGACATTTAGTAGGTATTCTTCCATTGCTGTAGTTAATCCACCTCTGCAAGAGGGGTTAGATATTAGAAGAATTCTTCTGTTAACCTAGCAGTGTCCACAGCGGGGTTTAGGTTGGCTTAATTATGTTGCATAGCGTGTGAAATTTTTCTCAGCCCTGAGCAATGTAGTTAAGATGACATAACTTTGTGCTGTAGACCAGCTCTGAGATATGTAGTCTCACAGCTGGAGTACTAGAGAGTGGTTGAAATCTGCATAAGCAGTTTCTCCTTGGTAACAACATTTAGCTAATCTTTGGTCTTTCGTTGCGGCATCTCTGGAGCTTTTTTGTCTTCAGGAGTGGGAATTTATTAGAAGTGGTGCCCTTAGAGTAGGAAAAATTATATGGTTGTAATTTTTGTTCTTTGAAGGTTTAAGTTTTAATAGAGTCACACTTGCCCAGCCACCTCCTCTGCAGAGATGGGGATAAATGTTTGCATTTGTTAATGCTATATTTCTTGTGGTTGGGAGGAAAAAGAACACGCCATGCTGACAGCAGTTAGCGGAGGTAGAATATACCATCTGCCCATGTGTGGGTAGTAACTGCCTCCGAAACTCTAATGATGTAGGAGTTCTTATCAGTTGTATGGTGGGATCACAGGCCAAACAATGAGGATCTGTTACAGTATACAATTTCAGAGAACAATAACCCAGGTAAGTAGTTTTCTCAACTCTTGAATATTTTTAGAAACACCAGGACATATGGTTAATAATCTGTAAAATAAATGACATTTTAAAGTGAATGTGAGTGAAAGACTGAAGGATAAATGAAGCCAGTTTTCACTTATCCAGGATGCCTGCTGGAATTGTTTCTAGACTATTTTATGAACTTTAGCAATAGCTTTCTAATACAAATCTCAGCTACTTTATTTCACGCAACATCGAAATTGAGGAAGTATTTCAAGGACAACAAAAGTGGTTATTTCTACTTACATTTGGAAAGATATTTAAATATATATAACTGTCCTAAATTCTAGAGACTATTCTATCTTAGTTAACAAGAAGTTTGTTTATTAAGGGCTCAATTGTGACACTATAATTTAAATCCAAGCAAGGGGCAGCTCACTATTACAAGTTACAGTCTCCTTCATGGTTTCCCATGACTCCAGGAAGGGCATATGCTGTAATAGGTTTATACCTCAGTTCAGGGTACACTTTCCAATGCATTGGCATAGCCAAGGATCCTTCACTCCCCACCTATCTACCTGAATGTGAGGAGGAACATAGTAGCCCTGTGAAGCGTGGAAGCGTCTTCCCCCACATCCACTGTATGCTTGTACATTGTGCAGGATGGGACACAATATGTCCCTAAATAAGGATTATTAAAATTATACTATCAACTTAAACTCAAAGTAAAAATGGAAAATTGGATGTTAAAAAATTCACAAATGGGCAAGAGGAACTCCAGGGCAATTATAGAGCTTGACATTACTTGAAATGTAGACAGTTTTAAAAATGAGTTAAAAATAATGTCAACACTATACCTGCCCTGTAGTCCCCCTTGCCAATTTTATTTGTTTTGTTGCAGTCACATTTTCTGTTTTTATTTAAATAGGTTAAAAATAACAGGTGAGAAGTATGAACTTCTGCCTCTTGCTGCCTGTTACCAATCTTTGCATTATGTAATGATCTTTTACAGTTTAAGTAATATTTTCCCTCCACTGTTTCTATGTGAAGGAACTATAAAATGGAACAGTTTCCAAAGTGCTGTTAAATGCACAAAGCAAACAAACTGAAAAAAACAAAACAGAGAACTGGTTTTGTTTCTCCAGCTTTTCAGTTACAGGAATATTAGGTGTTACTTGTAACAAAAGGAGGTAAACAGAATTTCAGACAAAAGTTTCATTATTTAATTAAATTGACAGTGCCCTTTTAAAAACTTTTATCAATTTTTTTTTAGATATTCCAGTGATCTATGATGTTGTATCTTCATAATTGTGCATAGTGCTGGTGTTCTTCAGAGAGAACTTTCATCTTTTTTGATTCTTCCCAGTAAGGATGTCTGATTTTGTATAATTTGAGACTCAAGGTGCAAAGTACCAAGCTTGATCTTTCTTTTGCAGTGTATATGCAATCAGTAGATCACCAGACTGACCATCTCTTTCAGTTACTTCAAAAACACACAAAAAATTAACAACAACAAAAAAAGTAAATGTTGACTTCCTAGGTTGGCATTGGCAATAATCTTGTTTAATTAAAATAGCCTTTACTTTCCTGAATTTCTTGAGAACACTGTTTTGTTTTCTCATTAGTAACATTTAAAAAGAGAATGTAGCTGTAGAATTGAAAGTACATAGATGGTGTATTGTAAGAATTTGACAGCAAGCAGGGACTAGAAAGTATTTCTGTATATATGATGAATGTTTTGTTTTTAGAGAATGAATGCTTTTGAATAGCTAACTTTAAAATATTGTTCATAATGAACATTTGAAAGAAGATGGGGGGGTCTTGTGTTCAATATAAGCATCTACTAATTATTTACTATAAAGATTATTGTGAACAGAGGGGAACAATTGTAACAGTTGTATGACTTTGCTGCATACACACTTGGATGCTCCTCCAGGACTCATTGAGAAAATTTATATTTATGACACTCAAGGCGCATTAAGATAGTCAGTGAGCTTTAGTGTTCTGCTCTTTTGCGACTATAATTAGAATGAAAAACTCTAAGGACTCCATGCCCGTTCTCACTTCTGCTGTAAACTAAAGACCTGATCCTGGAAATGCTTATGCACTTGCTTAACAGGTAGCAACTAACAGCAGAGTTTCTATGGGACTTTGTAGGTGTGAATTTGAGGGTGAGTTTTATCCTTTTTCCCTAGGAGTAGAAACTAGGGGGAGAAGATGACGACTATGGAGGGAGTGCTAGAAGTGACCCGAACAAGAGTAGATGAAGATGGTCTGGTTCGAAAGTTGCAAAAATGTTAATAGAATATCTAAAAGTTGTTGCTTTCAAGATTTTTTTTTCTAGTTTCACTTTTTTGAAATATCTCTAGCAGAGAAGAAATGATGCAGATAGTTGATATTCCTAGATATATTACTAATGAAACTGAGTTTCCAGGAATACCCTTTTAATTCAAACAGCTATCCAAGCCTAGCTGCGCCTCTGACTAAACCTTGCTTCTTAGTCACAATGGCAACTCTGTGACACCACACTTTTGTCCATGGCAAAAGCCGGTGGACTATAAGGTGGATAGAAAGCTGGCTAGATTGTTGGGCTCAACGGGTAGTGATCAATGACTCCATGTCTAGTTGGCAGCCGGTATCAAGCGGAGTGCCCCAAGGGTCGGTCCTGGGGCTGATTTTGTTCAATATCTTCATTAATGATCTGGAGGATGGGATGGATTGCACCCTCAGCAAGTTTGCAGATGACACTAAACTGGGAGGAGAGGTAGATACGCTGGAGGGTAGGGATAGGATACAGAGAGCCCTAGACAAATTGGAGGATTGGGCCAAAAAAATTCTGATGGGGTTCAACAAGGACAAGTGCAGAGTACTGCACTTAGGACGGAAGAATCCCCTGCACCGCTACAGACTAGGGACCGAATGGCTCGGCAGCAGTTCTGCAGAAAAGGACCTAGGGGTTACAGTGGACGAGAAGCTGGATATGAGTCAACAGTCTGCCCTTGTTGCCAAAAAGGCTAAGGGCATTTTGGGCTGTATAAATAGGGGCATTGCCAGCAGATCGAGGGACTTGATCGTTCCCCTCTATTCGACATTGGTGAGGCCTCATCTGGAGTACTGTGTCCAGTTTTGGGCCCCACACTACAAGAAGGATGTGAAAAAATTGGAAAGAGTCCAGCGGAGGGCAACAAAAATGATTAGGGGACTGGAACACATGACTTATGAGGAGAGGCTGAGGGAACTGGGATTATTTAGTCTGCGGAAGAGAAGAATGAGGGGGGATTTGATAGCGGCTTTCAAAGAGGATGGCTCTAAACTGTTCTCAGTGGTAGCAGATGACAAAGCAAGGAGTAATGGTCTCAAGTTGCAGTGGGGGAGGTTTAGGTTGGATATTAGGAAAAACTTTTTGATTAGGTGAAGCACTGGAATGCGTTAGCTAGGGAGGTGGTGGAATCTCCTTCCTTTGAGGTTTTTAAGGTCAGGCTTGACAAAGCCGTGGCTGGGATGATTTAGTTGGGGATTGGTCCTGCTTTAAGCAGGGGGTTGGACTAGATAACCTCCTGAGGTCCCTTCCAACCCTGATATTCTATGTTTCTATGTTATGGAGAGGGTTTGGTTCTTTTGATGTTCTGATTTGAAGATCCTCTACGACTGCCAATATTATGCAGTTGAAATCCCACATGTTTGATATGTGCTTTGTACAATTGTTTTCTCCAAGTAATAAAGTCTGAGTTTACTCTTCAACATCATGTGCCTGTTGACATCTGATATTGGACTTCTTGCATCTGAAACCCTTCTACTAATAGACAATTATTTAATTTCTGATAAAACCCAAATGGGAAATAAGGATAAATATTTTGTAAAATTATATTTACTATCCTCTTCTCTCAAATAAGACAGGTTTCAGAGTAACAGCCGTGTTAGTCTGTATTCGTAAAAAGAAAAAAGAAAAGGAGTACTTGTGGCACCTTAGAGACTAACTACAGCTCACTTCATCGGATGCATAGCATATTGTGGAAACTGCAGAAGACATTATATACACACAGAGACCATGAAACAAAACTTCCTCCCACCCCACTGTCCTGCTCGTAACAGCTTATCTAAAGTGATCATCAAGGGAGGGCCATTTCCAGCACAAATCCAGGTTTTCTCACCCTTCCCCCCGCCCCCCCCCCCACAGACACACATACAAACTCACTCTCCTGCCAGGAGAGTGAGTTTGTATGTGTGTCTGTGGGGGGGGGGCGGGGGGAAGGGTGAGAGAACCTGGATTTGTGCTGGAAATGGCCCTCCCTTGATGATCACTTTAGATAAGCTGTTACGAGCAGGACAGTGGGGTGGGAGGAAGTTTTGTTTCATGGTCTCTGTGTGTATATAATGTCTTCTGCAGTTTCCACAATATGCTATGCATCCGATGAAGTGAGCTAGGAGAGTGAGTTTGTATGTGTGTCTGTGGGGGGGGGGGCGGGGGGAAGGGTGAGAAAACCTGGATTTGTGCTGGAAATGGCCCTCCCTTGATGATCACTTTAGATAAGCTGTTACGAGCAGGACAGTGGGGTGGGAGGAAGTTTTGTTTCATGGTCTCTGTGTGTATATAATGTCTTCTGCAGTTTCCACAATATGCTATGCATCCGATGAAGTGAGCTGTAGCTCACGAAAGCTCATGCTCAAATAAACTGGTTAGTCTCTAAGGTGCCACAAGTACTCCTTTTCTTTTTTCTTTTCTCAAATAAGAAATGATTTAAAGTAGTAATCTCTAATTTATGTATTTGATCTGTTTTCTTGAACTAAAGATTTGGTATTTTCACTTGGTTGAATTTTAAATAGGGCAGTCAAGCGATTAAAAAAAAGAATATTTGCGATTAATCATGCTGTTAAACAATAATAGAATACCATTTATTTAAATATTTTTGGATGTTTTCTACATTTTCAGATATATTGATTTTAATTACAACACCATACAAAGTATACAGTGCTCACTTTATATTTAGTTTTATTACAAATATTTGCACTGTAATAAACAAAAGAAATAGCATTTTTAATCACCTAATACAAATACTGTAGTGCATTCTCTTTATCATGAAAGTTGAACTTACAAATGTAGAATTATGTACAAAAAATAACTGCATTCAAAAATAAAACAATGGAAAACTTTAGAACGTATGTGTCCACTCAGTCCTATTTCTGATTAAGCCAATTGCTCAGATGGACAAACAAGTTTATTTACATTTGCAGGAGATGGATTCCGCCTGCTTCTTGTTTACAGTGTCACCTGAAAGTGAGAACAGGCGTTCGCGTGGCACTGTTGTAACCGGCGTCACAAGATATTTATGTCCCAGATATGCTAAAGATTGATATGTCCCTTCATGCTTCAGTCACCATTCCTGAGGACGGGTCCATGCTGATGACGGGTTTTGCTCGATAACAATCCAAAGCAGTGCGGACCGACATATGTTCATTTTCATCGTCTGAGTCAGATGCCACCAGCAGAAGGCTTATTTTCCTTTTTGGTGGTTCGGGTTCTGTAGTTTCCGCATTGCAGTGTTGCTCTTTTAAGACTTCTGAAAGCATGCTCCACACCTCGTCCCTCTCAGATTTTGGAAGGCACTTCAGATTCTTAAACCTTGGGTTGAGTGCTGTAGCTGGCTTTAGAAATCTCACATTGGTACCTTCTTTGCGTTTTGTCAAATCTGTGGTGAAGGTGTTCTTAAAATGAACAACATGTGCTGGGTCATCACCTAAAACTGCTATAACGCAGTGGTTCTCAAACTTTAACAACCTGCAAACCCCTTTCACGAAAATATCAAATCTTGCGAACCCCGTCCTAAAAATAAATAAATCCAGGGATTTTCTCCCTTACCTGAGCATAAATTATAGAAGCAGTGATCTTGGAAATAATTTGATTTTTTTTTATGACACGCTTATTACACGCTATTTAGCAATACATTATTAATTTTATTACATTATGAAAACTGCAACCATCTTCCAAGATTTCACTTTTGTCGCTCATATCACTTCGATTAAGCCTCCTATATGTTTCATCAAAGAGTACCAGACGTGAAACAGCATGAAGATATTTAAGAAGCCAACTCAAATAAAGAATTCCTCCCACAAGCATTCGGGTCTTGAGCAGTCCAGGCAAACAACACACGACTACAACAAAGCTTAAACTTGTTCTTCATTATAATTTTAAAAACAAACACTAGCAGCCTATTTAATTTTAGAAAGCAAAAAATATCCACCTCCCTTTCCATTTCTCATAAGGAGTCTTCAAGTTTAAACCTCCTGAGTGTGATGGATGCACTTTCTTTGATCTGCATAGCTCTTGGAAGTCTGGAACCATTGGAGAAAGATAAAATCTCAGGTCTGGTTCAGCATTGAGTCTGCTTCTGTATTTGGTTTTCAGATATGCATCTGAGGAAAATACTTTCTCACATAAGTATGGTGAAAATGGTAACAAAACTATAGTAGCTTTTTCTGCCAGCAGGGGATACTCGTTTCTTAAACTCAGCCAAAAGTTGATCAGTGACAGACTTCTGAAACTCCTTTTCAGTTCGTAATCACAGGAGATCTCAATCAATTTCTCTTTTTCCTCAGTGCTCAATATCTGCATTGAGAAAGTGGTATCATCAAAGGGGTTGCGAATTGAGTCATTATTGCCTGACATAGCTGGAAAGTATTGCCTGAACGTTGTACAAAGTCCTTTTAGGTGTGCAGTTATATTGGTTTTAGTGTACTGATCCAACCGAAGTTTATGTTCTGCCAGGAAGTCATGGTCATGGGGTTCGGGCTGCCGGCCCTCGAGCTTGGGGTCCCTAGGGACAGTTCTGTCCGCCATTACAGAACTTTTTCTGAGAACCCCCTGATAAATTTTGTGAACCCCCAAGGGTTCATGAACCCCAGTTTGGGAACCACTGCTATAAAGTGAAGTATATGGCAAAATGCGGGTAAAACAGAGCAGTAGACATACAATTCTCCTTCAAGGAGTTCAGTCAGAAATTTAATTAATGCATTATTTTTTTAATGGGGGTCAACAGCATGGAAGCATGTCCTGTGGAATAGTGGCTGAATTATGAAGGGGTATATGAATGTTTAGCATATCTGGCATATAAATACCTTGCAATGCTGGCTTCAAAATTGCCACGCAAATGCCTGTTCTCACTTTCAGATGACATTGTAAATAAGCAGGCAGCATTATCTCCTGTAAATGTAAACAAACTCTTTTGTCTTTAGCGATTGGTTGAGTAAGAATTAGCACTGAGTGGACTTACAGGGTCTAAAGTTTTATATTGTTTTGTTTTGGAGTGTAGTTATATAACAAAAAAAAAATCTGTATTTGTAAATTGCACTTCCATGATAGAGATTGCACTACAGTACTTGTAGGAGGTGAATTGAAAAATACTATTTCTTTATCATTTTTACAATGCAAATGTTTGTAATAAAAAATAATATAAAGCAAGCACTGTACACTTTGTATTCTGTGTTGTAATTGAAATCAGTATATTTGAAAATGTAGAAAAACATCCAAAATATTTAATAAATTTCAGTTGGTATTCTGTTGTTTAACAGTGCAATTAAAAGTGTGATTACTTCTTTTAATCACTAATAATTTTTTGAGTTAATTGCGTGAGTTAATGGCGATTAATTGAAAGCCGTAATTTTAAATAAAGGAAACAAAGCAATATCTTCTGGAACAGACCATGAGGCCTACTTTGGCATTGGCACTAGTGCCAGATCGTCCACGCTCTGTCAACTGCTATTACAGTGGAGACTTTGGGCAGGCCCTTGGACTCCAACTTCTTGAAGGAGAGGTTGATCTTCCTTGCCTGCTGTTCCTTGCACAAGGAGCTGTAAAACTGATAGGATCCACTTGAACTTCAAGAGAGGCTCGTCTTCCACCTCAGAGAGGTCGGAGCGATACTGAGGTTCACTAGGTACCCAGGGTAGAGCTGGGCTGTTGGCCTGGGTCTCCCGATACTGAAGCAAGAGGCCCCCTGTATAGTACTGTTGACTCCGAATCTGATCTCGTGGCAGCTTTTGAGTTCAGTACCAAAGGACGCTGTTTGTACCTGCTTTCCACCACTCTTACAGTTGTCCAGTCTGACTTTGTCACAACAGACCTATGAGAGCAGGTCTTTCACTACCTATCTGTCCCTAGTTCACCATTGACGCAGGAGCTCATAGGGTTGTTAATGGCTTCAGCTCTTTCAGGGCCCTCAATCTCTTCAACTCTAGGGCAGAGATTGTTGCCAGCACTGCCATCAGTACCAGTTAAGGGAGAGTCTGACTGCCTTATCTGCACTGTTCAGTGCCGGGGTACACTTTTCATCAGTGCTTAGATGTTCTTCAGCATTTGGTTCCAGCTGCACCTTCTACTTTGGCTCTGGTACCGGGGACTTTGTCATTCCGGGTGTTGATGCTGGGCTATGCATTCCCTCATGAGGAGCCTACTTTGATACTGGATTTAGAGGTGAGACCTTCTCTTTCTCAAGAGATATTTACAGTACCACCACTGGTACCCACCTTACCTCTCTCCTACTAGGAGATGAACAGACTGGGATGTCCAGTAATGCCACCTGGCTGGTCGCCTCGTATGCCAGCTGATAATTTGGGGGGCCCCTCTGGGTCTCGGTCAGGCTTGTTTAGCTCGTCTCCATCCCTACCAAGTTTCACAAAGTCCAGTAAATCATTCAGGCCACCTTGAGAAAGGGGACCTTTGGTACTGGTCACATAGCAAGGAGAAGTCAGGGTGGCCTGAGACATTTTGGCCTCCGATGCCCTAATGACTTATATGGAACCCGTGGGGGGGGGGGGGGTGGTTCATAGGAGAAGGTGCTGTCCACGTCAAAGCCTTGTGTACTGGACGAGCAACCAGAAAGCTTGCTTTACTGAACAAGCAGCCTGTGATGAGCCATTGTTGGAGGAATGAGCTTTGTCTCAGGAAGACTACGTCATTGCCAGTCGTTTTATCCTCCTCTCCAGAAGACTCAGTGGTCCCAGGCTTATCCTCTCCAGTCCCAGGAAGATTTTATATCCTATCAGGATTTGCTTAGAAGAATGGTCTCTGTGGTCGCTATACAAGCAGAGTTTTTATAGAAGAATACCCACAAGCTTTTGTATACAGTGTTGTTGTAGTCATATTGGACTAACTTCTGTTGGTGAGAGAGACAAGCTTGTGTCCCTCACTAACAGAAGTTAATCCAATCGAAGATATTACCTCACTCACCTTACAAGCTTTTGGACATTCTTCAAGGTGCAACCTTGGGAAGGGTAGCCCTCCCAAATGAGGCACTTTTACTGCCAGTGAAAACTTTATGGAATACACTGGCTTTGTTGGCTGTCATTGCCAAATGCACTGAAAAGCTCTGCAATGTGCCTTCTCAGGGATTCGAGTGTTTTTACTCTCATCTGGCGCCAAATTCCTTGATAGCGATGGCTACCAATGAGAGGTCAAGGCAAAGAAGTTTTAAGTCAGCCCCCAAAGAAACAATGGAAAAGACTGGACTCGTGGGCGGAAAGATTTATTCTATCTCATTTCTCCAAACACAAATAGCTAATCAGCAGGCACAGTTAGCTAGGTTTGATTTTCTTCACTGTTTGGCTTTGTCAAAATTTACAGATAAACTCCCTAAGGACTCTGGGGAAGAATTCAGAGCCTTTTTGGTGAAGGGCTGTCTGGTCATGAAGATGTCTGTTAAGTCTGCGTGGGTGTTGCAGATGGTTCCGCTAGGACTATGGCTTCTGTAGTCATAATAAGAAAAGAATCATGGCTACATAATTCTGGAATGGCCCCATGCATACAAAAGACTATAGAAGATGTGCATTTTCTAATTTTGGATAAAACTGATGAAACATTGCATTAGTTTAAAGACTCCTGAGCTGCCCTCTGCTCATTAGGAATTTGTGTCCAAAAGAAGACTGGATACCCAGTACTCTGAGAAGTACTATAGACATCCTTTCTACCCACTCAGACAAGTTGATATGTCAAAAAGGAGGTATAGACCTCAGAGAAGACAATCCTCTAGCTTGGACTCTAATTAGCAAGCATGTTTTCAGAAATCTGCAGGAAAATCTGCGAGGACAGAAACCTGGTATTCATGATCCATGCACTATCTCACTTTCTGGGTACTTGGGAGTCCATAATGATGGACAAGTGGATCCTCAGGATTCCTCTCCATTTCTCCTTCCCTGTTGCTTTTCAGGAACCCACCTCTTGAGCTTCTGCTAGTTCAAGAGATCCTGATGCTATACTCCCTAGAGGGTGTGGAAGAAGGTCCTTTACAGTTTCAAGGAAAGGGGTTTTATTTGAGAGATTTTTCTAATGCCCAACTCCAACGGTGGTCTAAGACGCATTTTGGACCTTCACAATCTGAACAAGTTCCTCAAATATGTGAGATTCTGCATGTTTTTTCCCTGGTATCTATCCTTCTGTTTCTGGATCAAAACAATAGGTTTGCTGCCCTTGATCCTTGTAATGCTTGCTTCCATGTCACGGTGATACCAAGTCACAGGAAGTTTCTCCAATTCATGGTATCGGTCAGACACTATCAGTGCACCATTCTTCCCTTTGACTATTGTCAACCCCTTGTGTGTTCTTGAGGAGGAAAAGGATACATATCTTCCCTTACCTAGATGATTGTGAGGTCCTCAATCAGCTCCAGTTCATTCTCTGTCTCTTTGACCAGCCAGGGATCATGCTAAACATAGAGATGTTGACATTATTGCCCATGCAGAGCCTGGAATTGATTGGTGCTTTGCTTGACTCTACAATAGCGCAGGCTTTTCTTCCTTGAGATGTTTTGGACCATTTATGTGTATCTGTCCATCCCGCAGGTTTCACCCATCCATTATAGCCTGGGGTTGCTAGGTTACATGACAGCGTGTACGTATGTGACCATATATGCAAGACTGCTTCTTTGTCTTCTACAAGTATGGCTAATGTTGGCATACCAACCAAACAGACATCATCTGGATAAGCTAGTTTGAGTTTCTCCTGCAATCTTACAATCTCTGGAGTGATGGATGGACCAAGACAATGTACGTGCAGGGACCCCTTTTCCTTTCCCCTTCCAGTGTAACAGTTGTAACTGACGCATCTACAGTAGGATGGGGTGCTCACCTGGATGGCTCAGGGCCAAGGGATATGGACACTCCAAGAAATGAGGTTTCATACCAATGTCCTAAGAACTATGGGCAATTCACAAAGGTCACCCGTCCTTCCTCCTCATCAAGGACTCTTCAGTCCAGATACTGACTGACAATACAGCCACCATCTAAACAGACAGACAGGGAATCCAGTCCGTACAACTGTCAGGAAGCGATAAGCCTCTGGAACTTTTTGTCAGGTGCTGACTCCCAATAGTTATGCCTAGTGGTTGGAGCAGACATTGAAGTTGGATATATGGTTGAGACTGGGCTGAGGGTAGCACTGGAACTGAGATCTGCGGACGTACGAGGGTCAGAACTGAGATCAGAGTCCGTTGACACGCCAAAATCAGTACTGTAGAAGAAGTGTGGAGGTCAAATTCAGGTTATCAGAGTCCATGAAAAAGCCATATCATTACTGTCGCTGGTGTCCAGATACAGGCCAGAGGTTGAAGCTGAATGATCAGGAGGTGGAGGTAATGGGTCAGTACCCAGGCTGGTGCAGATCAGAGCTGGGCAAGAACAAGACTGGAACAGGGGTTGGACAAGGCTGTGGCAATAACTGGAGCAGGAGCAGGCTGGGAGTCTAGAGAATTTGTTACAGTGTGAGGCATCAGGAGAGCTCCTCGCTGGGTAGTGCTGTTGCACCGGCTAATTTGCAGCTCTGGCGGGGTTGGGGAAATACCTGAGCCTGGAGGCCATCTGACCCAGGCTCTGCTCAGAGATAGGCTGCTGCTGCATGCCTGCAGGCTCTGTGGGAAGGGTAAATTAGTGCAGCTGAGTTGTTGCTGCATGCCTGAGTGGTGACTCACTGTAGTACTCTTGGAGGGGCATTCGAGTGAGCAGCCCTGGCTTGGCTGCGGGTTTGCCTGACACTTTTGCATTAAGCAGATCATCACAGTCACAGCAGCTCTCTTATCTGGTTCCCAAAACTAGCTGGTGGACTTTCTCAGCAGGAAGTTTTCTTTCAGTTACAAATCAAAAACAGGATGGTGAAATCTGTTTTCCAGGTATGGGTCATCACATCAGTTGACCTGTTTGATTCAAAGACAACAAGAAGTGTTGTCAGTTTTGCTGTTGTGCAGGCCTCAGTCTCAGCACACTGACCAATGCCTCCTGTTAAAATAGGGACCATTTGTATGCTTTCCCACCAATTTTGCTGATCCTGGAAGTCAATCTCAACTTTAAATACTGACTTTTCTAACAGTTTGAGGATTTCACGTTACAGTCCATGTCAAAAATACGTTTGGATCTTGCCAGAGACAGCCGATGCACTTTTATAAAGATTTATTTCCCCCCCAGTAAAATACTGTGCTTTCCTGCTAATGAAATTTGTCTTTACAGCATTTCCTAATCACACAGGGGTAGATTGAATTGATTAATGCTATTTGCAGGTGTAATTGGCAAGTGCATCTTTTAAAGCATAAAAAAGTTTATTCTAGGATTTGGCCAGGATTCATACAGTGCAGACAGCTAAAAATGACTTTTATATTTTGAATAGTTTTGCAAGATGGCATTTCTGGCAGCATTTAATTCTATTATAAAAATAGCATATTAAAATAATTTCTCCTTGTGTAATAAGCTTTCTGAAAGTAGCAAACCTGTTGAATCTAAGGTATATGGGGTCTCTTCCAACCCTTCTTCTATGATGCTATGAAATGCTCATCATGGAAAGTAAGTCTTCTATTTTGAGATCTGACAAACTTCCATTTGAGCTTTTAAAGAGTACATCATATTTTTGTCACTAAGAATGTTACTTTTCTGTTGTTCATAGTGTCTGAGGAAAAAATTATTAAGGGGGAATTCTTATAGTGGACAGAACTGTTTTGTACTACTTTGTTTACACAGATAAAGTGCTAAGAAACCTTCCTCAGAGTTTTTAGCAAAAATCAGTTCTGCCTATTATAGGTATTGGGAGATAATTCTTCCATGCTTTAGTCCTAATCCTCATCATGGAAAAGAGAAGATATAACAAAAATTGGATATTACAAGAACAATTGCCATTTTAATCTAAAATTGCAAAAAATCAGGAAAATACCACTGTTTTTATTGGTGGTATTTCATCATGTTTTAAGAGGGAAATCTTCCAAATAGATAGCATGAGTGGAAGAACAGGATGGTATAAAAGACCTCTGGATTCAGCCCTACCCCAATCCATAAGGAATGTGAGGAACTATTAAGAGTTGCTTATTTGAAGTCTGTACAGTTTTTGAGAATGTGGTTGGACTGGATTATGTGGAGGGAGGTAAGTTGGAGAGGGAATTGATTGGTAAAAGAAGGAGGATGAAAATCAAAGATTTAGTGATGAGAGGACAGGGAGGGCAATTTGGGGATCTGGTGGGGAATTGGGAGAAGGTTATTTTGCAGATGGGTTTGAGGGATTGGTGATTTGAAGTGGTGGTGGTTGGTCTGCCCTGAGGTTGTGGAATTGTTAGGTTCTGTAACCAGGGTTGTTCTTCTTTGAGTGCTTGCTCATATCGATTCCAATTAGGTGTGTGCGCGCCGCATGCACGATCGTCGGAAGATTTTTACCCTAGCAACACTTGGTGGGTTGGCTGAGGCGCACCCTGGAGTGGCGCCTTCATGGCGCTGGATATATGCCCCAGCCGACCCAGCACCCCCTCAGTTCCTTCTTACCGCCCGTGACGGTCGTTGGAACTGTGGAACGCAGCTTAGCTGATCTCCACTCTACCTAGCATTTGCTTGAGTACCTGTTAATAGTTTGTGATTGATTAGTTGTTAGTAGTTGTTAATAGTTACTTAGTATAGTTAGATTTAGTTTACTTAGTGGCGTGGAATGGGGTCTTCTCCCCTGTCCCGGTACCCAGGCCCATGCCTGGGTCTCCAGGCTTCAAACCCTGCTCGGCTTGCCTGAAGCCGATGCCAACGAGAGACCCCCACGACTCTTGCCTAAAGTGTCTGGGGGAATCCCACCAAGCAGACAAGTGCCGCATTTGCAAAGCCTTCAAGCTGAGGACCAAAAAGGAGCAGGACTTTAGACTGAAGCAGCTCCTTATGGAGGCGGCACTTAGCCTGGTCCGTTCCTCCGCACACCGGGACTCGGCGCTGTCGTCTTCGGTGCGGATTGCTTCTGTAGCACCGACTGGTCCGGCACTGCGTTTGGACTCTGCTAAAGACTCGCGGTGCCAGATCTCCCCAGCACCTCCACCACCACGGTGCCAGTCCCCATCTCCGGGCCAGAAGAAGAAGCAGCCCAAGCAGGTGCCGACTGCTTCTTGTTTGTCGGTTCGACAGCCACTGACGCTTCCTGTACAGCAGTTGGAGCTGCGTCCATTGCTGGAGCACACAGGACAAGTAACGGCTCCTGCACCATCGAGCCCGATGCACGTAAGCTCCCCGGTGCACACCGCAGTTGAGCTGAGGCTGCCCTCCATACCGGAGACCTTTTCAACAGCGCAGGACTTGATCACGCTCACAGAGCCTCTCCGGGTGCGGGCGGTGCCATCAAAGGGAAAACTGTCCCTGATATGACTGCCGTCGCCGAGCGAAGCAGGACGGCACCAGTCCCGGTCAAGTTCTTGGTCCT
Organism: Natator depressus; assembly: GCF_965152275.1. Lineage (NCBI taxonomy): Eukaryota > Metazoa > Chordata > Testudines > Cheloniidae > Natator > Natator depressus. The sequence continues at coordinate 6,661,984 of NC_134260.1, forward strand.
TTCACCCATCACGGCGTTGCTTGCAGTGCCAGCACCGATCTTGTTCTCGGTGCCAGTTGTACTCGGGATCCTGCTCCGGCTCACGGAGATCTGAATCGCGGTACGGCCAGCGCTGATCTTGCCGGAGGTTGCCACGAGATCCAGATCAGGCTCCCGGTACCGATATGACCGCAGGCACTGATCGAAGTCTCGGTACCATTCTGCATCACGCCACCGGTCCCCGTACAGCACAGGGGGACTTGGCGCCGACACATACAGCACCGCCTTGGCTGTCTCGCTCCGCCTCTGCGTCGTCATGCTCACAAGGTGGCTACCAGGACCAGGGCGAGGGTGGTGCAGGCCAGTGCCTGGACGAAGGCCAGGACCTGGGCCAAGAACCTCCACAGTGGCCTTTTTGGACCCCTGGGCATACCATCAGGCCCAAGGGGTTCCTTCGGGGGCTTTCCATTCCGCCCCTTCGGAGCCCTGAGTACCGGAGGCCTCTGTGTCTTCCCGCCCCCCGGGGGTTCTGAGGTGACTGCTTCAGCGCCAATACAGGCCCACACCCCTAGCATGGTGGACCTTGGGCAACAAGATCCTCCACAAGAGGACCTCACGCAGGATCCCTTAGTCCTGGGGGTATCTTCCTCCTCCTCACCTGATAAGGCAGTGGCGAGGACTGCAGTTTTGGGCCCTCCTCCTATGGACCTCCGCGCCCACCAGGAACTGCTCCGCAGGGTGGTGTGCAATATGAACCTCCAGGTAGAGGAGGTGGTGGAGGTAGAGGACCCTGTGATTGACATTCTGTCAGCGAAGGCACCTTCCAGAGTGGCCCTCCCCGTCATACGGACTATATAGACCAATGCCAAGACAATCTGGCAATCGCCAGCCTCCATTTCACCTATGGCCAAGGGGTTGGAAAGGAAGTACTTTGTCCCCTCAAAGGAATACGAGTACTTCTATACACATCCCCAAACTGTGCTCCCTTGCTGTGGCTTCGGTCGACGAGAAGGAACGGCACGGTCAGCAGGCCCTGGCGCCTAAATCAAAGGACGCTAGACGCCTAGACTTGTGGGGGCACAAGGTGTACTCGGCTGGAGGCTTGCAGCTCAGGGTGGCCAACCATTAGGCACTCCTGAGCTGATATGACTATAATTCATGGCACTCTATGGAAAAATTCAAAGAGTTGGTTCCACAGGAGTCTAGAGAGGAGGGCCAGAAGGTGGCCAGAACCTCCCTACAAGCCTCTCTGGATGTGGCAGACTCGGCGGCTAGGACCCTGGCCTCGGGCATAGCCATGCTCTGCATCTCGTGGCTGCAGATCTCTGGCTTACCACCAGAGTTGCAGCAGACCCTCCAGGACCTGCCCTTTGATGGCCAGGGCCTATTCTCCGAAAAGACAGACTCAAGGCTGCAGAGTCTGAAGGACTCGAGAATTATCATGTGCTCTCTGGGAATGCATACCCCAGTAACTCAGAGAAGGCCCTTCAGACCGCAGCCTCAGAGATCCTACCCTCCCCCTCGGCCAAGACAGGACTTCTTTAGAAGACGCAGCCGAGGTGGTAAAAGAAAACTGGGCACTTAGCCAGCCAAGGCCAGGGCCCTCCCAAGCCATTGGCAGGGCCTAAGCAGAACTTTTGAAAGTGTGCCCGAGGACGGAGCACCAGTCTCCATTCAGGATCCTTCCCCGCCTTTCCAAAATCGTCTCTCCCATTTTCTCCGTGCGTGGTCTCACATAACATCAGACTGTTGGGTCCTACGCACGGTGGAAAGAGGATACTCCCTCCAGTTTGCTTTCTTCCCCCCCCCGCCCACCCGCTCTCCTTCCCCGTCCCTCTTCAGGGACCCTTCTCACAAGCACCTCCTTCTACAGGAGGTTCAATCACCCCTAGCTGTGGGAGCGATAGAGGAGGTTCCAAGAGAGTCAAGGGACAGGGGTTTGTACTCCCACTACTTCCTAATTGCCAAGGCCAAGGGTGGGCTTCGGCCCATCCTGGACGTATGCGGATTCAGCAAATTCATGGTAAAGTTGAAGTTCCGCATGGTCTCACTAGGGACCATTATTCCTTTCCTGGAGACTGGTATGCCGCCCTCGACATGAAGGACGCGTACTTCCACATTGCGATATACGCAGCGCACAGACACTTCCTTCACTTTGTGGTCAATCAACAGCACTTTCAACTCACCATCCCTCCTTTCGGCCTGTCCATGGCCCCCAGGGTGTTTACCAAGTGTGCATGGCTGTTGTGGCTGCCTCCCTTGTTGACAACGGATCCAAGTGTTCCCATATCTTGACGACTGGCTTATTCGGGGTCGCTCCAGGGATCAGGTGCAGTCTCATGTTCAGCTCACCATGAACATGTTCAATCAACTGGGCCTCCTGCTCAGTGTTGCGAAATCCCCTCTGGTATCAACCCAGAGGATAGAATTCATAGGAGCAGTCTCAGACTCAGGCGTTCCAATCCCTGGTGAACATCGTCCACAGCCTGCAAACCTTCCCGACCTTGACCGTGAAAACATGCCTATGCCTCCTGGGACACATGGCCTCTTGCACGTATGTGACCATGCATGACAGGTTGCGACTGTGTCCACTCCAAGCCTGGCTATCAACAGTATACCGCCCAGGTCGGGACAGCTTGAGCACAGTGGTTACCATCCCGCCAGGGATATTAGCCTCTCTAGGCTGGTGGCTGTATCCCAAATCAGTGTGCAAAGGGGTGCCATTTCACATCCCGCAGCCCTCCGTGTCCCTAGTCACGGATGCATCATCCCTGGGATGGGGAGCCCACCTTGGGAACCTCCGTACACAGGGGCTATGGTCAGCAGGAGAGTTATCCCCGCACATCAACATATGGGAACTCAAAGCAGTGCTCCTGGCGTGTCAAGCATTCCGAGAGCGCATTCAAGGCCGTTGTGTTGCAGTCCTCACAGACAACACAATGGCCATGTTTTACATGAATGAGCAAGGGGGAGCCAAGTCGTCCCCCCTCTGTCAGGAGGCCACTCGTCTGTGGGAATTCTGCATAGCCCACTTGATCCGTCTGGTGGCGTTGTTTCTCCCAGGAGTCCAGAATACCTTAGCTGACCACCTCAGCAGATCATTCCAGGCTCACAAGTGGTCGGTTTGCCCGGATGTCATCCACTCTGTCTTCCTGAAGTGGGGCTTTCCCCTGATAGACCTATTCGCCGCTCGCAAGAATCGGAAATGCCAGTTGTTCTGCTCTTTCCAAGGACGCTCTCTGGGTTCCCTATCAGACGCCTTCCTCATACGGTGGAAGGATCACCTGTGCTACACCTTTTCTCCATTCCCGCTAGTCCACAGAGTCGTGCTCAAGCTGCTCAGGGACAGAGCTCATCTGATTTTGGTCGCCCCGGTGTGGCCCAGACAGCACTGGTATACCACTCTCCTAGAGCTGTTGGTGGACACTCCAATTTCACTCCCGCTGTGGCCAGACCTGATCACTCAGGACCACGGACAACTCTGTCATCCTGACCTGCAATCTCTCCACCTCACAGCGTGGATCCTGCATGGCTAACTCAATCTGAGCTGTGCTGCTCTCGCTTGGTACAGCTGGTCCTTTTGGGTAGCAGGAAGCCCTCTACCAGGTCTACATACTTAGCCAAGTGGAAGCGTTTTTCCTGCTGGTGTGCTCAGAGTCATACAGCCCTGCTACAGGCGTCAGTACCTATCATCTTGGACTACCTCTTGTCCTTAAAACAATAGGACTTGGCAATATCATCCATCAGAGTGCACCTGGCAGCTATTACGGCTTTCCACCCAGGTGAAAATGGGCGTTTGGTGTTCTCCAATCCCACAGTCAGCAGATTTCTCAAGGGGTTGGAGCGCCTGTTCCCACGAATTCGACACCTGGTCCCTATGTGGGATCTTAACCTGGTCCTCTCCAAACTCATGGGTGCCCCGTTAGAGCCGATGGCCACCTGCTTGCTCCTGTACCTTTCCTGGAAGACAGCCTTCCTCGTAGTTATCACCTCGGTGGAGCATGTGTCTGAGCTCAGGGCACTCACATTGGAACCACCGCATACGGTGTTCCACAAGGACAAGGTACAGCTGCAACTCCACCCAGCCTTCCTCCATAAGATGGTGTCTGCCTTCCATGTCAACCAGGACATCTTCCTCCCTGTCTTCTACCCGAAGCCGCACGCCTCTTGATGGGAACAACAGCTGCACTCCCTAGACGTTTTGCAGGGCCCTCGCCTTCGAAGTCGAGTGAACAAAACCTTTCAGGAAAACATTGCAGCTGTTTGTTGCTGTGGCAGACAGGATGAAGGGCCTTCCGGTCTCCTCCCAGCGCATCTCGTCCTGGATCACATCATGCATCTGTGTGTGCTATGACTTGGCTGGTGTCCCAACTACTCACCCTACTGCCCACTCCACGCGGGCTCAGGCTTCATCCTCTGCTTTCCTGGCACACCTACCCACACAGGAGATATGTAGGGCAGCGACTTCGTCATCAGTGCATACCTTCATTGCCCACTATGCGATAGTTCAGCAGTCCAGGGGTGATGTTGCATTCGGTTCAGCGGTCCTTCACTCCGTGACATCTCGCTCCAACCCCACTGTCTAGGTAAGGCTTGGGAGTCACCTAATTGGAATCGATATGAGCAAGCACTCGAAGAAGAAAAGACGGTTACTCACCTTTGTAACTGATGTTCTTCGAGATATGTTGCTCATATCCATTCCAAACCCACCCTCCTTCCCCTCTGTTGGAGGACCCAGCAAGAAGGAACTGAGGGGGCTCTGGGTCGGCTGGGGCATATATCCGGTGCCATGAAGGCGCCACTCCAGAGGGCGCCTCAGCCGATCTACCGAGTGTTGCTAGGGTAAAAATCTTCTGACGGTCGTGCACGCAGCGCGCACACACCTAATTGGAATGGATATGAGCAACGCATCTCGAAGAACAACAGTTACAAAGGTGAGTAACTGTCTTTTCCTATCATTGGGGTCTGACCCAGAGTTCATCAAGAGTATCACCCTTGGGATATCTCCCTCTACCATATTTAAGATTACTGGTCTGTGGGGGGCAAGAGTCCCATGAGAGAGTGGGGTGTATGGATGAGGACAGTTGGATATGAATTATATAGGGTGTGTGTGTGGTGAGTGGTAATGAAGAACTTTGTTGCCTGCCTAGGGATGTTTTTGAGCTATTAGGTGGCCAAGAAATATGAACAGTGCTACTATATGGTGGCAATATGGATGGCCTGTCTGGGTAGTGACTGTGAAGGCTTGGGCTCCTCATATCTTGTGATGGTAGACAGGGAGAGGTCATTCAAGAAGATAACGTACTGCCTTAACAAAGAAACAAACAAAAAAAAGCAAGAAATAGCCATGTGTAAAATGCGTCTAAACTTAAAATTTTTTTCCTTTCTACCCACTTATGTAGAAATATTAATTGTATATAATCTATATTCTAAATTGTTGCTATGGTATCATTGAAAGCACATTGCAATATAATATGCAGGCCTCTCTTTAGGAGCAGGACATCTGCTCCTTAGACCAGTAGAGCCTTTAATGAATCATTGAGGCCCAAGGTATTCTTAAAACATCCAGTCTGCCTGGTAGGAATAGCTTTGACACAGACTCCAAAGGCAGCTGTTTCCCACCTTTGCTGTGGGATTAAAGCAGCAGGTGAAAAGAGGGAAGTGATTGGAGAATCATAAAATAGCTATCATAATTAAAACAGAAAAGGTGAAAACTCAGTGAAATCACTCTTCTTGGTGAAGCAAATTCCTTGGGGAAATTTGTCTTATTTTTAACCTTTACCCCTTCCCCCAGGGATGAAGCAAGAGAGAGAACCTGGATAACTGTCTTCTGAAAGTGAAGTGTGATTAAAGAGCATAATCCACTGTGTATGTTTGCTGCTTTGTGATGAAAATTGTTAGATCTTAGGAAATGATTATATTAAAACCTGCTTTTCTTTTCTCAAGTGTCATGAAGCTTTAGTTTTAATATAGACTGAGCAGATACATTTTTCCAAAGGATATTTTTATGTGTTTGTGGACCTCTAAAATTTTGGTTTAATTTTTTGATCACTAGTATATTGTGTGGTAAAAGTATTTGTAAATTTTCCAAGTAATAAATGGCCCAATATTTTTAAGCTCTGTATAAAGAAGTTTTAAAGATCTAATTCAGAAATAAAATCAGTTACTGTATCAAAAATAGCTCAACACACCCACATTTGTAATTTCTTCCTTTGTTGAAATGTAAGCGCTCTTTGGCCTCCTTTCCCCCTGTACCGACTTTATTTAATCAACATAACTTTCACATAGATTGGAAGTAATTGCTATAAATTGAGTTCCCATACTATTGGTTAGTCCAGTTGGCCTCCCATATTATTTGTGTTGTTTTGAAAATTATATTTTTAAAAGTATTGGTAGCTTTGCCAGCAAGATACCTTAATTACAGCAGAAAAAAAAAATAAAGCTGTCACTCAAAAATTAAACAAAATTAAAATGTGTGTGTATTTTTACCATTGCTTTTAAACAGGATGGCTACCACCAAGCATATGTTCAGAAATATCAAGTTTTTATAATAAGGTTATCAAATAACCACACATTATAGCCAGATGAATGTTTAGCAAGATGTAAAAAGAAAAGGAGTACTTGTGGCACCTTAGAGACTAACCAATTTATTTGAGCATAAGCTTTCGTGAGCTACAGCTCACTAAGCTACAGCTCACTTAAGTGCTCACTTAGTACAGCTCATTAAGGTGCCACAAGTACTGGCTGTAGCTCACAAAAGCTTATGCTCAAATAAATTGGTTAGTCTCTAAGGTGCCACAAGTACTCCTTTTCTTGTTGCGAATACAGACTAACACGGCTGTTACTCTGAAACCTAGCAAGATGTAGTGAATTAAGTGGTTGCAGTATCAAATGGTGGTGTAAGAATTGTTAATCTTCCTTTATTTTAAATAGGTTTGTTATATTTAGGATTTTTAATGGATATGTCCTTTTTTTCCTTTGCTAATAAGAATTTGTGTGGTAGTCTGAAATTTTTGATTTAGCGTGTAAATGACATCTTTGTTGTAAAGGAATTGTAAAGTGAAACACTATAGACTGTTAACAAAGTCAGTAATTTTAATGAGGCTTGGTAGTTTTTGAATTATGAGTTAGACTTTAATAGTTCAGAATCATGATTTGTCCGTGTGCTTCAGTGACTTGTTAGACTGAGTACTTGTACTAGTTCAATTCTAACAGTTTATCTTGTAGATTGGAATGGCACGCTGGTCAAATGTATTGCAGTCAGGCAAGTCAGCCTCTTTTTTGGTGTGAGTGAAAGGAATAGGAGAATAGAAGAGTTCTCCATATAAGAAAGCTGTGTATAAATGGCTATCATGAAACCAATATTTCTGCCTATACTTAGGATATTAGAAGTAATTAAAGTGAATGTTTTTAAATGATTACTTCATCCTTAAAGTGACACAGTCAACTTGAAACCTAGTCAGTTGAAAAAAATGTTAAAATAGTTTTAGGTGCTGCACCTTTCTCTCAATCTTGCTGCCAAATGTGGTTTGACAGTTTAAAATATTTTTCTCTCTGCTGCTGCTATTTGAAAACCTCTTTTAGCTGATTGCTAAAACAACATAGGTAACAGACTACACAGGGAAAATAATGGAGTTAATTACAAAATGCTGTCAGAGAGATAAAGTAAGCAAACTGGAAGGATTGAGAGATTTTTCCTTGAGCTTTAATTTATTGCAATCTTGAATGTCATAATAATGGTATGCGGTGTAGTTGTAGCTGTGTAACCCTGTCACCTGTGGAGGGAACACTTTTCACAAAGCGATCCCTCTATATCAGTCCTCATCCTTAAAGTAAACCTGCACAACACTTTGGCCTTGTCTACACTACCAACGTTTGTTGCCAAAATTGCCATTTGTTGGCCCAAACAGTGAGTGCGAACAAACTGCGAGGTGACTTTTGTTGGGGAAAATGCCTGGTTTTGGCAACAAAATACATCTACCTTCATGAGAGATTTGTCTTTTTCCTCTACATTTTGGTCGACAAGTTCAAGTGTAGGCACCACACTTCATTTCATCGCTTTAATTGGCCTCCAGGAGGTGTCCCACAATACCTATCCTGACTGCTCTGCTCAGCAGTTTGAACTCGACTGCCCTGCAGCCAGGTAAACAACCATCTGCCTCTCCCTCTTAGAAGCCCTGGGAATTTTTGAAATTCCATTTCCTGTTTGCTCGGCCTGGAGAGCTCTCATCGCATCTTCCCAGGTGACCATGGCGGGTTATCGCAGCAAACGCTTTCCTGCTTGGACCACTGCAGAGCTTTTGGATCTGCTCAGTATATGGGGAGAGGAGGCTGTGCAGTCCCAGGTGCCTTTGAGCCGTAGGAATTGGGATACCTACGGGCAGATTTCTCGAGGCTTATGCGAAAAGGGCTATGATCGGGACACACTGCGGTGCAGAGTGAAGATAAAGGAGCTGAGGCAGGCATACCATAAGATGAGGGAGACAAATCATTGCTCAGGTGCTTCACCTAAAACCTGCTGGTTCTATAAAGAGCTGGATGCTATCCTCAGTGATGACCCCACCTCCATTGCCAAGAGCCCCGTGGATTCTTTGGAGGGCATGGAGGTGGAGGAAAGAGGACCTAAGCAGAGGATGAAGTTATTGATGAAGAGGTGGAATTAGATCAGGATGTTCAGCTCCCAGTGGGGTTGCCCGGTGGGGCAGGCAGCCAGGAACTGTTCTCCACTCCAGAGGTGTCTAGCCAGTCTCAGCAGTTGCGCTCTGGCGAGCAAGCAGCAGGAAATGAGACTTCTGATAAGTGGCTGTGGTTTGTGTAGCGTGGAGGTGGGTTCAGAGCATAGAAATGTGGGAGGCTGGCTGTGTTTCTGTGAGCTGGACATTTCCCTGTGTAGCTAACCAGTATGGCAGAACAGGGTGTTGATGCATGCCGAGATCTCACAGGAATCCTCCAGAGATCTCCAGGAAAGTTTCCTGGAGGTACTTGGTAATTCTCTGCTGAAGGTTCCATGGCAGAGCAGCTTTGTTCCTTCCCCCATTGTAGGAAACTTTCCTGCACAATTGGCAATCACTTGTGCAGGGACCAAAGCAGCACATAGGTGAGCAGCATAGGGAGCAGGGAGGAAGCCACAATCATGGAGTAGATGTACCCTCGTTTCTCTGCTTACCCTTAGGAGTGAGATGTCTGCTAGAATTACCCCTGCCTGTGGAAAAGTGTGGGAGAATTTTAGAATTTGTTCTCTAGAGTGCTGCACCATGACCCTTGCAAAGAGTGTGCTCTTTTCCCCATGTAGAGCTCCTCCCTCTCCCCTGTGCCAACACTCACTATGCTTTGGGTGTTTGCAGAGATGTGTGCCTGGCTAGGGTCAGTGAGAAAGTGATGGCAATGTTGCAAAAGGTGTATTTAACAGAAATGTTACAATGCTGTGCCTGAATTTAACAATCCTGCTTCTGTGCATTGTCCCCTGTGCTTCACCAGATGTGGCCTTCAGGAACACCCCATGCACCCTGGCCGAGCGTCTCCGCCAGATCAGAAAGCACCCAAGACGCAGCAAAGAAGACATGTTCCGGGAGGTCCTGCAATGCTCCAATGCAGAAAAAAGGGAGTGAAAGGCATGCTGGGAAGCCAAACGGTGGAACAGAAAAGAGAATGACGCGTTTGTTAAGTATGCTACTGAGCAGATGCTTAAAGTAATGGAGGAGCAAACTCAGATGCTGAAGTCCTTAATGCTGCGGACTGAGCAGATCAGTGCTTGACCTCCACTGCAGTACATTCAGAACTCTTTTCCACGCAAATTCTGCCCACACATTCCTTTCCACCTTCCAGGACTTCTCGGTTTCCGCTTCACTTGGACAACTTTCACAATGATAGCTGGATCTACACACAGCTATGAAAGTCTGCCCTTCCCTCATTCCTCCTTTCCCGTCAAGCATCCTTGTGTTTGTGTTTGCTGTTTCTTGTGCAATAAAAGCAAACTTTTATAACAGTAAATCATCTTTAATTTTCTTCTACAAGGTGAGATTGCAGGCACTGCCAATACATGCACAGGCATTTTAATCACTTTAATACAGAAATATAAGGCCACAAATGTCACCATTGCCCCATAGGAAAACTACATGTAATGTTACATTGAAGCAACTCAGACAGAGATATATGTTACTGGTGGTCATTGTCTAAGTGCTGCGTCAAAGCCTCCCTTATGTGAATAGCTCCCCTCTGGGCTTCTCTGGCAGCCCTGGTATCTAGCTACTCAAAATCAGCGGCCAAGCAGTCTGCCTCAGCACTCCACCCCTGAGCAGACCTTTCACCCTTAGCTTCACAGAGATTATGCAATGTACAGCACGCGGCTATATCCTCAGTGCAGTCCAACCTGCCTTAAAGGCATCGCCAGCGTGCCTTTAATCTGCCAAAGGCACATTCAACTGTCATTCAGCACCTTCTGAGCCTGTTGTTGAACTGCTCCTTACTGCTGTCCAGGTGTCCCGTGTGAGGTTTCATGAGCCATGGCTGTAAAGGGTATGCAGGGTCCCTCAGGTTCACTGTTGGCATTTCAACGCCCCCCACTGTAATCTTCTGGTTAGGAAAGAGAGTCACCACTTGCAGCTTTCTGTACAGGCTGCTGTTCCTGAAGATGTGTGTGTCATGCACCTTCCCAGATCACCCTGTGTTGATGTCAGTGAAACGCCCACTGTGATCCACAAGTGCCTGCAACACCATGGAGAAGTACCCCTTCCTATTGATTTACTCCATTGCAAGGTGGTCTGGTGCCAAAATTGGAATATGTGTGCCATCTATTGCCCCTCCACAGTTAGGGAAACCCATTTCTGCAAAACCATCCACTATTTCACGCACATTTCCCAGAGTCATGGTCCTTCGTAGGAGGATGCGATTTATTGCCCTGCACACCTGCATTAACGCAGCCCCAACAGTCAACTTCCCCACTCCAAATTGATTTGTGACTGACAGGTAGCAGTCTGGAGTTGCCAGCTTCCACACAGCAATTGCCACTTGCTTCTCTACTGAGAGAGTAGCTCTCATTCTGATGTCCTAGTGCCACGGGTCTGAGGCGAGCTCCGCGCACAGTTCCAGGGAGGTGGCTTTCCGCATCCGAAAGTTCTGTAGCCACTGCTTGTTCTTCCACGCCTGCATGACGCTAAGATCCCATTATTCAGTACTTGTTTCACAAGCCCAAAAGTGACTATTTACCCTAGGCACCTGCTCTGTGAATGCCAAAAGCAATCTAAAGTTGCTCCTATCCATATCATGCAGAATGTCGGACACCTGCAAGTCTTCTTCAGTTAGGAACTTCATGATTAATTGCACTGCCATCCGCGATGTCTTTGTGAAAGTTAACAGAGCATAGGAGAGCAGTGCGGGATCCATCCCTTCTTACAAAGATGCCGGGGTGCACAGCAAAGAAAGGCCATTGAAAAAATGCCGCGAAAGAAATCTGGAAGCCCATGGAGTGCTGGGACAGAAAGCAATGCATCACGGGACATTTAGCACAGTCCCAAGATGCTCCGCGATCCGCTCTGTCATCCCACAACACCTAGCAACAGAAACATTGTGGGATAGGTACCCACAATGCATTTCTCACACTGTTGATGATGGTGCCTCCACTGTGGATGTGAACTGCCAACAGAGGGAGCAAGTGTGAACACGAAACTGCGATTTTTAAAATGTCGAATTTTGGGTGTCAACATCACTTTTGTCAACACAAATTGGTAGCGTAGACATAGCCTTTAAAAGAGGCCTGGGAGCTTAAATGCATTACTCTGCTAGATACTAAAAATCATGGACCGAACAGAGACTGGATTTATGGCTTATTATAACAATCGGTAACCTACTAACCCCCCTCTTTTTGTCCTAGGACTGCAGAGGTGTTAATGGGCATTCTACCTTGAATCGTCCCTTGCCATATGTGCTACCTACTTATGATAAACAATCAGTTCCACCTTGCATTTTGCTGTGACTCTGGAAGTTCCTTTCCCAGACCTGAAGAAGAGCTCTGCGTGGCTCAAAAGCTTGTCTCTTTCACCAACAGAAGTTGGTCCAATAAAAGATATTACCTCACCAATAGTAATGATAGGTAAAGACATTTTAAATATGTGATTTTTTAAGTGTCTCTGTATTCCACCCTGTTGTCCCTAGAGTTTGCCTCAAATAGCTGGTTGGTTAGCAGCTCCATAGTTAGTATTATGTTCTAAAATAGGCTTAAAATGCACATGAATTCATGATTTTTCTCTAAAAGTAGGTGACCAATCAGCATGAAATTTCAGTTAGTTTTTGTGTGCTTTTAATTTTTCCATGTAGTTATTGTTCTTTTTGTCTTAATTTTTTTAATAGAAAGTCTTTTTGAATTTGGGTTCTAGATGAAATTTTTCCTTGGCAGTCCTACTTTTATTGACCAATATCTTAAAAAAATCTACGTACAACCATACAACACTGGAACTCCTGGGAGTCAAAGCTGAACATAAACATGTTGGCGCTCAGGGCATTTGCTGGACCTTTGAGGCTTTCATCCTATCATTGCAGCATCAAGTAGAACAGGTCCTGTCAGACAACACGACAGTCAGGTACTACATAAATAAACAAGGAGCACCGTACACTCCCACCCTTGGCCCAGAGGCAAGAAAACTGTGACATTCAGTTCAGCATCTAGGAGGAAAAACCAGCGTGCAAGTGAATTCTGTCAGCAGAAAGGCTTAGAACTAGTGTACCGTTGGTCCTTGAAAGCAACTGTTCTGTCTTAGTATTCAGGAAGTGAGGATGTGGACATGTTGTCATTCAGTACATCACGAACTGCATAGACCAGATAGACACAAAAGGTATCTAACAGCTACCTCTCTGGTAGATTAGTCCCAGAGACCTTCTCATTCCCAGAATGCTGCAAAAGATCAAGGACAGAGCAAATGTCATTCTGGTGGCCCCAGCATGGGCAAGACAACATTGGTATGAGGACATGTTAGAGCTGTCCAGAGAACCACCTCTCTTTTGGCCACCGTCTCCAGATGCCTGTTTCGGAGGAACAGACACGTACTCCCTCTTAATGCAGACTTTCTCCATCTGGCAGCATGGAGAATAATATGTGGAACTTCACATTCAGTCACTTTCAATCCAGGAAATCCTCTCCTAGGAGATGTTATGCTCAGAGTTTCTCCTCTTGATCTTTTAGCAAGCAGTTGATCCCATTTCAAACTGTAATGTCTGCAATTCTATATTGTGTTTAGATCAGGGGTGGGCAAACTATTTGGCCCAAGGGCCACATCTGGATATGGAAATTGTATGGGGGACCATGAATGCTCACGAAATTTGGGGTTGGGATGCAGAAGGGAGTGAGGGCTATGGCTGGGGGTGTGGGCTCTGGGGTGGGGCCAGAAATGAGGAGTTCAGGGTGCAGGAAGGGGCTCCGGGCTGGGGCAGGAGGTTGGGGTGTGTACGTGAAAATGTGTGTGTGTGTGAGAGCACCAGCTGGGGATGCGGACTCTGGGGTGAGGATGAGGGATTTGGGGTGCAGGAGGGTGCTCTGGGCTCGGACCGAGGGGTTTGGAGGGCAGGAGGGGGTTCAGGGCTGGGGCAGGGGTTTGGGGCGTGGAGGGGGGCGGGTTCTGGGTGGCGCTTACCTCAAGCAGCTCCCAGAAGCAGCAGCATGTCCCCCCTCTGTCCCCATCCGCAGGCACCACCCCTGCAGTGCCCATTGGCCATGGTTTCCAGCTGATGGGAGCTGGGGGGGCGGTGCTGGCGCATGGGGCGGGGGCAGCGTGTGGAGCCCCCAGCTGCCTCCCGGATGGGGGACATGCTGGTGCTTCCGGGAGCCGTGTGGAGCGGGGCAAGTCCTGGATCCCACTCCCTGGCGGGAGCTCAAGCACCAGATTAAAACATCTGAAGGGCTGGATGCGGCTACTGGGCCGTAGTTTGCCCACCCTTGGTTTAGAGCCTCAAGGACTCTGTCTTTTTGTTGGAAGTCTACTTAGCATTTATATAGGCATGCCACAAGCCTTTTAAAGAGAGTCCAATTTTCTTGCACCCTACAGTTGCCAGACTCTTATAAAGGATTTGTCAGTGCCTTCCCTTATACAAAGGGATTTCCCTCTTCCTGGAGCTTGAACCTATTTCTAACAAGACTGATAGGATTTCCCTTCAAAACCATTAGGGAGTAGTCTTTTCAACATCTTTCCTTAAAGACAACATTTCTTATTGCAATTTCCTCAGCAAAGAGGGTTAGTGAGCTGGAAGTTTTGATGGTCAGTCCACTAAAGACAGTGGTCCACGAACCTAAACTGGTGATCAGAACCCACCCTAGATTTGTTCCAAAATGTAGCATTTGACTTTCACCTTTCAGAGAGAATTTCTCTCCTTATGTTCTTGACCCTGCTCTCATCCTGCACTTTAAGAGAGCTCTGTGCTTTTAATTTAGAAAAGGAAACCTTTTAGAAAAATCAAACAGTCTAGTTTATGGAGAAAGATGCCAGGGAGAATCTCAAGACAGAGACTTTCTTGGTGTGATGGGGCAAGGCCAGATGGCTATAGAAAAGTAGTGGGAGATAGATATATTAGCTCCGGGCTAAACAAATCCCTGGTACCAGGATAAGTTAAATGGCAGCTGCTCCAGGTCAATTGGGACACCTGAAGCCAGTCAGGGGCTGGCTAAAACTAGTTAAAAGCCTCCCAGTTAGTCAGGTGGGTGTGGATGTCCGGAGCAGTGGGAGGAAGTTGCACTGTTGGAGAGACTGAGCAGTACACACCATATCAGGCACAAGGAAGGAGGCCCTGAGGTAAGGGTGAAGTGGAGCTTGAGGAAGTGGGGGCTGCTGTGGGGAAGTAGCCCAGGGAATTGTACGTGTCATGTTTCTAAAAGGTCAGCTACCATAGCTGAAACTATTAGGGTCCCTGGGCTGGAGCCCGGAGTAGAGGGCGGGCCTGGGGTCCCCTTTTTGTCCCCCCCCCCGATTAATCACTGATACTGGGAGACAACAGAGACTGTGCAAGGGAGGATAGCTTCTCCTCATCTCCCTCGCTGGCTTATGATGAAAGTAGTCTGTGACCCTTGTCTCTAGAGAGAGAAGGGTTACGTGGAGGGTCACAGTGAGCCTCTGAGGCTAGTGAAATCCGCCAGGAAATGCGGGACCCACGGAGACAAGGACAGAGCTTTGTCACAGTGGATTAAGAACTGCATAAAACTGTTACAAAGTAGTTAGTGGCAGTGCTTGCAGGGTTAAGATCCTAATCCACTAGAGCCAGTGGTGTCTCCATGGCTTGTTTTAGGCACATCCCAGTAGTCGAGATCAGTAGTGTAGCAACTTGAAGTTCGATGCATACCTTCACCAAGTATTCTTCTTTGGATTTAGTGTCACTCTCCATTGCCGAATTTGGGGGAGTGGTGGTACAGTCCATGTTTTGATAAGAACTCTTCGTCCGCTGTCCATTTGTGGGGGTGCATTTCTTACTACTGTATGTGCTAACAAGTAGGAATATATACAGGCCCTCTAAGAAGAAACAGAGGTTCTTTGAGAGTTGCCTCCGTGCACTCATTCTTCACTTGCAGCTTCCTGTCCACTTTGGAGTCCTATATGTCCTCCTCAACAGGTTCAGAAAAATAAGTGGAGGCAATTGGTTAAATGTACACCCTTTATATAGATTAGGCCAGGGGTTCCTGGGACAAATTTTTTGGTGGCCTCGGAATGTGGCCTCTAGCAAGAGTTGGTGGCCGCTCTCACACTTCTTCCTAAAATACTTAATTAGCTTTAGGAAAACCAAATAAATATGCATATATACATGTCCAAGTCATTGTAATTTATTTATTGATAGCTAGAAAGTCTGTTGTGAAAAGCGATATTAACAAACATACAAGTATCACTTTTCACAGCAGAGTTACTCAGTTTGGCAAGCCTGGGGACAAATTAAGCCCTGGATGGAGGGACGGGGGAGGCAGTGGGGACCAGGAGAGATCGGGGTTGTGGGAGGCAGTGGGGGGCTGGAGCCTGAAGCCCTGCTGCTGGAGCCTGAAGCTTCACGGCTGGAGGACGAGGTCCAGGGACAGAGCCCGAAACCATGTGGCTGGAGCCTAGGGCCTGCCGTCGTACAGCCAGAGCCTGAGCCTGGATCCCGAAGCCCCATTTCCAGAGCCTGCTGCCCCACCACCCAGGGCTGAAGCCCAAAGCCTGAGCCCCACTGCCCCTGGGAAGGCGGGGTGCTCACTGGCTGCCTGTTCCTACAGTGTTGTGCCCTAGCTGACTCCAGAGGGGGTCAGGGCCCAATCCTTGCTGATAGCCCCAGGAACCAAAGCAGTGCATCCAGAAGCAACAGGGAGGGGGAGGAGGCACTACTTTGTCCTCCCCTCCATCACAGTCCGTGACCGCGAGAAAAGCCCCTGATGTCCGCATGCGGCCACAGTGACCGCATTTCAGAAATGCTGGACTAGGCTGTCTGACATAACACACTGTTTGAGGGTATTCATGCACTCTGCCTATTGACGTGACTTTGAAAGAGGGTTCGACATGTTGTGGTAGGAAGGAGGTTCTATTCTGCAAGTCTGACTGGATGTGGGTGACTCTTGAAGTACAGTTTCTGTTAGGTAATCTCTTGTCTTACTATATTAACAAAGTTATTTTAGATTTTTTTTTAATAAACAAGGGGCAACATTTTCAAAAATAGGAGCCAAAATTTGGGCTTCTGAGTCCATATTTAGGCACTTAAGGGGAGTGGGATTTTCAAAAGTGACTAAGTATTTTAGGAATACAAGTCCTATTGGTTTCAAACTTTAAACTCTGATGGAAGAGTGGACTGTAGACTAGACCAAACACTGTTCTTAACTTTTTCCCTGATTTGTCCTGGTATAGTCATGGAATACCCATAATTGAATCTACATAAGTGAAGTTTAGATCTGATTTAAAACTTAAGGAGTTTGATCTGATAGTTTTTGCACACTTGCTTCTTTTTAGTGTTCATACACATGTAGCCTAATTTCAGGGATTCCAGCATCTTTTTGGAAGTCTAATATAGTTGTAGACTATACGGCTGTCTCATGAATCCTACTGAGATAAATAATGCACAGAAATGCATTACATGTCTATCTCGTCAATCCATTTCAACACAGTAAACTAATTTTTAAATTAATTTAGATGAGATGTAATTTCTAGTAAGCTTAATTTTTGAGAAAGGAGGTTGTAAATTCAAATTTGCTTTAAAGAAATCTTAAAAAAAAAAAAAAAAAAGTTATCTATCCATACATATTGGCTTTCATTTTGTATTTCAAAACCAACTACTCTTGAATTTTTTTTAAATAAAGAGATTTGTGGATTTTTAGAAAAATTACAGTGTTAGAAACTGGAGACAATTCCCTGTGATGTTTAAAACTGTTTTAAACAAACCAAAATTTCATCTCAAACTATTGTTTTTGATCGTATACTTTTTACATATATCAGCTCACAAAATAATATCTTTATGTTGGATATTGAGTTTCTTTGCTTACACATGCTGGCAAGCAAAACAAATGAGAGGTGTCTTCTGATACATAAAACATTGATTTGTTATGTTAATAATAAGCAGAAATCATTGTTTTTTTGTCAATGTTAATGCAGTGCAAGAGACAAAGCGAATAGTAATACAATTCTGCCCTTCACTAACATCCCAACATTCCCCAAGTTTTAACAGAGATCCACTGTATCTGAAGTCCTTTTGACTTCAAGAAAAAATATTGCACAAATCTCAAAGGGAGAATAATCTTATTGAACTGATGATAATATGAATCAAAAGAAGAGAAGACGAATATCAGAATGACCCTCAATGAAACAAATTTTCTAAATTTTTAAGTGGCGCTTACCATGGAGACTGTTATGCCACCTAACATTAGGAGGTGCTGCAATTACGATTAGTTCACGCTTAATTCTTGACATTGTTTGCATTACATTGATTGAATTGTTGTGTTTTGCAATCAAATGGTTAGTAGTAGTTTGAAAAGTGGTTCAATCATCTGATCCACCAACTGGGATCTGAAAGCAAAATTGTTTTTGAATTTGTGTAATCAGATGCTAGATTGACTTGTAATTGCATGACTGTTTGTCAAATTCATCTGGGAGCAATGGAGTAAGTGCCTCACCAGTATCGAGAATGAGTTCTATGCCAGATATTTCTTCATTACAAGATAACAGAAGAAGCTAGTACCATTTTGGATTTGAAATCACTTGGCAAGTACAGTGCAGGTTCAAGTTTTATATGGTGACACTAGTTTGCATAATACTTTCTTTAAAGTCAGACAGTTAGTTCAGGACTTGTGAATTAAAGGAAGTGTATTTTCAAATATCTATCAGGCCACCTCACAGGAAATAGTAGAGTTTTTGCACAAAGATCATTCCAATATATATTTATTTTTGACCTATCCATTGCACCACAAGTTTTTTAGAAATACTTTGTAGTTGTGGCAGTTCACCTGGTTAATAAGATCTCTGTCACCCAGCTCTGCAGATTGTCTGCTCTGTTTTACAATTGGACATAAGGATAAAAAAAAAATTTGTTTACCCAGGTGATTACAGGAGAACCTCAGAGTTACGAGTGCCTTGGGAATGGAGGTTGTTCGTAACTCTGAAATGTTTGTAATGCTGAACAAAACGTTATGGTTGTTCTTTCAAAAGTTTACAACTGAACATTGACTTAATACAGCTTTGAAACTTTACTATGCAGAAGAAAAATGCTGCTTTTAACCTTCTCAATTCTGAGGTTCTGCTGTACTTTCATAGGCGCCATCATCCGTTCCATAAGGAGTAAAGCATATTTCCCAAAGGGTAGATATTTAAAGATAAATTGTACCATCTCATTAACCAGGTCACAGGTACAAAATACAGGTTGTTTTCTCTGACCACAAGAAAGACTCAAAACCAGGTTGAGCAGAACATCTGTCACTTGATGATACGGGGTCTGTAGACACTTTGAACTGAGTTCATCTGGCTTCTCAAGGCCTTTTTTCTGGACATCAGGGAGAAAGTGGGTCACTCCAGGTACTTCACCACCTTTGTTCGTGGAGTACTCTGATCGTTTGTCAGACTCAGAAGTGGGCTTTCGAGTCTCACACTACCAAGAGCCTGGAACTTCCTCCTGGTCCTGTTTTTGTATTTGTTGATGTGAATCTGAGAAGAGTAGAGTCAGAGATTGGGACACTTGGACCAGACACAGCTGGGGCCTGGTACCTTATCAGGCTCCTTGTTGGCCACATTGGATGGTCTGGGGGATGTCCCCAGCATCCAGATCAGCATTGCCACTGCCTCAAGAGAGTGGGTCCCTATAGGAGAAAACTTTTTCACGCCAGTACCAAGAGGCATGTGCTGGTCAGTACCAATCAAACTACACATTCAAAATTACAGGACTTATCTCAGTTATAGGACTTACCTCTCAACCTGCTCCAGAACTGCAGCTTCTGCAGGACTGGCCTTGGGAGCTTTCTTCCTTGCCTTCCCTTCTTGCATCTTCCTCATCATCTGATGAGGCCTGGTGCCAGAAGCATCATCTTTGGTACAGGATGGCTTTAATGTGTGACACTGATGCCAGGTGGCACCTGCAGTCATCTCTCAGATAAGTGTATTACCTGTGCATTCACCACCCGGACAAATTTGTACGTCTTGTGGATGTAGTGTTACCTCAACTTATCAACCAACCCAGAGACTACAGTTTGTGCAGGGGATTTTTTGACAAACCAAAGCCAAGCTTCCTGGTTTCAAGTTCATTATGCTTAAATGTGAGGGACACCACCCCAAGAAAGACATACTCCAGTTACCCTTTCCTAAGGAACACAAAACATGGCTGGCCTTAAGCAAAAACAGCTGGAGGAACAGTGTGGGGTTAAAGGCAGTCAGCCAGTCCCTAACTGAAGCCTCCCATGCTATCCATAGCACTCTACTGGGGTAGCATCCAAAAGCAGTGCATCACAGATGAATTTAGCGTCACAAAACTTTATGGCTAAAATTTGAATTTCTTCAGGTTTGTACATTCCTAGTATCTGTCCTTCTTCGAGAGTTATCTAAACCAGGAGATGCATGCTGTGCTGGCCATTTATTTACTGTTTTAAAGCATGGGAACACCTATGTTGTAGTTTTTGGCCTACTTTTCTAAACTAAATACCCAATATTTAATAGGAAGTAGAGCACATTAAAAGATATTATTTCAAGTCATGAGAACAAAAAAGGAGAATGTAAAGCATAATAAGTTTTTTAAAATTACATTAATAAAACAGAATTTGAGGTCTGAAATCTATTAAAGCCAGGTAATTTTGGTTTAAAGTTCCCATGGCAACTTTAATTCTTCCATCTTGTACGTATGTGTTATGATGAGATTTTTGTGTTTTGTGATCACAAGACTGGGAAAAAATGCCATACTATTCAACAAAAAATTATTTTACAGAGCAGTACTGTTAAAATAGCTCAGCAAAAGATGATAAATCTAATTTCTTGCCTAATCAAAGTGCACATACTGTGTTTTAAGAGAGAGAGAATTTGCTATTTATTTATTGCTTTCCCGATATAGCAGAACAGCAGGGACAGGTACTTATTACAAGCTCAGCATTACAACCTTTACTTGACTACTTCACGCCCTGAAACAATTTAAGTCAGGATTGTTACAATGAGGACTCTTAGGCCTGGTCTACACTACAAAGTTAGGTCAACATAAGCCGTGTTAGGTGGATTTAATAATGTATATGTCTACACTACCGCGTCCCTTCCACTGACCTAAAGGGTCTGTAAAGTTTACTTCTGTACTGCACCTCCGCGAGAAGTGTACACTTGATTCAACAATCATGGGTTGACATGGGGATAGTGTAGACCCTGTGTTGTGTAATTCGAATGAATTGGCTTCCAGGAGGTGTCCCATGGTGCTCTGCTGTGACCGCTCTGGAGAGCACTTTCAACTCCAAGGCATGTCAGCCAGGTATACAGGAAACAGCTGGTCCCCTGTTAAAGCCCCAGGAATTTTTGAATTTTTGTTTCCTGTTCTGATCAGTGTGGAGAGCTCATCAGCACAGCTGACCATGGATGCTCAAGGCTGCAAATTCGCTCCAGCGAGGAGTACACAGGAGGTGCTGGATCTTATTGCTTTGTGGGGAGAAGAGTCTGTGCAGGCAGAGCTCCAATCCAACAGAAGAAATGCTAACATCTATGCCAAAATCACAAGGGGGAGAAGGGCTACACCAGGGACACGCAGCAGTGCCACGTGAAAATAAAGGAGCTTTGGCAAGCGTACCAGAAGATGAGGGAGGCAAACAGTTGCTCTGGTTCTGAGCCATACATATCCCGCTTCTATGAGGACCTGTATGCAATTCTTAGCGGCGACCCCACCACTACCCCAAAATGCTCTGTGGATAGCTCCCAGGAGCCCCAGATGACCTCGAGCAACAAGGAGGAGGACATTGTTGATGAGGAGGAGGAGAATGCGAGGCAGGCAAGTGGAAGATCCATTCTCCCCAATGGCCAAGGACTTTTTTTAACTCTGGAGCCCATCCTCTCACAGACCAATTGTTGGCAGAGTTTGATGCCGGGGAAAGTACCTATGGTGAATACACATTTCCAATCAAATTGTAGGGGTTACATGCTGTTATTTTTAATGTTGAATCTGAACAAAAAAATAAATATAGTGGTTATTGGTGGCCGCTCCAGCTATGCAGAGAGTGCTCTCCAAAAAAGACTGTTTATGTACACGGGGATGGCCCTGGAATCCTCCATGGAGATCTCAAGGAAGCTTTCATGGAGGTACTTGGCAATACTTTGCAGAAGATTTCTGGAAAGGGCTGCCTTATTTTGTCCACCACAGTAGGACATTTTTCTATGCCACTCCAGTATTAACTCTTCTGGCATCATTACAGCATGAAGCATTGTAGCATAAGGACCAGGTCTGCACCCAGACGCTTGCAGCATCTGTTCCTTTTCCACCTCAGGAGAGTAATATTGCATATCATGACCTCGGGGAAATGGGGAACTTTTAAATGCTAACCCTTAAACCACAAGCAATTCGACAAGTAATCCGCCCCTGTTTGGTGAATTCTGGGTCACACAACCACACTTTCCCAAGCGTGCCCTGATTGTGGTTGGAAGGGATCACTGTGTATTGCAACCAGCATTTAAAAATTGTGGGGGGAGTGCTTTCTGTTTGTCTCCCTTTCCCCCCAACTTGGTGCTGCTTTTGTAACAATCAGACAATTTGCGAGGCTTTACACTGATGCCTGTCCTCAAGCACTATCCAGGTTGCTTGGGGGAATGGAGCTTTTCTGAGATTGGAACCAATGATCACAAGGATGTCGTCACAAAAGCTGCAGCAGAAGACCTCTTGCCCATGCCTCGTGGCCTTACTCACCATGGCTGGAGCAGCAAACTGACTCTTGCAGTAGCTAGCGGTTGTGATTACGTTGTGGCTTGCAGACAAGTGCAAGTGAGGGGTGGTTCTTTTATAAAAAGAATTAACCTTGCACCAGAAACAATGTATGCACTGTCAGTGCTACCCTTGTGCTTTGTATTCTTTGCAGCTGGCACATCCTCCACACTGTGACAATCCTCCACGCCAGAACAGACACTTTCCCAGATTAGACGGCGGAAAAAGAAGTCTTGGGAGGACATGTTCAATGAGTTAATATGCGCCTCCAAGAGTGACAGGACAGAGCTCAGCGCATGGAGGATTGCACTGTCCAACAACCTGAACAAGGACAGCGAGGACAGCAGACCATGCAGGAAAGATGAGTGTGACATTCAGGATGAGATGGTGCGGATTATGAGGGAGCAAAAAGACATGTTGAGGCATCTGGTTGAAGTTCAAAAAAGGCAGCTGGATGCTAAAGTACCTCTGCAGCCTATGCTGAACCTGCTGTCATTGTTGCCAAGTTCCACATCCTCCTCCTCTCCCAGACATCTTAGGATGTGGGCGGGGTGGGGATGGGGGTGTCCGTATCTCTTCCACTCAACGCAAGGGACGGGTACAAGGACCTGAAGGTGCCCATTCCCACACCTTTGATAATTATTGCAGTGGAATTGTAAGCATGCTGTCCTGGTTTCTCCTCCCCCACTCCCCAATGTTAACCTGGGGCAAAAGGGTTGATATCTTACTTTTGTTTGCTGTCTCTGTGTGTTTGTGAGCATAATAAAACTTAATGGATTGAGTAGAAAAGGCTCTTTATTCATTCAGCACACTGTGGTTAGTGGGGGTGGAGTTTACAGGGGAGAAAATGCAATGAAGGGGATAGCTTGGTAAGGAACAACACACATAAGTGTAACATTACTGTTGGTCATTTCTGAAACTAGTTTTCAAAGCCTCATGGAGACGCAGAGCCCCTTGATGTGCTCTTCTTGTTGCCCTGGTGTCTGGCTGCTCAACATTGGCTGCCAGGTGGTCTGCCTCAACCCCCCCACCCCGCCGGAAACTTTTCTCCTTTTGTTTCACAGATATTATGGAGCACACAGCAGGCAGCAACAACAATGGGGATATTGCTTTCACTGAGGTCTAAAAGGCCGCTGGCGTTGTTTGCTTACTAGGTTAAACGTCCAAAGGCACATTCCACCACCATTGTGCACTTGCTCAGCCTATGGTTGAACTGCTGTCCTGGCTGCCTTTGTACGGCTTCATGAGCCAGGGGAGCAGGGTTTGGCTGAGTCTCCCACGATCACAACTGGCATTTCAACATCACCAGTGATTTTTTGCAGTCTGGAAAGAAAGCCCCTGCTTGCAGCTTTCTGAACAGACCGGAGTTCCTAAAGATGCACATGTCTTGCACCTTTCCCGCCCATCCCATGTTGATATTGGTGAAACGTCCCCTGTGATCCACCAGCGCTTGCAATACCATTGGGAAATACCCTTTTCAGTTTATGTACACTTTGGCAAGGTGGTCCGGTTCCAAGATAGGGATATGCGTTCCGCCTATAGCCCCACTGCAGTTAGGGAACCCCATTGTGGCAAAACCATCCACTGTGTCCTGCACGTTGCCTGAGTCACTACCCTTCTTAGCAGAAGTCTAATGATTGCCTTGGTAACTTGGATCACAACAGATCCCATGGTAGATTTACCCACTCCGAATTGATTCCCCACTGTCTGGTAGCAGTCTGTTGTTGTAAGCTTCCACAGAGCTATAGCCACTTGCTTCTCAACTGTCAGAGCAGCTCTCATTTTACAATTGCTGCTCTTCAAGGTTGGGGAAAGCTCTTCAAACAGTTTCATGAAAGTGGCCTTATGCATCTGCAAGTTCTGAAGCCACTGCTTGTCATCCCATAGTCACATAACTATGCCGTCCCACCAGTCACTGCTTGTTTCCCGGGCCCAGAAGCGGATTCCACCATGTCAAGGTGATGTGCAACTGTCGCCGGCATCTGTGAATTGCTCCAGTTCGTGGCTTCCAGCAGGGCTGCTTGTGTGGCATCACATAGTTCCGTGCAGCAGCTCCTGATTCGGCTGAGTAAATACTGCAGGATAAGACATGAGGTGTTTGTAATGCTCATAACAACAGTGTACAGCTGAGCGGGGTCCATGCTTGCTGTGCTATGGCGTCTGCACGGGTAACCCAGGCTTAGGAAAAAAGGCGATTAGGCTCAAAAAAGGCTTGGTTCCTTTGCCATTGATTTCAGGGAGGGAGGGAGGTAAGTGCATCATGGGAGGCTAACATCATGTTCCCATAACCACCTGCGCAAATGTTTTGGTCCCGTGAGGCATTGCAAGTCCAACCCAAAATTCCACTGGGCTACAAGCACTGTGGGATAGCTACCTACAGTGCAGTGCTCTGCGTCAATGCAAGCCCTGCTAGTGAGGGTGCACTCCGCCAACACAATGAGCATAGTAGAGACACGCAAGATTGACTTGCTGAAATTGGAGGCTCGATGTCGACTTACATAAAATTGACTTACCTTTGTAATGTAGATCTGGCCTCCCAGCGAAGCCAAGGAATCCGAACTAGGGTGGCTCTAAGAAATATATTTCTTCTAATGTAACAAATCAGGTTCTGCTAGACTTGACTCTCTTCTTCATTACCCACCATCAACTCATTTCCAGCCTTCTGTTTATTCCCTTTTCTCTTCTGCAGGCTACGTGAAACACTGCAGCCATGTTTTATGTTCCTCAGGAAAGGGCAACTAGAGTATGGCTTTCTTGGGGCCATCATGTTTAAGCTTGGCTTTGGTTTGTCAAAATCTAATGTGGCTTGTTAGTGTTTTTTCCCCAGTCAATTGACACACCCCTATATTATACATTACTTACATGTATATTAAAAATAAATACAGAAATATGCACTAAAAGTAATGGTGAGTATTTTAATCTGCCCTTAAACTGGTACATAAAGTAATTGGTTTAGGAGAACAAAATACTTGGAGACATTGTTTTATAATCTGGGTTAACATTTTACTGTTATCTTCAAAAACATATTAACTGTCATACTTTGTGGGTGGTAACCTGTGAAATGTCACATGTGTATAGTACTATATGGCCTTTATTTTCTAGACTGCAGCCACGAGAGGGTGAAGTGATTTCATAAGCTTGAGTAGGCCTGACATTCCACAGAGTAGAGGGCAACATAGCTATACAGAGAAGAGGCATACAACTATGTTGTTATATTGATGTTAATGTCATTTTATTTATTGCATTTAATTTTATATCTGTGTACAATGTTATTGATATTAAGCTAAGATTACTTGTGGAGATTCTGTAGATTACAAGTTTTCTTACTTTCTCTGGCAGTCTCAAAATAAATAAAGTTCTCAAAATGTTTGACATGATAACTAGCAGTGACAGATGGAACATGCTGAGGTTTAACACCTTTTTAATCCTAAATCTGGCATGATAGAAGTTAACTGGAGATAAAATATTGGATTCCACTAAACATTTTAAGGATGTTTTTGTTTTGTTTGACAGCTAAATATCTACTGTAAATGGGAAATGCGGAGAGCCAGCAACCCCAGAGTAATTAAGAATTTGAGGTAGAATTTATAGATTTATTTACTATAGATTTATTTTTTTTAAAATTCTGTAATGAGTGAGTACATAAATATTTTGAAAAAACAGTTGACTAACTAATTTTAGAATTTTTGATATTGTTTTGATGGAAACATTTGTTTTAAAATATACTTAAGATATTTTAATTGGCTTCCATACAGGCAAAATTTGGGCTTTCTAATCATAACACTGTAAATGTCAGAGAATTTATTCCTATATATGATTAAATCATAAAGCTTATTTTATCACTTTCTAATTGGATATGCTGCAGTTAGACAATCATTTGATTTACAGTCTATTTATGGCAAATTGGGAAGTTTATTGAGTTGCTATTTAGAACCACTAATAGAATAGTGTGCATTTTATATTATAAAATTTCTGGCAACAGTATGGGGAATACAGTGAGTCTTTCTGTGCCTTCAAGCAAACTGTTAATCAGTACACCAAGATGCAAAGTTAGAAGAAAAAAGGTACTGTCTCTCTACTTCCTCCCTTCTACCTTGATCTTTTAAATTTTTGGAGAATAATTTAAATGTGAACACTAGACCCAGATGAAGTATGGGTAGGTGCTATATAAGTTTCCCAAACAGTATTGCATATACCCTTCAGTCCTCATTTGCAACAGGCCTCGCTATCCAGAATTGAGAATTTTCAAACTGTTCTGTTAGTTATTCTGAATTGCTTTGTGTGTCTTTTTTAAAATGATAATTGCTAGAGGTGCACTTGGTCCAACAAACTTATTTTGCTAGTGGGTTAAGAAATTTGATCACAGGTCCCCAGATGTTAGAGGGTAACACATCAACTAACTGCATCATATAACCAATTAGGAGTCTTAATACTGCTTTTGTAGCTGAATAACAAGAGGACCCAGGAGCTTGCATTTGAGTCCTAGTTCCTCACTAAGGTATTGCATTGCTTGCTTTTTTCTATTAAAGGGTTTATCTAGAATCTTCAAGAAAATTCCTATCTGGCCTTGATTTTCACTCCCCACCTCCAGGAAGAGTGGTTCTTCAAGTGGTTGCAATTGCCCATTCCACTGTAGCTGTGCTCATGTGCCTTGTGTACAGTTGTCAGAGATTTTTTTCCTGCAGCAGTACCCGTCGTGGAGGCATGAGTACCCTCTTCTCCCTGGTGCCAAATGCGCGTAGGTATAAAGGGTAGAACTGTCACCAAACCCTCTCAGTTCCTCCTGATCATGATGGTTGTGGGAGCTGCTATCCTTGCATTTGCAAGTCCTACCCTTTTTTGTGTAATATTACTTGTTCGGTTAGTTTTAGGCTAGTTTAGAGTTTTTGTACATAGTTTAACTATAAAAGTAAGTTTAGATAAGTGTTGTTTAGGTGTGTGGAATTGCCAGTTCCTGTTTGGGTACCAGTACCAGACTCATGCCTCATTCTCCTGGCTTCAAGTCCTACCACTCATGTAACACATCTATGCCAGGGAGTGACCTGTACCTTAGGTGTTGGGGGAAACTCATGTGAGTGACAAATGCTACGTTGTAGAGGGATCAAACTCCACTCAAAGAAAGACAGTTACTCCTGGGGGAATTCTGTGCCCCAAAATTAAAAATTATCTTCACAATATTTTACAATTCTGCATATTTTATTTGTCAAAATAACACTATAAAATCATGCGACTTTCAATTATTTTGGTAGTTTATTTCAAAATACCTGTCAGCAAGTATGTCTGTATCAATAAATACAACAAAAAAGATTCAGGAAATGTGTTTTGACAAATAGATTCCTTACAAGGCATATTAATACTAACTTTGAGTAATAATTCATTTGACTACAATACAGAAACACATTTCCCGCACCCCTCAGAAGCAGTGCAAAGGCTTGGGGGAGCTAAGGGAGAGCTAAGGGAAGTAATGCTGTGAAGGAACCTGGGCATGAACTTGGAGGGTTGTTGGGGGTGGGTGGGAGAAGTATGCAACAGGTATGTATTTTTTGGGGTGGGGAGGGATAGTTAGGGAGCCTCCCCCATGCAGACCCTGGCTGACCTCTAGCCTCTCTCATTCAGTCAGGCACAACTGTTTCTGTCCCAATGTGTTCCTGTACCCCCCATCCCCATGTGGCCCTGTACCTCCACTCAGCCACACTCCTCCCCTCTTCCATGTGGCCCTGCACCCCCTCCCCCATCTTCACGTGTCCCTGCACTTCTACTCAGCCACCTCTCCTCCCCCCATGTGTCCCTGCACCCCCACTCCCATGCAACCCGTGCCCCAGTCTGTCTCCTCCCACTGGCTCTTCTGAACCCCAGTCTGTGATTCCCCCAGCAATTCCATTTGTCCTATGCTGTCCACCCCCCTATATCCTGTGCCTCCTAACCTGTCCCCATGGGTAGGGCACAGTGAGGAACACAGCCTCTTCTCTTCCCTATCCATAGCTGGGTCTGCTCCCGCCAAGGAGCGGCTGCTCTGGGTTCTGGTGCCACAGCAGCCCCTGAGGAGCGCAAGGCATAAGTGCAGCACTTCACTGGCAGAATGCATCTTCTGTGGAGAAAAAAAATTCTGCACGGGACATGAATTCTGCATGTGTGCAGTGGTGCAGAATTCCCCCAGGAGTAGACAGTGCAGCCAGACTCAAGAATCTGTACATGGAGTATGTCCTTTTCCCATCATTGGAGCCTTGCTGCTTGGCATAGGTACCAAGGAGACCCATATCTGTTAGAAGGGCTCCCCCTAATCTGACTGAGAGGCAGATCTTCCTTGCATGTACTGAAGAAAAGGCAACATATGTCTTCTAAGGACTCAGTACCGGTCTTTGAAATCTTCCGTGAGAACACAGAGTGGAGGCAAGGACATGGAGGAGCTCTCAAAAAGGCACTCTCAGGCACAATCCTTAAGTTAAGAGGGATCGCTGTCTCTGGAGTTTAGGATGAGCCCGTTGAGACCGATTCTTGAAGAACTGACACAACTTTTGGTACCACAGAGGCAAGAGACTTGTTCAGTGCCATCTATGCCTAAAACTTATGAGGCAGTTCAGGAATTGTTAAGCCTGTCTGTACCAGTTTCCCCAGCTATTCAGGACTCCCGGTACTGGGGTATAGTGTACGTAGTTCTGGCTCCAGCCCTGATGCACTGTTTGGTTCCAGTGGCAGCTATAGTTAGCACACCTCTCAAAAGGGTTCCATGTAGAGGAAAGCCAGCAACCATTTTCAGACTCTGTGCACAGGTACTACGGCAGAGAATGGTTTGGAAGAGTCATCTGAGGGAATGGATGAGAAGGAGACACCATCAACCAGAAGGCACTGGTGGCATTGTCCTAGGGATGGGGGTTCCACGACCACCACTCCCAAGAGGAGGAGACTTACTGAGGGCACAGGAACAAACCATCCCGATGTGCAGAAAGAATAGTAAATATGGCAGGCAACTAACCTGGCTTAACAGAGAAATCTTCGGTGAGCTTAAACACAAAAAGGAAGCTTACAAGAAGTGGAAACTTGGACAGATGACTAAGGAGGAGTATAAAAATATTGCTTGGGCATGCAGGGGTATAATCAGGAAGGCCAAAGCACAATTGGAATTGCAGCTAGCAAGGGATGTGAAGGGTAACAAGAAGGGATACTACAAATATGTTAGCAACAAGAAGAATGTCAGAGAAAGTATGGGATCCTTACTGAACGGAGGATGCAACTTAGTGACAGATGATGTGGAAAAAGCTGAAGTACTCAGTGCTCTTTTTGCCTCAGTTTTCATAGCCAAGGTCAGCTCCCACACTGCTGCACTGGATAGCACAGTATGGGGAGGAGGTGAGCAGCCTTCAGTGGTGAAAGAACCAGGTGAAGGACTATTTAGAAAAGCTGGACATGCATAAGTCCATGGGGCCGGATGCAATGCATCTGAGGGTGCTGAGGGAGTTGGCTGATGTGATTGCAGAGCCATTGACCATTATCTTTGAAAACTTGTGGCAAGTCTCGGACGATTGGAAAAAGGGAAATATAATGCCCATCTTTAAAAAAGGGAAGAAGGAGAATCTGGGGAACTACAGACCGATCAGTCTCACCTCAGTCCCTGGAAAAATCATGGAGCCAGGTCCTCAAGGAATCCACTTTGAAGCACTTGGAGGAGAGGAAGGTGATCAGGAACAGTCAACATGGATTCACCAAGGGCAAGTCATGCCTCACCAACCTGATAGCCATCATAGAAGGCGGTGTGGATATGGGAAAAGTGGTGGACATGATACACCTTGTCTTTAGCAAGGCTTTTGATACGGTCTCCCACAGTATTCTTGCCAACAAGTTAAAGAAGCATGGATTGGATGTATGTACTACAAGGTGGACAGAAAGCTGGCTAGATCGTTGGGCTCAACGGGTAGTGCTCAACGGCTCGATATCTAGTTGGTAGCTGGTATCAATCGGAATGCCCCGGGGGTCAGTCCTGGGCCCGGTTTTGTTCAACATCTTCATTAATGATCTGGATGATGAGATGGATTGCATCCTCAGCAAGTTCATGCATGACACTAAGCTGTGGGGAGAGGTAGATACACTGGAGGGTAGGTATAGGGTCCAGAGTGACCTAGACAAACTGGAGGATTGGGCCAAAAGAAATCTGATGAGGTTCAACAAGGATAAGTGCAGAGTCCTGTGCACTGCTACAGGCTGGAGACTGACTGGCTAAGTGGCAGTTCTCCAGAAAAGGACCTGGGCATTACAGTGGACGAGAAGCTGGATATGAGTGAACAGTGTGCCCTTGTTCCCAAGAAGGCTAATGTCATATTGGGCTGCCTTAGTAGGAGCATTGCCAGCAGATCGAGGGAAGTGATTATTCTCCTCTATTTGGCACTGGTGAGGCCACACCTGGAGTATTGCGTCCAGTTTTGGGCCCCCCACTACAGAAAGGATGTGTACAAATTGGAGAGAGTCCAGTGGAGGGCAACAAAAATGATTAGGGGACTGGGGCACATGACTTATGAGGAGAGGCTGAGGGAACTGGGCTTATTTAGTCGGCAGAAAAGAAGAGAGAGGTGGGATTTGATAGCAGTGTTCAACTCCTGAAGGGGGGTTCGAAAGAGGATGGAGCTAGGTTGTTCTCAGTGGTAGCAGATGGCAGAATAAGGAGCAATGGTCTCAAATTGCAGTGGGGGTGGTCTAGGTTGGAGATTAGGAAAAACTATTTCACTAGGAAGCTTATAATATATATAGGAAGATATAATATATTAACTCAACCAACTATGGATCAT
Organism: Natator depressus; assembly: GCF_965152275.1. NCBI lineage: Eukaryota > Metazoa > Chordata > Testudines > Cheloniidae > Natator > Natator depressus. The sequence continues at coordinate 6,693,087 of NC_134260.1, forward strand.
AGTAGTAGAAAAAAAATGCTTTCATCTTGTTTAGATTATTAGCCCTACAGGGGGAAGACTGTGTTTGAATGGCACCCAGCACAATGTGGCCCCAGCTCTGATTGTAATATTTGGGAGCTTACGAAATATAAATGATGAATAATTTTGGGTAACTATTTTTGCAACCTCAGCTTCTCCCAGCGCACATCCTCATCACTTAGTTCCAGTTATCCAGGCAGCTAATAAAACATTATAGAGCCCTCTGGGGATTTAAAAATACCTTTTGGCTTTGAGAGGTTTAGCAAAAGTGGCAACTATGAAAATAAATGATTATGTTTTAAGATACCATCAACAGTTGGAGTCCTAAAACATCTGTTTGCAAAATAATTTGGTGTAAAGCTGTTACTTATCAGGGTGGGTTTGTCTATTAGTGAATACAGAGACTTATCATTTTGAATGTTTGCTGCACTTCACATACAAGACAGAGATCTAATCACATATTCTGTAGACAGTGGGAAAAAATCTTTTACAATACGTCTCTAAGAGTATTGTCAGCTTTGGTCACTTTCTTCCCCAATTCAGACTGTCAAAGATGGATTTAATTTAAAGTTTCATTAGCTACTAGCATCTGTTACTTGCAGAACATATTATACACTCTGATACATAGGTGTAAGATTTTAGCACCTATAAGAATATTTTTGTCTGGTGTTCACAATATTCCTGTTTCAAGAGGAGACTAATGCCCACCCCTCACAGAATAAAGACTTAAATACTGCAGTTGTAGGCAACTAAAGAAATAAGATACAAAATTGGAATTAAGTCATAGCTGGATTTCTACAGCACCAACTGCCCTAAATTTCTAAATGTAGCTGCAGCTTAATATATTTTTATTGATTTAATTGTAAACCACAAAATGTACAGGATATGCAACATGGTTGAGATAACAGTGGCTTAGAATCCTCAAAACATTGGTCTGCTCTGAAGGGCAATTCTGAAGATTTGGGATTGTGCGATTCTTTTTTAGCTTGTCTAATTGCTAGATCTGGAAACAACCTTGTAACTGGAAGCAAAGTGAGGTCTGTTCCTTCTTGCACATCACCAAGAATGAAGGTTCTGCAGGACAGATTATGTCCTTGGCTTACATCTGTACAACCTCATTGTCTTCTATGACATTTCACAGGTGTAACTGGTTTGTCTCGATATTAGAAAGTATTAAACAGTTACGTTGATTTGAGCCCAGCTTTTACACTCTTACTTATGTTGCCTTTGCAGGAATAACAAGAATAAATAGCTCTGTGCAGTGTTGTTGTAGGCCTGTTGGTCCCAGGATATGAGAGAGACAAGGTGGGTGAGGTAATATCTTGTATTGGACCAACTTCTGTTACTGAGAGAGACAAGCTTTTGAGCTTATCCAGAGCTCCTCAGAAAAACTCTGTCAGCTCAGTAACAGAAGTTGGTTCCATAGAAGATATATTACCGCATCCACCTTGTCTCAAGAATAAAGAGTAGTAAGAACTTACTTTAGTTAGTACAATCAGCAGCTCATCATATTTATTCTTTGTACTATGGGAGCTAATACCCAGAGGCCTCTGTCAAGGCAAGCCCCTCTCCACCTCCCTCCCGAGTGCTGTATGAAGAACTTTACAAGCTAGGTTAAGACAAGATCCAACACGTGGGTGTAGCAGATGGTGAAGAGGCTGAGGCAGGGGAAAAGGAGGTAACAATAAAGGAATATAAGTTTACACTGATAAACTGCAAAGTTTGCAGAAGAGAGATTTAAAAACAGCACTAACTAATCAGTCAAAACCTTATTCAGGAAATCTTTTCTTTGTTTGCCTTTGAGTCCTATCTGGTTTATAATACTGACAAAACCAAGTTTTAGGTCTTGCCAACACTGAAAAGCTAATAGAGCTGTGGGACAGCAAGCTAGATTCTGTTGTACTTTAGAATCATAGAATCATAGAATATCAGGGTTGGAAGGGACCCCAGAAGGTCATCTAGTCCAACCCCCTGCTCGAAGCAGGACCAATTCCCAGTTAAATCATCCCAGCCAGGGCTTTGTCAAGCCTGACCTTAAAAACCTCTAAGGAAGGAGATTCTACCACCTCCCTAGGTAACGCATTCCAGTGTTTCACCACCCTCTTAGTGAAAAAGTTTTTCCTAATATCCAATCTAAACCTCCCCCATTGCAACTTGAGACCATTACTCCTCGTTCTGTCATCTGCTACCATTGAGAACAGTCTAGAGCCATCCTCTTTGGAACCCCCTTTCAGGTAGTTGAAAGCAGCTATCAAATCCCCCCTCATTCTTCTCTTCTGCAGACTAAACAATCCCAGCTCCCTCAGCCTCTCGTCATAAGTCATGTGCTCTAGACCCCTAATCATTTTTGTTGCCCTTCGCTGGACTCTCTCCAATTTATCCACATCCTTCTTGTAGTGTGGGGCCCAAAACTGGACACAGTACTCCAGATGAGGCCTCACCAGTGTCGAATAGAGGGGAACGATCACATCCCTCGATCTGCTCGCTATGCCCCTACTTATACATCCCAAAATGCCATTGGCCTTCTTGGCAACAAGGGCACACTGTTGACTCATATCCAGCTTCTCGTCCACTGTCACCCCTAGGTCCTTTTCCGCAGAACTGCTGCCTAGCCATTCGGTCCCTAGTCTGTAGCGGTGCATTGGATTCTTCCATCCTAAGTGCAGGACCCTGCACTTATCCTTATTGAACCTCATCAGATTTCTTTTGGCCCAATCCTCCAATTTGTCTAGGTCCTTCTGTATCCTATCCCTCCCCTCCAGCGTATCTACCACTCCTCCCAGTTTAGTATCATCCGCAAATTTGCTGAGAGTGCAATCCACACCATCCTCCAGATCATTTATGAAGATATTGAACAAAACCGGCCCCAGGGGCACACCACTTGACACCGCCTGCCAACTAGACATGGAGCCATTGATCACTACCCGTTGAGTGATCTGTTGAGGTACTTTATACCTTAACAGAATTATTAGATATGTTCAGTTTGCAGAACCTTTATTAGTGATGTGTGTAGGAGAGAGAATCCACCTTGGCTTTAAAAACCCAGGTAGTATTTGCAGAACTGGCAATTTGAAAAAACATCATTTGAACTTGTAAACTTTGAAAATGTGTTCTAGGGTGATTGAAGAAGAAGCCTGGAACTATGATGTCATTTTTTATGAATAGCATCACACTTGCAAATAATTTTTTTCATGTCCATGATTCAGCTGCATCAGTTAATTGTTGAACATACCAAGAACTGCAAGCAACTGGGACGTGGGTGTATATGATTCAGTAGAGAAACATAATCATTTGGGAAGCTGCATAAAGTAGTTACAGTCTAGGAAGGGACTAAATAAAAATAGTAGTTTGTTTTGTTCATGTATTTTCCCCTATATACCATTGTGCAGAACTTCACCTTCCTATTGCATGATTGATAACATTGATATATTAGTTTCTGAATTAGTATTGTTGGTGAAGATGTATGAAGAAGGATACAGCTTGGGTTTTTAGATATGAGATTGAGCATGAAGTACTGGCAGTCCAAAAAAATCTTGATTTTGTAGGTCAAATAAGCATAATAATTTAGAAAGTTACTGATGGAAAATAAACTTCTGAGTATAAGATGTTCTTTCCACAGTGATTTTTATTACCCTATATAGATCCCCCAAACATATTTACTGACAGTTGTAAAATGTGAATTATTTGTCTGCTTAGGGCTTTTCTGTTCTTTTGAGGAAACATTACATAGGACTAAATTTATCTGCAGAGCGTTTTCAAGGTTTATTACTTATGTGGCTAAGTATACAAACAGATGTACTTTGTATGCTTGCTATTTACTCATTTTTAACTCTTCATGATGTCCTGGTCTGTTATATGAATTCCCTTGTAGTGTACTTGTGTGATAACCGAATTGTTACTGTCTGTTAGTTTTATTTTACATTTTGATTTTAAAACATTACATACTAGGTCTATAACCAATATTTAGTTTTTAAAAATCAGGTCTGTTTATAGACGCTTACGAAAACACACAGTTTTGCATATTTCCCTCCATGTATTTTTATCTTCAAGGCTATTGCTGCCAAAGTATGTGGAAAGAAGAATTAGAATACTAGTATTAAAGTGACCAAATAGAGTTTTGTTTGATGTGTTAAAACACACATTTTTATTTTTCAGAGGTCATATCTACCAAGTTTCCACCTAGAAAAAATATTACTCCTGTCCCTGGCCAAGCTCCCATGGAGATCCCCTGATTTTTCCATTTTACAGCTCCTACTCTCATGTCATGCTTTGCAGAGGACTGGGTTAAACTTATTTGGTGACAGCAATTTTTTTTTTTACTTTATGAAGCACTTTCTGCCTTTGTCCTATAAACAAATAAATGAGAAGGCGATTCACTCACCAGTAAAAGGCATAGAAAATATGAGTGGGTTTAGTATATGTACTTATGTTCAGCTAAGAGGTGAACAGATTTGTTCATATTAGTAATCAGGAAAATACCATTTGATATCATTTTGCCAATAGAAAATGCAATTTTAATATTACTTGGTTTTTATAAACTGTTAGCATTGCTAATACCCCAGTTATAACTGTGGGGAAAAAAAGTTAGGATTAGAGATAGGTAACTATATAGACACTTGATTACATATAGTTGTTTAAAGAGACAAGGTGGGTGAGGTAATACCTTTTATTTGGACCAACAGTGCAAACAACATGTAGTTTTTAGACTGTTGACAAAAAGTTGAATAAACCACTGCATGATCATATTTATGTAATTTACCTTGTTTGTTCACTCCCTCACTTTTGTCATGTCTAAGTTCTAGATTGTAAATTCTTTGAGGAACGGAACCTTGTCTGACTAGTTCTGTGAGTCATCCAAGGGCTGGTCTATGTGGGGATGTTAATATGCCACGAGCAAGTGTGTTAATTTTCTGCTCACTAACTACTTCGCACTGACTCTTCATTTGTAAAAGGAGGAGGAAATCAGCTTTTAATTTTCCATCGTTGTACAGCTCTGTACCTGATCATGGAAAGTGGGTTACAAGTCAGAGTACCAGGATACAGCTTAATGGGAAAGACCCTCAAATGGTGTAAATCAGCTCAATTGATGCTAGGCTAATGGACACCAGTTGAGGATTTGGCCCCAAATCCCCTATGTACTAGACTGTCCTTAGGAGCTGAGTTAGGAACTTTTGGTTCCTCTTTTGTTTCTAACTTAAAACAAAAAGAAAAGGAGTACTTGTGGCACCTTAGAGACTAACCAATTTATTTGAGCATAAGCTTTCGTGAGCTACAGCTCACTTCATCGGATGCATACTGTGGAAAATACACAAGATGTTTTTATACACACAGACCATGAAAAAATGGGTGTTTATCACTACAAAAGGTTTTCTCTCCCCCCACCCCACTCTCCTGCTGGTAATAGCTTATCTAAAGTGATCACTCTCCTTACAATGTGTATGATAATCAAGGTGGGCCATTTCCAGCACAAATCCAGGTTTTCTCCCCCCCCACCCCACTCTCCTGTTGGTAATAGCTTATCTAAAGTGATCACTCTCTCCTTACAATGTGTATGATAATCAAGGTGGGCCATTTCCAGCTGTAGCTCACGAAAGCTTATGCTCAAATAAATTGGTTCGTCTCTAAGGTGCCACAAGTACTCCTTTTCTTTTTGCGAATACAGACTAACACGGCTGTTACTCTGAAACCTAACTTAAAACAGTAGTGCTTAGGGTAACTGCAGTGTGTGTTTTAGGCAGCTCTAGTAAAGCATTCCTTTGTTATTCATCACACTGAGTGTTTGTGGTAACTCAGGAAAGACTAGAGCCAGAATAATCTAGTGCTTGGAGCGCCTTCTTGTGAACTTGTGCATCCATCAGACTGCTAGGCTGTCTAGAAGCTGGTATTCCACAGCAATCAGCGTGATTCCCATCAGTGGGGTTGGTCACCAGTACCGGGTTTACAATGAAGCCACTGTCGCTGTGCTGACACTCAGAAGAGGCCCTGACACTTGGACTGCCCCGCCCCAAGGCCCTGACCCCATTTGCTCTCTCCTTCCTGAAGCCCCTCCCCTTGCTCACTCCTCTCAGCCCTCTCCTTCCCGTGCGAACAGTGGGAGGGGCCTCAGGAAGAGGCTGAATGGGGGTGGGGCCTCAGGGGGAAGAGGCTGAGTTGCGTTTTGGGGGGAAGAGGCCAAGCAGGGGTGGGGCCACTGTCCCACAAAAGATTAGTCACACTATTTGAAGTTGACCAGTGCTTCTGATTTGGTCTCCACAATGCACTGAAAAGGATCTTTGACACTAAAAATGCAGATGATGTATATTGAATTTTGAATGAAAGCTCTTCTCCTTGAAAATGTGCCTTTAAAAGGGGAAGAGAAATAAGTCTTCGTGTGAAAAAATGTGACTATCAAACTTGCATTTGTATATTTGTGGTTTTTGTTTTCATGCTGACTTTCCAAAAATTCCAACTGGAAACTGAATTCTTAATCCATGGCTAAATGTGTTGAACGGCCATCTTCATTTGTTTAAATGTTTTTTAGTAGCTAAACAGGCAACTAAAATCTTTCTAATCAAGTTCAGCAAATTGCTGGGCTTTCAGTATTGTGTGTTAGCTTCAGACAGGCAGCATGTTCTTCTGGTGGACTGTAAAACAACCTTGTTCTGACTCTTGGTACGTTTGACAGTCTGCCAACTTCAGTGATGACACCTTATATATTTTATTCCTTTTCCATTGGCTGTTCCTTATTAAAATATAATTTGTCACTTAAGTTTATTTCCATTGATGCACCACGTTATGTTATCTGGGCCTATAATAATGTGTAACATTGTACCAGTTTTTTCTGTGACTTGTAGTGTTTGTGAGAAAGTTCTTGCCTTCTCCGTGCAGCCAGTGCTCTTTAATGATATCCCTTCTAGCTGCATATAGGGAACTGTTTCCAAAAAAGTGACACTGTTCTGTGCTTCGCTCCTAGCTGAATTCAATGATATTGCATTGATGAATTTTGCCAGTCTTTTGAAACTGTTGTTGTGTTGTCTCCTAATTACTTGTAAAGCATTATGATATCTTGCTCTATATAGATCTAACCTTTTATGTGTCCAGCTTTAACTAAAAGGTAGCTAATGCTCCCTAAACATTTCTTTAAAGTTAAATCTGAAAGATTTGTGTGTGGCAGTAACTAGTATGAAACAAAAAGAAAAGGAGTACTCGTGGCACCTTAGAGACTAACAAATTTATTTGAGCATAAGCTTTCGTGAACTACAGCTCACTTCATTGGATGCATTCAGTGGAAAATACAGTGGGGAGATTTATATACATAGAGAACATGAATACAAATCTCCCCACTGTATTTTCCACTGAATGCATCCGACGAAGTGAGCTGTAGCTCACGAAAGCTTCTTCTCAAAGAAATTTATTAGCCTCTAAGGTGCCACAAGTACTCCTTTTCTTTTTGTGAATACAGACTAACACGGCTGCTACTCTGAAACCTGTTAGTATGAAACAAATATTAAATATCAAGCTGGAAGGGCATATTAAGTGGGGTCCTGCAGGGCTCAGTTCTGGGTCCGGTTCTGTTCACTATCTTCATCAATGATTTAGATAATGGCATAGAGAGTACATTTATAAAGTTTGCGGACGATACCAAGCTGGGAGGGGTTGCCAGTGCTTTGGAGGATAGGATTAAAATTCAAAATGATTTGGAGAAATGGTCTGAAGTAAATAGGATGAAATTCAATAAGGACAAATGGAAAGTACTTCACTTAGGAAGGAACAATCAGTTGCACAAATACAAAGTGGGAAATGACTGCCTAGGAAGGAGACAGTAGTACCTCAGAGTTACGAACACCCCGGGAATGGAAGTTGTTCATAACTCTGAAATGTTCATAGCTCTGAACAAAATGTTATGGTTGTTCTTTAACATTGGTTAAATAGTATGGTTGTTCTTAATGATCTGGAGGATGGCATGGACTGCACCTTCAGCAAGTTTGCAGATGACACTAAACTGGGAGGAGTGGTAGATACGCTGGAGGGTAGGGATAGGATGCAGAGGGACCTAGACAAATTAGAGGATTGGGCCAAAAGAAATCTGATGAGGTTCAACAAGGACAAGGGCAGAGTCCTGCACTTAGGACTGAAAAATCCCATGCACTGCTACAGGGTGGGGACCGACTGGCTAAGCGGCAGTTCTGCAGAAAAGGACCTAGGTGTGAGAGTGGACGAGAAGCTGGGTATGAGTCAGCAGTGTGCCCTTGTTACCAAGAAGGCTAACGGCATTTTGGGGTGTATAAGTAGGGGCATTGCCAGCAGGTCGAGGGACGTGATCATTCCCCTCTATTTGACATTGGTGAGGCCTCATCTGGAGTACTGCGTCCAGTTTTGGGCCCCACATCACAAGAAGGATGTGGAAAAATTGGAAAACATCTAGCGGAGGGTAACAGAAATGATTAGGGGACTGGAACACATGACTTATGAGGAGAGGGAACTGGAATTGTTTAGTCTGCGGAAGAGAAGAATGTGGGGGGGATTTGATAGCTGCTTTCAACTACCTGAAGGGGGGTTCCAAAGGGGATGGCTCTAGACTGTTCTCAGTGGTAGCTGGTGACAGAACAAGGAGTAATGGTCTCAAGTTGCAGTGGGGGAGGTTTAGGTTGTATGTTAGGAAAAACTTCATAGAGTTTTCACTAGGAGGGTGGTGAAGCACTGGAATGGGTTACCTAGGGAGGTGGTGGAATCTCCTTCCTCAGAGATTTTCAAGGTCAGGCTTGACGAAGCCCTGGCTGGGATGATTTAGTTAAGGATTGGTCCTGCTTTCAGCAGGGGGTTGGACTACATGACCTCCTGAGGTCCCTTCCAACCCTGATATTCTTTGATTCTTTCAAAAGTTTACAACTGAACATTGACTTAATACAGCTTTGAAACGTTACTATGCAGAAAAAAATGCTGCTTGTAACCATCTTAAGTTAAATGAAACAAGCACAGAAACAGTTTCCTTGCCTTGTCAAATCATTTTTTAAAACTTTCTCTTTTTTTTTAGTAGTTTACATTTCTACAGTACTGTGTTGTGTAGTATTTGCTTTCTTTTTTTTGTCGTCCCTGCTGCCTGATAGGGTATTTCTGGTTCCAAATGAGGTGCGTGGTGGACTGGTCATTTCACAACTCTGGTGTTCGTAACTCTGAGGTTCTACTGTACTGTAGAAAGGGATCTGGAGGTCATAGAGGATCACAGGCAAAGTATGAGTCAACAGTGAAATGCACTTGCAAAAAAAGCAAACATCTTTCTGGGGTGTATTAGCAGGAATGTTGTAAGCAAGACATGAGAAGTAATTCTTCTGCTCTACTCCATGATGGTTAGGTCTTAACTGGAGTATTGTGTGCAATTCTGGGCATCACATTTCTGGAAAGATGTGGACAAATTGAAGAAAGTCCAGAGAAGAGCACCAAAACGAATTAATGGTCTAGAAAATATGACCTATGAGGGAAGATTGAAAAAATTGGGTATGTTTAGTCTGGAGAAGAGAAGACTGAGGGTATGTCTACACTACGAAATTAGGTCGAATTTATAGAAGTCGTTTTTTTAGAAATGGTTTTTATATAGTCGATTGTGTGTGTCCCCATACAAAATGCTCTAAGCGCATTAACTCGGCGGAATGCTTCCACAGTACTGAGGCTAGTGTCGCCTTCTGGAGCATTGCACTGTGGGTAGCTATCCCACAGTTCCCGCAGTCTCCGCTGCCCATTGGAATTCTGGGTTGAGATCCCAATGCTTAATGGGGCAAAAACATTGTCGTGGGTGGTTCTGGGTACATGTCGTCAGGCCCTCTCTCCCTCCCTCCGTGAAAGCAACGGCAGACAATCATTTCGCGCCTTTTTTCCTGAGTTACCTGTGCAGATGCCATACCACGGCAAGCATGGAACCCGCTCAGATGACTTTGGCAGTTAGGAGCACATTAAACACCACGCGCATTATCTAGCAGTATCTGCAGCACCAGAACCTGGCAAAGCGAAACCGGGCGAGTAGGCGACATTAGCGTGGTGACGTCTGTGTCCATGTCCTCATCACTCTCTTCTCTCAAAGCACGGGCCCTGGCAATGTGGGCATCATGGTGCTAATGGGGCAGGTTCATGCTGTGGAACGCCGATTCTGGGCCCGGGAAACAAGCACAGACTGGTGGGACCGCATAGTGTTGCAGGTCTGGGATGATTCCCAGTGGCTGCGAAACTTTCACATGCGTAAGGGCACTTTCATGGAACTTTGTGACTTGCTTTCCCCTGCCCTGAAGCGCAAGAATACCAAGATGAGAGCAGCCCTCACAGTTGAGAAGCGAGTGGCAATAGCCCTGTGGAAGCTTGCAACGCCAGACAGCTACCGGTCAGTCCGGAATCAATTTGGAATGGGCAAATCTACTGTGGGGGCTACTGTGATGCAAGTAGCCAACGCAATCAAAGATCTGCTGATATCAAGGGTAGTGACCCTGGGAAATGTGCAGGTCGTAGTGGATGGCTTTGCTGCAATGGGATTCCCTAACTGTGGTGGGGCCATAGACGGAACCCATATCCCTATCTTGGCACCGGAGCAACAAGCCAGCGAGTACATAAACCGCAAGGGGTACTTTTCAATAGTGCTGCAAGCACTGGTGGATCACAAGGGACGTTTCACCGACATCAACGTGGGATGGCCGGGAAAGGTGCATGACGCTCGCATCTTCAGGAACTCTGGTCTGTTTCAAAAGCTGCAGGAACGGACTTTCTTCCCAGACCAGAAAATAACTGTTGGGGATGTTGAAATTTCTATAGTTATCCTTGGGGACCCAGCCTACCCCTTAATGCCATGGCTCATGAAGCCATACGCAGGCAGCGTGGACAGTAGTGAGGAGCTGTTCAACTACAGGCTGAGCAAGTGCAGAATGGTGGTAGAATGTGCATTTGGACATTTAAAAGCGCGCTGGCGCAGTTTACTGACTTGGTTAGACCTCAGTGAAACCAATATTCTCATTGTTATTACTGCTTGCTGTGCGCTCCACAGTATCTGTGAGAGTAAGGGGGAGACATTTATGGCGGGGTGGGAGGTTGAAGCAAATCGCCTGTCCGCTGGTTACGTGCAGCCAGATACCAGGGCATTTAGAAGAGCACAGGAGGGTGCGGTGCGCATCAGAGAAGCTTTGAAAACCAGTTTCATGACTGCCAGGCTATGGTGTGAAAGTTCTGTTTGTTTCTCCTTGATGAACCCCCCCATCTCCCCCTTGGTTCACTCTACTTCCCTGTAAGCTAACCACCCTCCCATCCCCTTCAATCACCGCCTGCAGAGACAATAAAGTCATTGTTGCTTCACATTCATGCATTCTTTATTAATCATCACACAAATGGGGGATAACTGCCAAGGTAGCCCGGGAGGGGTGGTGGAGGAGGGAAGGACAAGGCCACACAGCACTTTAAAAGTTTAAAACTTTATTGAATGCCAGCCTTCTGTTGCTTGGGCAATCCTCTGGGGTGGAGTAGCTGGGTGGCCGCAGGCCCCCCCCGAACCGCGTTCTTGGGTGTCTGGGTGAGGATGCTATGGAACCTGGGGAGGAGGGCGGTTGGTTATACAGGGGCTATAGTGGCGGTCTGTGGTCCTGCTGCCTTTCCTGCAGCTCAACCATGCACTGGAGCACATGAGTTTGATCTTCCAGCAGCCTCAGCATTGAATCCTGCCTCCTCTCATCATGCTGCCGCCACCTATCAGCTTCAGCCCTCTCTTTATCCCGCCACTTACTCTCTTCAGCCTGCCACGTCTCCGCCCGGTCACTTTGTGCTTTCCTGCACTCTGACATTGTCTGCCTCCACGCATTCATCTGTGCTCTGTCAGTGTGGGAGGACAGCATGAGGTCAGAGAACATTTCATCGCGAGTGCGTTTTTTTTGCCTTTTAATCTTCGCTAGCGTCTGCGAAGGAGAAGATCCTGTGATCCTTGAAACACATACAGCTGGTGGAGCAAAAAAAAAAGGGACAGTGGTATTTAAAGACACATTTTATAGAACAATGGGTACACTCTTTCACGGTAAACCTTGCTGTTAACATTACATACATAGCACATGTGCTTTTGTTCCAAGGTCGCATTTTGCCTCCCCACACCATGTGGCTAACCCCTCCCGCCTCCCCCCCACTGTGTGGCTAAGAGTGGGGAACATTTCTGGTCAGTCACAGGCAAACAGCCCAGCAGGAACGGGCACCTCTGATTGTTATCACTCTCCTGAAGGTAACACAGAGAGATAAAGAACGGATGGTGTTTGAATGCCATCAAACATACGCTGCAGTACTTTGTTCTGCAATGATTCCCGACTATGTGCTACTGGCCTGGCGTGGTAAAGTGTCCTACTATGGTGGACAGAATAAGGCTGCCCTCCCCAGAAACCTTTTGCAAAGGCTTTGGGTGTACATCCGGGAGAGCTTTATGGAGATGTCCCTGGAGGATTTCCGCTCCATCCCCAGACACGTTAACAGACTTTTCCAGTAGCTGTACTGGCCGCGAATGCCAGGGCAAATTAATCATTAAACATGCTTGCTTTTCAACCATGTGTACTACTTAAAAAAGTACACTCAGCAGAGGTCCCTTCTCCGCCTGGCGGGTCCGGAAGGCAGCCTTGGGTGGGTTTGGGGGGTACTGGCTCCTAGTCCAGGGTCAGAAACAGTTCCTGGCCGTCAGGAAAACTGGTTTCTCTGCTTGCTTTCTGTGAGCTATCTACAACCTCATCATCATCATCTTCCTCGTTCCCGAAACCTGCTTTCGCGTTGCCTCCCTCTCCATTAAAGGAGTGAAAGCACAGGGTTGAGGTAGTGGTGACTGAACCCCCTAAAATGGCATGCAGCTCATCATAGAAGCAGCATATTTGGGGCTCTGACCCGGAGCGGCCGTTTGCCTCTCTGGTTTTCTGGTAGGCTTGCCTCAGGTCCTTAAGTTTCACGTGGCACTGCTTCGGGTCCCTGTTATGGCCTCTGTCCTTCATGCCCTGGGAGATTTTGACAAATGTTTTGGCATTTTGAAAACTGGAACGGAGTTCCGATAGCATGGATTCCTCTCCCCATACAGCGATCAGATCCCATACATCCCGTTCGGTCCATGGTGGAGCTCTTTTGTGATTTCTGGGACTCCATCATGGTCACCTCTGCTGATGAGCTCTGCATGGTCACCTCGGCTGATGAGCTCTGCACTCACCTGCAGCTTGCAACGCTGGCCAAACAGGAAATGAGATTCAAAAGTTCGCGGGTCTTTTCCTGTCTACCTGGCCAGTGCATCTGAATTGAGAGTGCTGTCCAGAGCGGTCACAATGGAGCACTCTGGGATGGCTCCCGGAGGCCAATACCATCTAATTGCGTCCACAGTATCCCAAATTTGACCTGGCTAGGCCGATTTCAGCATTAATCCGCTTGTCAGGGTGGAGTAAAGAAGTCGATTTTAAGAGCCCTTTAAGTCGAAAAAAAGGGCTTTGTCGTGTGGACAGGTGCAGGGTTAAATCGATTTAACGCTGCTAAATTCGACCTCAACTCCTAGTCTAGACCAGGGCTGAGAGAGGACAGAACAGTTTTCAAGCATATAAAAGGTTGTTACAAGGAGGAAGGAGAAAAATTGTTCTCCTTAACCTGTGAGGATAGGACAAGAAGCAATGGGCTTAAATTGCACCAAGAGCAATTTAGGTTGGACATTAGGAAAAACTTTTAGTGTCATGGTAGTTATCACGGGAGTAAATTACCTAGGGAGGTAGTGGAATCTCCATCATTGGAGATTTTGAAGAGCAGGTTAGACAAACACGTGTCAGGGATGGTCTAGATAATACTTAGGCTATGTGTGCACTGGCAACTGAATGACAAAACTTCTGTCTTTCAGAGGTGTCAAAAAAATACACTCCTTTTGGTGTGAACAGTGCTTTGACAGCAGGAGAGGCGACAAACAGCGGCTACACTGCGTGCCTTTTAGCAACATGGCTGTAGTGACACAGCGATGTCGTTAAAAGCTGCGTAGTGTAGACATAGCCTGAGTCCTGCCATGAGTGCAGGGGCTGGACTAGATTCTCTCTCAATTTCCCTTCCAGTCCTGTGATTCTATGACTAACATCTATTAATTTTTAAGATGAGAAAGCATGGGCCCAGTACTAAACTTCCTACCAATAAATGTAATCATTTGAGTACTTTCATATATAAAATGAATTTTAAATCGAACAATTTTTTTATAGCACTCTGGTCATTTATTACATTTGCTGGCAACAGAATATGCCTTAAATGAATTCTTGTAGGAAGGGATTTAAGGGAAAGTTTAATGTAAAATTGTCCCTCACTCCAATGCATTTGTGCTGTTTTGCCTAAGCCTCTTCTCTTTTCAGGGCTCTATGAAGTCCATTTATGAAGTCATACACTACAGTTTTGATTGTGCACATAAGAGTGACTTAGTTCATGACTCCTTGCAGTTTGTTTGGTCATTGAAGGCCATATGTTTAACGTATTTCTGAGCATCATTTAGACACTTAACTAGGGGCGACCTAATGAATGGGCTTAAATATGGGGAGATGTTTCTGCTGATAGAGTTCTTGTTTGGAATAAACCTTTAAGAGAAAGGCCTTTACTTTTTCCACAAGGCAAAAATCTGTGCTGGAGTAGGAATGTTTCTGTTAAAGGTTTATTCCAAACAAGAACTCTATCAGCAGAAATATCTCTCTGTATTTAAGCTCATTCATTAGGTCACTGTCACTATGTTGATGTGCATTTGCCTTACATGTAAAGAAATGCTGTTACAAAGTAAACATGGAGAGGGTGGTCAAGCAGGAGTGAAAAAGTAAGGATGTGTAAGAAAAGTGAATTCATTTGACATGCACTGTTAATTACACAGTGCAAATAATCATAGAATTATAGAATATCAGGGTTGGAAGGGACCTCAGGAGGTCATCTAGTCCAACCCCCTGCTCAAAGCAGGACCAATCCCCAACTAAATCATCCCAGCCAGGGCTTTGTCAAGCCTGACCTTAAAAATATCTAAGGAAGGAGATTCCACCACCTCCCTAGGTAACGCATTCCAGTGTTTCACCACCCTTCTAGTGAAAAAGTTTTTCCTAATATCCAACCTAAATCTCCCCCACTGCAACTTGAGACCATTACTCCTTGTTCTGTCATCAGCTACCACTGAGACAGTCTAGATCCATCCTCTTTGGAACCCCCTTTCAGGTAGTTGAAAGCAGCTATCAAATCCCCCCTCATTCTTCTCTTCTGTAGACTAAACAATCCCAGTTCCCTCAGCCTCTCCTCATAAGTCATGTGTTCCAGTCCTCTAATCATTTTTGTTGCCCTCCGCTGGACTCTTTCCAATTTCTCCACATCCTTCTTGTAGTGTGGGGCCCAAAACTGGACACAGTACTCCAGATGAGGCCTCACCAATGTCGAATAGAGGGGAACGATCACGTCCCTCGATCTGCTGGCAGTGCCCCTACTTATACATCCCAAAATGCCATTGGCCTTCTTGGCAACAAGGGCACACTGTTGACTCATATCCAGGACTTCCACGGATCGCCATGAGTTTTCAAAGATAGCGGCCAATGGCTCTGCAATCACATCCGCCAACTCCTTTAGCGCTCTCGGTTGCAGCGCATCCGGCCCCATGGACTTGTGCTCGTCCAGCTTTTCTAAATCGTGATCACTGCAGCAGTGTAAGTAAGTGTAGACGTGCCCTCCTGGTGTTTGGGCTGCTGTTCTCCCTTGTCTCTTTGATTTGCCCTTTGCCAGTTCCTCTCAGGCTGGCGGCAAACTCTGTCACAGACAAAACTCAGTGATTTCTCTCTCTGGTTGTCTGAAACAAACACAAAATCTTTAAACTTGTATTAAACTAGGCCCAGCTCAGGCCCTCCTTTCCGAGGGGTCTATCTTCTCTCTTCTAATTCAACTACCACTCCCAGGCTTTACTGGCTGGAGAACTCAGCTTTCTGGATCTGGCTTCCAAACTCCTCAGCTCTGAGTCTGTTCTACAGGAGTCTTTCTCACTCACGGCAGTTTCCTGAGCTTCCTGCTGCCCTTTATAGGGAAGCACATCATTCAACTCAGGTGTGTGTCTTTACTAATCAGGGTTGATTAGTCCCAGGCCCTCCAGCTGCCACCCTGTTACAGGGAAATTGCTGCAAAACAAATTTCCTCTACTACTAAAGCATATATTTTTCTTGCAATGGTGGTTGGTAGCCAGCCTAGCAGATCAAAAACGAAGGAAAGTGGCACAAATGTCACTTAAATCCCTTTCTTCAGTAATACTATGAGTTCAGTCCCTAAAAGATGATCTGTGTTGTCATTAGCTTTGCTAATGAAAACCATAGTCTAGTGAAGTAGAGAGTTGATAATTCCTTTGAAGTCTGGATAATGTTTGTTCATTCTAACTCTTCCTTTTTTCTCCTCCAGTTTACTCAAAGAACCTTTTCTTTGGCACATTAAAATCTTAAAATTGTTCATATGCTGGGGACAAAAGTTGCTTGAAACCCTGTGTGAATACAGAACACATCTGAGGGTTTGGGTATCTATATCGAACTTTTCCATTGGATGTTGCTGTGGTTCCATGCAAATACAGATAAGTGTCTGTCCTCTGTAATCAAATCAAGAGAATTGTTTAAATATGTTACTTCTGTGTGATTGATTTAAAAAAACATTCCTCTTTTTTTATCACTGTTTTTTCAGCATCTGTGTTGCTGGACTCTTGGGTCTCATGTCACTTGTTTCTATGCTTACTACACATTAGGTTACAGACATTTTGTTAGTGCAGTCATGTTCATAAAATATAGTGAAAGCAATCATAATGTTCCTTTTTTCTATAGCCTTGAGTACTGAATTGCAGTGCTGTAACTAGGTCATCTGGAGACACGAGGAAGGAGTCTGTTAGGTATAATGCAATAGAAATAGGATTTGAAAAAATAACGTGCTACAACCAGTATAAATACTTCTGTTTTAATACAGAGTCCTTCTGTTGCAGGTTTGTCCCTAGCTCTTTTCCCCTCATCCTATTTCCTGCATATCACTTGCTCCTTTTTTCTCTCGCCTTTTTCTCTGTATTCTGGCAGGATTTGTTCTCCACTTTTTGTTTTTTTATTATCTGGTCTTTCCCACACCCTCCCTTGTCCCTTCTGATCAATTCTGGAATCAATTCTGAATCAATTCTGGAATCAATTCTGAAGCACTTAGGGGAGAGGAAAGTGATCAGGAACAGTCAGCATGGATTCACCAAGGGCAAGTCATGCCTGACTAATCTAATTGCCTTCTGTGATGAGATAACTGGCTCTGTGGATGAAGGGAAAGCAGTGGACGTGTTGTTCCTTGACTTTAGCAAAGCTTTTGACATGGTCTCCCACAGTATTCTTGCCAGCAAGTTAAAGTAGTATGGGCTGGATGAATGGACTATAAGGTGGATAGAAAACTGGCTAGATTGTTGGGCTCAACGGGTAGTGATCAATGGCTCCATGTCTAGTTGGCCGCCAGTATCAAGTGGAGTGCCCCAAGGGTCGGTCCTGGGGCCGGTTTTGTTCAATATCTTCATTAATGGTCTGGGGGATGGTGTGGATTGCACCCTCAGCAAGTTTGCAGATGACACTAAACTGGGAGGAGAGGTAGATATGCTGGAGGGTAGGGATAGGATACAGAAGGACCTAGACAAATTGGAGTATTGGGCCAAAAGAAATCTGATGAGGTTCAACAAGGTTGAAGAATCCAATGCACCGCTACAGACTAGGGACCGAATGGCTAGGCAGCAGTTCTGCAGAAAAGGACCTAGGGGTTACAGTGGACGAGAAGCTGGATATGGGTCAACAGTGTGTCCTTGTTGCCAAGAAGGCCAATGGCATTTTGGGATGTGTACGTAGGGGCATTGCCAGCAGATCGAGGGACGTGATCGTTCCCCTCTATTCGACATTGGTGAGGCCTCATCTGGAGTACTGTGTCCAGTTTTGGGCCCCACACTACAAGAAGAATGTGGAAAAATTGGAAAGAGTCCAGTGGAGGGCAACAAAAATGATTAGGGGACTGGAACACATGAGTTATGAGGAGAGGCTGAGGGAACTGGGATTGTTTAGTCTGCGGAAGAGAAGAATGAGGCGGGATTTGATAGCTGCTTTCAACTACCTGAAAGGGGGTTCCAAAGAGGATGGCTCTAGACTGTTCTCAGTGGTAGCAGATGACAGAACAAGGAGTAATGGTCTCAAGTTGCAGTGGGGGAGATTTAGGTTGGATATTAGGAAAATCTTTTTCACTAGGAGGGTGGTGAAACACTGGAATGCGTTACCTAGGGAGGTGGTGGAATCTCCTTCCTTAGAAGTTTTTAAGGTCAGGCTTTATGAAGCCCTGGCTGGGATGATTTAACTGGGGATCAGTCCTGCTTTGAGCAGGGGGTTGGACTAGATGACCTCCTGAGGTCCCATCCAACCCTGATAGTCTATGATTTTATGATTCTCATAATTCCGCGCCTCCCACTTAACTTTCTTCCTCACAGTTCCTTCTTCCTTTATTGGGATTCCTTCCTTCTCTTCTTCCCTGTGTTCTTTCTCCCTTCCTTGCCAGTTTCTTCCCTTGGTTTGCTCTTTCTTTCCTCTTTTCTTCTGGTAACTGCCTTTTTTATATTTCCCACCCTGAATGCGTGAATATTTACCAAATGTCCCATGCTGGGAGGATCCATTGGCACCTCTGTGCAGCCTTTGTGTTCCTGAGGGAGCAGAGAAGAGAGACTCCAGAAGAATAGTGAAGAAAGCATGAAAAGAAACTGGGAGCGTGGTTTAGAAGCAGTCGGTCTCTGCCCCCCAGCTCAGTACCTGGTTTGGAAGCATTTCTGCACTAAGGGGTGAATGAATGTCTCCCCCCACTCCGTGCTCTTCTCCTTTCTCTTTTGCCAGCCTTTCATTCTGCTTTGCCCACCTTTGTCCAGATGTTCAATCTGAGACAGTTCTTTGGTTCTGTTAGTTTTTTCCACCATCAGTACTTTAGAACAGGTGGTGCTGAGGCTGGTAATCTCCACTGCACCCCAAGTTGAGAATCTCAGATTTCATGGTATTTCATTTACTTATTCTGTAACATGTTTGTTGTAATCATAATAATTAGTTTCATGACTCAGTATGTGGTCTGAGAGTTTCATATGCATTCCTGCAGAAATCCAAAATAATGTCACTTTGGTTTTCTTTCCCCCAACCTACATTTTAAAAAAGTAGATACAGAGGAGCGGGCATAAAATGATTGTAGAATATTATATTATATTACTGTTATGACTTTTATATAGTGCTATCCTTCTGAGCAGGCAGAATACTTGCTTCACTCAATTGTGGAACACATACTTTCTGAGGTAGTGTCATCCACCGCCCTTATTCCTGTGGTTGTTCATCATATCCAATGAAGTGAGCTGTAGCTCACGAAAGCTTATGCTCAAATAAATTGGTTAGTCTCTAAGGTGCCACAAGTACTCCTTTTTTTTTTTTAATGACCTAAAGCTTAGTTTAAGTTTTCTCTCCCTAGCTAGTCAGTTCCTAGGATTTTCTTCTAATTTCATAATGGCAACATAAAGGTTTTACAGACAAAATCGCAAAATCAAAGAAGTACAACTGCATTTACATGCCAACTGCAATTTAATCTGACTGCATTGCCCATCCTTATAATTTTAAGGTGTGTGTGTGTGTGTGTCTGTCTGTCTGTCTGTCTGTGTGTATATAAAACAACAAACAATATTTCAAACTATATGGTTAGCCAATAAAAGAGGAATTAGAATCATAGAATATCAGGGTCGGAAGGGACCTCAAAAGATCATCTAGTCCAACCCCCTGCTCAAAGCAGGACCAATCCCCAATTTTTGCCCCAGATCCCTAAATGGGCCCCCTCAAGGACTGAACTCACAATCCTGGGTTTAGCAGGCCAATGCTCAAACCACAGAGCTATCCCTCCACCCGAAATTGGATTGAAGATACTACATACATGCAGTGCAGCTGAGTTAACATTTCTGTTGGAAACTTAAGTTTTGTATTTCCTGACGTTATTTAACTGTGTGGAACCTTAACTTTGCATTAATTTTTTTTTTTAAGAATTGGGGTGAGTGGGTGTAAATTCTGTGTTTAGTAGTCCCAGTTAGCCCTTCAAGTTCACAGCTCATTGAGGGGAATGTGATGGGGTTGGGGTGAATTCACAACTTCGTTGCTATTGTTATAACCAGTCCTGCAGCCATTATTCAGACAAGATTCCCATTAGAATTGATGAGAGTTTTGCTAATGAATTCAGGATTTGGCCATTTGTTGACTGGAAGACTTTCTCTGCACCACTAGGTTAAGTACATAGCAGAACAACTGTTTACGTTGTGATTTCTATATATTTACATAGGAAGAAAAAGAAGAAACTTAATTTTTAAAATGTAAAGCTTAGACTTTGTGGTATATTGAGTTAAGCCCCAGAATCATAGAGAACACCTGAAACTATAGAATCCTAACTTTATTTTCATGATCTGATTTTCTCCTGTTTTTTATATTAGTCATATTGACAACTTAAAATTATCCAACTTCTGTCTGAATTTTATTTTTACACAAGATAGAGAAAAAAAAATTTTCTCCAATATTTTCAGTTTATTTTACAAAAAGGACAGGAGTATTTGTGGCACCTTAGAGACTAACAAATTTATTAGAGCATAAACTTTCGTGGGCTACAGCCCACTTCATCGTATGCATAGACTGGAACATATAGTAAGAAGATATATATATACATACAGAGAAAGTGGAAGTTGCCATGCAAACTGTAAGAGGCTAATTAATTAAGATGAGCTATTATCAGCTGGAGGAAAAAAAACTTTTGTAGTGATACTCAAGATGGCCCATTTGGACAGTTGACAAGAAAGTGTGAGGATACTTAACACGGGGGAAATAGATTCAATATGTGTAATGACCCAGCCACTCCCAGTCTCTATTCAAACCCAAGTTAATGGTACCCAGTTTGCATATTAATTCAAGCTGAGCAATTTCTCGTTGGAGTCTGTTTTTGAAGCTTTTCTGTTGCAGAATTGCCACCCTTAAGTCTTTTACTGAGTGGCCAGAGAGGTTGAAGTGTTCTCCTACCAGTTTTTGAATGTTATGATTCCTGATGTCAGATTTGTGTCCATTTATTCTTTTGCGTAGAAACTGTCTGGTATGGCTAATGTACATGGCAGAGGGACATTGCTGGCACATGATGGCATATATCACATTGGTAGATGTGCAGGTGAACGAGCCCCTGATGGCTTTGTATGTATATATATATCTTCTTACTATATGTTCCATTTTATGCATCCGATGAAGTGGGCTGTAGCCCACGAAATCTTATGCTCTAATATATTTGTTAGTCTCTAAGGTGCCACAAGTACTCCTGTTCTTTTTGCGGATACAGACTAACACGGCTGCTACTCTGAAATCAGTTTATTTTATGTTTGACAGTAGTTTCTATAATCACTTTTGCTGTTTCTCCTACATAGTCAAATTCAGTGTCTGTCTTTTACATAGTAACAGGATGCGGAGGGGTCCGCATAGTTGTAAAATCCCTGAGGACCGAGGGGCAGTTGTAGTACCTGAAACTATTTAAAAAATGTTTAAATTAAATTTCAGTTGATGTTTCATGTTTCTGAGATAGTTATAGTTTGTTTTTGCTTTGTCACAATAAATATTAACTATTGCCTACATTGTTTGATCAAAGATTAAAGAAGTTGGATCTGGTGTAGTTCAGCATGACACACCATAGACTCCAAAAGGAATTTTAATGTTTTTATCAATTATAAATTAGAAGCTCTGAGTATATCATCACTGTTTTAGACAGGTTTTTGTGCCGCTCAGCAAAATGTATCTTTGAATAGTTTTTTAAACTCCTTTTTAACTATATTAATTGCCTTGGTAAGAAGGTTCTTTTCTTCTTTGAGTGCAGTGTATTCCTCTGTGGGTTCACATGTGCTCCATGTGCCTGAGACTAGAGAATTTTTGTCTCCCTCTCTGTTGGTCTGCTCCTGTACCCTGGCTCTCTTCATGCTCTGCATGGAGGGGATAAGAGGCGGGGTGGACTGACTACCTCTTCAGTTACTTCTTACCAGCACATAGCCTGAGTTGGAACCCCCAGGATCTGGAGCTTCTCCTTTCTATTTAGCTTCCTTGTCTTCAAACCTGTAAATATTTCAGAATCTGTCAGTTTTTATTCTTAGTGCAGTTAGTGTTTATACTTTTATTAGTATAGTTAGATGTTAATTAGACCAGGGAAACCCTTTTGGCTTCCAGTACAGGAATGAGATTATGCCCAGAGTACTGGGCTTTAAAAACTGCGTCTCCTGTCCCTACTCCTTCTCTGTCAGAGACAACCACCAGCACTGCCTATATTTCCTTAGGTAAGCATGTATTTCTGCCACGTGCAGTATCTATTACTCCTTCCCTAGCCAGACCTGTCAGGTGTGGGAATTTTGACTCAAAACCCACCTAATGGAAAAGGCTATGAGACCCCAGTCAAAACCAGGCTGGAGGAACTCTCTTGTACATCGGTCAGAGTTATCAAGAGTGTATCTCCTAGCATGAGGCCTGATTCAGGAGTGAGGGAGCTTATACCTATGTGTCATCTGTCAGGGTGTTGTCAGGACAGCAGGGAATGCATGAAGCACAAGAGCAGATCCCCCTCTAAATCCACTCCAAAGAGGATGGAGCCTTCTCTGACTTCATCCAAGTTGGGGAAGTCTTCATGCCCAGGCCCTAAAGATTTAGGATGTCCTAAGTGCGAGTGCCATGATAGGACCAACATAGAACATAGGACCAATGCTCCAGCAGTACTGGCCTGTGCACTGGCAACAACTCCCCCAGTGTTATTGTCCAGGTCAAGAGATCAAGAACAGGCAGTATGGACGAAGAGTACCTGTCGGAATCCTCAGCCATTGGCGGTACCACCATAACCCTGTATGCATCTCCCAAAGTCAGAGCCTTCCTACATTGTCTCTCTTGGTACAGGCAGATAGAAACCCAAGCACTCCAGGCAGAGCGGAGAGATACACTGCTTCAGAGGACATTTTTGTTCTCCTGCATCCCCAGTCTCCCCTGTTGTCTGGATTATCCCTCAACAGGGAGATTTTGACTCACCAAGAGAAACAGGCTGTGGGAGAAGTCTATCCTGTATATTAACTGTTAATTTCCTTTGATGGAACTGATGGCATTGTCAACTGAGCTGGATCTAACCTTCTCATCACTGAGGGAATCAGATCTACCAGAGGAACTATTATTGCTTCCTCTAAGGGAGATCATTCCAGACAGGAGATCAGGAGCTTTCTAGAACCAGGCATGCCCCCGCCAAGAACTGCTGATACCCTATGCCTTGGGGATCTCTGCAATCCGCCTTTCACCCTTCCTACTGGGGCCCATGGGACCCATATGCACAATGCCCATGGTCTGTGAGTGATCTAATAGGGAGTCATACCACCCTGTCCCTCCAAGAGAGCAACCAGACCTTCCTCCTGACCCTACAGAAGAGTAAGACTATGAACGGGTTACCTTTGTCAATGCCAGTGGATCTTCCTCATCTCTCAGTGAGGCAGTTGCTCCAGCTTCACCGTCCCCTCCAGATGACCACAAGCAATTCCAGGAGCTGCTACACAGGGTGGCACAGGAATTCCAAATCTCTTTAGCGGTGTTCCAGGACATGCAACTCAAACCTCATAGACAGCCTGCAACCCACAGGATCCAGCCATATAGCACTCCCAGTGAATGAAGCCAGACTGGAACTGGCAGCAGCCATATGACATACAATGGCAACATGTGTCCCTACCCCAAGGGGCTGAGAAGCATTGCTTTGTCCTGGCTAAGGGAGCGGAGTTTCTATTTACCCACTCCCCACCAAACTCCTTAGTTATTCAGGCTTCCACAGAAAGGTCTAGGTAGCAACACCCAAGAGCCACCCCCTCCGATACAGAGGCCAAGTGTATGGACCAACTGGGAAGGAAGCTGTTCATATCAACTAGCCTCCAGTTTAGAATATTGAACTGTCAAGCTCTGTTGGCTAAGTGTGATTTTTCTACATTATTCAAATTTCCAGTAATTCAGGGACAAATTACCTAAGCAAATCAGGGCTCAATTTCATGGCCTTATTGGTGAAGGCAAGCTGGTGGCCAGAACTTCACTGCAATCTGCAGTTGATGCAGCTACCTCTACGCTGAGATCAATGGCAACTGCCATTTTAATGCACCAGGAATCATGGCTACACTGTTTGGGGTTTCTCATGGAGGTCCAGAACCCTGTGGAGGACTTGTCCTTTCACAAGACCAACCTTTTCAATGAAAAGACAGATGAGTCTCTGCGCTCTGGGGAAACCTTCTGCACCCTGGATCTATCTACACCTGGCTCGAAGAGGAAATCCCATAAGTATCCCTGCTGACCACTCAGCAGGTATTCAGTATTGATCACAAGTGGGAGTTGCATGATTCGGTGGTGAACAGCATTTTCACTGAGTGGGGAACCCCCACTTGGGAAGCAGACAGGAATTACAGTATGCACTACTCCAGGGGAGCTCAAAGGAAGCACTCCAGAGGTGATGCTCTTCCACTGTCTTGGACAGATAATTTCAGCTATTCCCTCCCTGTCACCCCACTACTACCTCAGGTTCTATGGAAGATTCAACATTGCCCCCAATGTTCCAGACAGTTCTGGTATCTGTATCTCCTACATATATCACCCTGTATATTTATCAGCATTCAGTCCCAGGTCTCTTGACCCAGGAGAATGGTAGAGTCAGACATCCCAGCATGAATGCGCTTTATCTTACAGATTGTTTTTTGAATAGGCACCAAGCCTAGACTGTTCCTGCTCTGAAGTCACACAAATCACTCTTATTAATAGCAGAAAGGACTCTACCAGAAAATGTTACCTAGCCAAATGGAAATGTTTTTTGTTGAAATGCTTATCTTGTGACACTTTGTGCAGAAGATGGGAGTGTTAACTCAGTGTCCTGACTAGATTCCAAGATGGGCAATTATATTCATTTACTTAAATTCCTACTGTAGTTCCATTTGAATACAGTTACGAGATTGATCGTTTCCTGTGTTAAATGTATAGTTACTGCGCACTACATGTCTGCTAGGTTCCTCCAAAAATATTCTCTCTCAGGATTCTTAGCGGTCTGTGAAGTGATTCATATACTTGTATTTTCTAAAGCATTTTGGGAACTTTTGAGATGGAAGATACTATATAAACTTTTTATATCATTTTGGACTAAGACCTCCGCCATAGAAATGTATAGACCTTCCACTTTACTTGTATTAGGGGGTTAGCTACCAACAGAGCACCATTCCTGTTTTCTCCTGGACTTTTGGATCTACAGATGGGGAGTCCCCATTGGTTATGTGCAGAAAAGTTAATACATCCAGCAGGTTTCTCAAAGGGGGTAAAGAATAGGGAGGTGATTTGACCCTAAATTTAAAAAAAAAAAAAAAAAAGTTGCACATGATGGTGGTGGTTCTCATTTATTATCTCTAATTTAGGGCTGTCAAGCGATTAAAAAAAATTAATCTCGATTAATTGCACTGTTAAACAATAATAGAATACCATTTATTTAAATATTTTTGGATGTTTTCTGTATTTTCAAATATATTGATTTCAATTACAACACAGAATACAAAGTGTACATTGCTGGTGCAGGTGGCTCAGTGGGGGATGCGGGGGCGGGGGGGATCTGGTTGCACAGGGGCTTGTTGGGGGGTTCTGGGTGCAGTGGTAATGAGACTCTGCAAGGGGATCCAGATGAAGGTGGTTGGGGTTCAGCAGGTGGGGTCTGGGTGTGGGGGGTATAAAGTTCAGCGGGGGGGGGCTTTGTATGGGGAGCTCAGTGGGGGTCCAGATGCTGGGGGAGTGGGGCTTAGTGGGGTGGGAATCGAAATGCGGGTTTCTCATTAGGGTGGTCCAGGTGCAGGGGGAGTGGAGCTCATCAGTGGGGGGTTCTGAGTGGGGGGGTGAGGCTCAGTGTTGGGGTCTGGATATGAGAGGGTCTGGATGCATGGGGGTTGGGTGGATAGGGGAGCAGCTCCCTGTATAGGGATCCCTACCACTGCAGCTGAGGAATGACGGGTTCAGGAAGTGGGGGCAGGGGGAGTTTGCAGAGCTTCCTGAGGCCGGGGAGAAATCTGGGGGTGGGTCTGACCCAGCCCCGGGTGCAATGCAAGGGAAGAGGAAGTCCTGTCCTCCCCAGCCCAGCTGTGACTAGCGGCTGAGCCTGGCGCAGGGTAGGAGCCACCAGCTCTGATATATACTTTGATTTCATTTACAACACAGAATACAATATATATGAAAATGTAGAAAAACATCCAAATATTTAATAAATTTTAGTTGGTATTCTATTTAACAGTGTGATTAAAACCGTGATTAATCGCGATTAATATTTTTGAGTTAATCACATGAGTTAACTGAAATTAATCGACAGCCCTACTTTAATCTATTCTCTGCTATCTTCTTATGAAGTAATAAACTGCAAAGATTATTTTATTTAGCTGTTTATGGATATTTTTGAATAATAAGCTTTGGAGTAGTTTGTTTGCAAATTTTAATGGGCTGTAATGAGCCAATTCTTACTGCTGTAGTTAGTAGAGATGAGAAGCTTAACAGATGGGTTAAGTGGTGGAATTGCCCTAAAACAATAATTAAGTTGTTTTTTCTGAGAACACCCAAATGCATAACATTGCCAAAAGCGTGTGTGTATGTGTGGTTAGTTTATTCTCCACAGGTGGTCATAACATGTTAAGGGTAAAGACAGACAAAGCAAGAAGTTATTGAACACCTGTTTGTAAACAGAAATGAAAACCTACAAG
Organism: Natator depressus; assembly: GCF_965152275.1. NCBI lineage: Eukaryota > Metazoa > Chordata > Testudines > Cheloniidae > Natator > Natator depressus. Next base: position 6,719,881 of record NC_134260.1, read on the forward strand.
TGCCTGCAGGGTTTTTAGGTAAAGATATTATTATGCAATATTTATGTAACCAGGCAGACCCAATGAATTCCCTTTTCCAAGGGAAGACTGTCATAAGAACGGCCATATTGGGTCAGACCAAAAGTCCATATTAGGCTTTAAACTAGGTTCACCGGGGGAAGGAGACCAAAGCCCTGAGGTAAGTGGGGACATGGAATATCGGGAGGAAGCATGAGTAGGAGAGTGCGAGAGGGGAGGGCTCCAGCCTCATACTGAGAAAGAGGGACGATCAGCGAGTTATCTCAAGTGCCTATAAACAAATGCAAGAAGCCTGGGAAACAAGCAGGGAGAACTGGAAGTCCTGGCACAGTCAAGGAATTATGATGTGACTGGAATAACAGAGACTTGGTGTGATAACTCCCAAGACTGGAGTACTGTCATGGTTGGATATAAACTGTTCCAGAAGGACAGGCAGGGCAGAAAAGGTGGGGAGTTGCATTGTATGTAAGAGAGCAGTCTGACTGCTCAGAGCTCCGGTATGAAACTGCAGAAAAACCTGAGAGTCTCTGGATTAAGTTTAGAAGTGTGAGCAACAAGGGTGATGTCGTGGTGGGAGACTGCTATAGACCACCTGAGCAGGGAGATGAGGTGGACGAGGCTTTCTTCTGGCAACTAACAGAAGTTACTAGATCACAGGCCCTGGTTCTCATGGGAGACTTCAATCACCCTGATATCTGCTGGGAGAGCAATACAGCGGTGCACAGACAATCCAGGAAATTTTTGTAGGGGACAATTTCCTGGTGCAAGTGCTGGAGGAACCAACTAGGGGCAGAGCTCTTCTTGATCTGCAGTTCACAAGCTGGGACGAATTAGTAGGTGAAGCTAAAGTGGATGGGAACCTGGGAGGCAGTGACCATGAGATGGTCGAGTTCAGGATCTTGACACAGGGAAGAAAGGAGAGCAGCAGAATATGGACCCTGGACTTCAGAAAAGCAGACGTTGACTCCCTCAGGGAAGTGATGGGCAGGATCCCCTGGGAGAATAACATGAGGGGGAAAGGAGTCCAGGAGAGCTGGCTGTATTTTAAAGAATCCTTATTGAGGTTATAGAGACAAACCATCCCGATGTGTCGAAAGAATAGTAAATATGGCAGGCGACCAGCTTGGCTTAACAGTGAAATCCTTGCTGATCTTAAACACACAAAAAAGAAGCTTACAAGAAGTGGAAGATTGGACAAATGACCAGGGATGAGTATAAAAATATTGCTCGGGCTTGCAGGAGTGAAATCAGGAAGGCCAAATCACACCTGGAGTTGCAGCTAACAAGAGATGTTAAGAGTAACAAGAAGGGTTTCTTCACGTATGTTAGCAACAAGAAGAAAGTCAAGGAAAGTGTGGGCCCCTTCCTGAATGAGGGAGGCAACCTAGTGACAGAGGATGTGGAAAAAGCTAATGTACTCAATGCTTTTTTTGCCTCTTCCTTCACGAACAAGACTTCTGCACTGGGCAGCACAGAGGTGACCAGCCTCTGTGGAGAAAGAAGTGGTTTAGGACTATTTAGAAAAGCTGGATGAGCACAAGTCCATGGGGCCGGATGCGCTGCATCTTAGAGTGCGAAAGGCATTGGCGGATGTGATTGCAGAGCCATTGACCATTATCTTTGAAAACTCATGGTGATTGGGGGAGGTCCCGGATGACTGGAAAAAGGTTAATGTAGTGCCCATCTTTAAAAAAGAGAAGGAGGAAGGATCTTGGGAACTACAGGCCAGTCAGCCTCACCTCAGTCCCTGGAAAAATCATGTAGCAGGTCCTGAAGGAATCGATTCTGAAGCACTTCGAGGAGAGGAAAGTGATCAGAAACAGTCAGCATGGATTCACCAAGGACTAGTCATGCCTGACTAATCTAATTGCCTTCTATGATGAGATAACTGGCTCTTTGGATGAGGGGAAAGCAGTGGACGTGTTACTCCTTGACTTTAGCAAAGATTTTGACGCTGTCTCCCACAGTATTCTTGCCAGCAAGTTAAAGACGTATGGGCTGGATGAATGGACTGTAAGGTGGATAGAAGGCTGGCTAGATTGTTGGGCTCAACGGGTAGTGATCAATGGCTCCATGTCTAGTTGGCAGCCGGTATCAAGTGGAGTGCCCCAAGGGTCGGTTCTCAGGCTGGTTTTTTTCAATATCTTCCTTAATGAACTGGAGGATGGTGTGGATTGCACCCTCAGCAAGTTTGCAGATGACACTAAACTGGGAGGAGAGGTAGATACGCTGGAGGGTAGGGATTGGATACAGAGGGCCCTCGACAAATTAGAGGATTGGGCCAAAAGAAATCTGATGAGGTTCAACAAGGACAAGTGCAGAGTGCTGCACTTAGGACGGAAGAATCCCATGCACCACGAGGGACTGAATGGCTCAGCAGCAGTTCTGCGGAAAAGGACCTAGTGGTTACAGTGGACGAGAAGCTGGATATGAGTCAACAGTGTGTCCTTGTTGCCAAGAAGGCCAATGGCATTTTGGGATGTATAAGTAGGTGCGTTGCCAGCAGATCGAGGGACGTGATCGTTCCCCTCTATTCGACATTGGTGAGGCCTCATCTGGAGTATTGTGTCCAGTTTTGGGCCCCATACTACAAGGATGTGAAAAAATTGGAAAATGTCCAGCGGAGGGCAACAAAAATGATTAGGGGGCTGGAACACATGACTTACGAGGAGAGGCTGAGGGACCTGGGATTGTTTAGTGTGCGGAAGAGAAGAATGAGGGGGGATTTGATAGCTGCTTTCAACTACCCGAAAGGGGGTTCCAAAGAGGATGGATCTAGACTGTTCTCAGTGGTAGCAGATGACAGAAGGAGGAGTAATGGTCTCAAGTTGCAGCGGGGGAGGTTTAGGTTGGATATTAGGAAAAACTTTTTCATTAGGAGGGTGGTGAAACACTGGAATGCATTACCTAGGGAGGTGGTGGAATCTCCTTCCTTAGAAGTTTTTAAGTCCCGGCTTGAGAAAGCCCTAGCTGGGATGATTTAGTTGCGGATTGGTCCTGCTTTGAGCAGGGGGTTGGACTAGATGACCTCCTGAGGTCCCTTCCAACCCTGATATTCTATGATTCTATGATCCATCTAGCCCTGAATTTTGTCTCTGACAGTGGCCAATGCCAGGTACCCCAGAGGGAATGAATAGAACAGGTAATCATCAAGTGATCCATCCTGTTGCCCATACCCAGCTTTAGGCAAACAGAGGCTAGGGACACCATCCCTGTCCATCCTTGCTAATAGCCATTGATGGACCTATCCTCCATGAACTTATCTAGTTCTTTTTTGAACTCTGTTATAGTCTTGGCCTTCACAGCATTCTCTGGCAAGGTTCCACAGATTGTGCGTTGTGTGAAAAAATACTTCCTTTTGTTTGTTTTAAATTTGTTGCTTATTAATTTCATTTGGTGACCCCTAGTTTGTGTGTTATGAGGAGGAGTAAATAACGTGTCCTTATTTACTTTCTCCACACCAGTCATGATTTTATAGACCTCTATCCTATCTCCCCTTAGTCATCTCTTTTCCAAGCTGAAAAGTCCCAATCTTATTAATTTCTCATTGTACGGAAGCTGTTCCATACCCCTAATAATTTTGGTGCCCTTTTCTGAACCTTTTCCAATCTAATATATCTCTTCTGAGATGGGGCAAGCACATCTGCATGCAGTATTCAAGATGTGGGCGTACCATGGATTTATATAGAGGCAATATGATATTTTCTGTTTTATTATCTATCACTTTCTTAATGATTCCCAATATTCTGTTCACTTTTTTGACCGCAGCTGCCCATTGAGTGGATGTTTTTAGAGAACTATCCACAATGACTCCAAGATCTCTTTCTTGAGTGGTAACAGGTAATTTAGACCCCATCATTTTATATGGATAGTTGGGATTATATTTTCCAATGTGCATGACTTTGCATTCATCAACATTGAATTTCATCTGCCATTTTGTTGCCCAGTCACCCAGTTTTGAGAGAGCCTTTTGTAGTTCTTCGCAGTCTGCATGGGAATTAACTATCTTGAGTAGTTTTGTATCATCTGCAAATTTTGCCACCTCACTGTTTACCCCTTTTCCAGGCCATTTATGAATATGTTGAATAGGACTGGGCTCAGTACAGACCCCTAGGGGACACCACTATTTACCTCTCTCCATTCTGAAAACTGACCATTTATACCTACCCTTTGTTTTCTATCTTTTAAGCAGTTACTAGTCCATAAGAGGACCTTCCATGTTATCCCATGACAGTTTACTTTGCTTAGTAGCCTTTGGTGAGGAACCTTGTCAAAGGCTTTCTGAAAAACTAAGTACACTATATCCACTGGATCCCCCTTGTCCGCATGCTTGTTGACCCCCTCAAAGAATTCTATTTGGTTGGTGAGGCATGATTGTCCTTTACAAAAACCATGTTGACTATTCTCCAACAAATCTATGTGTCTGACAATTTTGTTCATTACTATAATTTCAACCAGTTTGCCTGGTACTGAAGTCAGACTCATCGGCCTTTAATTGCCGGGATCATCTCTGGAACCCTTTTAAAAAATTGGCGTCACATTAGCTATCCTCCATTTGGTACAGAAGCTGATTTAAATGATCTTTGAATATGCCTTTTTTTTGCAGACAAATGTAATTATTGAAGGATGGTTAGATTTGTAAAATTCTTAGTGCTAGACTTGGTCACATTGAGATTCCTCCTATTGACTGAATTTAAATGAAAATGCCACCTCAAAGGTATTTAGGTCTATTTTAAAAACTGCTGACTATCTGTAATCCCAACAGAGATGTGATAATACTGAATTCTGTAGTATCCAGGAGTCCACTTGATTGCAGTGTTATACAGTTCTTTCCTTTATTTCACTAGAATAATAAATCTTCAAGTTATCCTCAGGTAAAAACAATTGATTCTATTTCACCATACTATTATGCTAAGTAATTAAAAAAACATTTAAAAATAATATATTTAGCAGTACAGTCTTAGGTTTAATTCTTTTTTCTTGAAAGTTACACTATTTTGTGTGAATCTGTTAACTTTAAACTTATGCATTGAATGGAGTTTTTCATTTGTTCTTTGAACTGCGATTTTCCATTGTTTAAATAGAACGTTTATGAACCTTTTGAAGTTGAATTTTTTAAGGGGCAGTGAAATTGTAGTTATATATATAGAAGGTTTTGTTATTAATTGAACTTTATTTGAAAACTTATATAAATATATGTGTGTGTATATATATTATTTATTTATATATAAATATAAACTTATATAAATATAAGGATTCTCACTCCTAGGTGTTAGCTCTTTAGAACAAGACTGGCTGACATCCCTCAGCTCTTAAAGAAATTTGAATCTTGAGGGTAGCTGTATTGAGTGAGGCTCCCTACTGGTATTTGAACTCTGTCTCCTTGAAGGTATAAATAGTTCCTTCTGAACACTTCAATCAATTCCTTCTTTACTGTGTTTGCCAAAGGAGCTTTCTCTTTGTTGCGTTTCTGCTTAAACTCCTGCTCTTCCATGAACTGGCTTATGAGTTAAAAGAGCTCTAGCGCCTATGGTTATCAGGCTTCCTGGTAGATTGTATATTGGCACCTGCTCTATATTATCTGTACTGGAAGGCTGTTTTTTTTTTTTTTAAATGTATTTATTTATTTATTAATTTTATATATATAAAACCCCAGACCTTCTCCACCAGAGGCAGTGTCTTCGTCCACCATAACAGGCATGGTATTTGGCATCAGACGAGGTCACAGTAGTGAGATATATATCTCACTACTGTGACCTCGTCTGAGGCCTCACTACTGTGACCTCGTCTGATGCCAAATACCATATCTCACTACTGTGACCTCGTTTGATGCCAAATACCGTGCTTGTTACGATGGAAGAAGACCCTGCCTCTGGTGGAGAAGGTCTGGTCATATCTTTCCCCATTTTGTACAAAAGTTGCCCAAGACAGTTAACTTTTTAAACCGATATTTACATCCCTACCCTGCAGTCATCTGGTACAGAGGCTGATTTAAGTTTCATATTGAGTTCCTTCAGAACTCTTGGATGAGTACCATCTGGTTCTGGTGACTGATTACTTTTAATTTATCAGTTTGTTTCAAAAAGTCCTCTATTTACCCCTCAATTTGGGACAATTCCTCAGATTTCTCAGCCAAAAAGAATGAATCCAAAAGCAGTTGATGCCCTGTCCTAACTAATTGGCCACATCCCTTCTCTTTGTCTTTCACCTGTTTCCTTGATGACAAGGATAGTCCAACATATCAGAGAGTAAAAGGCATTAGTGATTGTATGAGCAGCTTAACCAATGAAGACCATGGTTTTCAGAACTAATATATTTGTCCACCATAGGTTTCCTATTGTTGCCACAAAATCATGATCTTCTGACCCAGGGAGCAATCTGTCACCAAGAGCCAACAAATCTAAATTTGGCTGCCTAGATTTTGAAAGGAGACTTTTTTTAGAAATGGGTTGCTTGTAGGAGTTAACACTTTATTATAAAGAGGAAAGTCTTTAGGCTCTGCCTACTCCAGAATATGGACCAGTTTTCCTCATTGTTGTAGGGAAAAGGACTCCTCACTGGCTTATGGGACAACCGGGGAATTACAGAGCAGTCAGCTTTAACTTCAGTACCTGGAAAGATAATGGAGTAAATAATTCAGCAATCAGTTTGCAGACACCTAGATGACGATAAGCTGATGAGTAACAGCATGGATTTGGCAAGAACATATCCTGTCAAACCAACCTAATAACCAACTGTATGACAGAGTACAAGCCTTGTGGATAGGGGGAAAGCAGTAGATGTGGTATATCTTGACTTTAATAAGGCTTTTGATACTGTTTCACAGAACCTCTCATAAACAAACTAGGGAAATACAACCTACATGGAGCTACTGTAAGGTGAGTGAATATTTGGTTGGAAAACTGTTCCAAAAGAGTTATCAGTGGTTCAGTGAAGCTGGAAGGGTATATTGAGTGGCGTCCTGCAGGGGTCAGTTCTTGGTCTGGTTCTGTTCAGTATCTTCATCAATGATTTAGATCAGCGGCTCTCAACCTTTTCAGACCACTTACCCTTTCAAGAGTCTGATTTGTCTTGTGTACCCCCAAGTTTCACATCACTTAGAATCATAGAATATCAGGGTTGGAAGGGACCTCAGGAGGTCATCTAGTCCAACCCCTTGCTCAAAACAGGACCGATCCCCAACTAAATCATCCCAGCCAGGGCTTTGTCAAGCCTGACCTTAAAAACTTCTAAGGAAGGAGATTCCTCCACCTCCCTAGGTAACGCATTCCAGTGTTTCACCACCCTCCTAGTGAAAAAGTTTTTCCTAATATCCAACCTAAACCTCCCCCACTGCAACTAGAGACCATTACTCCTTGTTCTGTCATCTGCTACCACGGAGAACAGTCTAGATCCATCCTCTTTGGAACCCCCTTTCAGATAGTTGAAAGCAGCTATCAAATCCCCCCTCATTCTTCTCTTCCGCACACTAAACAATCCCAGGTCCCTCAGCCTCTCCTCATAAGTCATGTGTTCCAGTCCCCTAATCATTTTTGTTGCCCTCTGCTGGACGTTTTCCAATTTTTCCTCATCCTTCTTGTAGCATGGGGCCCAAAACTGGACACAGTACTCCAGAGGAGGCCTCACCAATGTCGAATAGAGGGGAACGATCATGTCCCTCGATCTGCTGACAGTGCCTCTACTTATACATCCCAAAATGCCATTGGCCTTCTTGGCAACAACGGCACACTTAAAAATATAAAAAATGAGACATAAAAATACAAGAGTTTCACAGCCCACTATTACTGAAAAATTGCTTACACTCTAATTTTTACCATATAATTATAAAATAAATCAGTTGGAATATAAATATTGCACTTAAATTTCAGTATATAGTATACAGAGCAGCATAAACAAATCATTGTCTATGAAATTTTAGTTTGCACTGACTTTGCTAGTGCTTTTTATTTAGCCTGTTGTAAAAGTAGGGAAATATCTAGATGAGCTGACGTACCCCTTGGAAGACCTCTGAGTACTCCAAGGGGTACACGAGCCCGTGGTTGGGAACCACTAATTTAGATAATGGCATAGAGAGTACACTTATAAAATTTTCAGATGATACCAAAGTGAGAGGGGTTACAAGTGCGCTGGAGGATAGGATTAATATTCAAAATGACCTGGACAAACTGGAGAAATGGTCTGAAGTAAACGGGATGAAATTCAATAAGGACAAATGCAAAGTACTCCACTTTGGAAGGAACAATTAGTTGCACACATACAAAATGGGAAATAACTGCCAAGAAAGGAGTACTGTGGAAAGGAATCTGGGGGTCATAGTGGATCACAAGCTAAATATGAGTCAACAGTCTAACACTGTTTCAAAAAAAGCAAACATTATGCAGGCATGTATTAGCAGGGGTGTTGTAAGCAAAGTAATTCTTCCCATCTGCTCTGCACTGAGTAGACATCAACGGGAGTATTGTGTCCAGTTCTGGCTGTCACATTTCAGGTAAGATGTGGAGAAAGTCCAGAGAAGATCAAACGGTAAAGTTTCTGAAATTCTCCGTATTTAATTAATTTGGAACATGGAAACTATGCAGTACTTGTTTATAATGATCATCCTTTAAAAAGTGAATGTTTAAACTCAAAATACAGTGGAGCTGCTAGGTGCTTAGTACTTTTGAAAATTGGCCTGTTTAAGTGCCTAAATATGAACTTAAGCACCTCATGTTAGGCCTCTACTTCTGAAAACTCTTGATTTACAAATGTTATCATTGGAAGCTTTATATATTGGGGGGATAACGTTTTTAGAATGCTATTGTTAAGCATTATATGTATAGTTCTAAAGTCTTCTTAGTCAAAATCTAGAGAACTTAGCAAGTTCTCCTATACTGTATCCAATGGGCAAAATAATATTTGTTCCCAGGAAGCATTCTACTTTTTTCTGACTTATTCCTTTTATATGAGAGTTCTTACTCCCCTGGTAGACCTGTCTGTGACCAAACCAAACAGGAAGTGCCACCAGGTTTGCTCGTTGTGCAGGCACAGCCTGGGCTCCCTCTCCAGTGCTTTCCTGCTTCCATGGACAGGATTCCTGCTCTACGCTTTCTCCCTCATCCCTCTGGTTCACAAGATCCTCCTGAAAATCATGTGGGACAAGAATCATAGAATATCAGGGTTGGAAGGGACCTCAGGAGGTCATCTAGTCCAACCCCCTGCTCAAAGCAGGACCAATCCCCAACTAAATCATCTCAGCCAGGGCTTTGTCAAGCCTGACCTTAAAAACCTCTAAGGAAGGAGATTTCATCACCTCCCTAAGTTACCCATTCCAGTGCTTCACTACCCTCCTAGTGACATTTTTCCCCTTAATATCCAACCTAAATCTTCCCCACTGGAACTTGAGACCATTACTCCTTGTTCTGGAGAGAGTTATTCTTATAGCCCTGGCATGGCCTCGTTGAGACTGGTTTGGCATGCTGCTGGATCTTTCAGTAGCAATCCCATTCCCGCTTCCACTCTATCTGGGCCTGATCTCACAAAACCAATGCTGGTTGCTATACCCGAACCTTGCCTCCCTTCACTTAACTGCAAGGATGTTACATGGCTGAACCCAGAGGAACAGGCCTGTTGGGAGCAAGTTCAACAGGTCTTGCTAGGTAGTAGGAAGCTGTCCACTAGGGCTATGTACCTGGCCAAATGGAAGCGCTTCTCAATATTGATGTCATACTGAGGTCTGTCTTCAACCCAGTCTTCCCTTCACGCTACTTTGGACTACTTGCTCCATCTGAAGCATCAAGGTCTGGCCCTTGTGTCTATCAACGTGCATTTGGCAGCAGTCTTGCCCTTCCACCTGCCAGTGAAAGGCAGGTCTGTGTTCTCTCACAAGATGATGGTCTGGTTCCTCAAAGGACAGAGGAGAGACCTATCCTCAGGTCCGTGAGCCGATCCCTCTATGGGTCTTAAACCTGGTTCTGCCAAGGCTCACGGGCCCTCCCTTCAGACTGCTAACATCATGCCCCCTATTTCTCCTCTCTTGGAAAGTCCCCTTCCTGGTGGAGATCACCTCAGTCAGAAAGGTTTCTGAAATCAGGGCCCTTACCTCAGAACCACCATACATAGTGTTCTTCAAGGAGAAGGTCCAACTGTACTCTCATCGAGCTTTCCTGCCAAAGATGGTTTCACAATTCCATAGCAGTCAAGCTGTTTTCCTGCCAGTCTTCTTCCTGAAGCCTTACAAGAACTCTGAGGAGCAGTGAATGCACTCACTAGATGTTAGGCGTGCCCTTGCTTTCTTTATAGAGAGGACTAAACACTTTCGCAAATCAACGCAGCTCTTTGTAGCAGTAGTGGAAAAGATGAAAGGGCTTCCGGTATCAACCCATTGGATCTCGTCCTGGATAACAGCTTGTATTCAGGTTTGTTGTGGGCAGGCGAATGTCACACCTCTGGCCATCCTAACCTACACTCTACAAGAGCCCAAGCCTCTTCAGTGGCACTGCTCGCACAAGTCCTGATCCAAAACATCTTCCGGGCAATGACCTTGTCTTCGGTGCATATCTTTGTATCCCACTGTGCCATCACCCAACAGGCTCGATATGATGCCGGGTTCGGAAGAGCAGTATATCCATGAACTCTGAGCCCACCTCCTGAGGTAGCACTCGAAGATAAAATATTTACTGAACTTCCGTTACTGTTGTTTGAGATGCGTTGCTCCTGCCAATTCCATGACCCACTCTCCTACCTTTCTGTCGAACTTGATCGGCAAGAAGGAACTGAGGGGTTATGTGGCCAGCGGCGCCCTTTATACGATGCATAAGTGCATGGCACCAGAGGAGGGCGCTAGAGCTGTCCCAACAGATACCACTGAGGGAAAAAACTCCGGCAACAGGGCATGCAGCATGCACACACCTAATGGGGAATAGACATGAGCAACACATCTCGAAGAACAAGAGTTACGGAAGGTCAGTAACCAGTTTTTTATACAACAATCACTAAATAGTACATCCTATTTAAAAGGGAACTCATGAAATTTAGAATTGGAATTAGGTCTTTAATACTGGATTGTTTCTTACATAGATTTGCACAGAAGTTATAGCTGTGATTTTAATCTGATTTCAGAATGCCATCCAAACTTAAGCAGTTTGTCAGATGAATACCAGCTGCTGCAAGTGACAGACAAAATTAGAAGAAGAATCTCATTGTAGAATGAAATTCCCTATATATGAGGCCAGGTCAGACATTTCTCACCAGGGCAACTGGTTGAGCAGCCTGTTTAGTTCAGTGATGAAGTGGCATGGCTTTCAGAGATAGATGGTCATCATAATTAATGCCTTTGTACTTTGTTCTCTTGATAGAAGAATGAATAAGTTGTCGATCCCTTTGAGGAAATGTGGTCAGACTGTTAAGATCATTGTACCATATACAATCTATACTAAATTTGTGTTGGAGATTTCAAACTAAGCAAATTAAATTAGTCTTGCAATAGTGCTGTGACATTTCTACTTAAATACAAAATCTATTTGGTTAGCTTTACCATCAGAAGACATCACCTTAAGGGGAGTAGAATTATGGCGTTCTTATTAATTTAACCTTATCTGGCATCCTGTTGACTTTAAATCCTGCACAGTTTTGATGTCTGCTATGTTGTTGTAGTATTGTTGGTCCCAGGATATAACAGAGACAAGGTGGGTAGGTAATATCTGTTACTGGACCAACATCTGTTGGTGAAAGAGACAAGTTTTTGAAGAAGAACTCCCTGTAAGCTCAAAAGCTTGTCTCTTTCACCTACAGAAGTTGGTCTAATAAAAGATATTTCCTCATCCACCTCGTGTCTTGCACTATATTGCTGAGCGAATACCTAGAAAAATAGAATAGATGGAACTTTATGAATCAGCAGCTTGATTTTTCAGCTGTGGTGAATCCAAAAGCCACTGGGTTCCTCAAGTGTTTTCAGCACCTGTGAAAATCTGGTTTATGTTGTTTCTCCTCAGTCAATGTAGTAACTCAACAAAATGGTTCATCTGATGATGGTCAAGGAGTAAGCAACTTATAATATTCACTGTGGAGCAACTTAGCACAAGCCTCTGCCATCACGTTACATGAACTTAAGAAAATTCCAAAGGCAACATTAGAGCTTGTTCTTAGCCCAGGAAGCTAAAATAATTAAAAAAACATAATAAAAAATGAAGTAAATAGCCAAAAATCTGAAGTTAATCTGAGAGAGAGAAAGATTGGGCAGCCAACTCATAGGCTACGAAGACCCCTAAAATCTGACATTTAGCAAGATGAAATATGTACTTATTTATCTTAATTTAATGAAATGGTTAGTGATCTGGGTTCCTATTATATAAATTAACATAGAGTATTAAAAAGCGGTCAGTGATCAGCTGTTCTCCATGACCACTGAAGATAGGACAAGAAGTAATAGGCTAAATCTGCAGCAAGGGAGATTTAGGTTAGATAGCAGGGAAAACTTTCTAATGGCAAGGACTGTTAATCATTAGAATAGGTATCTAGGGAAGGTTGTGAAATCCCCATCATTGGAGGCTTTTACAAACAGGCTAGACAGCCTTAGTGCCGGGGGGGCGCGGCTTCACTAGATGACTAGAGTTCCCTTCCAGCCCTACGTTTTTATGATTTTATATAGAATAAAATAATCATACAATGCAATATAATATTAAGGCCCGGTCATCCAACCTTAAAACATAAATAAAATCGCTCTTAGCAAATACAATAAGAAATCAATAACACACACAATAAATCCCTCCAACCCTGAATCCAGTTTATCTCTAAAAGCATGGGATTAAAAAAAAAAACGGGATTTGCAATGTTCTGAGACGTTAAATATATTTAAACTCTGGTGGCCTGGAATGTCAGAAAAGTGATAGATGGGGAATGAGTTCCAAAGTCAAAGACCAATCCCAGAGAATACACATAGCTTCCTGTCTTTTACATGAAGGGAGCTCCAGTTCAAGGGCCTCTGCTCATCTGAACTATGGCACAATGGTTTATGGAGGAAGGTGATATTTCTAGTAACTGGGACCTAATCATTAATGGTTTTTATAGGGTTAAAAACACCTAGAGTTCTATCTAGAAACCTGCTGGCTGCCAGTATAGCAATGTTTTATAATTTCAAAGTTTGATACCATACACTGTTCCCCTTTTTAAAATAATGAAACAAGTGTGTGTTCCCATTAATTCGTTTGACAGACCATGCTGCTCTGTGATGTGAGTAGTCACTGAAATTTTATCTCTGAAATAAAAGGATTTGTTTTCTGGATATTATTCTGTCCAAAAGGTCTCATACACAGTAAAAATCTTACAAATCATCAAAATATATACATAGAACATAGGAATTGACATATTGGATCTGACTTTGTGGTCCCTTTAGGTCTGTCTCTTACTCCAAAAGTGGCGAGCATGAGATGCTTCAGAGGAATGTACAACAAAACATGCAGTAGGAGATTTAGGGATAATTTGCTCCCCGGAAAATCTCATTGTAATCCATAACAAGTAGAGATTGGTTTAAACCCTAAAGCATGGAGGTTTTAGATCCCTTTCAAAATGTTTTTGTTAGCATTTGTTAGCATTAGCTGTTATAACTCTGGATAGTCTTGTTATCCATATAAATATCCAATCCTTCTTTGAACCTGTTAAATTCTTGCCCTGGAAAATATCCTGTAGCAATGAGTTCTATCTCTAACCCTGGGAAAGTGGCCCTTTCAATTAATGAGGCCTTTTTGGAACTAGTGAAGGCCCTGTAGAATACTCCAACTTTGTTGGCTCCCACAGCTGTGTGTGCACAGACAAGCACTACTGTGTTTCTGACCAGGGATTTGAGTGTTTTCATTCTTATGCAGCCATGAATTCTCTGGTAGTTACGACTGCGAATGAGAGAGCGAAGCAGGGGATATTCAACTCAGCCACCAGATAAAGAGGGACCAAAAGACAGGACATGTTGGATAGAATGATTTATTCCACTTCATCTGTTCAAATGTGTATAGCTAATCAGCAAGCGCTATTTGCTAAATATAATTTTTTCTAATTGGGAGTATTTGTCAAAATTTACAGATATGCTTCTTTGAGACGCAAGGTAATAGTTTAAGGCTTTTTTGGCAGAGGGCCGTCTGGTAGCAAAAACATCTCATCAGTTGGTGTTGGATGTTGTAGAAGTTTCCTCTAGAATTATTGACTCTATAATAATAATAATGAGAATAGTCTTGTGGCTGCATAATTCTGGTATCGTGCCCAATATACAGCAGGCTATAGAGGACCTTCCCTTTGATGGTTCTTTTCTATTATCAGATAAAACTGATGAGACATTACATTTCTTCAGAGAACCTGGGTGGCTGTTCCTTAGCGGTCTCTGTATCCTAAGAGATGACAGCATAGACCTCCAAATCCTCAGTACTCCCAACAGTGCTGTAGACAGCCTGTCTATCCACCCAGGCAATTTGATTTTTGGAAAAAGAAGCATAGACCTCAGAGAAGGAGGTCCTCTAGCTCTGGCTCCAATCAGCAGGCTCGTACCCAGCTATCTGTGGGGATACCTCTCTTTTGGCTGTTCCCATGAGGATAACAGTTCAGTCACTTGCAGTTTGGTGGATATTTCCCCCGTTTGGGAACAGACTATTCCACTCTTTAGGTGCTTGGGAGGCCATAAATGAAAGGTAAGTCCTATGTTCTGTGAGATGGAAATATTCAATTCTTCTCCACTCCCCATTTTCCCACTTTCCTGCCTTCACCATTTTCAGGGTCCTATCTCGTGAGTCTCTGCTTGTTCAAGAAATTTGGACCCTTCTCAGGAGCTGTAAAGGGAGTTCCTGTGCAGTTTCAAGGAAGGGGTTTTTACATGAGGTATTTTCTAATCCCCAAAGACGCACTTTGGACACCTCAGAATTTCAACAAGTTCATCAAGTATGTGAGATTCTGTATGGTTTCCCTGCATCAATCCTTCTGTCCCAGGATCATGACAACAGGTTTGTTGCCCTTAATCTTCAGGACACTTACCTTCATGTCAGGGTGCTCCCAAACCACAGGAAGTTTCTCAGATTTGTGGGAGGAGGCCATCATTATTAGTACACAGTACTTCCTTTTGGACTATCATTAGCACCTCACATATTCAAATCTCAGAAATTTAGATTGACATGAATTGGCTTCTGCATTGATGGCCAAAGTGAGAATGAGCATGGACACTGACACTACTCTCTTCTCCTAGAGATGATCTCTCAAGGTCATGGTTGATGCACATGGGTGAGCCCATGATCTATTTTCTAGATGGTGAACTCCTGTCTCTAGGGCTACACCATTTTTCATGAGCCCTAATTTTTCACTTAAGATAAAAACTCTGTGTGTGTGTGTGTGTGTGTGTGTGTGTATATTTATATAGAGAGGAAAGTGCATTTCTCTGAAATTGTACATTTGAATGAACCATTGAAGTCCATGTTCCCCTCTTTTTATTGGAAATACTTCTTTATAACTTTTATAATACTTCTTTTATAACTTCTTTATAATTAAGAAAATTCTATGGGCCCTTGGAGGAACCACTCATCTTAACATTTTTTGCTAGTGAGGAGGTTCAGTAATTACTTTTACTTGCAAGTCTACTTAAAATTAATATAAGTTTGTGATGAAAAAGAACTAGAGCTGCAGGGTCTGATGATTTTAAGTTATAATTTTAAAGTTCTTTCCTTAATTTGGGGAGGGTTTTTTTTTTTGGAGTTTTTATTTAGTAGAAATGCTTTGGGGAAGTGTGCGTCTGATTTCTTTTTTCCCCTCTACTCAGCATAGTACAGTATGTGAAGAAGAAGAATATATTTGATTCTTCAAAGCAAATAATACCAAGTAGATACTTGAATTACAGTGCTGCACTGTGGCTATGCTTAGACTATTCCAAGTGAGCTCTGGCTTCCACTACCAAAGGTGCCTGTGTGTGTGTATCCATCTGATAGCACAGTTGGTTCCAAACTAAGGCCCCACTCCTGAAATTTTCTCCATGTGGTCAGACACTTTTTCCCGTGTAGATCACTGGGGCTCAAGGCCTTGCCTGCACTGGAATTTTTTTTGTTTATTTGATATAAGCTAAGGCAGTGTTTCTCAAATGCGGCCACCTGGGCCACATGCGGCCTCCAGGGGCTTTTCTTGCGGCCACAGCCTCCTGTGTGGTGATTGCGGGGCATGGGGGAGACAGTAGCAGTCCCTCCCTTGGGGCCTTCAGCAGGGTTTGAGGCTTGTCCCCTCTGGAGACACAAACACTGGAGGAGCAAGCAGCCAGTGAGTTCCTCACCTTCCTGGGAGTGGTGGAGTCAGGCTGCAGCCCTGTGATGGTGGGCGGCAGGCTGTAGTTGTAGGGCTTCCGGCTCCACCTCCAGGCTCTGGGGTCTGTCTCAGGGCTCAAGGCTTCAGGCTCTGTCCCCCAGCTGCACAGCAGTGGGCTCCAGCCCCTGTCCATGTGGCAGTGGGCTCTGGCCCCAAGCTCACCCCCCCCATCGCCCCAGCCCCTGCTGCCTCCCCCAGACCTGCAATTCATTCCCCCCTATCACCACTGGCCCTGCTGCCTCTCTACCCACCTCACCATTCAGGGCTTAATTAGTTTCCTGGCATGCCAAGGCTGAGTAAGTCTGCTGTGAAAAGTGATATTTGTATGTTTGTTAATATCACTTTCCACAGCAGACTAAGGCTATGGCTACACCAGCACTTTTGTCGAACGGGGAGTGAACAAAACACCGCTGACCGACAGAAGTTTCACAGACAGAAGCACTGGTGTGGACAGCAGTATGTTGGCGGGAGACGGTCTCCTGCCAACATAGCTATCGCCGCTCATTGGGGGTGGTTTAATTATGCCAGTGGGAGAGCTTCTCCCACCAGCGTAGAGCAGCTACACAGGAGACCTTACAGCGGCACAGCTGCAGCGGTACAACTCTGCCGCTGTAAGGTCTGTTGTGTAGACATAGCCTTAGTAGCTACCTGGGAGGTTTTGAAAAGTCATATTAACATGCAAATATCACTTTTTTAACAGCAGCAGACTTACTAGCCAGCAAGTCTTTTTGAAAATGAAAAAGGGGGGGGCAACCAAAAAAGCAAAAGAAAAAACAACAAAAAAGACAAGAATGTGCAAAGCACCTTATTTGTGTTTCTAGTCTGTTTAGGACCAGTAAAGAATAGAAACAACTACATTATTTTTATTATTGCAAAAAACCCTACATAAATAAATTACAGTGATTTGGACATGTATCTGTGCATATTTATTTGTTTTTCCTAAACAAAACTCATATGGTTATGCAGTTTTTTTTCAGTGATAGCTTAATGTAAAGGTTTTAATGTGTAATACTACATTACTGTATTAAGGTGGTTATGAGATGCAGTCTGAAAGTGCTTTAACCATATTTAATGGATGGTGTTGAGTAAGTATGAATACATGTTTCCCTTCTGATGATTAGGCATTGTAAATATAACAAGAACTGTATTACAGATTTATGTAGAAGAAGTCAAAAACTGGCAGAAAGGGGAACAACATGTCAGATGATAGCAAGTAAAGAGAAGAGCTAAAATTTAAAAGTAGAAGATCCATGGAAATATCCTTGCAGATAAAATTGGAGATGCGCAGTAATGGAATGAAGAGGGAGATGGGCAGGGTTTTAGTGTTCATGTTAGGCTAAAGTGAACAGAGAATTTAAGATGAGATTGAAAAGTGGCATGGTATCTCAAAAGAAAAAGTAGAAACTTGGCACAGATGCACCTTTATGAGTGACTCCTAACTGAGATAAGAAACGCCAAGGCTGGAGGAGCAGAGTGAGAAGGTAAAAGATCAATGAAAGGGGGCAGAGTAAACTTATATAGAGCTCTGAAAACAAGAGGTGGTTATTTTTTTTAAATTGGATTTGGAGACTTACAGGAAACCATTGAAGCAGTCAAAGAATTTGGGCTGCTATCTTCTACCTTCTTGGACTAAGAGGATTTTCTGGGAAAAACTGAACCAAAAATGGGGCCTGCCTGGCTTTTGTGCAGTGACCAGAAAATGTTTTGATATGCTGTGAATTGGAAAAAATGTAAGGCTTTAGGATATTAGCATATATCTGAACCATGCCTTGTAACTTGGTAGCATGGTTCAGATTGTAAAACAATGTGACTGATTTTTTTGAAAAATAGAGAAGAAGGGGTAGAGAGGGAGTTGTTCATAATTGTTTATTTAATATTCTGTAAGCAAACGTGTTGAGATATAATATTTCAGAATTTAGAATTCTCATACCGTTAATTAAAGTGCAGTATCTACAAGTATAATTAGAAAGCGGATTATAGACATTTAAGGAATAAAAGCATTTTAGCAATGTGCAGATTTTATTGACAGCTCACTGAGAGCTGCTGCACTCACATAAAGATTTGTAATGTAATTATGAGTGGATGGAAGTTCACTGTTTAGAGACTCACTGCAGAGAACATTCATGAACTATACTCTGAATACAGATGAAATATCAAACAAATTATGGGTAGTCAACACTCATTATGTATGAAGTATAAACTGTAGACAAACTAGTACTGTAAAATACAAAACAGAAAATGTGTTATTGCATTATGAGATGTTAAGCAGACCAATGGCAGTAAGTTGCTGAGATATTTTTAAAGAAATATCTTTAGTTATCCAAAAAATGGTATAAATTATTAAGCTTTTCAGTTATCAAATTGTGAAGGATCGACCACCTTAAAGAAGAAATCTGTCTTCCCTCTATCTTAATATAGCTATTTTTAAGGTACCTCCTATTACCTTACTATCTAAGTGGTGGCGAACAGTTATGAAGAAGACGTAAAGAGGCTTAAAAAGTGCTTTCTTCGTGGGACTGTGTGGATTTTTTTATGGAGGTGATTGATAAGGAAAGCCTTTCTTAGTCTGAACCTGGTTAGATTTGAGTGCAGTCTGGTCTCCTTCAATAACAGGTATTTGTTTCAAATGCTTTGACCACAGCATTGGAAAGTCTTAACCTGGATTTCTCCAATTGTATCATTCCTGTGGAGAGCAAATGTCTTGGAGGGTCATGAATGACCAGACAATTCTGGAGATATTTCAAGAAAAATACTATTGTATATTGCTATTTTAGCTATAGTACATACATTCTCTTAAATTGTTTTGGAAATATAAGTTTGTTTCTTTAACATTTAACTACAGTAACAAAATACTGTATTTTAAAATGGCCAAACTGACACTTTCATATAATTTATATACACACATTTCCCCCCAGTATTATTGGTGATCATTTATTTTTAAGTTATGGAATCTGTCATAAAAGTCAGGAATTAGAAGCACTGGCTGGAGACAAGCAGAGTATTGTTTGAAACTATGAAAATTTCCCCCCACAGCTCTACTTATGAACCTGCCTGCATACTGATCTGTAGCACTTACTATTATTATACCCCTCTGTTTAACACTGCCAAACTCAGGGGGACTGAGTCATCTATCTGCCGCCCTGACCGGGAAGTCTGCTGCTTGCCAGGAGCTAGGATTCACGATGTGACGGAGAGACTGCCGAGACTCATCAAGCCCTCGGATCACTACCCCTTTCTGCTTCTCCACGTGGGCACCAATGATACTGCCAAGAATGACCTCAAGCGGATCACTGCAGACTACGTGGCTGTGGGAAGAAGGATAAAGGAGTTTGAGGCGCAAGTGGTGTTCTCGTCCATCCTCCCCATGGAAGGAAAAGGCCGGGGTAGAGACCGTCGAATCATGGAAGTCAATGAATCGCTACACAGGCGGTGTCGGAGAAAAGGCTTTGGATTCTTTGACCATGGGTTGGTGTTCCAAGAAGGAGGAGTGCTAGGCAGAGACGGGCTTCACCTAACGAAGAGAGGGAAGAGCATCTTCGCAAGCAGGCTGGCTAACCTAGTGAGGAGGGTTTTAAACTAGGTATACTGGGGGAAGGAGACCAAAGCCCTGAGGTAAGTGAAGACGTGGGATACCAGGAGGAAGCACGAGCAGGAGAGTGCGAGAGGGGAGGGCACCTGCCTCATATTAAGAAAGTAGGACAAACAGCAAGGTATCTCAAGTGTCTATACACAAATGCAAGAAGCCTGGGAAACAAGCAGGGAGAACTGGAAGTCCTGGCACAGTCAAGGAATTATGATGTGATTTGAAATAACAGAGACTTGGTGGGATAACTCCCAAGACTGGAGAACTGTCATGGATGGATATAAACTGTTCCGGAAGGACAGGCAGGACAGAAAAGGTGGGGGAGTTGCATTGTATGTAAGAGAGCAGTCTGACTGCTCAGAGCTCAAGTATGAAACTGCAGAAAAACCTGAGAGTCTCTGGATTAAGTTTAGAAGTGTGAGTAACAAGGGTGATGTTGTGGTGGGAGTCTGCTATAGACCACCGGAGCAGGGGGTTGAGGTGGACGAGGCTTTCTTCTGGCAACTAACAGAAGTTACTAGATCACAGGCCCTGGTTCTCATGGGAGACTTCAATCACCCTGATATCTGCTGGGAGAGCAATACAGCGGTGCACAGACAATCCAGGAAATTTTTGTAGGGGACAATTTCCTGGTGCAAGTGCTGGAGGAACCAACTAGGGGCAGAGCTCTTCTTGATCTGCAGTTCACAAGCTGGGAAGAATTAGTAGGTGAAGCTAAAGTGGATGGGAACCTGGGAGGCAGTGACCATGAGATGGTCGAGTTCAGGATCTTGACACAGGGAAGAAAGGAGAGCAGCAGAATATGGACCCTGGACTTCAGAAAAGCAGACGTTGACTCCCTCAGGGAAGTGATGGGCAGGATCCCCTGGGAGAAGAACATGAGGGGGAAAGGAGTCCAGGAGAGCTGGCTGTATTTTAAAGAATCCTTATTGAGGTTATAGAGACAAACCATCCCGATGTGTCGAAAGAATAGTAAATATGGCAGGCGACCAGCTTGGCTTAACAGTGAAATCCTTGCTGATCTTAAACACAAAAAAGAGGCTTTCAAGAAGTGGAAGATTGGTTAAATGACCAGGGAAGAGTATAAAAATATTGCTCGGGCATTCAGGAGTGAAATCAGGAAGGCCAAATCACACCTGGAGTTGCAACTAGCAAGAGATGTTAAGAGTAACAAGAAGGGTTTCTTCAGGTATGTTAGCAACAAGAAGAAAGTCAAGGAAAGTGTGGGCCTCTTCCTGAATGAGGGAGGCAACCTAATGACAGAGAATGTGGAAAAAGCTAATGTACTCAATGCTTTTTTTGCCTCTGTCTTCACAAACAAGGTCAGCTCCCAGACTACTGCACTGGGCAGCACAGCATGGGGAGGAGGTGACCAGCCCTCTGTGGAGAAAGAAGTGGTTTGGGACTATTTAGAAAAGCTGGAAGAGCACAAGTCCCTGGGGCCGAATGCGCTGCATCTTAGAGTGCTAAAGGAGTTGGCGGATGTGATTGCAGAGCCATTGGCCATTATCTTTGAAAACTCATGGCGATTGGGGGAGGTCCCGGATGACTGGAAAAAGGCTAATGTAGTGCCTATCTTTAAAAAAGGGAAGAAGGAGGATCCTGGGAACTACAGGCCAGTCAGCCTCACCTCAGTCCCTGGAAAAATCATGTAGCAGGTCCTGAAGGAATCAATTCTGAAGCACTTCGAGGAGAGGAAAGTGATCAGGAATAGTCAGCATGGATTCACCAAGGGCAAGTCATGCCTGACTAATCTAATTGCCTTCTATGACAAGATAACTGGCTCTGTGGATGAGGGGAAAGCAGTGGAAAGTTCCTTGACTTTAGCAAAGCTTTTGACACGGTCTCCCACAGTGTTCTTGCCAGCAAGTTAAAGACGTATGGGCTGGATGAATGGATGATAAGGTGGCTAGAAAGCTGGCTAGATTGTTGGGCTCAACGGGTAGTGATCAATGGCTCCATGTCAAGTTGGCAGCCAGTATCAAGTGGAGTGCCCCAAGGGTCGGCCCTCGGGCTCTTTTTTTCAATATCTTCCTTAATGATCTGGAGGATAGTGTGGATTGCACCCTCAGCAAGTTTGCAGATGACACTAAACTGGGAGGAGAGGTAGATATGCTGGAGGGTAGAGATAGGATACAGAGGGCCTTCGACAAATTAGAGGATTGGGCCAAAGGAAATCTGATGAGGTTTAACAAGGATAAGTGCAGAGTCCTGCACTTAGGATGGAAAAATCCCATGCACAGCTACAGACTAGGGACCGAATGGCTTTTCAGCAGTTCGGCAGAAAAGGACCTAGGTGTTACTGTGGACGAGAAGCTGGATATGAGTCAACAGTGTGCCCTTGTTGCCAAGAAGGCCAATTTGGCATTTTGGGATGTATAAGTAGGGGCGTTGCCAGCAGATCGAGGGACATGATCATTCCCCTCTATTAGACATTGGTGAGGCCTGATCTGGAGTACTGTGTCCAGGTTTGGGCCCCACACTACAAGAAGGATGTGGAAAAATTGGAAAGAGTCCAGCGGAGGACAACAAAAAATATTAGGGGACTGGAACACATGACTTATGAGGAGAGTCTGAGGGACCTGGGATTGTTTAGTCTGCGGAAGCGAAGAATGAGGGGGGATTTGACAGCTGCTTTCAACTACCTGAAAAGGGGTTCCAAAGAGGATGGATCTAGACTGTTCTCAGTGGTAGCAGATGACAGAACGAGGAGTAATGGTCTCAAGTTGCAGCGGGGGAGGTTTAGGTTGGATATTAGGAAAAACTTTTTCACTAGGAGGGTGGTGAAACACTGGAATGCATTACCTAGGGAAGTGGTGGAATCCCCTTCCTTAGAAGTTTTTAAGGTCAGGCTTGACAAAGCCCTGGCTAGGATGATTTAGTTGGGAATTGGTCCTGCTTTGAGCAGGGGGTTGGACTAGATGACCTCCTGAGGTCCCTTCCAACCCTGATATTCTATGATTCTATGAAACTGTACAGTGATTTTGAGATGCAGATAAAACTAAGAAGATAAGGTGACACTATCAAATTCAGATTATCTGTTATTTGCTGCCAGTCATCAATATATTTTTCATGAAGTTCAGCTTTCTCTATACTACCTCGAAGTTACTCAAACCTTCCAGCCAAATAAGGTTCAGGAAAGAATTAGATCTTGTTGATTTTCTGTATTCTTCACTTATATTCATGCAGGTTAATAATACCCGGTTATGAATTTATGTTGCACATGGTTTTTTTGGTTTTTGTTTTTGTTTTAAATCAACCCTCTAATAAAATAAAATATGTCACTCAAGGGCTTGCTATAAAATAAAGGTAACCAAATGTAGTCAGTTTTTCTTTATGAAAAGCTGGTTTGAGAACCTCTTCTCTTATTTTCCAGAAAATTAGAGAGGACTGTTAATATTAAATTGATTCTACATCTAAAGTTTTAGTTCAGACTAAGTGTGCCCAGAGAACAAAAACCCACATACTCTTTCTGTTTCCCTGAGTTAAGAGATCCCTGGATCATTACAACATGAATTTTACATTAAAATCAGTACAAATATTGCTACTTTTTATGACATTCAGTAATACATAGCAGCGTCTAAGAAGACTTTTACATTAAAATTACTACAAATATTGCTACTTTTTATGACATTCAGTAATACATAGCAGTGTCTAAGAAGACTGGGCATAGCATAGTGTGTGGGGTTTTTTTCAAAGTATTACCAAATATATATTTTTTTAAAATTATTTCTGGAGAAAGGTTTTAGATTGGAAAGATCTGGCTGCTGTGTGTATTTAGATATAGCCACAAAATAGTGTAACCTTAACTCTGAATTTCCTGGATTTTCAGGTGCTAGGTTTTGGGATAACTACAACATTGCTGTAATGTATATTCCCCAAGAAGTTACTGAAATGTATTGTCATCCTTAATTCCATTTTAACATAGTCTTTAAAAAAGATAAAAATATATATATATGAATCATAGAATATCAGGGTTGGAAGGGACCTTAGGAGGTCATCTAGTCCAACCCCCTGCTCAAAGCAGGACACTAAACAAGATAGTAAAAGAGATTGCTGTTATGTGATATTTCTAAAGATTTGAATATATATTATCAACCTTAAATATTTTTTAAAAATGTCAGGGAAGAATCATGGTTACATCAAAGCCAGAGTATATCAGCTAATTGCGCTCGCCTTAGAGCTGCTTTGCATCACAAAGAAAATCAAAGCCAATGAGATGTACTGGTCAATCTGGCCATTAATTTGTAGTAGTCTTAGGCTTGGTTTACTCTATCAGTTTATGCCACTATAACTAGTCATTCAGGGATGTGGAAAATCCACACCTCTGAGCAATGCATTTATCCCAACCCAGCTTCCAGTATGAACGGCACTATGTTGATGGGAGGGCTTCTCCTGCTGATGTAGCCACCGCCTCTCAGGGAGGTGGAGTACCTATGTAGAGAGAAGAAGGTCTCCCATCAGAAAAGGTAGTGTCTTCACTTAGTGCTGCAGCACTGTAAGTGTAGAAAACACCTTAGGGCAGTGGTTCTCAAACTTTTTTTTTCTGCAGACCACTTGAAAATTGCTGTGGGTCTCGGCGGACCACTTAATGATCTTTCCAAATGTTGTTTGTAACATTAGCTAACTATTGTAAAGCGCTTTGGGTAAAAGCACTATATATAAAAATACCTTAGTAATAATTAACTTTTTTTTGTTCTACAAATAAAGGCACACAACTCATATTTTAGTATCTGTCGTCTTACCTTTCTAATGCAATGGATGTGCCCTCTCTCCCCCGCCATGGCAGCCCCCGATCTGGGGCTGGGAAGGGGGGGCGGTGTCTCCCCTGCCACAGCAGCCACAGAGTTGAGGCTTGGAAGGAGGACCGTCTCTCCCCAGCAGCCACAGCCCTGGAGCTGGGGAAAGTTGCCTCTTTCTCTGGCCGCCGCAGCCCTGCACATCCCAAATTCCGCCCACCCCCTCTTCTCACCCCACTGCCTCCTCCCACCTACCCTTCTATGTCCCCCAAGGCCACCACCTCACCTTACATGTGCGTCTTCTTAAGGGTCCAGGCACCTAATTAGTGGAGCCATGCCTGCGCAGCTCCATTAATTAGGTGGATGGTCCTTCATTCTCTTGTGTGCAGCTGCCCAGGTGAGCATCTTAGAGGGAACTATCCGTGGACCACCTGAATGGAGCTCGCGGACCACTGGTGGGGTCCATGGACCACAGTTTGAGAACCTCTGCCTTAGGGTTTGTCATCACTGACAAAAGGGTGGGTTTTTTACAGTGAGATAATTAACATGCAATAGTTTTCTCACTTGGAAATCCTAAATGGAGAGAAGGCACTTGTAAGTTTTACCATGAAGGTAGTGAGGTGAGGTCAGCATTCTATCTTCTGTCCATGACTGACCCCACTTAGCTATCTCGCTGTAAATATAAAGTGCCTTATCTCCACTGTTTTTGCAGAGACAGAGTTAATGAGCAGTAAATATGCAGCTTTTTTGTCAGTGAAGATGCAGTCTTATTGGTTTAGAGGACAGTGTTAACAAGGCTGGTGTTAATGTGAAGGGGGCAGGGAGAGCTCAGCCTCTGAGTCCCAGTGTGTCTGTGCTTTAAGAGCTCCCCCAGCACTACTGCCTCAGTTTCCCTGGTATTGTTGCCTCAGTGCACAGTGAACCAGGGCAGCAGTGACTTGGCAAGCCTTTCAAGTGCTGATGCACAAGCTGGCATTTAGCCACAGACTCTTTAATGAATAATGACAATTGAGACAACTAATCTATCAATGAGAATGTTTGACATGTGTCCAGTCTCCTTCAAACTGCTGAGTAATTCCAACCAATAGAATTATTGCATGAAAATTAGCTGTAGAGAAAGGAAGGTGATTGGTTGAGTAACTCTGATGTCACAATAGGCCCCACTTAATTTAATTTACCTTTACTGCGGACCTAAGCCTGACTGTTCCTGATATAAGCATAAATTAGATACAATTTTGATAACTTAGCTTAATTATAACTTCATTTCTTCAAATATGGCATTTGCACAAGATTTCAGTTAACTTTATTTTCATTGAAAGTTTGAAGTGTCTGCATAATTCCATTATTAAGATAATTCAGGACCAATAAAAGATGGGCACAGAAGGCTAATTCCTTAAAGGGCATAGTTTTATTTAGTTTTAATGCATAAATTGATCAAAGGATTTACTTGTAAAGCGTCAGAAAATGTGTTCTGTACTCTGAGATAAGTGCTGTTAATTAGGGGAGGATGTGATCTATTTTTCATAGTTTTACTCCCCTCTTCCCTTGGGGAAAGGCTAGGGACCCTGAGTGGCGGGGTGGATGCAGACGAAAGTAAGTTCTGGGTTTGATGGCTGGAAATGGAGTTGGAGGAATCAGGCACAAGGCGATCACTTATAGGATGAAGAACAAATTAGCTTTTAATGATTACAGCTATCTGGTGCCTCTGACCGAGTCCTGGAACTAGCTTCAAAACAAAAGGAAAGGGGCTACTCACCCACAATTACAGCTGCCATCTTACTCCACCAAACTGTAATCATCCTCTCCAAGAGCTTGCTATCCTGCAGCCTTTCCCTCATGGTTCCACTAAACTTTCTAAACTACTACATGCTACAAGGGGCCACAGCAATGGTTCCCTCAACCCACCCAGCAATATTGTTAACCTATCCAACTATACTCTTAGCCCAGCAGAAGCAGCTGTCCTATCTCGGGGCCTCTCCTTCTGTCCCTCCACCCCCACGAACATGATACAGTTCTGTGGTGACCTAGAATCCTATTTTCGATGTCTCCGACTCAAGGAATATTTCCAACACATCTCTGAACAACATACTAATCCACAGAGACCTCCCTACCAACACTACAAAAAGAAGGATTCTAGGTGGACTCCTCCTGAAGGTCAAGACAGCAGACTGGATTTCTACATAGAGTGCTTCCACCGACGTGCACGGGCTGAAATTGTGGACAAGCAGCATCACTTGCCCCACAACCTCAGCTGTGCAGAACACAATGCCATCCACAGCCTCAGAAACAACTCTGACATCATAATCGAAAAGGCTGTCAAAGGAGGTGCTGTTGTCATCATGAATAGGTCGGAATATGAACAAGAGGCCGCTCGGCAGCTCTCCAACACCACTTTCGACAAGCCATTACCCTCTGATCCCACTGAGGGTTACCGAAAGAAACTACACCATCTGCTCAAGAAACTCCCTGAAAAAGCACAAGAACAAATCCGCACAGACACACCCCTGGAACCCTGACCTGGGGTATTCTATCTGCTACCCAAGATCCATAAACCTGGAAATCCTGGATGCCCCATCATCTCAGGCATTGGCACCCTGAGAGCAGGATTGTCTGGCTATGTAGACTCCCTCCTCAGGCCCTACGCTACCAGCACTCCCAGCTATCTTTGAGACACCACTGACTTCCTGAGGAAAGTACAGTCCATCGGTGATCTTTCAGAAAACACCATCCTGGCCACTATGGATGTAGAAGCCCTCTACACCAACATTCCTCACAAAGATGGACTACAAGCCGTCAGGAAGACTATCCCCGATAATGTCACGGCAAACCTGGTGGCTGAACTTTGTGACTTTGTCCTCACCCATAACTATTTTACATTTGGGGACAATGTATACCTTCAAATCAGGGTACCCGCATGGCCCCACAGTATGCCAACATTTTTATGGCTGACTTAGAACAACGCTTTCTCAGCTCTCGTCCCCTAACGCCCCTACTCTACTTGCGCTATATTGATGACATCTTCATCATCTGGACCCATGGAAAAGAAGCTCTTGAGGAATTCCACCATGATTTCAACAATTTCCATCCCACCATCAACCTCAGCCTGGTCCAGTCCACACAAGAGATCCACTTCCTGGACACTACAGTGCTAATAAATGATGGTCACATAAACACCACCCTATACCGGAAACCTACTGACTGCTATTCCTACCTACATGCCTCCAGCTTTCACCCTGACCACACCACATGATCCATTGTCTACAGCCAAGCTCTGCGATACAACCGCATTTGCTCCAACCCCTCAGACAGAGACAAACACCTACAAGATCTCTATCAAGCATTCTTACAACTACAATACCCACCTGCTGAAGTGAAGAAACAGATTGATAGAGCCAGAAGAGTTCCCAGAAGTCACCTACTACAGGACAGGCCTAACAAAGAAAATAACAGAACGCCACTAGCCGTCACCTTCAGCCCCCAACTAAAACCCTTCCAATGCATTATCCAGGATCTACAACCTATCCTGAAGGATGACCCAACACTCTCACAAATCTTGGGAGACAGGCCAGTCCTTGCCTACAGACAGCCCCCCAACCTGAAGCAAATACTCACCAGCAACCACACACCACACAAGAGAACCACTAACCCAGGAACCTATCCTTGCAACAAAGCCCGTTGCCAACTGTGCCCACATATCTATTCAGGGGACACCATCACAGGGCCTAATAACATCAGCCACACTATCAGAGGCTCGTTCACCTGCAGATCTACCAATGTGATATATGCCATCATGTGCCAGCAATGCCCCTCTGCCATGTACATTGGTCAAACTGGACAGTCTCTACGTAAAAGAATAAATGGACACAAATCAGATGTCAAGAATTATAACATTCATAAACCAGTCGGAGAACACTTCAATCTCTCTGGTCACGCGATTACAGACATGAAAGTTGCGATATTACAACAGAAAAACTTCAAAACCAGACTCCAGCGAGAGACTGCTGAATTGGAATTAATTTGCAAATTGGATACAATTAACTTAGGCTTGAATAGAGACTGGGAGTGGCTAAGTCATTATGCAAGGCAACCTATTTCCCCTTGTTTCCTCCCGCGCGCCCCCCCCCCCCCCCCGTTCCTCAGACGTTCTTGTTAAACCCTGGATTTGTGCTGGAAATGGCCCACCTTGATTATCATACCGATTGTAAGGAGAGTGAGCACTTTAGATAAGCTATTACCAACAGGAGAGTGGGTTTGGGGGGCGGAGGGGAGAGAAAACCTGGATTTGTGCTGGAAATGGCCCACCTTGATTATCATACACATTGTAAGGAGAGTGATCACTTTAGATAAGCTATTACCAGCAGGAGAGTGGGGTGGGGGGAGAGAAAACCTTTTGTAGTGATAAACACCCATTTTTTCATGGTTTGTGTGTATAAAAACATCTTCTGTATTTTCCACAGTGTGCATCCGATGAAGTGAACTGTAGCTCACGAAAGCTTATGCTCAAATAAACTGGTTAGTCTCTAAGTTGCCACAAGTACTCCTTTTCTTTTTGCGAATACAGACTCACACGGCTGTTACTCTGATAGCTGCCTTTCCGCCCTTCTGACCCCATAGAGCTAACAATTCAAAAACCTTTTAATTTGGCCAATCAAGACCAAGGCCCATGGAGATGGAAACATCTCCAACTCTGACTGCCATTAAATCTGCCATTCCCTATGTCTGTTGTGGGCCTTTCTATGTACAAGCTAGATGACTTCCTGCAGACTTAGTCTCCATTCCCCAGGGCTCAGGCTTGTTATAGTACATAGCAAAGAGGTTGCATCCCTGCTTTATGTCCAAAACTCTTTGATTTCTGATAGGCTCTCTGACATCTTGTAATGGTGGTGGTTGCATTAGTTGTGAATGAGATACATGGAGTCCTCGGACTTCGGACACAGTTCGTTCCTCAGAATTGCATTGTAAGTCGAAAGGTTGTAAGTTGAAACTGCTTTTCCCATAGGAATGAATGGTATAAAGGGGAGATTGGTTCCTGAACCAAGGCTTGATACAACTATTTTCACTACAATAACCGAGATTTTTTTACTAAATGAATTATAGATGACTAATGTTGCAACATCAGTGTATTTACTGTACACTGTGTTTTGTAAACAGCATTCAAATAAAAATATAAATTCACATATGCTGCGCAGAATGCCAGCAACACAGGCTCAGAAAGCCAGGGAGAATGGCACATATGCTGAGCCTCAGCCAATCACTGTTCAGGCTTTCTGATTGGCTGAGCCTGGGGCTGGGAGTCAATCAAAAACAAGCAGCAACCCTACCTGGCAACAAGCTACTCTGCTGCCTCAAAGCCAATCAGAAGTGACCCCTTCCAGCTCCATACCAGTATAATGCAACGAGGAAGTGATTTCAAGCAAACTTATGCACATCGAGTGTCGTAAGGGCAAAACAAGTGTAGGGGTGAAACAGGTAGTCAGTTGAAAAGTGGCGTCCGAGGACTCCCTGTATATAGTTGAGAGTCACTGGCATATTGTTGGCAGGTGAGCCCATGGTAGGTCTTTGTCTCTCCTAGTGGTCTCAGGTAGATACTGAGGAGAAGAGGGGATAGTATAGAGCACTATGGGGTACCACAGGCAAGGGTCTTTATAGAGGAGGAACAGTTACCCATCTGCACTATGGGCTTTGCTGGAGAGGAATGATAGGAACAACTTCGGTGATGGGCCATCAGTTCTGGTCTGTCATGTAGGTAGGTTAGCAGTATCTAGTGGTCTAATGTATCAAAAGCTGCAGAGAGGTCCAGCAGCATAATCATGGAGATCCTGTCACTGCCCATGGCTGTAAGAACTGGTCATCTTTTAGTGCAGCTATAGCTCTCTCTGTTCTGTGCCCTGATTTGAACTCTGACTGTGAGGTATCCAGGAAGTTGGCTGATGTCACATGTTGGTGTTTAGTGGTCATGACTTGCTCAGTTTTTTTGCCCAGGAATAGGAGGTTGGAGATGGGAAGGTAGTTCGTAACTTCAGAAATGTTAAGGTAGAATAACTTCCCGAATGTATGGAATGTGTGACTGTCAGATGTGCCAAAATGTTGGTGCAAGAGCATCTGGGAGGTTCCTGTTCAGGTTTTGCACTAAAGTGTGAATTTGATGAAGCTGCTTCTCAATATTTGTTGGAGGTGGAAATGAAAGCCTTATGTAGTGTTGGAATGTGTTGTTGTCAGTGTTGTAGGCAATGTGACAGTGGCAAGGAATGTAGGAGACTTGTCCCTTAACTTATTTCCATGCTTTTCAGTTTTTGAGTTGGTGAATGTGTCCTGATACAACCCTAACTGTCAATTAATTTTTGTTTGTTTATACTTCTCTTCTTCCTTTCAACTTTTTTGTTCTAAACAGCAACAGGTATATCAATGAAGCCTTCTGTGATAATATGCCAGTAGATGCCAACAAGCAGGATTCTGCACACATCACAATACTAATATATGCGATAGAACATCTTTCCATAGACTTTACCCTATGTTTCAAAATACAGTACAGTATTTATAAGTGACCTTTTTAATGAGTTCATCAGTCCGCATCACGTGGTATCTTT
The DNA here is from genome assembly GCF_965152275.1 of Natator depressus. NCBI lineage: Eukaryota > Metazoa > Chordata > Testudines > Cheloniidae > Natator > Natator depressus. The sequence goes on from NC_134260.1 coordinate 6,751,104, forward strand.
GAACAGCTACTGTGCACACTTGATACAAGAACAAAACTAAATCCTGAAATTTTGACTCAGTTTTAACTCCCCTTCAGTGAGAGTTGTGCTTGAATAAGAGCAGAATAAAAACTAAGTAAAGCCTTCAGGAGTTAAATGAAAAAGCTTAGTAGTGCACAGAAAAGAAATACTCATGGGTAGTCACAAAAAATGGTATAAAGTGCGTTCTTTTTAGATATTACACTGTAGTGTATATATTGAAAGAAACACATTATACTTTTTCTCAGTTCCTCACATGAAAATCTTTGGCGGGGGGGGGGAAGTGCTCAAGGTGATCAAAATTAATTTTGATCAGTTAAAGATTTACACCTATGGAATTTTAATGGTGAGGAGAACTAATAGGTTGTAGCTGATATATTAATACCCCATAGAAAGCTGTGAGCTGTTCATGTGATGATGATATTGTGACTTTATGTACCCTTTCTTCAGTGGGGTTTAATTTTGAATTCCAAAAATGTGAGATGTAGTTTTCCTGATAGTTAAATGGAATGTTTTGAGGGATCTTAGTACTAAATTTTGTTGATTTTTTTGTGTCTTGCAGGATTTTTGGCACATGGAGGAAGGCGATCATCACTTAGAAATTTAACTCAATTCCAGATTTCAAGGTAGGAGGGCTCCTGCTTCCCCCATCTTCTTTATTAAATCAGTGAGACGGTTCCTTCAAGTAGAATGGAAATCCTGTATTTTTTTCATGTTCATATCTGTGCTATTCTTTTATTAGTCGAGAGGTGTAATACAGTAGGTGATACAGTCTTCCTTTATCAGTTTTATAGTTCTTCTGACCTGATTGTTTCATGCCACTTTTCCAAATCTGTCTTCCTTATTAATGTCTGAGCTTCATTTGTCTTATTTATTAGAGATAAGTGGCATAAAAATTGAGTTAAATAAAAATTGAATCATGCAGAGTTCTAAACTCTTCCTCTGGTTGTAAATATCAACATGCTTGTTTTTAGTTACTGATTAATATAATTTAAGATTAATTTTATAATAAAATTTACACAAAAGCAGTATAATACCTTACTATCTATACTGAAAGCTTCCTCCAGTTTGTGCTGCATCCATAGCAGCAGGCAGCCCAGTCACATCTCCCTGTTGCAGAGCTTTTCTGAGGAAAATTCCAAACTTTATTACAGAATATTAGACTAACAGTTTGGCTTAATAATTGGTTTGTTTAATTCCCAGCCATGTCTCAGGGCATTTGATGTTTTGGAGAGATTATCCTCTCAGTTCTGCTTTCTTTTCTGACGTGTTTGCAGTGACTGGTGCCCCTGCAGGCTTCAGAGAGACATAGGATGAGAAAAGTCAGAGGCAAAAGGGAAGATCTGGGTTCAGTGGGGATCTCAGCCGGCTGTGTAGGTGGGAAAAGGACTCTTTCACAACCCAATCCAGGTGGGATTACATCAACCCCCCCTTCCCAGGGTAGGTAAAAAGCCACTCATGATTGGAGAGGCCATCTTGACAGTGCAAGAAGCAGCTTTGGCAGTAAGTAAGGGGCCTTCAGATATAGCTCCTTTCCCCTGTTGCCACCTCTATAAAAGGCCTGCTCACCCCCCAGGATCTGTACTTACATCCCAGGCCGAGACCGAAGTATATCAGGATCAAAAGGAACCCTGACAATGTTATTGGTCCATTAGTAGGTGGAAATGGTAGAATCTTTCATGATAATTCAGAAGAGGCAGAAGCGTTCAATAAATATTTGTGTTCAGTATTTGTAACAAAGCCAGATAATATATTCAAATCATATGATGATGATGATGAAATACTTCCCACTTTTCAAACAGTGACATATATTAGATAGCAGCTATTAAAGTTAGACATTCTTAAATCAGAAGGTCTGGATAATTTGCATTCAGAAGTTTTAAAAGATATGGTCAAAGAGCTCTCTGGATTGTTAATGTTGATTTTTAATACCTCTGTTCCAGAGTGCTGGAAGTTCCAGAGTGCTGGAAGAAAGCTAATGTTGTGCCAGTATTTGAAAAGGCTAAATGAGATGATCCAAGTACTGAAAGGCCTGTTCAGCCTGATATTGATCCTGGGCAGAATAATGGAACAGCTGATACAATACTCAATTAATAAAGAATTAAAGGAGGGTGATATAATTAATACTAATCAACATGGGTTTTGGAAAATAGGTCTTGTAAAAATAACTTGGGATCATTTGGATGAGACTACGGGTTTAGATGAGAAGGTAAGAGTGTTAGTGTAATATACGTAAAATTCTGTAAGGCAGTAAGACTTAGCTCTTCATGACATTTTGATTAAATAACTAGAATGATACAAAATTAACTTGGCACATACTAAGTGGTTTAAAAATGGCTAACTAATAAGTCTTAAAATGTAATTTAATTGGGAATACTCATTGAGTGGGTATGTTTCTCATGGTGTCCCACAAGGATGTGTTTCTTATGCTATTTAATATTTTTATCCATGGCCTGGAAGAAAACACAAAATCATTATTGCTGAAGTTTGCAGGTGGCAAAAAGATTGGGGGAGTGATAAATAATGAAGAGTACAGATAATGGATAGGGCGATCTGGATTGCTTAGTGAGCTGGGCATTGTCCAACAATGTTTCAGTATGGTCAAATGTAAATGTATAAATTGAGGAACAAAGAAAAAAGGCTATATTTAAAGGATGGGAGACTCTATCCTGGGAAGCAGTGAGTCTGAAAAAGACTTGGACCTGGTGAATAATCTGCTGAACATGAATTCCCAAAGCAATGCAGTAGCTAAACAGGCTAATGCTATCCTCAGATGTTTAAATAGGGGAATATTGAGTTGGAGGAGAGAGGCTGCATTTGGCACTGGTATGATTGCTACTGGAATACTGTGTCCAGTTCTGGTGTCCTTGCTTCACGGAGGATGTTGATGAACTGGAGAGGTTTCAGAGAAAAGCAACAAGACGATTAAAGGTTTGGGAAACGTGCCTTATAGTGGTAGACTCAAGGAGCTCAATCTTTTAAGCTTATCACAGAAGAAGATTATGGGGTAGCTTGGCCATGGTGTCCTGGGGACTGCAGCCGGGGCCACGTGCCCCAGCTCTGCGGCGTTCCAGACTTGGCAGAGGCCATGCACCACAGCCCTGTGGCATCCCGGGCTTGGCAGGGGCTGTGCGCCCCAGCCCCACAGCTTCACTGGAGGCTGCAGCTGGGGCTGCACGCCCACCTTGCGGCTTCCCAGGGCCGTCTGCAACCCCCACACCCCGCTGCGGCCGGGGTTTGGCTGGGACTACAGTCGGGCCACGCACCCCTGTCCTGAAGCTGGGCCAGCTCTGTAGCAAGGGCTGTGTCCCCTGTGGCTGCGATCCTCGCTGTGGCCACCGGAGTCGGGGCTGTGTCCCCCGCACCCCCATGGGACTCCATTTCTCCCCCTACCTAGCCCTGCCCCAGTTATTTTTAGTAAAGTAACGGACAAGTCACGGGCTCTGTGATTTTTTGTTTATTGCCCGTGACCTGTTCATGACTTTTACTAAAAAATATCTGTGAAAAAACCTTTGCCTTATTCATGTGTACCAATTGCTGGTGCATGAAGTTTTCCCTGTCAGTATCTGGAATTAAACATACCCCACAAGTCCATCCCATTCTTCAATCAGCACCATGCCCCTATTTAAAATAATTTAGGAAATTAATATACAGAAGTTTTTGTTGTGAAGCAGAGTCACTGCAAACATAACGACAGGTTTCAGAGTAACAGCCGTGTTAGTCTGTATTCGCAAAAAGAAAAGGAGTACTTGTGGCACCTGAGAGACTAACCAATTTATTTGAGCATGAGCTTTCGTGAGCTACAGCTCACTTCATCGGATGCATATTGTGGAAACTGCAGAAGACATTATATACACAGAGACCATGAAACAATACCTCCTCCCACCCCACTCTCCTGCTGGTAATAGCTTATCTAAAGTGATCATCAAGTTGGGCCATTTCCAGCACAAATCCAGGTTTTCTCACCCTCCGCCCCGCCCCCCCCCACAAACTCACTCTCCTGCTGGTAATAGCCCATCCAAAGTGACCACTCTCTTCACAATGTGTATGCTATTACCAGCAGGAGAGTGGGGTGGGAGGAGGTATTGTTTCATGGTCTCTGTATATATAATGTCTTCTGCAGTTTCCACAGTATGCATCCGATGAAGCGAGCTGTAGCTCACGAAAGCTCATGCTCAAATAAATTGGTTAGTCTCTAAGGTGCCACAAGTACTCCTTTTCTTTTGCAAACATAACATACCTGTCTTAAACCCAGAAAAATAAGGAAATTAAATATGCTCTAAGAAGATCAGTCTTCCATCAACCCCTTTACCAAACTTTTCTCAGCACAACATACTATTATACCAAAAGTCCACAAATAATAATGTTAGGAGAAAGTAGTTTGGTAAAGGGGTATGTGGAGAAGAGAAGGTTGCAGGGGTAGAGTTAAAGTTGAAGTAAATGATCTGTGGTGTAGAGTAATTGTGTTAATGGTATGGTATATGTCTGTGGGTAAGGAGAAAAGGTTGCTTAACTTTTCATTTGCTTCCTCCGGAGCTTGAGTTAGGTATGTTATGTTTCTAGCAACCCTAATTGCTTCACAAGGAAGTTTGTGTTTCTGAAGTAGGTTATGTTAAGTGGAGAGTATTTTAATGCAGGCTACATTGATTTTAGTATGAGATTTTTAGAAAAAAACATTTAACCATTCATAGTGTAATGTGTAGTATGGGTCTAAATGTAAATGTACAGTTCAGGTTCAATTGATAAAATAATTATTTCATTTCCATTGAATAGTTTTTCTTCATCCGTAATTGGACAAAGTGCAATTTAATAATTTATCAGTTAGGGAGACTATATCCAAGTGGATGTATCCCTGCCTTGGAGTGCTGGCTTCATTCCAGTACCAATACCTGCTATTTTTCATGCATACGTTGTTGTCAATTGAACACTTTAACAGACCAATTGCTGTCCAAGTTATGATGTCATACTTTTTTTTTTTTAACAGAAGTTAAGCGGTGAAAGAAACTGCATACCCTTTGCCCATTCATCCCATAGGGAGATAGCTAAAATGTGGAATAAATACGCAGATTCATTGGTTTGCTAAGGTAAAATGGACTTTAATTCATAGAATCATAGAATATCAGGGTTGGAAGGGACCTCTGGAGGTCATCTAGTCCAACCCCCTGCTCAAAGCAGGACCAATCCCCAACTAAATCATCCCAGCCAGAGCTTTGTCAAGCCTGACCTTAAAAACTTCTAAGGAAGGAGATTCTGCCACCTCCCTCGGTAACGCATTCCAGTGTTTCACCATCCTCCTAGTGAAAAAGTTTTTCCTAATATCCAACCTAAATCTCCCCCACTGCAACTTGAGACCATTACTCCTTGTCCTGTCATCTGCTATCACTGAGAATAGTCTAGATCCATCCTCTTTGGATCCACCCTTCAGGTAGTTAAAAGCAGCTATTAAATCCCCCCTCATTCTTCTCTTCCGCAGACTAAACAATCCCAGTTCCCTCAGCCTCTCCTCATAAGTCATGTGTTCCAGACCCCTAATCATTTTTGTTGCCCTTCGCTGGACTCTCTCCAATTTATCCACATCCTTCTTGTAGTGTGGGGCCCAAAACTGGACACAGTACTCCAGATGAGGCCTCACCAATGTCGAATAGAGGGGAACGATCACGTCCCTCGATCTGCTCGCTATGCCCCTACTTATACATCCCAAAATGCCATTGGCCTTCTTGGCAACAAGGGCACACTGTTGACTCATATCCAGCTTCTCGTCCACTGTCACCCCTAGGTCCTTTTCCGCAGAACTGCTGCCTAGCCATTCGGTCCCTAGTCTGTAGCGGTGCATTGGATTCTTCCATCCTAAGTGCAGGACCCTGCACTTATCCTTATTGAACCTCATCAGATTTCTTTTGGCCCAATCCTCCAATTTGTCTAGGTCCTTCTGTATCCTATCCCTCCCCTCCAGCGTATCTACCACTCCTCCCAGTTTAGTATCATCCGCAAATTTGCTGAGAGTGCAATCCACACCATCCTCCAGATCATTTATGAAGATATTGAACAAAACCGGCCCCAGGACCGAACCCTGGGGCACACCACTTGACACCGCCTGCCAACTAGACAGGGAGCCATTGATCACTACCCGTTGAGCCCGACAATCTATCCAACTTTCTACCCACCTTGTAGTGCATCCATCCAGCCCATACTTCTTTAACTTGCTGACAAACATACTGTGGGAGACCGTGTCAAAAGCTTTGCTAAAGTCAAGAAACAATATATCCACTGCTTTCCCTTCATCCACAGAATCAGTAATCTCATCCTAGAAGGCGATTAGATTAGTCAGGCATGACCTTCCCTTGGTGAATCCATGCTGACTGTTCCTGATCACTTTCCTCTTGTGTAAGTGCTTCAGGATTGATTCCTTGAGGACCTGCTCCATGATTTTTCCGGGGACTGAGGTGAGGCTGACTGGCCTGTAGTTCCCAGGATCCTCCTCCTTCCCTTTTTTTAAAGATGGGCACTACATTAGCCTTTTTCCAGTCTTCTGGGACTTCCCCTGATCACCATGAGTTTTCAAAGATAATGGCCAATGGCTCTGCAATCACATCCGCCAATTCCTTTAGCGCTCTCGGATGCAACGCATCCGGCCCCATGGACTTGTGCACATCCAGCTTTTCTAAATAGTCCCGAACCACTTCTTTCTTCACAGAGGGCTGGCCACCTCCTCCCCATGCTGTGCTGCCCAGTGCAGTAGTCTGGGAAATGACCTTGTTCGTGAAGACAGAGGCAAAAAATGCATTGAGTACATTAGCTTTTTCCAAATCCTCTGTCACTAGGTTGCCTCCCTCATTCAGGAAGGGGCCCACACTTTCCTTGGCTTTCTTCTTGTTGCCAACATACCTGAAGAAACCCTTCTTGTTACTCTTAACATCTCTCGCTAGCTGCAACTCCAGGTGTGATTTAGCCTTCCTGATTTCATTCCTACATGCCCGAGCAATATTTTATACTCTTCCCTGGTCATTTGTCCAATCTTCCACTTCTTGAAAGCCTCTTTTTTGTGTTTAAGATCAGCAAGGATTTCACTGTTAAGCCAAGCTGGTCGCCTGCCATATTTACTGTTCTTTCTACAGATCGGGATGGTTTGTCCCTGTAACCACAATAAGGATTCTTTAAAATACAGCCAGCTCTCCTGGACTCCTTTCCCCCTCATGTTATTCTCCCAAGGGGATCATGCCCATCAGTTCTCTGAGAGAGTCAAAGTCTGCTTTTCTCAAGTCCAGGGTCCGTGTTCTGCTGCTTTCCTTTCTTCCTTGTGTCAGGATCCTGAACTCGACCATCTCATGGTCACTGCCTCCCAGGTTCCCATCCACTTTTGCTTCCCCTACTAATTCTTCCCGGTTTGTGAGCAGCAGGTCAGGAAGAGCTCTGCCCCTAGTTGGTTCCTCCAGCACTTGCACCAGGAAATTGTCTCCTACAGTTTCCAAAAACTTCCTGGATTGTCAGGAAGATCAGTAGGGAACAAGGTAGAGACCAAAACATCTGCGACAGAAAACTCAGCCTGAAGCAGAAGTAGCTTAATATGTATACCATAAGTGGACTTTCCTTTATCTGGGAATATAAGAGCTTTATTTAATTACTGAACAGCATTTTTATCCTTTTCTGAATACCATTCACGTTAACCTTTCCTAATCATTGTTTTTCACATCTGCTTACAATCACAGTGCCAGAAATAGAATCTGATTTATAGTAAGATTTAACATTGACCTTAAAAAGTTTCGATATATTCAAGGGGCGACACAGTAGTCAACAAAAAGACAACAATCAGCTGCCTTAGTAATGTTTTTCAAGATTTGAATTTTTCTGTGTATTATAGAATTGTCTTTAATTAGGACACTAATGTGCAACTTAATATTGTTTTCTTCACATTCCAAATTTGAGCCTTACCTTTCAATCTATAGGACACTATAAGATCTTATTTATCCTGTTGTTGTTTTTTTTTAACTGGGTTATCTTATTAGTAATAGAGTCAAAAGATGTTAAATTTTCCTTAAGTCCTTGGATGGCTACTGTTGTAGACTGGGATGTACGTGGTCAGACCGGGAATCAGGAGCTGTGAACTGGAGACAGAGTCAGGAATCAAGCCAACAGTCAGAGCTGAATCGGTAGCCAAGCATGGGGCATAGAAGAGATCTGTAGCAAGGCCAAGAGGGCAGGAACAGAATAGGAAGGCAGGAATCAGGAACAAAGCAGGGCTCCAGAGTCAGACAAGAAGGTAGGGTCCAGTGTAGCAGCCAGCCAATGATGCACCTAGTTGCTCAGACAACTTTGTGTGCTACATTCTGGTTTAAATAGTGAGTCTGAGCCCGTCGGAGAGGCTGGACATCCCCTCCAATTGGGAGCTTCATGAGCAGTGCCTATACTGAGCTAAGTTCCACCAGCCACGCCCTCCAGGTACCAGCGAGTTGCTGAGTAGTGGCTGCAGTCTGAGGACTGCCTGGGATCCCGCAGTCCTGTGTTTGGGACCCACAATCCCTCACAGCAACTTGGATGACAAATTGAATTAATTTTAAAGAAACTTTAGAACACCTAGAAGCTCCATATAGAGCACAGTATAATAATCCAGTCTTGAGTCGATGAAGACATGACTCACAATAGCAAGGCCCACATCTGAAAAAAAAACTGGAGCAGTTTCTTTGCCAGAGACAAAAAAGTATTACAGTGAATGATTGCTGTTTAATAATAGCTGGGGGATCCAGCAGAATCCACAGATTATGAATACGAACACAATGGAGGGTATACACCTGCAATTAAATTATCCTCCCCATATTGTGTAGTTGCAATTCCCCAATCTACCATCATCATTTTAGTTTTAACTGGATTGAGCTTCAGCTATCCGACTCTCATCTGTGCCCTAATCTCTCCCCAAAACAGGTTCCAGGTATTCAGCAGCATTCACTGCATCAGGCAAAATAGAGGGCTTACACCATATTGAAATAGCTGCAGCGCACACCTCCTTACTAAACATCTTAAAGGCACGTTATCTTTTTTGAACATTAGGAGAGACAAGGTGCGAACTCCGTGGGATTCCACGACAGTGCCCTTAGTGAAGAGAGCAACTGCTCCACACCACGCTCTAGGAACACTCAACAAGGAGAGAGCAGAGCTACCATCCACTCTTGCTGTAGTCTACACGTTAGTCAACACCTCATGATCAGTGGGACTGAAGGAAGCTCTTAGATCTAACATTAAAAGCATACTATGAGATTCCCTGCCAAAGCCACTAGTGCATTGTGTCCTATATCCGATTCTGTACCAGATTGACAGGGGTCATGGAGGTAAGAGGCATCCAGGTGCTTAATGGGGTTCAGACTTAACACCAAGGGTGCATACAAGCTGTGAATCTAAATGGCCAATAGTCATGAAAAACTATAGGTATTGGTGAGTAATTGTAAGATCCAGGAAACCCTTAGGTTAGTATAGAGAAGTGAATGAGGGGTCTCAAGAAATTTTTTGTTGGCCTTACAGTGTGGCCACCAACTCTTGCTGGTGGCTGCTCTGACAATTTTTCCTAAAACAATTAACTTTAGGAAAAACAAATACATATGCACATATACATATCCAAATCATTGTAATTTATTTATGTAGCTTTTTATTGCAGACTCAAAAATTTAAAATAATGTGCATTTGTCTCTCTTCTTTACTGGAGCTAAATAGAATAGAAACAAATAATGTGTTTTGCATGTTCTTATCTTTTTTGTTATTATTTCTTTTACTTTTTGGTTGCTTTTTTTAAACACTTGCTAGCTAGTAAGTCTGTTTCTGTGAAAAGTGATATTTGTATATTTAACACTGCTTTGCGTCCCCCAATCACCACCAAGGAGGCTGTGGCTCTATGAAAAGTGGTCACATGTAGCCACGGTGGCTGCATTTGAGAAACTCTTGTTAAAACATAGACCATTCTTGTTAGCCCAGAGCCTAGTGAACCTGTAGTGAACACAGTTGTTCTGGCTCTGTGTGCCTCTCTGTCTGACCTCCTTGGTCACTTGCCAGATGAGGGCACCAAACTCCTTCCAGCAGCCAACTCTGATCCCCCCACCTTTCAGCTTCCCAGTCTTTTGTTCTCGAGATGGGGTCTTTACTCAACTTCCCTGCTGAGAGGTGGGGAAATCTATCTCCCTCTTAGTTGTTGGTTGTAAGTATTGTTGGTGATTGTGTTTTCCATTGTCTTCTCAGATTTTCCATTGATATAGGGTCGGCCTTGATCATTCCTTTTTAATGACTCATTCAGGCTCAGACAGCTAGGCATCATTCATACCTGGGTCTCTTAGCCTGCCCTGAGAGCAAACAAGTCTTTCTCCCCTCCCCCAGTAACAATGCAACACAGAGGGGAAACTGAGACCCATGTAAGGGGTCACAAAAATATTAAAGAAAATTGAAGAAGCCCATGATTTGTACAGTACTCAAGAGGAAGCAGATATAAGGATGCTTCTGGATCCTGTGTGTGGCAGTATGGCTTGATGTCAAAGGAACCATAGTAATTAGGTCACCTGATACAGATGATATGGTCCTTGCTATTCACTCCTGGCCAAAAATGGAGCACATAACGTGGACTGAAACAGGAAGCATTATCAGCACAACTGACAAACATAGCTTCATACATGGACGTGCAATTTGTGCCGCATTTACTCCTGACTTCTGCAACATGCTTTCTGCTGTATGTGCATTAACAGGATTTGACTCTGTCATCCCTAACTGGTATTGGGAAAAATATCTCTGTTTAATGTTGCAAAACAAATGGAGTTTACTGCTTAAGTGATCTCGAGAAACTGGGAGAGAGTGATGGACAAACTGCAATTTCTGCAGCAAGGAAGTTGGTAGCAGTGCTGTATAATCATAATGAGAAAGAAAAGGAGACCCACAGATCTGAACTGCTTGCACGACAATCTAACCACCCAAAAGGACAAGTCACTGCCCAAACTGCAACCTTGTGAGGACAGTTTTGAAAAACATATCAAAAGAGCATCTTGGCAAGCAAACATTTGGATGTCTTCACACATAGGTAAACCTGTTGGATCACCATTGCAGCATGGATGGAAAAATGTGGATGATGAATGATTACTGAATGAGGGAGGCAACCTAGTGACAGAGGATGTGGAAAAAGCTAATGTACTCAATGCTTTTTTTGCCTCTGTCTTCACTAACAAGGACAGCTCCCAGACTGCTGCGCTGGGCATCGCAAAATGGGGAGTAGATGGCCAGCCCTCTGTGGAGAAAGAGGTGGTTAGGGACTATTTAGAAAAGCTGGACGTGCACAAGTCCATGGGGCCGGACGAGTTGCATCCGAGAGTGCTAAAGGAATTGGCGGATGTGATTGCAGAGCCATTGGCCATTATCTTTGAAAACTCGTGGCGAACGGGGGAAGTCCCAGATGACTGGAAAAAGGCTAATGTAGTGCCAATCTTTAAAAAAGGGAAGGAGGAGGATCCTGGGAACTACAGGCCAGTCAGCCTCACCTCAGTCCCCGGAAAAATCATGGAGCAGGTCCTCAAGGAATCAATCCTGAAGCACTTACACAAGAGGAAAGTGATCAGGAACAGTCAGCATGGATTCACCAAGGGAAGGTCATGCCTGACTAATCTAATCGCCTTCTAGGATGAGATTACTGATTCTGTGGATGAAGGGAAAGCAGTGGATATATTGTTTCTTGACTTTAGCAAAGCTTTTGACACGGTCTCCCACAGTATTCTTGTCAGCAAGTTAAAGAAGTATGGGCTGGATGAATGTACTATAAGGTGGGTAGAAAGTTGGCTAGATTGTCGGGCTCAACGGGTAGTGATCAATGGCTCCATGTCTAGTTGGCAGCCGGTATCAAGTGGAGTGCCCCAGGGGTCGGTCCTGGGGCCGGTTTTGTTCAATATCTTCATAAATGATCTGGAGGATGGTGTGGATTGCACTCTCAGCAAATTTGCGGATGACACTAAACTGGGAGGAGTGGTAGATACGCTGGAGGGCAGAGATAGGATACAGAGGGACCTAGACAAATTGGAGGATTGGGCCAAAAGAAACCTGATGAGGTTCAATAAGGATAAGTGCAGGGTCCTGCACTTAGGACGGAAGAACCCAATGCACAGCTACAGACTAGGGACCGAATGGCTAGGCAGCAGTTCTGCGGAAAAGGACCTAGGGGTGACAGTGGACGAGAAGCTGGATATGACTCAGCAGTGTGCCCTTGTTGCCAAGAAGGCCAATGGCATTTTGGGATGTATAAGTAGGGGCATAGCGAGCAGATCGAGGGATGTGATCGTTCCCCTCTATTCGACATTGGTGAGGCCTCATCTGGAGTACTGTGTCCAGTTTTGGGCCCCACACTACAAGAAGGATGTGGATAAATTGGAGAGAGTCCAGCGAAGGGCAACAAAAATGATTAGGGGTCTGGAACACATGACTTATGAGGAGAGGCTGAGGGAACTAGGATTGTTTAGTCTGCGGAAGAGAAGAATGAGGGGGGATTTGATAGCTGCTTTCAACTACCTGAGAGGTGGTTCCAGAGAGGATGGTTCTAGACTATTCTCAGTGGTAGAAGAGGACAGGACAAGGAGTAATGGTCTCAAGTTGCAGTGGGGGAGGTTTAGGTTGGATATTAGGAAAAACTTTTTCACTAGGAGGGTGGTGAAACACTGGAATGCGTTAGCTAGGGAGGTGGTAGAATCTCCTTCCTTGGAAGTTTTTAAGGTCAGGCTTGACAAAGGCTTGGCTGGGATGATTTGATTGGGGATTGGTCCTGCTTTGAGCAGGGGGTTGGACTAGATGACCTCCTGAGGTCCCTTCCAACCCTGATATTCTATGATTTTATGATTCTATGAACTACTTCCTGTATTCTTCAAGGGCCCAATGACATCTGAACCTCTACAAGATCTTATTTGTGCCTGTACCAGTAGAGGTCACTGCACAATCAACTATTATGTGGACAACACCATCTCTCTTGCACAAAGTGTGTACATGCCAAGACCATGAAGACTGTGGTAACCCACACACTGTAGACAAAAGGAAAGGAGTACTTGTGGTACCTTAGAGACTAACAATTGCATTTGAGCATAAGCTTTTGTGAGCTACAGCTCACTTCATCGGATGCATCCAATGAAGTGAGCTGTAGCTCATGAAAGCTTACGCTCAGATACATTTGTTAGTCTCTAAGGTGCCACAAGTACTCCTTTCCTTTCTGTGGATACAGACTAACACGGCTGCTATGCTGACACTCTGGACAGAGATCATAATGATGAACAGGGTGATGTTGATTAGAAAGGTCACCAGTACTATTACATTTCAGTGATACCTGTATAAATGTATTACTAGATTTTGTTTTATCCTTTAGATTGTTGATGTAATGCCTTCTGAGGTCACAAAGAAATCCATTGTTAGGTCTTGAAATAATACAGAGAGTCATTAGACTATATGAATGCAGCTATTTCAAGGTGGTCATTGTAATGTGTTGATGGTGTCATTGTTTATCCCCATTTCTAATGGCACCACTTGACAGCTCCATATCACACCTCATTTTAAAAAAAAACATCCATAAGCTTTCAAATGGGGGTGTGTGTGTGTGTGTGTGTAGAGGGTATATTAAGTTGACCAAATTGGTACTGTCTGCCACTCGCCTATAAGGCTTGGGGAGTTTCTGTAGAAGGGCAGCCATGGAGGTAACTGTGGGCTATACTGAACTTTAAGAGTAAGAATTTGAGAGAGTGGTCTTTTAAAAAGTAAACAGGAATGTCAGGAAATCTGTATTGCAGAGTAGTGAACATCTGGAAGAAAGCCACTGGCACTAAATATAAAAGATTTTAAGAGACAGCTTGATGCTTTTTTGGAAAAAGAGAGGAGTTTTAAGGCTGCAGAGACAAAGCAAAGAGAAAAGCTGAGAAAATTTAAGTGATAAGCTTTGGTGGACCATTTGGCTTTTTGTTGTGATCAAGCTGTGTGTCATGTTTTGAAAATATGTATATGGTGCCATTAGATAGGGTACTTATCATAGGCTATCTCATGAACATTTCAGTTTAGGATGTAATACTCCAAAGTAAGATGAGGCTGTACACACTGAATGAGATACCTCTTATTATCAGCTATCTTGAAGGGAACATAAATTGTTTGTTCAAGTACTGAAATGTGTCACAGTACATACAGTAACTCCTCACTTAACGTTGTATTTATGTATGTGACTTTAAGCGAAACCATGTTAAGCGAATCCAATTTCCCCATAAGAATTAATGTAAATAGCGGGGGTTAGGTTCCAGGGAAATTTTTTTCACCAGACAAAAGACTATATTATTTATATATTTCCCTGGGAACGCCTTACTGCTAAATGATGAACTAGCACTCAGCTGAGTCCTCAAGGGTTAACACGTTGTTAATGTAGCCTCACACTCTACAAGGCAGCACAAATGGAGGGAGGGGAGACAGCATGGCAGACAGAGACACATACCCTGTGTGTGTGAGAGAGAGAGAGAGATGCGCATCGCCCCTTTAAGTACGCTGAACCCATTCTAAATACGTTGCCTTTTTAAGTAGATCAGCAAGTTGAGACAGCAGCTGCTGGCAGCAAGCTCCCTCTGTCCTGAGCCCTGTTGTGTCCCACACTCATCTATGGAGATGGGGTAAGCAGGGGGCAGGAGCAGGGGGGTGGGGGACACCCTGACATTAGCACTCCTCTTTTCTCCCCCTCTCCCCTCAGCACAGCAAGCAGGAGGCTCTCAGGAGCAGCTCCAAGGTAGAAGGCAGGAGCAGCACACAGCAGTGGGGGGAGGGACAGCTGAACTGCCGGCAATTGATAGCCTGCTGGGTGGCTGCTGCACAGGGAACTCAGGGGAGCGGGGAGCTGATATGCGGGCTGCCGGTCCACCCTGGTTCCAAGCCCCCACCAGTTAGTTCCAACAGGCTGCTCTTCCTGCAAGCAGTGGACAAAGCAGGCGGCTGCCAAACAATGTTATAAGGGAGCATTGCGCAACTTTAAATGAGCATGTTCTCTAATTCAGCGCTTCTCAAGCTATCTGATGTGGGGGACCTGCAATTTTTTTTCCCAATGTGCGCGGAGACCGGCAGCCGATGGCTCGCGGACCGGCACCAGTCCGTGGACCACCACTTTGAGTAGCACTGCTCTAATTGATCAGCAGTGTAACAATGAAACAATGTTAACCGGGATGACTTTAAGTGAGGAGTTACTGTAATTAGAGTTGGAACTGTAGGTTGAAGAGATGGGGGGAGGGGAGGGGAAGGAAGGACTAAGACCAGTTGGCTATCCTTTGGTTTTAGCCAGTCAGCATTTTCCATCTTCTTCAGTTGCTCACCCCGAGAGCTATCTTTTATTCTCACAGGAGGATTACGTTGTCACTTCATTTTGTTAAAGCTAAAAATATTTTCTTAACACTCGTGCCTAGAATGGATCATGCTAAGAGCAGTTAACAGCAGTTACGCAGCATTATGCAAAATGTATTGGATAGGGATGTTCAGCCAGTGTAATAACCACTGATCTGGCTGATCACCTTCGTGAGTACGTTTTTGCTGTCTTTTACCTGGTAGACTTTATTTCTCTAGAAATTAGATTTAAAACAAATGTTTTAAATACAGAAAGCTACAGTGGTGCTTTAAACCTGCCCCCCAATATATAAATGTATTTATGTAATTTGGTAAAGTACTTAAATTTCATAATGTGTTTATTTGGTTAATATCAGAAGTCTCAGAAAATTTGTTTTGCAAAGAGATATATGTAAATAGTATATGTTGATTTCAGACTGATTAAAATACATAATTTTCCTGTGTACCGTTCACCTTTGGTTTAAAGATATGGGCCAAATCCCCAGCTGGTGTAAATCAGTGTATCTCCATTGAAGACAGTGTAGTTATACCAGTTTACACCAGCTGAGGATCTGACCCATTGTTTCATTATGGGTTGGATTACAGTATGTACTCATGATCTTGCTACCTTTTTTTTCTTGAGTGTTTTAAAACTGAGTGAATGATTTTTAAGTAGTTCAGTTGGCATAGGCTGTATTGTAATGACTTAAAGTGAGAAAGTAAACATACAATAGTCTGTAAATCCCAAAACATGGAACCTGATTTCAGTCTCAGTTAATGTGCACTGTTCTAAATTAGGGGTAACTCCTGGATTTATACCAGTGAACAGTAACTGAAATTAGAATCTGGTTTAGGCCTTCTACAGCAATTATCAGCCCTTTTGTACATCTGTAGTAGTTTCTTTTACTGTCCTGTTCAATGTACGGCTGTGTATATATATTTGAGATATTAAGACTATTGTGAGAATCATAACTAAATTTTCTGGTTGTTGACATATTTAAAATGTCAATGCTAACATTGAATTAATGTAAAGTTTTGCATGGAATTTCACTTATTAAAAATAAAGTCCACCCAAAGAACATTACAAATTTGCAACCCATAGGACCCCCAGATAGGTTGCCAGCTTACTCCAGTGAAACAGCTGCATACTTTTCAAATCTAGCTGAGGTGCTTGGCAACTTGAAGTGCTCTGAAGGCAATGGAAATAGTTTGTGTCACACTGGTTAGCCTATTCATTAAGATTATACACACTTGTTACACCTCTCATCAAAGAATCTGGAAGCCTTGAGTGGAAGAATGATCTTGTGGTTAAGACACTAGACTGGGATTCAGAAAACCTGCTTCTTCCACAGATTTTCTTTCTGACCTTGGGCAAATCATCTAAACTTTCTGCCTCAGCTCTCATACGTAAAATTGGGTTAATGCTCCCTTTCCTCCCACCTTGTATCTGTTATATACGTTAAGTTCTCAATCTTGCAATGCTTTGTGCATGGGTGGATCTCTGTACCTGTTATTTCAGTGGGCCTCCAGCTGCACATAAGAGATTGCAGGATCAGGGTCTTGGATTGTAAGGTCTTCTGGGAAGAACTATTTCTTACTATATATTTGTACATTTCCTAAAATAATGGATCCCTGATTTCCTTTGGAGGCTATAGGTGCTACTGCAAGGTAAGTAATTATTAAAATTTTAAAAAAGTACTTACAAGCATTAATGAATTAAGCCTCACAAGATTCCTTTCAAGCAGACAAGTACTCTTAAGATACCATACTCACATAATTCCATTTTTGTTTTGAGCTTCTTGTGTGTTTCATTTTAACACCTCGCAGTATCATAGTCCAGGTAATTTTCTCTTTGACCACAGAGAGGAAGGAGAATGTGCATTTTTGCTCAGGTCCAGCTCTTGGCTTGTCCTTTTTATGTCCAAAGCCATTTTCTAATGCATTTTAGGGAGTTTCTAGATTATACGAGGGCTACAAGATATGACTTGTTGGACAATAAGCTTCTTAAAACATTATGTACTTTGTTTCTATTTTAAAAATGTGATTCCTACTTTTAGATCTTTAATCCTCCTGTATTTTCTTTTTTTAAAGCTATAATAAAAGATTCTTGACTCTCCCCATGCCCTGCATTGCACACAATCAACACAACTTGCTTTTTCCATTCTCAGAGTTCCTGAATATTTCACCTCTAAATTGTATTTTATTTTGTTGAACTGCGTGGACTAGTGAGAGTTTCTAATGTATGCTTTAGACTTTCAAGTTGTTCCAATCTCATGTTGTAGGTGAAAGAGCTACAGTATGCAAGACAAAATGTTTAATTCCAAGAGGCTGCTGTTACTATAAAGTTTATGAAGCTTCAGAGATGTGCATTGTAAGCTAATACTGCCAGTATGGTAAACCAATCTCATTGTGGTTACTCTGCTATTGTTTAAATTTATTGCCTTGTTCAAAGGATCAAGTATAGGAAGAGTGCTCAAAAATATTTTGTAGAGATAAGCTACTAGGTTTCATGTAATTAGGTAGTCTCCCTTAACATTTGCTTGGTTTTGGACATAGTTTTAAACAAAAAAGAGAGTAGGCTAAAATTTTGAATAATTTATATGAACGTGGAAAGTTTCAATCTGGCAGCTGTTGAAAGCAAGTTCTATATGCTTGTATACATTATAGATGGCATTCATAAATGCTTGAATACACTTGGTTTAAACTATTCATGGGTTGTATTTTTCCTTTTCTTTCACTGTTCGGTTTGTATGTTATGTTTTGGAGTAATTAGAATTATAAATCCATAATTTATTTTAAAAGGTTTTGTTACTTATTTATCATTGCCATTGCTGTGCTCTTTTAAAACAGTCCGCTAATTGTGTTCGGCTGGATTGTCTGTTAATTACAAAATTGAGTTAAATATTTATATCTGAATACTACCTCAAAACTAGCAGAGAAATACATGCCATACTAGAGTATACAGTAAAAATTCTGATGATTTTGGCTGAGGTGGAAAATGTTATTTCCTCCAAAATAAGATAGCATCTGCTCTAGTAATTGTATTTTTTTAACTTTCAGGATGATTTGTTTTGAAATTCAAATGTCTGCTATGTTTTCTTTCCCCTCCTGGAAATGTTATGTTTACTGTTTACTAATAAATAGTGTCTCCTTTACAAAATGAGAATATGTGCACTCAGACAGTGTCACCATGAGTTATTCAGAATAAATATAATAAAGGAGGAAGTTTGATTAAAAATCTGAACTAAAGGTGGTTTTTAAGGCTTATCTATGGTGAAAAAAATCATGTTAAACTAGTAGCCTTCCAAAACTCTACTTTTGGTTGTTTATGAACAGCTTGTGGTAGCCAGCCTACTTACCTAATGAAGCAGGGTAATAATTTGACTGTGTCTTCTTACAGCATTCAGGTCAGCGAGTTGTCCTGTGGTTTCACTAGTGTAAACTGCATAACTGAGCCATCTGTAACCGTATCTCAGTACATTCTAGACTTAAAATAAGTCATATGTCATCATACGTGTAATCAAAAATGTGACTGTTTTACTATTTCAAAAATACTGTTTATTGATGTTGGGAGAGACAAAATGGACACTTGTAAGCAGTTTTATTGCTGAGTATAACCAACAAGCTGCTCGTGATTGTAAGGCCAGGAGGTCTAAAATAAGGGAGTCCTTTTTATTTTGGGAACATAATGCACAACTGCTAACTGATGGTGTCTGAGTTAGCCCTGGAACAAAATTAGAGTTCTGCACTAATTCGTGGGAGAACCAAGTTTAATTCAGGCAGGGTTATTTTGTGGGAGCAATTTACTTTGCATATTGCTGAGTCACTCCAGGGAAGGTCTCAGTGATCAAAATATTCAATTAAAAATTTAAACTTTTCAATTTAAAGGATCAATAAGTTTCCTACCAGCTCTTTAAAGAACAAAACAAAAAATCTATTAATTGTTTTTAAGTGAATTTATAGGCCCAGTAAAAAGCTTGACCAAACAATTAGGTTTGTCTTACATTGTGTGATAAAGCACACCAAATTCAGGTGATTCACAAGAGGCAGCAGTCTCCAAAGGTTTGGAGTTCTATTAAGAACAACAACAACAAAAAACCCCACCCTGCCACAACCTAGGGAGAGTATAGCCCCAGGAATGAGCAGCAAGAATTACAAAGAGGGAATATAATTTATGATGAGAGAGGGAATGAGCACAAACTCGAACACAAAATTGGTAAGCAAATAGCTTGTGCTATATTTACAGCTAGCACAACCTTCTGATACATTGAACTTCCACAAGTCAAGAAAGCTGAAATGCTTCCATCAGACTGTACAGTTCTATCAAGGATCACAGTTTGAAATCAGTGACATTAGACATAGATCTCATATAGAAGATGCTTTTTCAAATATCTAGCCATACCTCTAGATGCTTCCTTTAATCTGCCATCGTTCTTCGCATCTGATCAGGATTGAGCCTAAGCAACTTTTTACACATTTGCTTCCCTATGTGTCTCAGGTATTGAAGAGCACTGAGAACACAAAACCTGGGATAGATTAAAGAGAGATGTAGACCTGAGCGCCATCTGTCCATGTACGAGTGATGCTGCAGGCCAAAATATCACCCTATACTTCATATTGTTGTCCCAGTTATAGGGCAAGCTGCATCTCTGAACTCTTTCTGGTTTCTGTGAGTATAATCCCTTAAGTCTCAGGCTTCATGCCTCTACCTTTGCTGGGGTGAAGGAATGTTATACTCTCACTATTAGACAGGGTGCTTTGTATCATCTCTACCCAGTGGTGAATACAGTAACCAGACAGCCTTCTTAAGCCAAAGTATTGTTTAATCTTAACAGTAGGATTAAAGCATAACAGAAGAGAAAAAATATTTTCAAACAACAAAAGTCTACACAGATGTCTGTTTTATACAGAAGTTTATCATCCTGAGGCAAACCTCCCTTATTTAGTCACCCCAAAGTAGTTGTATTGTCTCTCTCTGCTGTGTCTTTCCCCTACTTGACAGAGTGCCCTTTTAAGTCAGTTGGGTGTTTGTTCCCTGTATTCATAAACTTGGACCCTGCTGTGCAAAACCACTTGGGTGAACTCCACGTTGGGTCAGAGGTAGAACATCAAAGTGAATGGCTTTTGCACTGTCTCTTAACTGTTGGCAGATGGGTGGGAATCTTAAGCCATTGGCCAGTTTCCTGCTCTTTTTTCCATGGCTAGCTATTAATATAAATATGTTGGTTTAGTTTATCTTCAGAGTAGACAGAAAATTATTTACAGTGAGAGAAATGTTACTCTTATTAATGTTACTCATCCTTGCCCGCATGGATGTCACCTCCCTATACATCAACATTCCTCACAGTGGCAACATCTCTGCCTGCCTCAAATATCTAAGACAATGGACAACACTCAGATATCCACCCCAGATACATCGCCAAACTCATCCATTTCATCCTCCCCCATAACAATTATACTTTTAAACAATAAACACTTTGGCCAAAGCATGGGAACGGCCATGGGTTTTAGGATGGTTTCCCAGTATACCCGCCTCTTCCTGGGCTACCTTGAGGAAGTACTTTGGGACAAATGCACCACAAAACCAATGATATAAATGAGATACATCAATGATATTTTCATCCTCTGGACAGACAATCATAGGCTTCCACCATAACTTCAACGTCCACCACCCACCCATCAAACTTTTTCTAGAACACTCCCACACCAGCATTAACTTTGTGGACACCACAGTCCGCTTCAGCAACAGAGCCCTACAGGCAGCTACATACAAGAAACTCCCAGATCATCACCCTTACCTTCACAGATTCAGTGACCACCCCAAATACACCAAGAAACCTGTTATCTACAATCAGGCATTCACATACCACAGAATATGCTCTGAGGAGAAAGTCTGGGATACCTACATAAACACATTTAAAACTGTGTGCACCAAACAAGGACACTCGAGCTTCACATCATGGAATGGGCTTCCCAAATACCCCAGGAGAACCTGCTTCAACGTGGGGGAAAAATCCTCCAACTGCACACCCTGTAAGGTATTTACCATCCTGATTTTACAGAAGTGATTCTTTTTTACTTTTTACTTCTTCTATTAAAATCCTTCTTTTCAGAAACTGAATGCTTTTTCATTGTTCTTAAGATCCAAGGGTTTGGGTCTGTGGTCACCTATGCAAATTGGTGAGGATTTTTACCAAACCTTTCTCAGGAAGTGGGGTGCAAGGGTTGGGAGGATTTTGGGGGGAAAGACGTTTCCAAACAACGCTTTCCTAATAAATAAACCCAGATAAACGTTTGGTGGTGGCAGTGGAAGTCCAAGGGCAAAGGGTAAAATAGTTTGTACCTTGGGGAAGTTTTAACCTAAGCTGGTAAAAGTAAGCTTAGGAGGTTTTCATGCAGGTCCCCACATCTGTACCCTAGAGTTCAGAGTGGGGAAGGAACCTTGACAGGGACCATATTCTATAATAAATCTTTCCCAAACACCCACTTTTGGCCTTCAAACAACCCCTCAACCTCACTAAGCTCATCATGAGAAGCAATGTCCCCACAGACCAGGACGTACCAACTGAAAGCAGCACTAGACCTTGCCATAACAACAGATGCAAAACCTGCAGACATATCTCCATTGCTACCAGGGATCGGCACCACCATGTTGCCTGATGGACACTTGACAAAATTACCGTTCTTAGTGATGGACATTGGGGGCGTTATGTCATTCAGTCATTCAATTTTTTGAAAAATGATGACGGACCTCAAAATGTTTACCACTGACACATTTCTGACCCCTGATTGCTACAATGATCAGTACCTCCCAAAACATACCTTTTAAGATCCATGGGTCCTATATATGCCTATCACAACATGTGGTGTACCTCATCTGGTACATTGAATGCCCCAGTAACAATTATGTGGGTGAAACCAGACAATGACTCTGCTCAGAAATGCACTCACACAGAAAAATGATAAAAGACAAAACCCTGTATCACCTGTGGGCGAACACTTTTTTCACAAAACAATCACTCCATATCTGACCTCTCAGTCCTAAGTCATCAAAGGAAGCCTGCACAACCCTTTCAAAAGACAAGCCTGGGAGCTCTGGATTTATGGCTTATTACAACAATATGTATCCCACTATCTCCCCTTTTTGTCCTCTGACTACAGAGGTGTGAACAGGCTACTGCACCTTGAGTGTATTAACTACTTATGCAAAACAATTTGTTACACCTTATATTTAGCTGTGACACTCTTGAGTACCTTACCCAGATCTGAAGAAGAGCTCCATGTAACTTAAAAACATGTTTCTTTCACCACCTGACGTTGGTCCAATAAAATACATTGCTTTCACTCACCTTGTCACTCTTATTAATGTATGTCAAGTCAATGAATTCTCCGCCACTGTAAGAAATTCTGCTGGACAACACTTTTCTGATTCTACTAAACAGGAAAAGGATACGTTCTCTGCCACGTACAAGAACATAAAAATTCTCAATAGTATAATTGATATGACTTAGCATGAACTTTCTGCCATCAGCATTCCAGCAGCCTTCTTTGTCATTTCATCAGTCACTACCCCTTTTTAAAGCACACGATGCTGCTGCTATGAGGTTGATGCCAGTCTCAGTGTTTTTGTATTACAAATTGTCATAATACTCTTCTAAGTCATTGGCTGAATGGTTCAGTAGCAAAAGCAGCATAATCCTTAAGCCATCTTGAATCAAGTCAGGTTAATAAGTTTCCAACACTGTGGACGGGTCTTTCATCTGAACCAGAATGAGGGTTGGCCCTGAACTTAATCTAGAGAAAACGATTATATAATTATAATTAGGGTGTTACTTCTCATTTCCAGATTCCATCCTCTTGCCAAAGATAAACTGTAAATGTTATGACTGTTAAAAGGATGCCTGTCTTTGCTCAGTGGTGGCCTGAACTGAATAGTTCTGAAGAAGACTTCTCTTTTGCCTGGAAGAACTACTGTGACATGGGGTCACAATCACTGAAGGCAGTAAAACAAAGAAAATGACAGTGAACTTCTGACAGCTTTAAGGATATGAAGGACATTGGGGGATAAAGGAATGGGCAGAGTAAAATCACAGTTTTTACTGCTTATACCGTGAAAAATGCTGAGTCAAGCAATAGTGTAGGTTAGAAACAAGATTCATACATAGGAACAAAAATCTAACAGGTTAGCCATAGTTTTATGTGATCTTACACAACGGTTTTATAATGTAATTTTTTAATGTTTTGGTAGCCTTCTAACTTTAAATCTTTGTTTGGAAGGGTGAGAAGTGAGTAGAAAGAACACTGTGATAGAATTTGAATGTATTTGAATAAAGTGGAACCAGTCATATCCTGCATCATAGTTCATATGGGAATTTTGAACATGCCCACTGAGATGAATAATTTTCTTTTCAGAAACTTCTTGTGTCACAGACATAGGGATAAAGCTGCTTCATAGAAAAATGCTTCTAGTTCAGTATAAATTATAATTTAAATGAGCAATTTCTGAGAATTCAAAGTATCTATTGGGTTCTTTAAAATAAAAATGAAATGTTTGAGCCAATTAAAATAATTCAGAACAAAAACTCTAATCCTGACTACAGAATTACTCTCTCCGAAAGTGAGAGTAATTGGCAAATGGCTCTATTGTAGCTGGAAATGATTGGTACAATTAGTTGATTAATTAGTATAACACAGATTTTAGTGGACGCATACAAAAATAATGAAAAGCACTAACTAGCTACCTTGAAGGTTTCAGAAGTGATAATTACTTTTCTTATTTAAGGGGAGGAGAGGACATAACAGTTGTTGAACAAAGCTCTGTCATCAGGCTAATTTAGCTTCCCAATGACTTAATTACAGAAGGAGTTTATATATTATGAAAATTTTAAAAAGCTTTCATTTAAGATACATGTAAAAAATGTAATTGTTGGAGCAGTGGTCTTTAATCTTTGCAGGCTATAAGCCACACTTTTTATTTTCTGTCAATGTGTCTGTGAGAGAGCTTCATAATTTATGCAGTATTGCTATAATGTGTGTCATATGTTCTGACGATTCATTAATTTAATATTTATTTTTAAGTTATAGGAAAGAATAAGCAAAGCACCAAATGTATTTTTTATGTAATGTATTTTTCATCTATGGGAATGTCTCCTCCCTCTCCCCACTCCACTTCAGCATCAGATACAACATAGGCACAGCAGATAAGTTCAGCAGAAGTTATTCTAGTGTTGCTGTTTGTTGGTGGGTTTTGAGCTACAGGAATTTGTTGGGAGAACCACAAGTTGTAGCTTTCTAAATTGGTATTTAATGATGGAATTACCCTTGACCCATACTCTGTTGTTTTTCAGAAGATCTAAAATTAAACAAATAGTGGGGGAAAATAACTTTAGCAAAAGGGAAAAAAAATTTTTAAAAAGGTATCTGCACAGCTGCGATTGGGCTAATATTGGTACCAATTTTAGTTGTATGAGGTGTGGTAACTTAGCTGTCAAGTTAAGTCTGATTTTCTAGCTACAGCCTGTGGTAACCTGATGTTATATACTACTCATCCCAGTTTCCTAGTAGTCAGACATCTTTCACTACCTTAAACAGACTTCCCCAGCGCACACAATCAATCAATCAATCTCTTTCTCTCTCTCTCACTCACACTCTCACACTCACTCTCACACTCACACACACACTCACACACTCACACTCACACACACAGTCTGTGTATAGTATCTTTTAAAAAATATTTATTATAAGGTTTTTTGTTTCTACTGGTGGCGCACATCTGCACATACCTTGGTGCGCATAACAAAATTTATTCCGCACATGGATGGAAAACATTAGAGGGAACATTGCTCTTGACCTGTTGTCACAGAGGCATGGCAGAATTCTTCATCTGGATCTCCAGTTTCTCCATCTGACGGTCTGGGCTATTGGAGTCTGACAATGTATCCCAAGTCTGATGGGGTTATGTAATTTCGCTCCAAGAGTTAATTTAAAAGCTCTGTTTGTTTATGTCATGATTGACGGTAGATTACTTGTGTATGATACAGTTAAAAGGTTTCTGAAGGGTTTATCTAGCATTTATCCTGCCGTAAAAGACCTGGTTTCACCATGGGATCTTAATTTGGTTTTATCTGTGCTTATGAAGCTGCCTTTTGAACCCTTAGCAGAGTTTTCGTTATTTTATTTATCTATTATGACTGTGCTTATTATTGCTATAACATCAGCCAGAAGAGTGAGTAAATCGCATGTATTGATGATTTAGTCGGGGATCAGTCCTGCTTTGAGCAGGGGGTTGGACTAGATGACCTCCTGAGGTCCCTTCCAACCTTGATATTCTATGATTCTATGATGGCACACCCACCATTTACTGTCTTTCATAAAGATAAGGTGGTTGTTAGACCTAATCCCAGGTTTTTACAGAAAAGAATATGTGGGTTACACATCAATCCCATAGTAAATTTGGCACTGTTTTTTCCAAAGCCACATACTAACAAAGGGGAATCTAATTCATATACTTTAGATGCCATAAGGGTTTTAGCTTATTATTGAAATAGAACTGCAGATTTTAGGAAGTCTTCTAGGTTATTTGTTTCTTATTCTAAGAATCCAGTGGGTTATGATGTATCTTCTCAAACTATTTCCAGATGCATAAAACAATGAATTCTTGAGTGTTGCATCCTCTACCTACCGCTCTTTCCGCTAGAAGAATGGCAGCATATTTTGCTTGTCTTAAACATGTTTCTGTTGGGGAAATCTGTAAGGCTGCTTGGAAGTTAGTGGCTACATTTATGCTTTGGATATGACTTCTAGAGTACATGCTCCTTTTGGTCAAGCTGCAGTTCAATCATTATTTAATTAGCACTCTTCCTACCTTTTGTGTTTCCAGCACTGCTTAACAAACTTACCCATAAGAGGGACTGTTCAGAGATACTCAAAATAAAAATCAAGTTTACTTACTTATACCGGAGTTCTTTGAGATGACCCTGCATATTCTCTTTTATGGGTAGTTTGTCAAGCTTCCCGCCTACCTTCCCCTCTTTCTCAGTGTCCTATCTTCATTTCTCTGGGTCAGCAATGAAAGGAACTGAGGTACAGCATCCCGCTTTACACAACCTTGCTCCTAGAGCATTCATGAATGCTGAGCAGAGAGATATGAGGGGGTACATGTGTGGCCCAACAGACACTGCTTGGAAAATGGTCCATCTTAGGCTGCACTGGTCAGCACATTACCCGTAGGTGTGAATATGTAATCTCAAAGATCTTGCTGCAAGGTTGTAACCTTCATTTCATCTTCACTGATGTGTAGATTTGGTGCTGAGGATAATTTTTGTAAATAAATATTTAGGATTAATGGTAACTTTTGCTATTTTCTTCATGACTGAAAGTTTATTTGTCTGCAGATGCTGAAGAATCATAGAACTGGAAGGGACCTAAAGAGGTCATCTAGTCAGTCCCCTGCACTCATGGCAGGACTAAGTATTATCTAGACCAGGGGTTCTCAAACTGGGGATCAGGACCTCTCAGGGGGTTGTGTCAGCCTCCACCCCACAGCCTGCTTTTCCTCCAGCATTTATGATGGTGTTAAATATATTAAAAAATGTTTTTAATTTATAAGGGGGGGGACTCACTCAGGGGCTGCTATGTGAAAGGGGTCACCAGTACAAAAGTTTGAGAACCACTGATCTAGACCATCCCTGACAGGTGTTTATCTAACCTGCTCTTAAAAATCTCCAATGATGGAGATTCCACAGTCTCCCTAGGCAGTACTTGACCACCCTGACAGGACATTTTTCCTAATCAACCTAAACCCTCCTGGCTGCAACTTAAGCCCATTGTTTGTTGTCCTATCCTCAGAAGTTAAGAACAATTTTTCTCCCTCCTCCTTGTAACAACCTTTTATGTACTTGAAAACATTTATCATGTCCCCTCTCAGTCTTCTCTTCTCCAGACTAAACAAACCCAATTTTTTCAATCTTCCCTCATAGGTCAATGTTTTCTAGACCTTTAATTATTTTTGTTGTATTTCTCTGAACTTTCTCCAGTTTGTCCACATCTTTCCTGAAATGTGACACCCTGAACTGGACACAATACTCCAGTTGAGGCCTAATCAGCGCAGAGTAGAGTGGAAGTATTACTTCTCATGTCTTGCTTACAACATTCCTGCTAATACATCCCAGAATGATGTTCGCTTTTTTTTTTTTGGAACCGTGTTACACTGTTGACTCATATTTAGCTTGTATGTGACCTCTTAGCTTGTATGTGACCATTATGACCTCCAGGTCTCTTTCTGCAGTACTCCTTCCTAGGCAGTCATTTCCTATTTTGTATGTGCGCAACTGATTGTTCCTTCCTAAGTGGAGTTCTTTGCATTTGTCCTTATTGAATTTCATCCTGTTTACTTCAGACCATTTCTCCAGTTTGTCCAGATCATTTTGAATTTTAATCCTGTCTTCCAAAGCACTTGCCACCCCTCCCAGCTTGGTATTGTCTACAAATTTTATAAGTGTACTCTCTATGCCATTATCTAAATAATTGATGAAGATATTGAACAGAACCGGACCCACAACCGATCCCTGCAGAACGCCACTCAATATGCCCTTCCAGCTTGACTGAAATTGACTGGATAAATGAGACAGATTCTGGGAATAAATTTTGTCTTGGTTGTAAGGTACAATAGAAACTACTTCTGCCTAAAAGACATTAGGTTAATAAAACTCTTCAAATTGTTTCTTACATGTATATAATACATAGAATGAAAACATTTCGCTTAAGAACTTTTTCATATCTGTAGTTCTGTTTTCTTATGTCTACGCACTGAAGACTAAAATATTTGACTCAAAAGAATCAGGGCTGGCTCCAGGCACCAGTGAAGGAAGCAAATGCCTGGGGCGGCCAATAGAAAGGGGCGGCACTCTGTGTGTTATTGGGGCGGCAATTCGGCGACGAGCCCTTCATTCCTTCTCTTCCTCTTCGGTGGCAATTCGGCGGCAGTTCAATCGGGTTTTTTGTTTCTTTTTTTTTTCCCCTTTTTTCTTCGCCGCTTGAGGCGGCAAAAAAGCTGGAGCCGGCCCTGAAAAGAATACATTAAAGTGCTGTTCTACTCTGAAAAAGTACAATGTAAAACAATACCTTCTTAGTCAACATCCACTGCCTGTGTTTAGTGAGGGTCAAATCTACTTACTGTAGTGACCAAAATATATATTTTACTACTACTTACTGCTATAAACTGTGCACAGCCAACACAGTTTTGGGAAAGGGAGCTGTTGCACATCTGCAAGAGAATTCTTAGGTAGCTTTGAAATGAAGGGCCAGATTCTTTCCTCATTTACACCAATGTAATCCTATTGAAATCTTTAGAGTGGTACTTCCGTAAATGGGGACAGAATTTGGCTTGCAGTATCTTATTGTTTGTGGTATCTGAAGCAAAAAGAACTCTAGTTGACTTTTTAGATCCCTTTCTGAATTTGCAGGGCAAGCAGTTAGAAAAAAGTATTTTCCTTTCTTTGGTATTAGAGGCCATTCTGGATGCCTCAGTATAGTTTCCCCTGACAGCAGATGGAGATAATCTATTGAGCTTTCTTGATGATGTCATCCCTTGCATATGAGTGACTCTTTGACCTTACTTTATGCCTTTAGCAGATGCAACATCTGTAAATGCCTGAGGAGAGAGACCTGAACAAGGAGAAAATTATAGTAGGTCCTCTGTGGTCTATAGGGATTTCTAGCCCCACATAATGTGCACTAGCTTTTGCAGCACGACAGATTGTAATGACAGTCTGCAAACTCTCTGTCAGTGCAGAAGGAACAATGAAATAGGCCTGAGAGATACAGGAGGATTGTTAAACACTCAGCATTGTACAGCAGAGGTACCTAACGTCCAGCATTTGGTGTGATTTTTGGTACCTAATCGGCTGCCTTGATTTCTCTAACCCTGTCTGCACAGCTGCCATTATGCACTGAGCTGATGCCTGAAACTTCCTGCCAACCAATCAGCACTTTCCCTCTCCTCAGCTGCTCTTCATTCAGGGAGTGAGGGGAAGGAACTGAATAACTGGCAGTGGAAGAAAGGGAAATTGCAGCAATTGCTTCAGCAGCAGTAGCATGCTTGGAGCCAGACTAAGGAGGGAGAAGAGGTTTCAGGGTCTGGGTGTGGGGAAGGAAGAAAAGCTGAATTGGGAAGGCGGCTAAATAGTGCATGTATGCAGGGTGAGTTGTGACAATTTGGGGAATGTTTGTACAGTTTATGAATTCTGTGTGACGTTATGAACTCTCTGTATGTATCTGTACCAAGCTGCAAATTCCATTTTGAACGTGCAGCCTTTTGTGTGTTGTTTTTTCACCACCATGTTGGATCAGATTTCAAACAGTGGCAAAGACCTAACAGAGGGTTGTTAAATCTTGATGGTCCTCCATTCAAAAAGGAAGCACCCTAGATAAAAGTCTGGCTTCTACTTTAGAGAACTGAAAAAAGAAAAGGAGTACTTGTGGCACCTTAGAGACTAACCAGTTTATTTGAGCATGAGCTTTCGTGAGCTACAGCTCACTTCATCGGATGCATAGCATATCGTGGAAACTGCAGAAGACATTATATACACACAGAGACCATGAAACAAAACTTCCTCCCACCCCACTCTCCTGCTGGTAACAGCTTATCTAAAGTGATCTTCAAGTAGGGCCATTTCCAGCACAAATCCAGGTTTTCTCACCCTTCCCCCCCCCCCACATACACACATACAAACTCACTCTCCTGCTGGTAATAGCCCATCCCTCTTTGAAACCTCTCTTTATAATGCGCATGATAATCAAGGTGGGTCATTTCCAGCACTAATCCAGGTTTTCTCACCCCCCCCCACACCCCCCCCTCCAAAAACCACACACACAAACTCACTCTCCTGCTGGCAATAGCTCATCTTACAATGTGCACAGCAATAATCCAAGTTTAACCAGAACGTCTTGGGGGGGGGGGGTTGTAGGAAAAAAACAAGGGGAGATAGGCTACCTTGCATAATGACTTAGCCACTCCCAGTCTCTATTCAAGCCCAAATTAATAGTATCCAATTTGCAAATGAATTCCAATTCAGCAGTTTCTCGCTGGAGTCTGGATTTGAAGTTTTTTTGCTTTAAGATAGCGACCCTCATGTCTGTGATTGCGTGACCAGAGAGATTGAAGTGTTCTCCGACTGGTTTATGAATGTTATAATTCTTAACATCTGATTTGTGTCCATTTATTCTTTTACGTAGAGACTGTCCAGTTTGACCAATGTACATGGCAGAGGGGCATTGCTGGCACATGATGGCATATATCACATTGGTGGATGTGCAGGTGAACGAGCCTCTGATAGTGTGGCTGATGTGATTAGGCCCTGTGATGGTGTCCCCTGAATAGATATGTGGGCACAGTTGGCAACGGGCTTTGTTGCAAGGATAGGTTCCTGGGTTAGTGGTTCTGTTGTGTGGTATGTGGTTGTTGGTGAGTATTCGCTTCAGGTTGGGGGGCTGTCTGTAGGCAAGGACTGGCCTTTCTCCCAAGATTTGTGAGAGTGTTGGGTCATCCTTCAGGATAGGTTGTAGATCCTTAATAATGCGTTGGAGGGGTTTTAGTTGGGGGCTGAAGGTGACGGCTAGTGGCGTTCTGTTATTTTCTTTGTTAGGCCTGTCCTGTAGTAGGTGACTTCTGGGAACTCTTCTGGCTCTATCAATCTGTTTCTTCACTTCCGCAGGTGGGTATTGTAGTTGTAAGAATGCTTGATAGAGATCTTGTAGGTGTTTGTCTCTGTCTGAGGGGTTGGAGCAAATGCGGTTGTATCGCAGAGCTTGGCTGTAGACGATGGATCATGTGGTGTGGTCAGGGTGAAAGCTGGAGGCATGTAGGTAGTTTGTCAGGAGAAAAGTCACCTGCCAGTGAAGTCACTTGGTAGGTCTGTGTTGAGGCTGACCAGTGAGTCACCTGACAGAGGAAAGTGGAAGGTTATAAGGGATAGGAATGGCTTTACTTGGGTGTCTCTGGCCATTGTTTACCAGTTTAAAATGAGGGAAGCAGTTGCACGAACCAGATGAGGAGTGGGTGGGTGGGGGAATGCTTACCTGAATATAGATGGTTCCCTAAGGACTCCCAAGGGATAGGCATGGGGTGGGAGTGGGGCGGGGGAAGGGATTCAGCATGTTTGTTGTTTTCTAAATTATCTCTGTGTATATGTGTAACATGTGTTAGACTTCTGGTCAAAGTATCTCTGTGTTATATGCTACATCTACCACATTGCATAAACCAGAAGGCTCATACCTTTGGGTGGAGTTAGAGAAGATGATGTGTTTAAACTATTGTGGAAACTGAAGAGTCAGCATTGGTTCCAGGTGCTAGGCAGCTGGGCCACTTGGTCGCAGCTCTCAGGACTAGGTGCTGGACAGGGAATTCACACTCTAAAAGTGTGCGTAGGCACCCCACGACTGGAACAGTTCTTGGGTTCTAGTCAAACTCCTGAGTCTTAAAACACGGGGATTCAGAGGCTGAATTCCCCTCATGGTAATATGGTGAGTGGCCAGTTGGGGGTGCTCGACCAGATCTGTGACAATATGTTCCTGGACTGGTGAGGGAAATATGCTGGGCAGGGACACTGACAGATGTTTGAATATGTCATATACATTTTTTTCCCCTTAGGAGGAGAAGGGGGCCTGGAGAAGGGATTTGGGGTAGGGGTGTGGTAGCGGTTGCTGCAAGAGGTCAAGAAATGGGAATGGGAACAAGTGTAGTAAGAAGGATGATTGGGAACATGGAAGGAGTAACAGCAGGAGGAAGGGAAAGTTGACATAGTAGCAGCTGGAGTTAGGAGGTAAGGATACAAATGCAAGAGGAAGAACATATTAGGACACGTAGCAGTCCTAGTGCAAGCCTAGAGAGTGGAGCTGGAGGGGAAGAGGTTACACTGGGGTAATAGAGGGATGACTCTGGGGGTGTAATAGCTGGAAGGTAAATATGTTCATGTGGTCTCAGAGATGGGAGCAGAAGGGAAGAATTAGGAGAGGGTCAGCCTTCAGGGAAGAGAGTGAGGAACCCCTGAATGTACCAGAAAGGGAATGTGCCTGTTGCCTGCCTCCAAAGATCTGTAAATGAAAAATATTCATTTCTCTTTAGGCTGCGTATGTAAATTATGCTATTTCTTTCAAGTTCTATGCATATTATTGCCTTGGCTTTTTGATGTCCTATTGTAGATCGATCTAGTGTACTACTTCAAGTAATTGTCCCTATGGATGCACCACGCCAGGGATGTGTGCATGCCTGTGCATTTTTGAACATAGGTTTTTGTCATCAGTGCCCTTGGGTCTATGCCTGTGCCCTACAACCCCTCATGCACCTGTACAAGAGCGTATGGGGAGGGCCTGCCGCTGCTCCAGTTCCTTCTCAACTGCCTGTGGCTTGAGACAGAGTGTTGTGGTGTTTGTTAGCTAGCTAAGTAGCTTCTTAATGATTTTACTCTTTATTTTATTGTATTAAGTATTTATTTTTGTTTGGTGTTTTATTCTTTATTTTATAGCACAGGCTTGTGCCTTCAGGGGGTCCCCCTCCCACTTTTTGCAGTCAGGACCTCTGTCACCCTGGGCCCCTGTCTGTTTTCAGCCTTTCCTACTCAGGTTAGGACAAAAACCCTAGGCTTCAAACCCTGCCAGACGTGCCGGGGTCCTTTCCCATCGGTGGTGGACACTCCTGTTGCCTTAGAGAGTCTCCTGTCCTGTTCGCATGTAATATTTGCTCTGGCTTCAAGAGCAGATCCAAGAAACTAAGGAGAAGATAGGCTGAAACTGTTCCATATGGATCTCTCCTTGAGGCCTGCAGGGTCCAATTCTCTTCCTTGTGCATTGGCCTCAGTTGCTCAGAATGCTCCAGTGGCTTCTTTAGCTCTGGAGTGACCCAGGCAAGTGAGGCACAGCCTAACCGAGAATTCCAAAAGCTACAAAATATGTTTTGCATATTTATTTTTTATTTAACTGATAAATATATACACATTTAAAGACACAAATTGTGATTTTATTTAAATGTCATAACTCTCTCTCTCTCTCCAGTAGTGAAATGCAATGCCAGAAAGTTCTAAAAATGTAGTGTTGCATGAGTCTCAAACTTATCACACCCAGGATTCACAATATAAGGGTGTTCCTGTGGTAAACACTGTTTGGTGAGGCCGTGGCAGGATTGTAGCAGTTGAACCTGGGAAGCAGGAGGCTTTCAGGGGGCAGGGATGGGGCCTCTATGCCCTCTCCCCCAATTCCCTCACCCCTGGGGCAGGCCCTGTGTGTGTGCAAGCTCCAGCTTTCTGGTCTGCCCGCTGCATCTTCCTTATAAGTAAGGTAAGCTTTTAATAGCTATTAAATTATACATTGTGTGGGAATGGAAATAACTATTTTGTGATTTGTGCCTTCCTATCAAAGAAAATCCATTGCTCCAGTAAGTGAAGAACCTGGGTCACCTTTGGATTCTTCAAGGTCTTCTAAGACAAAAAGACTTCATTCCTCTGAGAAAGCCCAGAAGAAGGGGAATGTCACTCTTAACACCAGGGAGTAATGAGATCTCACATCTTCTTATGGGTACAGCTCATGCTTCTACCTCTTTTGGTACAGAGTTGCTGGTACCACCAAAAAAGACTCCCAGTACATTGTGTACTGAGAAGTCTCTCTGCAACCAGCCGTGTCTAGCACAATAAGTTGGTACCTGGATTGCAGCCCTCCAAACACAAGGGCTCCTTGAAGGAATTGTCCTGGGCCCCTACTACTGTACCATCTTTCTCAGATCATGGCCACAAAGAGTGTACAGTGTGTCCATCTGTATCATCTCTGGTACGGGTCAATGTACTTCATACTGAGGAACAGTGCCCAGGTTCACGAAGATCTCCAAGTCATGGAAGAGCCTGAATTTCTTTTGCTGAGGGGTACCGAGAGGGATTTCCTGCTGGTACTGACATATCCTCTGAAGTTGGCATATCCTTTGGTACAACTACATCTGCATGCACAGGCTAGACCTTCAGTACTGACACAGCCTCTAGTACTGATATCTGGCACTCCTCCCCTGGATATGGAAGATTACTTTCTTGAATGCGCAAGTCTCTGTCCGGGATTCCACCATCTTCCCATTCCAGCCTTCTTCCCTTGAGGTATTTCCCAAAGATGAAACCTCAGGAACTAGTTGGCAATTGCCCCGTCAGCTTTGGCAGGAACATCCCTGGTGTCCCTCTCCTTTATGTCCCATCACAGTGGGCTTTTTGGAACCCTTGAGTCCCTTATGGTGGTGAATCTAGTGGATGCCCTCACAGAAAGAAGACCTGCCAAGATCAACGTCCACCAGCACCTTGAGACCTTCTTCCCCAGAAGGACCCTCCAGAGAAACAGACGTTAAGAGCAGAGATGGAAGCTCTACCATCTAACAAATCCTCCTCACCAGACAAGGTAGCTATCATCATTCCACGTGGATGACTTTAAGGCCTTTCAAGACCTAATGAAAAGAATAGGAGAGGCCTTGCAAATCCCTTTGTCAGAAAACAAGAACATCATGACTCCCTAGTGAATGTTTTACATACCACTCCTCAATACAAGATTTCCTTGTCCATTAATGATGTTTTACTATCACCAGCCTGTATATGTCCAACATCAGTGACCATCCCACCCAAATGCAAAAGAACTGATTAAAAAAAAAAGTACACCAGCCAAGGGGTTAACATACCTTTTCTCCTATCTCCCCTAACTCTTTGGTCGTCAACAAAAGAAATAGGCAGTATCAATCCAGATTGACCTCCTGCCCTCTGCAATAAGCACCTGGACCTCTTTGGCTGCAAGAGCTATTCTTTGCTATTCTTTACAATTCAGGGTTGCAATTATCAGTCCTTGATGGCAAAAATGACTTTACAAATTGCAGCAAATTTTTACATTTTATCGATCATTTGCCTCATGACAAGAAGTAGTTTCAAACTGTCATTACAGAAGGCCATATGGTTGCAAAGGCTTCCCTTCAGGCTTTCCTCGATGAGGTGGACACAGCTTGGTGTTCTGTGGCAGCTAGTGCTAAAGTCATGCATTGAACCTCATGGCTGAATCCTCTGGCCTTCCCAGGGAGGTACAAATTCCCTCTGAAGGGCCTAAGCTCTTCAGTGATGAAGGAGGATCCCTCCACTCACTCAATGACTATAGGATGACTCTGCGATGTCTCAACATATACATGCCTATGACAAAAAGAAAATACAGCAAACTGCAGACAGCACAACTGTCTCACCCAATTGAGTACCAAGCTCCCTCAGATTAACAGAACCATCTAGAAAGAGGTCCAGATTCCACAAAAAGGCACCATCATATACAGTGACCTCTCAGTTGGTGACCTCTTCCAAGTGACTATTTTGATATGTTTGTTGAAGGTCACAAATCACCCCTTATTATGGATCTTATGCCGCATCAGTCCACCCTCCATCTGCCCTATAGAGACCACTTGGAGTTCATCACCTCAGACCAATGGATCTTACAAGTTGTCTTGATGGGCCATCCCATCCAGTTCAGCTCCATCCCCCTTCCCCATCCCTATTCAACGATCCTTCTCATGAGGGGTTCCTAAGGCAGGAGGTACAATTTCTCCTGCTCCTGGGGATGATCAAAGCCATCCCCCTGGATCTCATCGGGAAAGGGTTCTATTCCAAGTCTTTTGTGGTTCCCAAGAAAAAAAGGATGATGGAGACCAATTCTGAATCTCAGGACTCTGAACAATTTTATTCTTACGCGGTGTTTCAGGATGGTAATCTGAATCACTGTGTAAGAATAAACAGTGGTAATTCCATCCAGAGATCCTGGGGACTGGTTTGTTGCCCTTGACCTCCAGAATGCATACTTTCATATAGCCATGCACTCATCTTACAGGTGCTTTCTATGATTCATCGTGGGCAAGGAACGCTGCCAGTATGGTTTTCTACTCTTTGGTCTCTTAACTGACCCAAAAGTCTTCACAAAGGTCCTCTCTGTCATCCCATCCCATTTTCGTCAGATGGAATAATCTTTTCCTGCCTGGGCTGGTCTTTTCTTCCTCAAGGTCCAGTTGGTAACCAAGGTCCTAATCTCTTCCATTCTTTAGGCCTTCATCTCAATGCAGAAAAGTATACTTTAAAACCTGTGGAATACATAGACTTCATTGGAGCCACTCTAGACTCCACAACTGCCAGTGCATACCTGTCTGCAGAGCGGTTCACCACAATTTCCAGCCTCATTTCCATACTACAGTAGAGCACACAAGCCACAGCAAAGGCTTGCAGCTATACCTCAAATTGTCCTTGATTCCCTCAACTGGTGGAAGGAGCCTGAAAAGGTTTTGTGTGGGAGTTGCATTCTTGTCCCCGCTTTCCCTGCCGATGTCATCATCACAGGCACCTCCCTAGTAGGTTGAGTGATCTATCCCCAGGGCTTCACAATTTAAGGCAAATGGACTCCCCAAGAGTCGTCACTCCATGTCATCATTCTTAAAACTTAATGCAATTCAATATGCTTGCCATCACTTCCTACCCAACATCAGGGGGGTCTCAGTCAAAGTAATCATCAGCAGAGCAACAATGTACTCTGTTTATCCCAAAGGAGGATCAAGATCCCAACCCTTAGGCAGAGAGTTGGTAAAACTATGGAATTGATGCATATCCCGTCACATAGACATTGTCTGCCATGGCTGCAAAATGCCATAGCAGACTCCCTGAGCAGGCATTTCCATCAGGACTAGGAATGTGAGCTGTGTGGTTCCAGTCTTTCAGGAGATCTGTTTCACCTGGGGTTCACTGGAGATAGATCTGTTTTGCGGTGCTGTCCAGCACAAAGTATGGGTGAGACTGTGTCCTCTCCTCAAATAGAAGTAACTGATTGGGAAACATCCTCCTTACTCCTTGGCCTTGTGTCCTGCAATTCAGTTATCTTCCTACGCCGTTGCTCCTCAAGGATCTGTACAAGCTGAAATAAGATAGAACTGTGACCATTTTAGAATGCCATCATGACCAAGGCAGATATTGTTCCCAGACCTGATTCTCCCTTCTCTTCATCTGCCTCTTAGCCTTCCTCTGACAGCCCTACTTCTTTGGGGATTGGGCATCATAGTCTAACCTCCAACTGCTCATCACTGCACCTCAAGGCCTGGGTCCTCGATGGGTCATTGGGCATCCGATGAAGTGAGCTGTAGCTCACGAAAGCTTATTCCCAAATAAATTGGTTAGTCTCTAAGGTGCCACAAGTACTCCTTTTCTTTTTGTTCAGACAGTGCTTCTGAATAGTAGGAAACTCTCCAAAAGTGGAATTGTTTCCAAGCCTGGTGTACCCAGTGGTCGATATCACCTTCTAAGTTTGTTCACACATAGTTGAATACTTATTAAATTTAAAAACCTGAGTTTGTCTCTGAGCTCTGTTAAAGTTCACCTAGCTGCCATTACAACCTTTTACCCACCACTCGAAGGATTTTCAGTTTCATCCACCCTACAGCTGTGTGATTCATTAAGGGTTTGTCTAATCTTTTTCCTCATGGAAGAGAGCCTGCTCTGCCTTGGGACTTTAATTTGATTCTCCGTGCCTTGAGAAAACCCCCATTCTCATCCAGGGTGGCTGTTTGTTACTTCATTTATCCCTCAAAACCTTGTTCATCATAGCCATCACGTCACCTGAGTAGGGGAACCAGGAGCACCAATGACTGATCCATCAGACATGGTGCTCTATTGCAGTAAGGTGAGTTTACATCCCAATCCGCAATTCCTGCCTAAGGTGTTATTGGATTTTCATATCAATGAGAACATATAGTTGACAGTGTTTTACCGCAGGCCTTGCTCTTATGAGAGAGGAAGTCAGTCTTCATACTCTGGTTGGAAGAAAGCTCTTGCCTCCTACCTCAGTAGGACCAAACCCTTCACGGTTTCTTCCAGACTCTTTTTGTCTCTTTCATGGAGAGAATTAAGGGACACCCAATTTCCACTCAAAGCTTGTTGAAGTGAGTTTCAGGATGCATTTTGGCATGTCTGTAAAGCTTCTGGGGTGCATCTGCCACCTAGGGTGATTGCCTGTTCCACGAGAGCTCAGTCCACTTTTATAGCCGTTCACCTCTATTGCCCTACTTAAAAACATATCCATCACAGACATTTGCAAGGCCACCCCCCAGTCGTCTGTGCACACATTTTCCCAGCATTATGCTATATTGCATGCTTCCAGAGTAGATATGGCCCTTCGTAAAGCTGTTATCTGATCTGAACAGAACTCCTCTCCTCTGTAATTGAGGTACTGCTTAGAAATTTCCTGACATGGATCACCCATAGGGAAAATAACTTGAAGAAGGAGAAGTTACTTACGTGTACAGTAACTGGAGTTTTTGAGATGTTTTCTACCTCTGGGTGCTCCACTACCCGCCCTCCTTCTCCTCTGCTCCACAGTTATTGCCTCTGGGGTTCATGGCTGAGAAAGAACTGGACCAGTGATGCGTCCCATTCTCCCTATATTTCCTTGAACTGGACCACGAGGACATGTAGGGTACAGGTGCAGACCCACTTGCACTGCTGACAAAAATCTCTGATCAAAAGTACACAGGTGTATGCAGTTCCCCATCACAGGGACAAAGTTTCTTGAAGAACTCCAGTTACTGTACAGGTTAGTAACCTATCCTTCAGCTGCTTCACCAGCATCGTGGAAGTGCAGCTAGCTGTTGAGCTTGTATTCAGTGAGTCAAGAGTACAACATAGATTGCTCCTGCAAGAATTCCAGCGCTATGTTGCTAGGCTTTTATTTACATTCAAAATAAGCACCTACACATGGTTCTTCCATCTGTAGAGATCACAGAGGGCAAAGGTTTACTTAGAAGTTCTCTGCTTTTTTTTTTTTTTTTTTTTTGTTACCTATCTCCTGTTTGTCTTTTTCCTTGGTTCAATTGAGCAGTCAAGACTTGAAAATTGCAGTAAGATGTTACTCTGGTATAAACGAGCTATGTCTGAAAGACTGCCGCCTATTTTAAGAATCACCTAGATCAAAATACTTTGAGAATTTTTTAAAGCTGAACCACTAAGTCTTTTTCTGATGGGGGAGGGGGAGAGACTTTTCTGCTCCCTTACGTGGTGCAAATGAAAAAGGAGATGTAATTAATAGTGCTTCCTGTTATAAAGTCAATGAATTCCCTCTTTCCAACCTCTGGTCATACAAGAGGAATGAGGCACGTGCTGGCATGGTCACTGTTCTCTACTAGGGAGGAGCAGACTGTACAATGTAAAAAATACAAGAAAAGAAATATGGTACGGTAACATTTTTTATTGACGGTAAAAATTTTTTATTTTTTTATTTTTTAATGACGGTAAGAGACCATTTCTGTAACAGAGAGAGCCAGAAATAGATTTTCTCAATCCAATGTGCAGCTATCTTCACAAGTCCCCCTTATTCCTCCCTAGCAATGAGCTCTCATCTGTATCATGAGTTGTTAAAACTATCTCCCTTTTTTCCTACTGGCACTAACAAGTGGTATCAAATTAATTATGTACTCAGTTAAGCCTCTGTATCATAAAAATAAATGGTGGATGGGTATTTATACAAGATTAAACTTGAAAGCAAACCTCATTAATTTCATTACCTGTTTTCAATATAATCAGACAAGTATAGCTAGTAGGGAAAAAAAGAAATAGAAATAGTACATAGTATTCACAGTTGGCATTTTAGTTAGTCTTTGATATTTGTCTTAGATTGTAATAAGTTGTATTTTGTGTGACTATTAACCCATTGATCTTAAATAAAACACAAATTAAAATTTTTGCATTGCTTTTTAGTAATAATGTTGTGTCTGTGGTCATTCTATAAGTAAATGAGAGACTGTGCTAGAGCAGAAGCTTCAGGATAACTCACTGGTTTGACTGCTAAACCAGTGCAGTCCCATAAACTTGAAACCCTGTTTGTCTGAGAGTCACTGTGGGTTAGGTGGTTGAGGATTCAAGTTACTGTGTCTCCAGTGGAGACCTACATTTCTTGTCCACTTGTACTGCCTTGGTCCCTGGTTATGGAATACCAGCCCAGTATTGGCCCAGGTTGCTTGGCCTTCTATTTTCAATTATATGGGAATATTAGTACACAGAATTGGGAAAGAAAGAGATTGAAGAAGGGCTCAAATGTTAGTTCAGTAAGAGAAAGTATTGATGAAAATCCTACAATCTTTGTATCGACTTGCTAAATTGATATCTTGGCATTGGTAAATGCTGAATTGATTGTTCCATTTCTGCTTTCTTAATTACAATATATAAAACTATCTACTTTTATTCTAAAAATTTCTGATCAGCAAGTCAGAATTTAGATACGACAGCAGGGGTCGGCAACCTTTCAGAAGTGGTGTGCCGACTCTTCATTTATTCACTCTAATTTAAAGTTTTGCATGCCAGTAATACATTTTAACCTTTTTAGAATGTCTCTTTCTATACGTCTATAATACATAACTAAACTATTGTTGTATGTAAAGTAAATAAGTTTTTTAAAATGTTTAAGAAGCTTCATTTAAAATTAAATTAAAATGCAGAACCCCCTGGACCGGTGGCCAGGACCCAGGCAGTGTGAGTGCCACTGAAAATCAGCTTGTGTGCCACCTTTGGCACGCATACCATAGGTTGCCTACCCCTCTACTACAGCGATGGGGCTATAGAAATCTGATTTTACAGTTTACATGACCTACTATATCCTTTTAATGTGTAATTCACAAAATTGAGGAACTTTTCAGTTGATGGTGCAGTAGCTTAGTGGACTGGGTACAGGACTGGGATCCATGAAATTCAGTCAAATCTTGGTGCTCATTTGGCAATTCTGTTACTTTGATTATTAATCCAGAGTAATTTTACTTAAATCAATAGAATTACTTTAGATCAACATGAGTATAAATCAGAGCAGAATTTTGGCCTCTGTTTCATCGCCTTCAAATTGGGGATAAAACTTAAATGTTTCAAGTTATGAGGATTAATGCCTGCCGCTCAGCCACTGTAGGCTGGTTTTAGCCCTCTCAGGGACAGTCCTATTGGGTCCCGGGAAGTGGGTGGACACAAGTCTGCCCACAGCTAAAAGCCCCTCCCCCAGCCTGGGGAGGAGCTACTGAGCCCAGAACTCAACTAAGTTCGGGGAACAACAAAGGAAATAAGAGGAACAGGTGTGGGGGTCAAAGGGTCAAAACTAGGGAACCTGAAGGGGATACAGAGCAGAGAACCCCAGACAATGCCCACTGCTCCTCAACTGTATCCAAGGAGCCAGCGGACACTGCCCAGAGAAACTCTGCCTGGATGCATGAAAGGATAAAGGCCCCATCATACAAACCCCATAACTATCATCTCAGTTAACTAAAGGAAGGTAGGATTACTTTGCTGACCCATTCCCTTCCCCTAGTACTATGCTAGATCCAGTGTTCCTACTTTCACTACATTATTCCCTCTTTCCCCTTCGTCTGAGGCAGCAGCCACAACATGCAGATCCAAAATAAAAAGGGAGTAATCACTTAGAGCCAAATGAGTATTCCTACAAAGAAGTAAGCAAAGTAATTTTTCCTTTGACTTTTTATATGTTGCTCTAATATCACAGCTTAATTTTGACCCAGTAATTCATTTAAAATTGCTGTGTGATTCTGTATAATCTCTAAATATCTAAAGTTTTTGAAATATCCTTTCTCATAATTAATTGTATATCTAGCTCAGAATGCCCACTCTTGGAATCCAACAACCAAAATCTACTTTAAATTCAACTTTATATAACTTAATAAATGCCATGGTCTAATTCATATATAACAATGATTAAAAATTAAACACAAAACTACTGTGTAACTTTTTCTTTCAGTTAAGTTTGTTAATTTAACCAAACAGTCATTTTGTCAAATGATTTCCCCCTGCTTTTCTGAAAATGTGAGAAAAGGTATACCTTATAAATAATGCATAAAGATATTGTCTGCAGACTTAGAAAAGTAAGACAAGATAATATATAAAAGAGCATTTAAAAAGCACCCATTTAAAGTCTAGAAAAATGTCTTTTTGAAGGTTCAGGTCTGTTACATATTATCCCTATAATTCTGATGATCTGAAGTCCCCCAGTGTACTGCTCCTTGTGTTGTTGCTGCCAATAGTATGTACAAACTAGTAAGTACTCATCTGTCAATCAATGATGTGGTAGCCAATCTGGATGCAGAATTTTTGTAAACAATCTCTCTTCTCCTGGCGGGCAGACAAACTTCCTCCGTTCTCGTGCCTTGCATGAAGAATCTATACATGGTGCCTGTCTGCTGAGGTCCATTTTTCATCCAGGCATCAGCGTAGCTATGAAACTACATGGGAAAAAGGGAAGACAAATGAAACTTCCTCCCGGGAAAAAGCTGAGGGAGAATGGCTAAAAATGCCATATCTGTGCTCAGTAACAGTTCTGTTCTTCCTTCTTCTCCCCCTACCTCTTTTCAGCTTCTGGCACACCCACTTCCACCAGCA
Organism: Natator depressus; assembly: GCF_965152275.1. Taxonomy (NCBI): domain Eukaryota; kingdom Metazoa; phylum Chordata; order Testudines; family Cheloniidae; genus Natator; species Natator depressus. The sequence continues at coordinate 6,793,895 of NC_134260.1, forward strand.
ACAGCTTTCTATTCTAAGTCTTTGGACCTGCTTCTTGAAGCCAGTGTGTCCCTTCACAATATCCTGGACAGGTTGGAATGGCTATTTAAAATGATCATTTGACCTGAGAGGTACTGCACTGGTTGTCACAAAGTCTCAGCTTCTACTTAGAAGAAAGAAAGGATCACTGTGCAGGCTGACTCTGTGCACCTAAAACGCAGGCCCTGGTTCATGAAAGCTCCTGCTCTCAAAACTGGGGATCTCCTGAAAGAAGAGGACTTTATACTTCCTATATGGTGAGCCTTGGGTTGAGCCAGTACAGTGTGCCAGTACATTTTTCATGCTGCCTTCTTGTTCTCCAGAAACTGAGCTTTTATTTAAAAAAGGTAGAGTGAGGAGGAAGGGACTTCTCTAGCTGTTATAGTTGCTGAGATGGATTTAGTTCACTTTTTTGAGGTTAACTAATGAACTGAGGTCTGCCTGTGTTCACAGAACCTGAAACAGTAACTCAGAGAAGTGTGAACTGTCCTATTCAGCTCAAAGGATGATAACTCAGATGATCAGTAATGATAATGTAAATGTTAACATTATTACCTATTTCACTACTTGTCAAACTATGCAAGATAAGCGAGGGAGGATCATATTCTGAAGATCTGAACAATCTGCTGTGAGCAACAGCTCATTTTGACACCGTGAATGAGTAGATTTGGGAGAGTTCTACCACTTTCCCTCTATACCAACTAGTCAAGTAGAAGCCAAACTCTAGGAACTTAATGGAGCCCCGCAGGGCATTTGAGCCCCACTCAAGGGGCTCAGTGGGGCATACGAGCCTAACCGACCAGAAGTGAAGCACGAGTAGCCCAGCAGCACTTACGGAGTGTATTGATGCCTGGGAATGGACAAGCCAGTCCCAGAGATCATAAGTGATCATATTTTGAACATTTGCACTATCAATTGTGAGTGGCATCTCATGTGCATGGAGATAATTTTATAAGGGGGACTTTGAAGAGCATCACTACTTTTTTTTTTTCTCTGTCTCACTGCCACTTTAAGCTGTGGTTTACATTTTCTTTTTGGTGCATCTGTTACAGGATATGGCCAGGGAATCCACTATTCCTTCCCTTTTTTTGGTGTTCAGAGATGGTTTAAGAAAAGTTACCTGCTAGCCTCTACCCTCCAAAATTCTAAGGAAAGTGAAATTTGGAAGGAATAAAAAAGGTGGTGGTGTTGTTCAAAGCTCTGTCACAAAGTATGCTCTCCCCATCTGAGTCACCAGTATGGGATGCTGCTCACAGTAGATTGTGCAGATAATCCAAATATGATTGTGCATGCTCTCTGAGCTCCTTTGACTTTTGCATTTTAAACTGACTTTAAATGAACCTTATTCATATGGTTTCTGTTGATCCCCTTCGGTGTGGCTCCTTGAATCTGGGAAAATAATTGGTGTTTTTTCTCACTAGCTGTTTCTGAGCTCTGGTCATAAAACTTCCTTGTAACCAAGTTCCTTAAGGCAGTCACTTAGCTTGGGCCACTCTCAATTTTTCTCTATTTCCAGAAGTTCTCAACTGGGAGGTCTGCCTGCACCCTAAGAGGAAGAGGAACCTCATGTGAAAATCCAGCATCTAGTTTTGACATAGTCCTTCCACTCTGCTCAGTACTGATAAGGCTTCAACTGGAGTATTGTATCAGTTCTGCGCACCACACTTCAGGAAAGATGTGGGCAAATTGGAGAAAGTCCAGAGGAGAGCAACAAAAATGAATAAAAGCCTAGAAAACATGACTTATGAGGAAAGATTGAAAAACTTGGGTTTGTTTAGTCAGGGGGCAGGACAAGAAGTAAACAACTTAAATTGCAGCAAGGGAGATTTAGGTTATACATTAGGGAAAGCTCCCTAACTGTAAGGGTAGTTAAGGACTGGGACAAATTACCTAGGGAGGTTGTGGAGTCTCTGTCATTTAAGAAAAGGTTAGACAAACACCTGTCAGGGGTGGTCTAGATAATACTTAGTTTTTTGTCAGTGCAGGGGACTGGACTAGATGACCTATCCTTTTCAGTCAGTCCTGCATTTTTATGATTCTGTGATCTGTATTGACTACGAGTTCTTTAAATAATAGATGACAAGGGCTCAGTATTTCTTTGTTGTGCCTCATCATAGAAAATAATGATCTAAGAGAAACTTGTTTTTTCTGTGTGGTGAGGTCCACAGATCTATTACGTCAGTCTCCTTGCAGTTTAGGAGCAGAGCCAGTCATTGGCAGTGGGTGAAAACCCCACCTCCCAAAGTTCCCTCCAGTTTATTCTGCCTCACCTAAAAGATTGGGAAAATATCAGGCTGTTCTCCCTAACTGCCTCTGAGGTCAGCATGCCCTAATTATTGGGCTGTCATTCTCAGGTGCTGCTGATGTCCAGGTTATTGTTACCAGCGTTGGTTGCAGTTTGCCATGCCACAACCACCTTCCCCCAGGAGATGGCTATATAGCAGCAGCCCAAACATGGAAGAAATGGCAGGCAATAAGGAGCCTCTTGGCCCACCATTTAACTCTTTCTACTCCAGCCTTTATTTTATAAGGCCAGAATGCTGCTCAGTGTTCATAAGTCAAAATTTAACCTGATATAACTACTAAAGATAAATGTGACTATTTCCCCTGGTGGTCAGGGACTTGGCATTCTAACTGGGTGGGCGAGATTTTTGTCTGAAAAATCCTTACTATACAGGTTCTTTACAGGAAGACAAGTCTAGGAAGGTATTGCCTCAGTCCCCTCCTTCCTGCATGAAAACTCTCAAGTGGCATCAGGCCAACAAAGATAAACAAACATGTCATTTGATGTTCTAAGTTGTCTCATATCCTTTCACAAACACTGCTAACATGGGTGGACAGTATTGCAAGTATGGTCCCTTAAAATTGTACAGCCTCTAAGGGCGTCTCCCTGGAAAGGGTGTGGGACAGAAAAGGGATTCAAAAATGGTTTTTGCAGGTAGGCTTTGCTTCTTGGGATCAGATGCTCAGACAGCTCAGTTCCCATTTAACATAATATCATGGAAAACTTTATGGAAAACTTAAGGCTATTCAGAGTCATCAGAAAAGTCGACTTACAATTCTCATTTTTGCCTGACATTGTAGAACATAAGAACGGCCATACTGAGTCAGACCAAAGGTCCACCTAGCCCAGTATCCTGTCTTCCAACAGTGGGCAATGCCAGGTGCCCCAGAGGGAATGAACAGAACAGGTAATCATCAAGTGGTCCATCCCCTGTTGCCCTTTCCCAGCTTCTGGCAAACAGAGGCTTGGGACACCATCCCTGCCCATCCTGGCTTATAGCCATTGATGGACCATGAATTTATCTAGTTCTTTTTTGAACCCTGTTATAGTCTTGACCTTCACAACATCTTCTGGCAAGGAGTTCCAGAGGTTGACTGTGCATTGTGTGAAGAAATACTTCCTTTTTTTTTAAACCTGCTGCCTATTAATTTCATTTGGTGGCCCCTAGTTCTTGTATTATGAGGAGTAAATAAGACTTCCTTATTTACTTTCTCCACACCAGTCATGATTGTATAGACCTCTATCATATCCCCCTTAATAGTCTCTTTTGTAAACTGAAAAGTCCCAGTCTTATTAATTTCTCCTCATACGGCAGCCGTTCCATACCCCTAATCATTTTTGTTATCCTTTTCTGAACCTTTTCCAATTCCAATATATCTTTTTTTGAGATGGGGCGACCACATCTGCATGCAGTATTCAAGGTGTTGGTGTACCATGGATTTATATAGAGGCAATATGATATTTTCTGTTCTATTATCTATCCCTTTCTTAATTATTTGCCACATTCTGTTCACTTTTTTGACTGCTGTTGCATATTAAGTTTTCAGAGAACTATCCACAACTCCAAGATCTCTTTCTTGAGTGGTCACAGCTAATTTAGACCCCACCATTTTATATGTATAGTTGGGATTATGTTTTCCAATGTTCATTACTTTGCATATAGCAATATTGAATTTCATGTGCCATTTTGTTGCCCAGTCACCCAGTTTTGAGAGATCCTTTTGTAGCTCTTCGCAGTCTACCTGGGACTTAACAATCTTGAGTAGTTTTGTATCATCTGCAAATTTTGCCACCTCACTGTTTACCCCTTGTCAGGACTGGGACAACTCTAGGGTACGGAAGTGGGGACCCGCATGAAAGACCCCCTAAGCTTATTGCTACCAGCTTAGGTTAAAAACTCCCCAAGGCACAAATTCTCCCTTGTACCTTAGATTAGGTAAAGCTGCCACCACCAAGTGATTTAGACAAACTCAGGGAAAGGACCACTTGGAGTTCCTACTCCTCCCTAATATCCCCCCCAGGCCCCGCACCCCGTTTCCTGGGGAGGCTTGAGAATAAACAAGATGAGCACAGACCAACCTTGGGGTTTTTTAGGACACACAAAAAAAACCCCAATCGGATTATAAAAGAAAGAGAACTTTTATTAGAAAGAAAAAAGGTAAAAGAAGCACCTCTGTAAAATTAGAATGGAAGATAATCTTACAGGGCAATCAGATTCAAAAACACAGAGGATTTCCCTCTGGGCCAAACTTTAAAGTTACAAAAAGAAAACGAGGAATACACCTTCCTCTCAGCAGAGAGAAAATCACAAGCCAAAACAAAAACAAGCTAACGCATTCCCTTGCTAGTACTTACTAATTCTAATGGAGTTGGATTGCTTGCTTCCTTGATCTGTGTCCGGCAAGCACACAGAACAGACAGACCAAAACCTTTCCCCCCCGCCCCCTCCCCCTATTTGAAAGTATCTTGTCCCCTTATTGGTCCTTTTGGTCCGGTGCCAGCTAGGTTACCTGAGCTTCTTAACCCTTTATAGGTAAAAGGATTTTGTGCCTCTGGCCAGGAGGGATTTTATAGTACTGTATACAGGAAGGTTGTTACCCTTCCCTTTATATTTATGACACCCCCTTTTCCAGATCATTTATGAATATGTTGAATAGGACTGGGCCCAGTACAGAGCCCTGGGGGACACCACTATTTACCTCTCTCCATTCTGAAAACTGACCATTTATTCCTACCCTTTGTTTCCTATCTTTTAACCAGTTACCAATCCATGACTTCCCTCTTATCTCATGACTGCGTCCTTTGCTTAAGAGCCTTTGGTGAGGGACCCTGTCAAAGGCTTTCTGAAAATCTAAATACGCTATATCCACTGGATCCTCCAGTCATTTGGTACAGAAGCTGATTTAAATGATAGGTTACAGACTACAGTTAGTAGTACTGCAATTTCACATTCGAGTTCCTTCAGAACTCTTGGGTGAATACCATCTGGTCCTGGTGACTTATTACTGTTTATCAATTTGATCCCAAACCTCCTCTAATGACACCTCAATCTGGGACAGTTTGTCAGATTTGTCACCGAAAAAGAGTGGCTCAGGTTTAGGAATCTCCCTTACATCTTCAAGCATGAAGATCGATGCAAAGAATTCATTTAGTTTCTCTGCAATGTCCTTATCGTCCTTGAGTGCTCCTTTATCATCTCGATTGTCCAGTGGTCCCACTGGTTGTTTAGCAGGCTTCCTGCTTCTGATGTACTTAAATTTTCTTTTGCTATTACTTTTTGAGGCTTTGGCTAGCTGTTCTTCAAATTCTTTTTTGGGCTTTCTAATTATATTTTTAGACTTCGTTTGCCAGAGTTTATGCTCCTTTCCATTTTCCTCATTAGGATTTAATTTCCACTTTTGAAAGGATGCCTTTTTGCCTCTCACTGCTTCTTTTACTTTGTTGTTTAGCCATGGTGGATCTTTTTTGGTTCTCTTACTATGTTTTTTAATTTGGGAGATACATTTAAGTTGAGCCTCTATTATGGTGTCTTTAAAAAGTTTCCATGCAGCTTGCAGGGATTTTACTTTTGGTGCTGTACCTTTTAAAGTTTGTTTAACTAACCTCCTAATTTTTGTGTAGTTCTCCTTTCTGAAATTAAACACTACAGCGTTGGGTCGCTGTGGTGTTTTTCCCGCCACAGGGATGTTAAATTTAATTACATTATGGTCACTATTACCAAGCGGTCCAGCCATATTCACCTCTTAGACCTGATCCTGTGCTCCACTTTGGACTAAATCAAGAATTGCCTCTCCTCTTGTTTGTTCAAGGACTAACTGCTCCAAGAAGCAGTCATTTAAGATGTCAAGAAACTTTATCTCTGCATCCTTTCCTGAGGTGATATGTACCCAATCAATATGGGGATAGTTGAAATCCCCCATCATTATTGATTTTTTTTTTTTAGTTTAATAACCTCTCTAATCTCCCTGAGCATTTGACAGTCACTATCACCATCCTGGTGAGGTGGTCTGTAATATATTCCTACTGTTATACAGGGAGTCCTTGGACTTACGACACAATTAGTTCCTCAGAATTGCATTGTAAGTCGAAACTGCTTTTTCCATAGGAATCAATGTATTTATTTGGTAAACAGCATTCAAATAAACATATAAAATCACATATGCTTTGACTTTCCAGAACTTTCTGAAGGGCTCTTGGCTGGGGGCTTCTCTGAAATCTGGGCTGCTAGTTTCTCTGGAATAGTCTCAGAATGCCAGCAACACAGGCTGGGCAGACAGCCAGGGAGGCATGCAGCAAGGTTGGTGGCTGCTTAGAATGCCAGCAACATACTAAGCAGAATTGGGCTTGCTTTTTACAAAGTTGTTTGTAAATAACTTTGTGGTCACGTTATAATGAATAGGAGTACTTGTGGCACCTTAGAGACTAAGAAATTTATTAGAGCATAAGCTTTTGTAAGCTACAGCTCACTTCATCGGATGCATACAGTGGAAAATGTAGTGGGGAGATTTTATATACACAGAGAACATGAAACAATGGGTGTTACCATACACACTGTAACAAGAGTGATCAGGAAAGGTGAGCTAGTAATAGCTAAGAGTGATCAGGAAAGGTGAGCTAGTAATAGCTCACCTTTCCTGATCACTCTTGTTACAGTGTGTATGGTAACACCCATTGTTTCATGTTCTCTGTGTATATAAAATCTCCCCACTATATTTTCCACTGTATGCATCCGATGAAGTGAGCTGTAGCTCACGAAAGCTTATGCTCTAATACATTTTAGTCTCCAAGGTGCCAGAAGTACTCCTTTTCTTTTTACGGATACAGACTAACACGGCTGCTACTCTGAAACATATTATAATGAATGGAGCTGCAATGGGGTCCCTTGCAGTCGCTTGTCTGATTGGCTTCCACAGCCAGGGTAGCTTGTTGCCAGGTGGCCTTGCTGCTTCTTTTTGATTGGCTCCCGGCCCCAGGCTTAGCCAATTAGAAAGCTTGAACAGTGAAATCAGTGATTGGCTGAGGCTCAGCATGTGATATGTGCTGTTCTCCCTGCTGGCTTTCGTTGTAAGGGCGAAACAAGTGTCATGGGGCAAAACGGGCAGTCAATTGAAAAGCGTTGTAAGTGACGTCTGACATAAGTTGGGCGTCGTAAGACCGAAGACTCCCTGCATTCTTATTATTCAAGCATGAAATTACTATCCATGGAGATTCTATGGGACAGGTTGGTTCATTTAAGAATTTTATTTCTTTTGATTCTACACTTTTTCACATATAGTGCCACTCCCCCAGCAGCATGACCTATTCTGTCCTTCCGATATATTTTGTACCCTGGTATTAATTACTGTGTCCCATTGATTAGAAAGGAAGAGAGGTCATATGACAAGTTGAAGCAGTCTGTGAAATGCTACAAGAAAAAAATTTCTGTTTGCAAGTGGTAGCTAAATCAAGTGCAGGGTCAGTAGCTGTCTTCTGTTGCCTCAGAGCTATCTGTAAGTCTCCCAACAGGCCTTATTTGGTGTTAGACTCTGAATTGGTGCCAGGCTGTCTGAGTTTGGAAGCAAGAGGCCTACCTGGAGCTTTGATCTAACCAGGTTACGGGATATTGGAGGCCATGGATGGAGCTATGCAAGAATTTCAGGAACAGCTTTGTCACACGCAATATCAGAAAGCCATGGAAATTAAGAGAAAATTAAGAAAACAGGTGATATCACGTAAAAAGCTTTGCACACTTTTTTTTTATGACCTACCCTGGGTGAACATTTATTTCCTTCCTTCCTTTTTAAAGAATAAATATCAATTTAACTTAAACACAAATATTTTGTTTGCTAACACAATGTTTTAAGCTTTGCAATACTAAAAATTTGAAGGATGTAATAAGCACAACCTTTAGTGGACTGAGCCTCAACAAGAGTCACCAATAAGGTGAAAGTGGTGGTGTGATACTTTAGAAGAGATGTGCAGAGCAAACACTGGAGGAGATTAAACCTCGAAAGATAAAAGCAAGTTAATCAAACTGGAAGCATAGCATCTGTTTTCATTTTTCTGCTGTGTCCTCTTTATAACTTTTGTTTTTAATATATTGTCCTTATTCTGCCACCATAGAAGCTTGAAAATAAAATCTTTTTCTTAGTATGTCCTTGAATAATTAGTTTTGTCTTCTATTTTGAGAGACATTGTGGGTAAAATTTTCAAAAACCCCTAAGTGCCATTGAAACTAAATGGAATTTACTCTTCGGAGTGACTTTTGAAACTGGGACTTAGGTCGTAGGTTATTTATACATCTTTTGAAAATTTTACCCCTATTGTTTTTTGTGGCAAAGTCAACATGGCTTCCTTTTCTTCCATTTAAACATAGAGAGGTTTGTACAAATTATAAAGAGTTGAAAAACTACCTTCTGCAATGTGTCTACTTTCTATTCATTTCGGTTTGTTTTCTAGCATTATGACCGGGTTGTACAACTAGCACAACTCTTGGAATAGTGTGTAACGTATGCATATATAAAGTGTGTACGTATGCATATGTGCAAGAAATGAAAATATCAATAAATTTTAAAAAATCTCTCCTATAGGAAAAACCTTGCAATTGAATTTTTTAATTTCTCTGTCCAGGAATTCAGCAGATGTTGATTGCCTCCGAAGGCAGAGTATTCATTCCAATTATCAATTTTAGTGGTTGTAAGCTGTGTGTCAGATTTCAATCTGATGGTGTCAAGAACAACAAAGTAACATTGCCATTTGTTCCTCAAAAATGGTTTGACTGTATTTCCCCCATTTAAATTCATGTGGAATGTCTCATCAGCAAGACAAGATCATCCTTCACAGTAAACTGTGAGTGTGTTTAAAATCAGGTACATCCTGTTAATTGGTTTGCTTTTAGGACCTTCATAATCAGATGTTATTTCTGATATAATTATATTTACAAAATTTCACCTACGTGTGGTTAAACATTGAGGTCCTGTGGGAATGAGCCATGAGGCAATTCTTAGTCTGAAAACCAGTCACCAACTGTGAAAGTTTGGCAAACCAAGGTCTAATAAGTCTAATTTATTTTATACCATGCCTAACACCATAGTAGTCAAGCACCTAAATATATGCTAATCTTGTTAGTGGTACCAAACTAGACTTTATTTAAAGTCAGTTTAAAATGGAAAAGTCAAAGGTTTGTCATTAACAAATAATTATTTTTCTAAACTGCTAATATAGATAAATTGCAGTAGAGGGTTATTTTGGCATCAGACATCCTTTATTTATAGGCATGCTTAGCAAGTTGACATATTCAAGCTTTCATATATTTTTGCTATGGATTTGTGACATTTATAACAACACCTAGTGTAGAGTGATTGGAAACCTTATTCAGTAGCTAAAGGTTTTTACCCATGGGATAGTTGTTGGATTCTAACCAGAATTAATAAGTGAAACCTTTTTGAAATTACCATTCTAAAACTGTTGTTATAAAAATTTGGTGAACTCTCAGCTTCTGAAAGTGATCTTTGCAGATTCGAGTAGTCCTTTTAGGCAATTTAGGGGTTGTCTAAGTGCTATCTGTCATTAAAAGAAACACCTGTGTTTTAGTAGACTGTCATTTGAATTCAGGTACTGATAAAAATATCTCATATGAAAACTTGGAAAAACAATACATTTAAGTTTTTTTTAAACAAGCTTCATATAGAAAAGATTAGCAGTGTAGAGAAAGCATATGTATAATACCATATGTTCCTTTTTCAGCATCATGTCCTTATTTTCATTCTAGCACAATATTTTGCTCTGAAGAGTTGTGTGAAAATTATGAAATGAATTTACTCAACTGACCTTTTAAAAGGATTGTTAATTATAGTGTTTATGGGCCCAATTTTCACTTGGTGTAAATTGGCATCATTCATTGAGTTAAATGGAAATATACTGATTTACACTAGATAAATGTCTGGGTTCAGATGTTCAAATGTACCTTTTAAAGACAAAACTTTTATCTTTATATTAAAGTTGAGATTTCTCTTCAGTTGAGATTCTTGGTACAGTGTATGGTTTTTTTGAAAAAGGGAAGAGAAAACAGTCTACTCTGTTAAACATACGTGTACTATGAAAAATTTAGGCTGAAAAACTCCACCCACCAGCGCAAGAGATAATTATAAACAAAAGGACAAATCTCAGCATCATACTTCCTTACCCATTTTCAAAACTTTGTTTACTTTGTTTTTCTAATACAATAGTGTGTGCCCAGGATATTTGTGTTGATGAAGGATAGATCAAAAGAGAAAGCTACATGGATTCTTGTTATGTGTAATATTAATATTTAATGTACAAGTAAATAAAAATTCAGCCTAGCTTGGGAAGAAACATGCAGTGTTGTCTTGAAATAAATTAGCTTGTTTTTTTCACTTGGAAGAGGGAGCTTTTAGTCTACTGAGACTATCAGTGTGATGATGTCATTGCATTCATTTGTTATCCAGCTGTCCAGAGATTGTCTTGTATCTGCATTGTTAGAAAGATTAGCTAACTTACTGGCAGATAAGTCTATCTGAGCTAACAAAAAGACCATCCTCTATCTCCTCATAGTAATTCTTCTTTTAGCATATCATAATTGCATTTCTTTAAAATTACCACTGTGTATCATAATGAGATTGGAAATTAAGCCATGAGGCAGCATTTAACTGAGTGAAAATTTCTGCTGTGTCTCATACTGAGATGTTTTCTGAAGCTCTTCTCTAGCTTTCACGCTTACTGATTAGTCCTAATTCATGGATTTTTGAGTCCCTGCAACTTAGATGTCCTCCAGTCTTTTCTACTCTGTGCAGGGAGTGTTTCTTTCCTCCACAGAAGCATTTCAGGCTTTGCTTCTCAACTGCATATGAGCCAACATTATAGTTAAAGTTCAAAAACACTGTCTCTCTATTTTAGGAGCAACATGAACTTCAATTTTTTCATAAGAGGATTGTTCATCTATGTTACTACAACACCTCAGATTTGGGAAGAGATGTGGCAGAAGTTTGTGATTCATTGGGTTCTTTCTCCATGCGTCAGGGTCAGGCATGTGAATTAAAAGTTTTTGCTTACAGAAGTGTATTTCTAGCCATTCAGTGGGGGATAGCACCAGCAACTAAGCAGGAACAGGCTTCAAGGCATCTCCTCAGACTTCAGTTCATGTTGCTGAAAATTCATCAGCAGCCATCCAGATGCCTGTAGAAACTAAGATAAATGCAAAATCTTTATTAGTAAAGTTTGCAGGTGTCTCAGATCCAGTCGGGCACTCCCTGCTGCCCACCCATCAGATTACTGCGAAGGGGATCTAAGCCTCTGGATGCCTGGGTTTCCACATTGTTTAAGCCTCCCTTGGTTTCAGCAGGCTGCAGCACTGTTTCTTCCCTTTTCCTCTTTGGCATATTTCCTGGACACTTACTCTGTCTGCTACCCCTTTATGGAAATAGAGCTCCTAAACCCACCAGCACTGTCCCCCAAGGTACCCTAATTGCTTGAACACATAGAATCGGAGGACTTGAGAGGTCATCTAGTCCAGTTCCCTGTCTCGTGGCAGGACTAAGTATTACCTAGACCGTTCCTGACAGGTGTTTGTCTAACCTGCTCTTAAAAATTCCACAACCTCCCTAGGCAGTTTATTTCAGTGCTTAACCACCCTGACAGTTAGGTTTCAGAGTAACAGCCGTGTTAGTCTGTATTCGCAAAAAGAAAAGGAGTACTTGTGGCACCTTAAAGACTAACCAATTTATTTGAGCATAAGCTTTCGTGAGCTACAGCTCACTTCATCGGATGCATACTGTGGAAAGTGTAGCAGATCTTATTATATACACACAAAGCATGAAAAAATACCTCCTCCCACCCCACTCTCCTGCTGGTAATAGCTTATCTAAAGTGATCACTCTCCTTACAATGTGTATGATAATCAAGTTGGGCCATTTCCAGCACAAATCCAGGAGAAAACCAAGCTATTACCAGCAGGAGAGTGGGGTGGGAGGAGGTATTTTTTCATGCTTTGTGTGTATATAATAAGATCTGCTACACTTTCCACAGTATGCATCCGATGAAGTGAGCTGTAGCTCACGAAAGCTTATGCTCAAATAAATTGGTTAGTCTCTAAGGTGCCACAAGTACTTCTGACAGTTAGGAAGTTTTTCCTAATGTCCAAACCTAAACCTCCTGTGCTGCAATGTAAGCCCATTGCTGCTTCTATCCTCAGAAGTTAAGAACAACAATTTTTCTCCCTCCTCCTTGTAACAACCTTTTATGTACTTGAAAACTATTGTCATGTCCTCTCTCAGTCTCCTCTTTTCCAGTCTAAACAAACCCAATTTTTTTTCAATCTTCCCTCATAGGTCATGTTTTCTTGACCTTTAATTATTTTTGTTGCTATTCTCTGGACTCTCTCCAATTTGTCCACATCTTTACTGAAATGTGGCCCCCAGAGCTGGACACTGTACTCCAGTTGAGGCCTAATCAGCGCAGATTAGAGCGGAAGTATTACTTCTTGTGTCTTGCTTAGAACACTCCTGCTCATACATCCCAGAATTATGTTACCTTTTTTTGCAACAGCATTACACTATTGGCTCATATTTTGCTCGTGGTCCATTGCTTTCCACTGCTTCACAAAAACTACTCTTTTCAGATGGAGAAGGAAGTATCTTGTCCTTTGAGAAAAGTTACTCTTTTGCATAACTTTTGTGTGGTCAAAGCACCGTCATTAACCTTAAGTGTTCCCCATTGTACACCTTCTGGAGTGTACCTGCTGTAGGTCCCGTCCACAATGGTGGATACACATACATAGGCTTACCATGATGTAGCATTTTTATGATAACTTCAGAATAACTTTGCAGTATCAACCAGAATTCATAAGTTGTATAGACAGAACCCTCAAATTATCACAGCTTGTGACACAAAAATTGAACTGGTAGATAATGACAAGATCACATGAACTCTACAGACTGATCTAGATTGGTTGATAGGCTGGGGTGTCTTTGGACCAAACATCAGTTTTAATACATCCAAATGAAGTACAACTAGGAGCAAAGAACAAGAAACATTAGGATGGGGGACTGTACCAGAAAGCAGTAACTCTGAAAAGGTCTTAAGGGCCATGATGGATAACCAGCTGAACATGAATTCCCAGTGCGGTGCTAGAACTAAGAAGGCAAATGATCCTTGCATGTACATGCAGAGAAATACTGAATAGGGGTAGGGAAGTGGTGGTATATCTGCACACAGTATGTTGTGACCATTACTGGAATGCTATGTCCAGTTTTGGTGGACACAATATTCCAGTGTGAATCCATCTTTTTAAAGGGATGTTGAAAAACTGGAAACAGTACAGGAAGAAACAACATGAATGAATCAAGGAAAATCTGCATTGCAGTAAAAAAGTAAAGTAGCTCAATCTATCTAGCTTATCAGAGGGAAGGGCAAGAGGTTGACCTGATCATGATGTACTGTTGTCTTGATATCTAATACCAGGGATAATGCATAACAAGATCCAATGGCTGGAAGCTGAAACGAGGAAAAGTCAAACTGGAAATAAGGCACATATTTTTAATGATAGTGCTAATTAGCTATTCGAACAACTTAACAAGTGATGTGCTGAATTTTCCATCACTTAGTCTTTTAATCAAGACTGAATTTCTTTCTAAAAGTTATGCTTTAGCTCAACCATAATTTATGAGCGTGATGCAGGGATTGTTGTATGGCTTGTGTTATGCAGGAGCTTGAGGTAGACTATAATATCAATGAATCTGTGAGATGAGCAGTTAGACTGAGCCAGTACTTTGCTTTACTTTGGTTCAGTCTCATCTTTCCTCAGTGAAGACACACACAGTTTGAATCACTAAGTTCAGGGTGGCTTCTTCTATGGCTTCATCAGTCTCCACTACAAGAGAGAGAGTATGTATAGAGGATAGGACAACGGACTCAAGAAACCTGGATTCAATTCCTAGCTTTACTGTAGGTTTATTGTATAACCATGGACAAGTCACTTAGTGTGTCCCATGTCTCAGTTCCCTTTTTGTAAAATAGGAATAACACTTCCCTGCGTGACAGGGTATTGAGAATAAAATCAGTTCATGACTGTCAGGTTTTTAAATACTAAGGTGATAAATACCTCGATAATGGATTGGCTACTCAGACACTCCAGACACTCCAAAGTTCGGTATGATATAAATGCTGAGACAGATAACTCGAGGTTCTGTGTGTCTGAAACAGTGTCTACAGATAAGTCCTGCAGAGCTAAGTTGGCAGCTCTCTCCTATCAAGGAAAAATTGTATTTGTGCAATAACTCATAAAATTTCAGCAGTGGCTGTGAAATAAAGACTTAGGGCTTGTCTACATGAACATTTAATACACAGTAAAGTTGGGTTTGACTCTACTGCTCACTAGTTTGCTGCAGACTAACTGCCTGTGTGGAGCCTGCTGATGCACATTAACAATTCTTTAATGCCCTTTGATCTGCTCCCAGTTCAAAGGGTATGTCTACACTATGAAATTAGATCGAATTTATAGAAGTCGGTTTTTTAGAAATCATTTTTATAGAGTCAATTGTGTGTGTCCCCACACAAAATGCTCTAAGTGCATTAACTTGGTGGAGTGCTTCCACAGTACCAATGCTAGTGTCAACTTCCGGAGCGTTGCACTGTGGGTAGCTATCCCACAGTTCCCGCAGTCTCCACCACCCATTGGAATTCTGGGTTGAGATCCCAATGCTCAATGGGGCAAAAACATTGTCGCGGATGGTTCTGGGTACATGTCGTCAGGCCCTCCCTCCCTCTGTGAAAGCAACGGCAGACAATCGTTTCACACCTTTTTTCCTGGGTTACCTGTGCAGACACCATACCACGGCAAGCATGGAGCCCGCTCAGCTCACTGTCACCGTACGCCTCCTGGGTGCTGGCAGATGCGGTACTGCATTGCTACACAGCAGCAGTTCATTGTCTTGTGGAAGCAGATGGTGCAATAGGCATGATAACCATTGTCGTCATGTCCTAGGTGCTCTTGGCCACCTCGGTAAGGTTGGTCAGGAGTGCCTAGGCAGACATGGGCGCAGGGACTGAAACAGGAGTGACTCGACCAGGTCATTCCCTTTAGTCCTGCCGGCAGTTGTATTGCACTGTCTTCTGGTGAGCAACCAGGAGATGAGGATGGCTGGCAGTCCTACTACACCATCTGCTGCAGCCAAAGATGTGAAAGATAGATGGAGTGGATCAAAATAAGAAATAGACCAGATTTGTTTTGTATTCATTTGCTCCCCGCTCCCTCCCTCCCTCCCTACATGAAACCAACGGCCGACAATCGTTTTGGTGAGGTCTGTCAGGAGCACCTCGAAAAGTTTGATGGAGATTCAGTCCTGCCTGAAATACTGGTGGGAGGGATAGCTCAGTGGGATGAGCATTGGCCGGCTAAACTCAGGGTTTTGAGTTCAATCCTTGAGGTGGCCATTCTGTATGACAATTGTTTTTGTTTCTCCTTGATGTAAAGCCACCCCCTTTGTTGATTTTAATTCCCTGTAAGCCATGTCGTCCGTCGCCCCTCCTTCCGTCAGAGCAATGGCAGACAATCGTTCCACACCTTTTTTCTGTGCAGACGCCATACCATGGCAAGCATGGAGCCCGCTCAGATCACTTTGGCAATTAGGAGCACATTAAACACCACGCGTATTATGCAGCAGTATATGCAGCACCAGAACCTGGCAAAGCGAAACCGGGCGAGTAGGCGATGTCAGCACAGTGATGAGAGTGATGAGGACATGGACACAGACTTCTCTCAAAGCACAGCCCTGGCAATGTGGGCATCATGGTGCTAATGGGGCAGGTTCATGTGGTGGAACGCCGATTCTGGGCTCGGAAACAAGCACAGACTGGTGGGACGGCATAGTGTTGCAGGTCTGGGACGATTCCCAGTGGCGGCAAAACTTTCGCATGCGTAAGGGCACTTTCATGGAACTTTGTGACTTGCTTTCCCCTGCCCTGAGGCGCAAGAATACCAAGATGAGAGCAGCCCTCACAGTTGAGAAGCGAGTGGCAATAGCCCTGTGGAAGCTTGCAACGCCAGACAGCTACCGGTCAGTCGGGAATCAATTTGGAGTGGGCAAATCTACTGTGGGGGCTGCTGTGATGCAAGTAGCCAACGCAATCAAAGATCTGCTGCTGTCAAGGGTAGTGCTCTGGGAAATGTGCAGGTCATAGTGGATGGCTTTGCTGCAATGGGATTCCCTAACTGTGGTGGGGCCATAGACGGAACACATATCCCTATCTTGGTACCGAAGCACCAAGCCGGCGAGTACATAAACCGCAAGGGGTACTTTTCAATAGTGCTACAAGCACTGGTGGATCATAAGGGACGTTTCACCAACATCAATGTGGGATGGCCGGGAAAGGCACATGACGCTTGTATCTTCAGGAACTCTGGTCTGTTTCAAAAGCTGCAGGAAGGGACTTTATTCCCAGACCAGAAAATAACCGTTGGGGATGTTGAAATGCCTATAATTATCCTTGGGGACCCAGACTACCCCTTAATGCCATGGCTCATGAAGCCATACACAGGCAGCGTGGACAGTAGTGAGGAGCTGTTCAACTACAGGCTGAGCAAGTGCAGAATGGTGGTAGAATGTGCATTTGGGTGTTTAAAAGCACGCTTGCGCAGTTTAAAAGCTCGCTTAGACGTCAGCGAAACCAGTATTCCCATTGTTATTACTGCTTGCTGTGCGCGCCACAATATCTGTGAGAGTAAGGGGGAGACATTTATGGCGAGGTCGGAGGTTGAGGCAAATCGCCTGGCTGCTGGAACGCACAGCCAGACACCAGGGCGGTTAGAAGAGCACAGGAGGGTGCGGTGCGCATCAGAGAAGCTTTGAAAACCAGTTTCAGGAATGGCCAGGCTACGGTGTGAAAGTTCTGTTTGTTTCTCCTTGATGAAACCCGCCCACCCCCCCTTGGTTCACTCTACTTCCCTGTAAGGTAACCACCCTCTCCTTCCCCCTTCGATCACTGCTTGCAGAGGCAATAAAGTCATTGTTGCTTCACATTCATGCATTCTTTATTAATTCATCACACAAATAGGGGGATAACTGCCAAGATAGCCTGGGAGGGGTGGTGGAGGAGGGAAGCACCGGGTGGGGTGGTGGAGGAGGGAAGGACAAGGCCCCACAGAACTTTAAAACTTATTGAATGCCAACCTTCTGTTGCTTGGGCAATCCTCTGGGGTGGAGTGGCTGGGTGGTCGGAGGCCCCCCCACCGCGTTCTTGGGCGTCTGGGTGAGGAGGCTATGGAACTTGGGGAGGAGGGCGGTTGGTTATACAGGGGCTGTAGCGGCGGTCTGTGCTCCACCTGCCTTTCCTGAAGCTCAGCCATACGCTGGAGCATATTAGTTTGATCCTCCAGCAGCCTCAGCATTGAATCCTGCCTCCTCTCATCATGCTGCTGCCACCTATCATCTTCAGCCCGCCACTTACTCTCTTCAGCTCGCCACTTCTCCTCGCGTTCATTTTGTGCTTTCCTGCACTCTGACATTGTCTGCCTCCAGGCATTCGTCTGTGCTCTGTCAGTGTGGGAGGACAGCATTAGGTCAGAGAACATTTCATTGCGAGTGCGTTTTTTTCGCCTTCTAATCTTCGCTAGCCTCTGGGAAGGAGAAGATCCTGTGATCATTGAAACACACGCAGCTGGTGGAGGAAAAAAAAGGGACAGTGGTATTTAAAAAGACACATTTTATAGAACAATGGGTACACTCTTTCACGGTAAACCTTGCTGTTAACATTACATACATAGCACATGTGCTTTCGTTACAAGGTCGTATTTTTCCTCCCCCCACCGTGTGGCTAACCCCTCCCCTCTCCCCCCACCGCGTGGCTAAGAGTGGGGAACATTTCTGGTCAGCCACAGGCAAACAGCCCAGCAGGAACAGGCACCTCTGAATGTCCCCTTAAGAAAAGCACCCTATTTCAACCAGGTGACCATGAATGATATCATTCTCCTGAGGGTAACACAGAGAGATAAAGAACGGACGTTGTTTGAATGCCAGCAAAAATCCGCAGCAATGATTTGTTCTGCAATGATTCCCGACTACGTGCTACTGGCCTGGCGTGGTAAAGTGTCCTACCAAGGTGGACAGAATAAGGCTGCCCTCCCCAGAAACCTTTTGCAAAGGCTTTGGGAGTACATCCAGGAGAGCTTTATGGAGATGTCCCTGGAGGATTTCCACTCCATCCCCAGACACGTTAACAGACTTTTCCAGTAGCTGTACTGGCCGCGAATGCCAGGGCAAATTAATCATTAAACACGCTTGCTTTTAAACCATATATATTATTCTTGCCGGCAAGTTAAAGAAGTATGGGCTGGATGAATGGACTATAAGGTGGATAGAAAGTTGGCTAGATTGTTGGGCTCAACGGGTAGTGATCAATGGCTCCATGTCTAGTTGGCAGCCGGTATCAAGTGGAGTGCCCTAAGGGTCGGTCCTCGGGCTGGTTTTGTTCAATATCTTCATAAATGATCTGGAGGGTGGTGTGGATGGCACCCTCAGCAAGTTTGCTGATGACACTAAACTGGGAGGAGAGGTAGATACGCTGGAAGGTAGGGATAGGATACAGAGGGCCCTAGACAAATTGGAGGATTGGGCCAAAAGAAATCTGATGAGGTTCAAGAAGGACAAGGGCAGAGTCCTGCACTTAGGACGGAAAAATCCCCTGCACCACTACAGATTAGGGACCGAATGGCTTGGCAGCAGTTCTGCAGAGAAGGACCTAGGGGTTACAGTGGACAAGAAGCTGGATATGAATCAACAGTATTCCCTTGTTGTCAAGAAGGCCGATGGCATTTTGGGATGTATAAGTAGGGGCATTGCCAGCAGATCAAGGGATGTGATCGTTCCCCTCTATTCGACATTGGTGAGGCCTGATCTGGAGTACTGTGTCCAGTTTTGGGCCCCACACTACAAGAAGGATGTGGAAAAATTGGAAAGAGTCCAGCGGAGGGCAACAAAAATGATTAGGGGACTGGAACACATGACTTATGAGGAGAGGCTGAGGGACCTGGGATTGTTTAGTCTGCAGAAGAGAAGAATGAGGGGGGATTTGATAGCTGCTTTCAACTACCTGAAAGGGGGTTCCAAAGAGGATGGATCTAGACTGTTCTCAGTGGTAGCGGATGACAGAACAAGGAGTAATGGTCTGAAGTTGCAGTGGGGGAGGTTTAGGTTGGATATTAGGAAAAACTTTTTCACAAGGAGGGTGGTGAAACACTGGAATGCGTTACCTAGGGAGGTGGTGGAATCTCCTTCCTTAGAAGTTTTTAAGGTCAGGCTTGACAAAGCCGTGGCTGGGATGATTTAGTTGGGGATTGGTCCTGCTTTGAGCAGGGGGTTGGACTAGATGACCTCCTGAGGTCCCTTCCAACCCTGATATTCTATGGTTCTATGATTTAAAAAGGTACACTCACCAGAGGTAACTTCTCCCCCTGGCGGGTCTGGGAGGCAGCCTTGGGTGGGTTTGGGGGGTGCTGGCTCCAGGTCCAGGGTGAGAAACAGTTCCTGGCTGTCGGGAAAACCAGTTTCTCCGCTTGCTTGCTGTGATCTATCTACAACCTCATCATCATCATCTTCCTCGTCCCAAAAACCTGCTTCCTTGTTGCCTCCCTCTCCATTGATAGCGTCAAATCACAAGGTTGGGGTAGTGGTGGCTGAACCCCCTAAAATGGCATGCAGCTCATCATAGAAGCGGCATGTTTGGGGCTCTGACCCGGAGTGGCTGTTTGCCTCTCTGGTTTTCTTGTAGGCTTGCCTCAGCTCCTTAAGTTTCACGTGGCACTGCTTTGGGTCCCTGTTATGGCCTCTGTCCTTCATGCCCTGGGAGATTTTGACAAATGTTTTGGCATTTCAAAAACTGGAATGGAGTTCTGATAGCATGGATTCCTCTCCCCATACAGCGATCAGATCCCATACCTCCCGTTCGGTCCATGCTTGAGTTCTTCTGTGATTCTGGGACTCCATCATGGTCACCTCTGCTGATGAGCTCTGCACTCACCTGCAGCTTGCCACGCTGGCCAAACAGGAAATGAGATTCAAAAGTTCACAGCCTTTTTCCTGTCTACCTGGCCAGTGCATCTGAGTTGAGAGTGCTGTCCAGAGTGGTCACAATGGAGCACTCTGGGATAGCTCCCGGAGGCCAATACCGTTGAATTACATCCACACTACCCCAAATTCAACCAGGCAAGGCCTAATCCCCTTGTCAGGGGTGGAGTAAAGAAATCGATTTTAAGAGCCTTTTAAGTCGAAAAAAAGGGCTTTGTCGTGTGGACGGGTGCAGGGTTAAATCGATTTAACGCTGCTAAATTCGACCTCAACTCATAGTGTAGACCAGGGCAAAGATGACTAGATCAAAGCACATTAATAAACTGTTAATGTGTGTCTATAGGTTCCACATGGACACTTAGTATACACTTAATATACACTTAGTATAGTCTGGATAGTTTAGCAGTGGGTTTCCTTTATTAGGGGGCTTTTTTGTGCTCTGCTGTTCCTGCCATTTGGGTTCCAGTACCCAGTGCCGGGGCATGCCTTGGTCCCCAGGCTTCAAGCCCTGGAACGCCCGCAAGAAACCAGTGCCAGTTAATGACCTGCACTCCAGGTGCTTGATGTGTCTAGGAAAGGCTCTTGTCAGAGACAGGATCCAAATTGCACAGTTCTGGGTACAAGGGGAGCTGGCGGGAAAGTGGGGGGAGAGCAAAGCATCCACTGGCTGGAATACTATGATTCATTGAGGTCTCAGAGCACCGTTTCTTTCATGTATAACAGACTTGTTCTGTTTCTGGCAGACCTATCTGATGAGGTTTTCATAAATAAATTAGGAAGAAAACAGACAGCCCTACTTCAGAGAAAATCAACTTCTCTAGTCTTGGATAGATCAAAGTTTCCAATATGCATTGCCCATCAAGGGAGAGATGAACACCAAGGTTTACATGGCAGAAGTTGGATTAAACAGAACGGAACCTACATCCGGAAGTGTCCTCATTCATTGTAAACCAGTTTGCTGGACTGGTGATCTGGAAAAAGCAGTAAAGAACACTGGGGGGGTCTCTCCATGTATCTGGATCTTGGATGCAAGGTGATGAGTATGGTTTGTTGAAGAGCTGGGCTAGATCTCTGTTGTATGAGTTTCCACTTCTACAGAAGACCAAGCAATAATAGGAAAAAAAGAGCAGTACATAAGAAGGGCTCCTAAGCACTATGGTAATACAAATAACTAATAATAATAGAAGAGTGTTAGTGATACTGTTTATGCCATTGTGGCTGAGGAGACTATGGTTCTAAGGCCTGATTAACCTAGCACTGGACCCTCCAATATCCCTTCCTGATACAGAATGACAGTAATTGCAAAAAACATTCCTCCATCCAAGACTAGAGAGGTTCAGAATAGATATTTGGATGATTTGCTTATCACTCTCATGGACTCTAGAAAGAAGGCAACAAATACAATTTATTTTACTGTCTGATTTAAAGTCCATAGTTAAACTACTATGTTAAAAAGGTAAAACATGGTCTTGAGTTTCTCCAGTAGGGTGTAATTGGGTGTATAAGAGTGTTTAAGAAAAAAAATTATCCCCAGATCCTTTTCTAAAGTACTACTGCCTAGCTAGTTATTCCTGCAGGCACACACACCCCGCGCAGTTCCTGTCCAATGGGAACTGTGAAGCCAGCGCTCTGGGAGGAGGCAGCCCACAGAGCTGCCTGGCCACGCCTCTGCGTAACAGCTGAACGAGGGGGATGTCGCCGCTTCCGGGGAGTCCCCCAGGTAAGCACTGCCCAGAGCCCACCTCACCCCATCCTGAGCCCCAACCCCCTGCCCCTCCCACACCCAAACTCTGGTTCTTCTTGGGGGGAGGAGCATGGGAATGCGGGGGCCCGAGACTGCCCCAGCAGCAGCCAGTGCGCCTTGCACAGGGGCTGCCTGAGTTGCCCTTGAGCCAGGCGCACCAGTCGCTGCAGAAGTCGTTTGCAGTTGACAAACTCGCAACCTTATCCATAATTAAAAGATGATCTTGCTTTCCTTCCTGAAGGCACACTGCTATGAAAATCCCATTGTACCAGATCTAGCACCAAAAAAAAAAAGGAAAACGTATCCAATCTTTCCTGAACATTTCCATTCTTTCAGTAAGAAGACCCACAGATCTCTCCCTCCCTGGGGACAAATGGATCATCCAGAATAATGATGGAAATTGATATCTAAAGATTTGGAATTATTTCATTAAGGGGGAATTCTCATTGCTCTGCAGTAGTAGGAATTGTGTGCTTTTTCTTCAAAGTATAGTTAACAGAAACTCTAATTTAGGAGAGTAGGATGGAATTATCCTTGTTGTGGAAGTTGTCTGAACTTGAGAGAACTTGATGTGGTGGACCATTCACCTGCTGTCCATTACTGACAGGTTTAGTTCTGCCCCCCAAACTGTAAGGCAACTGAAGTAACACTGTAATGGGTCTGTGGACTTTGTTACTCAAAGAAAAGAAATGTTCAGGAACACATGGATAAATATTCCTGTTCCTGTCTTTTGATGAAAATTTGTATTGAAGAGATTGATTTTCCCCCCTTCCGGCAGAAAAAAATAAAATTTGACTCCTATGCTGCTTAACTGCTCTGTGACACTTCAACTTTATTAGAACTAGAAGTGCTGCTCCATGCTTATCCTAAATGACTTCAAATATGTGTATTACCTAAGAAAGTTCAGCCATGAATTCCATGTCAATACAATTGTTTTACTCACAGCCACAGTGTAGCTCTTAGGAAGTCTTTCTTGGAAAGCTGAATCTAAAAAGGTGTGTTCTTTGCCCTTTTTTTCCTGCCACAGACAGAAACTTTATAAAAACTGTCCAAAATGTTGTTTAATTTGACATCAAACCAGGAGGTCTGCTTGTGTCCAAAATAAATGGTATGTCAAAATTGTTTTCTTCTTACATTTTCTAGTTTCACTGTAATTTGAGAGTCAAATTAGAGCTCAAGCAATTTGACTTGTAGCAGCAAACACTGGCCAGCCTCAAGTCATTTCTACCTGTTGAGATTAGTGAAACAGCCACTAAAAATCCATTCAATACATGTACAAAACATATTTCTGCCTTCACGTTGTAGTATGAAAAAAGAGTTGTGAAAAGTTTTTTGTCTTTTCTATCTTTTATCAAGGATGCCACTGTCTCTAATTGTTGATGTGTTGTTGCTATTATCAGTTATATACTTTGTTACTATAAATGTTTTTTGATATAGGATTGCAACATGTACACATTTCTTATCTAAGTTTAAGCATTCTATTTCTTTTATTAAGACATCTCTCCAGCACTCTAATCTCTACTCCACATATAAGAATATTTATCTTTAGAGGAATTGAAGTTTTCTACCTGTAACTGATGTTAACTGAAGGTGACACCCATAACTCATTGATTAACTTCATCTGAAGAGCTGGGTAGGAATAACATTTTTTAAATATTGTATTGAAAAAATAATAGATAGAGGCTTTGATGCAGTGTCCTTGTACTCGGCACGTGTCATCATTTGTAAAAGTAAATTTCATAAATTGCTTCTCTGGAACAATTTTTTTTTAAAATTTTGTTATTACAGTAGTGCCAATCAAGAATGGGGTCCCATTGTACTAGGTACTGTACAAATGTAGAATGAGAGAGTCCTACCCCAAAGTGCTTACCCTCTAAATAGACAAAGTAGATAAAGGATAAGGGGGAAAGGCTGTAACGTACAAAAAGGGGAATTGTTTTAAAATACAATGTTAGTGCTACTGTTTCTTTTTAAAATGTTTAAATGTTCTGAATGTGGTTTAGTGAGGAGTGGATTAGCTAGATGCAAAAAATAAGGAAGGGTGAGAAGACATAGAAGGAATATGTTGGTGAGAAAAAGGAAAGGAAGGCGTGAGGCTGAGGTGAAGAGACTGAGGGAGAGGGCAGACTGGAAACTATAGAAAACAGCCTTGAGACATAGTCAGCATCTGATCGTCCCTGCTTATGTGCAACTGATCTGCTGGCTTCATTCTCTGACTGTCTTCACCCTTCAGTTTCTTTCCCCTTGGCCACCTAGGCGGGTGTCACAAGGATCTTAGTGTCCCCAAAGGGATTTATGCATCTCCCTTGCATGGTTCTGAGTCCAAGGGGAGCTGGTGGGGAAGGGGTAGCCTTGGCTCCCCCCCCCCTCCCCCCAGTGCTGCAGTACTTGGCTTAAACTGTTTCTGCTTCTAATTAGTACATTAATTAAATACTTGGAAGAAATTAAACTGCTTCTGCTTCTAATTAGTATATTAATTGAATACTCTGAAGGATTCTTACTCTCTATTTCTACCTCCTGGTTCCATAGTGCTGTTCGAAGACACAGACAAGGCATTCCCTCCTCCAAAATAAAAGCCTTGGAAGTGCATGAATGCAGAAATGGAAAAATGAAAATCTTCTGCCTTTGTTTCTGGGTGTCAGTTTATGTGGCTGCAGACATTCTGAACAGTGGACCAATGAACTTAGTCTGCAATATGTTGTGAGGTGGTGATATATAATTATATTTTACAAATATTTAACTAGCCAAGGTTAAAATGCCACTGAAGATATATAGTAGTTTAATGAACATTGTAATGGTTTTATTGCGGTAACTGTTAGAGAAAAAAACCTGCTGATTTCACTGCGTATAGAAATTCTGTAAATATACTGCCCCACTGTGAATTATCATACACACGTTTGTGTGCTCTCATCATAACAAAAATAAAGATGAGGTGGAGAGGAAATTTGTCTAACATGGAGTCCTCTTTTTGTGGTATGTGGAAGACTGTGGAACTTGATTTTCAGAGGTGTTCAGCACCTGCAGTTCTCATTCACTTCCTAATGTTCAGTATCTCTGAAAATGGGGCCCTGAGTTTTTAGGAAGAGATGTCCAATGCTCCAGTACATGTGGAGTCTAAAACTGAAGAGGCAAAGTGGTATAATGGTACAGTGGTACAGCAAGGGTCTGGGAGTAATAACTTGGGTTTTATTCATGGCTGTGTAGTTAGTCATTCTAAGCAGTTTGTTCAATGTCAAACTTATGCCTCAGTTTACCAATCTGTACAAAGGGAATAACACTTCCCTACTTCTCTGGGATGTCATGATGCTTAATAAAAATGTGTAAACCATCTTTTATAATGCAGAAATTTTTTTTAAAAAAAGTATTTTGGAATTGGAGAATCTGAAAATTGCATATTTTTCTCTCTGATTCTGGTATTTTGGGGTATGCTAGAACCAAATTATTTATTTATTCTTCAAGTGCTTGCTCATGTCAATTCCATGTTTGCTGTATACGCACCCATATGCACAGCTGCTGGACATTTCCCCCCCTAGAGAGTTCCTTTGAGGGGTCAACAAGCATGTGGACTAAGGGGGTCCAGTGGATATAGCTTACTTAGATTTTCAAGTATCAGAAGGGTAGCCGTGTTAGTCTGGATCTGTAAAAGTGGCAAAGAGTCCTGTGGCACCTTATAGACTAACAGACGTATTGGAGCATCAGCCTTCGTGGGTGAATACCCACTTCATCGGATGCATGTAGTGGAAATTTCCAGAGGCAGGTATAAAGAATCAAGCAAGAATCAGGCTAGGGATAACGAGGTTCGTTCAGTCAAGGAGTATGAGACCCTCTTCTAGCAGTTGAGGTGTGAACACCAAGGGAGGAGAAACTGCTTTTGTAGTTGGCTAGCCATTCACAGTCTATGTTGAATCCTGAGTTGATGGTGTCAAATTTGCAAATGAACTGAAGCTCAGCAGTTTCTCTTTGAAGTCTGGTTCTGAAGTTTTTTTTGCTGCAAGATGGCTACCTTTAAATCTGCTATTGTGTGTCCAGGGAGGTTGAAGTGTTCTCCTACAGGTTTTTGTATATTGCCGTTCCTAATATCTGATTTGTGTCCATTTATCCTTTTATGTAGGGACTGGCCAGTTTGGCCGATGTACATAGCAGAGGGGCATTGCTGGCACATGATGACGTATATTACATTGGTGGACATGCAGATGAATGAACCAGTGATGGTGTGGCTGATCTGGTTAGGTCCTGTGATGGTGTCGCTGGTGTAGATATGTGGGCAGAGTTGGCATCAGGTTTGTTGCATGGATTGGTTCCTGAGTTAGAGTTACTATGGTGCGGTGTGTAGTTGCTGGTGAGAATATGCTTCAGGTTGGCGGGTTGTCTGTGGGCGAGGACTGGCCTGCCTCCCAAGGCCTGTGAAAGTGAGGGATCGTTGTCCAGGATGGGTTGTAGATCACTGATGATGCGTTGGAGAGGTTTTAGCTGAAGACTGTATGTGATGGCCAGTGGAGTTCTGTTGGTTTC
The DNA here is from genome assembly GCF_965152275.1 of Natator depressus. Taxonomy (NCBI): domain Eukaryota; kingdom Metazoa; phylum Chordata; order Testudines; family Cheloniidae; genus Natator; species Natator depressus. The sequence continues at coordinate 6,820,509 of NC_134260.1, forward strand.
TTTCTTGGGCTTGTCTTGCAGCAGGAGGTTTCTGGGTACATGTCTGGCTCTGTTGATCTGTTTCCTTATTTCCTCGTGTGGGTATCGTAGTTTTGAGAATGCTTGGTGAAGATCTTGTAGGTGTTGGTCTCTGTCTGAGGGGTTGGAGCAAATGGGGTTGTACCTCAGCGCTTGGCTGTAGACAATGGATCGTGTGGTGTGTCCAGGATGGAAGCTGGAGGCATGAAGGTAGGCATAGCGATCGGTGGGTTTTCAGTATAAGGTAGTGTTAATGTGACCATCACTTATTTGCACCATGGTTTCTAGGAAGTGGACCTCCCATGTAGATTGGTCCAGGCTGAGGTTGATGGTGGGGTGGAAGCTATTGAAATCGTGGTGGAATTCTTCCAGGGTTTTCTTCCCATGGGTCCAGATGATGAAGATGTCATCAATGTAGTGTAGGTAGAGAAGGGGCGTGAATGGACGAGAGCTGAGGAAGCATTGTTCCAGGTCAGCCATAAAAATGTCTGGAGGTATATAATTTGAAATAATTGTGCTTGAGGATAAAGTCACAGAGCTCAGCAGCCAGGTGTGCTGTGGCATCATCAGGGATACTGTTCCTGACAGCTTGTATTCCATCTGTGTGTGGGATGTTTGTGTAGAGAGCCTCTACATCCATGGTGGCTAGGATGGTGTTTTCTGGAAGATCACCAATGCATTGTAGTTTCCTTAGGAAATCAGTGGAGTCACGGAGATAGCTGGGAGTGCTGGTGGTGTAAGGTCTGAGTAGAGAGTCCACATATCTGGACAGTCTGTCAGTGAGAGTGCTAATGTCCGAGATGATGGGGTGTCCGGGATTTCCGGGTTTGTGGATCTTGGGTAGTAGATAGAATAACCCCGGTCAGGGCTCTAAGGGTATGTTGATTTGTTCCTGTGTTAGTGTAGGGAGTGTCCTGAGTAGATGGTGCAGTGTCTTAGTGTATTCCTCAGTGGGATCTGAGGAAAGTGGCCGGTAGAATTTGTAGAATTTGGTATTGTATAGTTGTCTGGCAGCCTCCTTTTGGTAGTCAGACCTGTTCATGATGACAACAGCACCTCCTTTATCAGCCTCTTTGATTATAATATCAGGGTTGTTTCTGAGGCTGTGGATGGCATTGCGTTCTGCACGATTTAGGTCATGAGGCAAACGATGTTGTTTTTCCACAATTTCTGCCTGTGCACATCGGCGGAAGCATCCTATGTATAGGTCCAGACTGTCATTTCGACCCTCAGGAGGAGTCCATGTGGAGTTCTTCTTCTTGTGCTGTTGTTGGGAGGGTATCTGTGTATCAGGGTGCTGTTCAGTGTTATCTTGAAAGAGTTCTTTGAGTCAGAGACGGCGAAAGTAGGCTTCCAGATCACCGCAGAACTGTATCATGTTTGTGGGGGTGGCGGGGCAGAAAGAGAGTCCCCGAGATAGGACAGACTCTTCTGCCGGGCTGAGTGTGTAGCTGGATAGATTGACGATATTGCTGGGTGAGTTAGGGGTACCACTGTTGTGGCCCCATGTGGCAGGTAGGATTTTAGACAGCTTACAGTCCTTTTTCCTTTGTAGAGAGGTGAAGTGTGTAATGTAGATCTCCTGTCTTATTTTAGTAAAGTCCGTTTGTATGGAAGGTTGGTTATTTATGACAGTCTCCAGATTGGAGAGCTCTTTTTTGATGTTTTCTGTTTGCTGTATAGGATGCTGATCAGGTGGTTCCTCAGTTTATTTTATAGTGTGTGGCATAATCTCTCACTATGGTCTGTGCAGTATGTAGATAGCAATGGATTTTTCATCTTTGGTCCATTTGGTATGATGTCCAGCCATTTGCATTTGGAAAGGAAGATTATATTTGTCTGTATTTGTGTAAGTTTCTTCATGAGGTTGATGGATTTCCACTCCATACGGCTAAATGCAGTGCCTTGCATGGTGTCAAGTATCAGAAGGGTAGCTGTGTTAGTCTGGATCTGTAAAAGCGGCAAAGAGTCCTGTGGCACCTTATAGACTAACAGATGTATTGGAACATAAGCTTTCGTGGGTGAATACCCACTTTGTTGGATGCATGTAATGGAAATTTCCAGAGGCAGATATAAATATGCAAGTAAGAATCAGGCTAGGGATAACAAGGTTAGTTCAATCAGGGAGGATGAGGCCCTCTTCTAGCAGTTGAGGTGTGAACACCAAGGGAGGAGAAACTGCTTTTGTAGTTGGCTAGCCATTCACAGTCTTTGTTTAATCCTGAGCTGATGGTGTCAAGTTTTTCTGAAAACAGATTTTCAGAAAGCCTTTGACAAGGTCCCTCACTAAAGGCTCTTACGCAAAGTAAGCTGCCATGGGATAAGAGGGAAGGTGCCCTCATGGATTGATAACTGGTTAAAAGATAGGAAACAAAGGGTAGGTATAAATGGTCAGTTTTCAGAATGGAGAGAGGTAAATAGTATCCCCCAGGGATCTGTTCTGGGACCAGTAATATTTAACATATTCATAAATGATCTGGAAAAAGGGGTAAACAGTAAGGTGGCAAAATTTGCAGATGATGCAAAACTACTCAAGAAAGTTAAGTCCCAGGCAGACTGCGAAGAGCTACAAAAGGATCTCTCAAAACTGGATGACTGGGCAACAAAATGGCAGATGAAATTTAATGTTGATGAATGCAAAGTAGTGCACATTGGAAAGCATAATCCCAACTATACATATACAACGATGGGGTCTAAATTAGCTGTTACCCCTCAAGAAAGAAATCTTGGAGTCATTGTGGTTAGTTCTCTGAAAACATCCACTCAATATGCAGCGGCAGTCAAAAAAGCAAACAGAATGCTGGGAATAATTAAGAAAGGGATAGATAATAGGGCAGAAAATATCACGTTGCCTCTATATAAATCCATGGTACGCCCATATCTTGAATACTGTGTGCAGATGTGGTCGCCCCATCTCAAAAAAGATATATTGGAATTGGAAAAGGTTCAGAAAAGGGCAACAAAAATGTATGGAACAGCTTCCGTATGAGGAGAGATGAATAAGACTGGGACTTTTCAGCGTGGAAAAGAGACGGCTAAGGGGAGATATGATTGAGGTCTATAAAATCATGACTGGTGTAGAGAAAGTAGATAAGGAAGTGTTGTTTACTTCTTCCCATAACACAAGAACTAGGGGTCACCAAATGAAAGAATTTTTTCACACAATGCACAGTCAACCTGTGGAACTCTAAGCCAGAGGATGTTGTGAAGGCCAAGACCATAACAAGGTTCAAAAAAGAACTAGATAAATTCATGGAGGATAGGTTCATCAATGGCTATTAGCCAGGATGGGCAGGAATGGTATTCCTAGCATCTGTTTGCCAGAAGCTGGGAATGAGCGACAGCGTATTGATCGCTTGATGATTACCTGTTCTATTCATTCCCTCTGGAGCAACTGGCATTAGCCACTGTCGGAAGATAGGGTACTGGGCTAGATGGACTCTTGGTCTGACCCAGTAGGACCGTCCTTATGTTCCTCTCGCGGAATCAGGGATGTCTGCTTCCCCCGAACCTAGCGTTCCTTCATCTGACAGTATGGCTTCTGTGTGGCTGAATGCTGAGGAACATCCCTGCTTGGTACAAGTCCAGCACATCCTGCTAGGTAACAGGAAGCCCTCTACCAGGGCCGCCTACCTGGCCAAGTGGAAATGCTTTACCTTTTGGGCCTCCGATCAGGGGGTTTCCTCCTCCAGGTCCTTGCTTCAATCCATCTTGGACTACCTGCTTCACCTCAAACTCCAAGGCTTGGCCCTTTCATCAGTTAAGGTGCACTTGGCTGCTATCTTGGCTCTTCATCCTCTGATCCAGGGCAGATAGGTCTTCTCTCAGGAAATGACACTCAGGTTCCTGAAAGGCTTGGAGAAGCTCTACCCTCAGGTCCGCGACCCAGTCCCTCCTTTAATCTGGTTCTCTCTTGGCTCATGGGTCCCCCCTTTGAGCCATTGGCATCCTGCTCCCTGCTGCTCCTCTCATGGAAGGTGACCTTCCTGTAGTGATGACTTCAGCCCGACGGATCTCCAAGATCAGAACATTGATGTCGGAATGCCCTTACCCGGTTTTCTGTAAGGATAAGTGCCCCCATCTGGCCTTCTTACCAAAGGTGGCATCACAATTCCACTATAATCAGGACATCTTCCTCCCGGTCTTCTTTCCGAAGCCCCACAGGTCTAATGAGGCGCACGGCTGCACTCTTCAGATGTTAGACAGGCCTTAGCCTTCTACATCGAGAGGACTAAACCCTTCCGTAAGTCGACTCAGCTCTTCATTGTGGTAGCAGACAGGATGGAGGGCCTGCTGGTTTTCTCTCAGAGGATCTCCTCATGGATATCGGCCTGCATCAAGTTCTGCTATGAGGAAGTAGGAGTGTCACCTCTTACTATCATGAATGCCCATTCCACTAGAGCGTAGGCTTCTTCAGCAGCCTTCCTCGCATAAGTACTGATTCAAGATATCTGCACCTGGTCTTCTATTCATATCTTTGCGTCCCACTATGCCATCACCCAGCAGGCCCAGGATGATGCCACTTTGGCAAAGCAGTGTTGCAAGCAGTACGACCGTGAACTCTGAGCTCACCCCTATTGCTTGTGAGTCACCTAACATGGAATCGACATGAAGCGATGGTCTCAAGTTGCGGTGGGGGAGGTCTAATTTGGATATTAGGAAACACTATTTCACTAGGAGGGTGGTAAAGCACTGGAATGGGTTACCTAGGGAGGTGGTGGAACCTCCATCCTTAGGTTTTTAAGGCTGGATTTGACAAAGCCTTGGCTGGGATGATTTAGTTAGTGTTGGTCCTGCTTTGAGCAGGGGATTGGACTAAATGGCATTCTGAGGTCTCTTCCAACCCTAATATTCTATGATTCTGTGAGCAAGCACTCGAAGAAGAAAAAGCAGTTACTTACCGTTCGTAACTGTTGTTGTTCGAGATGTGTTGCTCATGTCCATTCCATGACCTGTCCTCCTTCCCTGCTGCCAGAGTTCATGGCAAGAAGGAACTCAGAGTGCGGGGCCAGTGGCACACCATATACTGGCTCATGAGCATGGGTTCCAAAGGATGCCAGAGTTAGCCCTACTGATACTACTAGGGGAGAAAATGTCAGGCAGCCCTGCATGTGGGGGTGCACACACCTAGCATGGAATGGATGTGAGCAACACATCTGGAAGAACAACAGTTATGAAAGGAAAGTAATGTTTTATCTCAATGCATAATCCAAAATAGGGTCTCATGGATGGTGCTTTTGCTATTCAGCCAACGGAGGAAAAGGAAAGAGAACTTTTTTCTCCCATCAAGGTTGCATATAAAAGCACAATGACAAACACTATTCTGTGTTTAGTTAGGCAGCTCGTTGGCAAAATTGTTTATTGATATATTTCTATGTTTATAGCTGTGTCTATGGATCTGTGTTAAGCTGAATATCTTGCTTTCTTTTGTTGTACAGCATAATGAAAAGAAATATTGTTTACGTCTTGCTTGTGTTTGTAGTTGTCATAAATATAAAGGGAAGGGTAAACCCCTTTAAAATCCCTCCTGGCCAGAGGAAAAATCCTCTCACCTGTCAAGGGTTAAGAAGCTAAAGGTAACCTCGTTGGCACCTGACCAAAATGACCAATGAGGAGACAAGATACTTTCAAAAGCTGGGAGGAGGGAGAAAAAACAAAGGGTCTGTGTCTGTCTGTATTCTACTTGTGCCGGGGACAGAACAGGAATGGATTCTTAGAACTTTTAGTAAGTAATCTAGCTAGGTATGTGTTAGATTATGATTTCTTTAAATGACTGAGAAGAGTTGTGCTGAATAGAATGACTATTCTTGTCTGTGTGTCTTTTTTGTAACTTAAGGTTTTGCCTAGAGGGATTCTCTATGTTTTGAATCTAATTACCCTGTAAGGTATCTACCATCCTGATTTTACAGAGGTGATTCCTTTACTTCTATTAAAAGTCTTCTTGTAAGAAAACTGAATGCTTTTTCATTGTTCTAAGATCCAAGTGTGTGGGTCTGTGGTCACCTGTGCAAATTGGTGAGGATTTTTACCAAACCTTCCCCAGGAAGTGGGGTGCAAGGGTTGGGAGGATTTTGGGGGGAAAGACGTGTCCAAACTACATTTCCAAGTAAACCCAGTTAAAGGTTGGTGGTGGCAGTGGAAATTCCAAGGGCAAAGGGTAAAATTAATTTGTACCTTGGGGAAGTTTTAACCTAAGCTGGTAAAAGTAAGCTTAGGAGGTTTTCATGCAGGTCCCCACATCTGTACCCTAGAGTTCAGAGTGGGGAAGGAACCTTGACAGTAGTCTTCTGTATTAACTTATTAATAAAATTAGATCTGTTTTTCTGATGGAAGAAATTGGCTAATGGACAGAGCTGTTCAAGCCAATACTATTAGGCAAAGGCAGCACATAAAACAGTGAAAATATTTAAGTCTCTTCTAGTCCACAATTTTATGAATAACCTGCCCCAGCAATTGGAACAAAATCTTGTTGGATCCTGGTGAAGCACTGGAGCTGCTAGAGTGGGCCTAACAACTGCTTGGCTGGATGAGACTCCATTCTTCCTCCGCATACTCCCCTGAAGATTCACTCTCTGCCAGATGGAGATTAAGCTGATGGGTCAGGGAGATTGCAGCAACTACCGAGGGAAAAAGCCCTCAGCAGGCTTGTCTCCTTTATAAAATGTTGTGTTCAAACATAGTTGTGAAGTCATCTTAACTGACATCATGCTAATGATGACTGAGTGCTCAGTGTAAAGCAGGGCAAATCAAGTGCAGCATCACATCAGATAACTGTGATTAAACCTTGGTCCCAGCAGGTTTTTTCTCCCCATTAGCACACACAGTGTTCAATGTGACATTTCTTGGTCTGCACTGATTGGAGTTTCGGGGTAGCATAGTGTCAGGTAATTCAACTCTTCATAATCATTTTTAAAAACAATAACTTTTTGTAATGTAGACAAGCCCAGAGGGAGCTACTGAGAAAACCTTTGCCTCTGAGCATAAAGGCAGAAGACTAGAGCAATGTTAGTAGAGTTCGCAAGGTGTCTGTAGAGTCTGCTGACAGAGAGACTGCACTAGTTAAAAAAGAGGAGTCTCTTTCCTGCCTCAGAAGCTTGAGAAAAGCCTTTTCTAAGCCTGATATTGCAGTGGATTCCAATGATACATATTTAGACCATTACTGTTTTTTTTTTATTTCAGGAAGCATGGCTCTTTCGTTATTAGAAGGTAGTTAGAGGTGCCCATTGCTATGTGCTGAGCTACCTGTTTGGTTTTACATATGAAGTGTCTAATAACACTAAACATTAACTTGGATATCTTTGGTGCATAAAGTTGTTCTTACGTTTGTTTTAGCTCCTTGACATTTACTTAGAAGTTGCCTTGATGTATTTGCTGAATTTTTTGAGCTTCTGTCTGCTGTAGAACTTGTTGTGGTCTTTATGCTTCATACTTGTTTCAGTTGAGGTATGACTACCAGGCCACTGCTTTGCAAAAAGAGAATCTAAATGTAATTTTGGGTAATACTTTTATATATTTAAAAATGAAACCAGTGATATGGTTGAGCTAAGTAAGCTGGAACTGGTTACAAAAAAGAAACAATCAAATGCAGCATAGGTAAATATTAAAAATAGAGCCTGATTCTAGTATCGCTCCACTGACTGCAGAGAAGATACTCCTGATTTACATTAGTATAAATGAAAGGCAAATCATATGCACAGAGGTTGCAAATGGATATCTCATTGCCCGACTCACTGGGAATTACAAACTTTGAAGATACAGTAGAACCTCAGAGTTACGAACACCAGAGTTACGAACTGACCAGTCAACTATGCACCTCATTTGGAACTGGAAGTATGCAATCAGGCAGCAGCAGAGACCCAAAAAAAAAAAAAGAAAAAAAGAAAAAAGCAAGTACAGTACAGAACTGTGTTAAACTACAGTACTAAAAAAAAAAAGGCATTTTGTTCAGTTGCAAACTTTTGAAAGAACAGCCATAATGTTTTGTTCAGCGTTACAAACATCCTCCATTCCCGAGGGGTTCATAACTCTAAGGTTCTACTGTAACATATATGGGAATACCTTAGTGTTCTTGTCCCATGTGACATATTCATAGCAGACTATCTAGCATCCATTGTGGCATGTTATTAACTCTGATGACTGGCAGAACTGATTCTTTCTCTTCTTCATTCTAGATTAATCTTTCTGTTCTCTGTGACATTATCAACTTTTATTTATATCAGCTTCTCACTGATTTCTTCCTTGTGATAAAGTGATGCTGAATCATTGTAGGCTTTGACATTCTTTGCAAACAGGTGGGGGAGGTGCGGTGATCTAACAAAAATTAACTACATTAGGGCTGAGCAAATTGGTTTGATTAAAATGAGAACAAACTTGAAACATCATTCTACAGCTGAACTGATTAAAATGAACTTTTTGTGTACGAACAATGTAGTCAGCGCTGTACAAGACTCAAAGGAAGAAACAGACTACCTTAAAGATTTAATAATCTAAATTGATAGAAAACACAAAATGCACTGGCAGATCCAGGGGATGGTTTTATCTTGGGGTATGTGGGAGTTTTCTTGTTTTGTTTAGATTTTTAAAAAAACTTAGATGAGAACTCCCTGAACACCTAATCCCATTACAATGTCTTGTTTCTCTTCTTGCTTTTCTGTCCAGATTGGCATAGTCTCAACTATTCTCATGGGATGTAAAATATTTAACTTTAGTGAAGTGCTCTGATGGGCTCCTTTTACATCTTGAACTTTTTCCATTTTAGTTAGTAATTGGTGACCAAGCTTTGTGGTTTAGTAGTTAGAGTAAAAGATTGAGAGTCTTGAGGATTCTTGTCAGCAAGTTAAAGAAGTATGGGCTGGATGGATGCACTACAAGGTGGGTAGAAAGTTGGCTAGATTGTTGGGCTCAACGGGTAGTGATCAATGGCTCCATGTCTAGTTGGCAGCCGGTATCTAGCAGAGTGCCCCAAGGGTCGGTCCTGGGGCAGGTTTTGTTCAATGTCTTCATTAATGGTCTGGAGGATGGTGTGGATTGCACCCTCACCAAATTTGCGGATGACACTAAACTGGGAGGAGTGGTAGATACGTTGGCGGGCAGGGATAGGATACAGAGGGACCTAGACAAATTGGAGGATTGGGCCAAAAGAAATCTGATGGGGTTCAACAAGGACAAGTGCAGAGTCCTGCACTTAGGACAGAAGAATCCAATGCACCACTACAGACTAGGGACCGAAAGGCTAGGCAGCAGTTCTGCAGAGAAGGACCTAGGGGTGATAGTGGACGAGAAGCTGGATATGAGTCAACAGTGTACCCTTGTTGCCAAGAAGGCCAGTGGCATTTTGGGGTGTATAAGTAGGGGTATTGCCAGCAGATCGAGGGACGTGATCGATCCCCTCTATTCGACATTGGTGAGGCCTGATCTGGAGTACTGTGTCCAGTTTTGGGCCCCACACTACAAGAAGGATGTGGATAAATTGGAGAGAGTCCAGCGAAGGGCAACAAAAATGATTAGGGGACTGGAACACATGACTTATGAGGAGAGGCTGAGGGAACTGGGATTCTTTAGTCTACGGAAGATAAGAATGAGGGGGGATTTGATAGCTGCTTTTAACTACCTGAAAGGTGGATCCAAAGAGGATGGATCTAGACTATTCTCAGTGATAGCAGATGACGGGACAAGGAGTAATGGTCTGAAGTTGCAGTGGGGGAGGTTTAGGTTGGATATTAGGAAAAACTTTTTCACTAGGAGGGTGGTGAAACACTGGAATGCGTTACCTAGGGAGGTGGTGGAATCCCCTTCCTTAGAAGTTTTTAAGGTCAGGCTTGACAAAGCCCAGGCTGGGATGATTTAGTTGGGATTGGTCCTGTTCTGGGCAAGGGGTTGGACTAGATGGCCTCCAGAGGTCCCTTCCAACTCTGTTATTCTATGATTCTATGATATACTAGGTTCTTAATGCAGTTTACCTATTTATTTACTCTGACCTTGATGATCTCACTTGACTTCATTCTGCCTCATTTAAAACCAGCTTGAAAATGGGACAGAAAAGGACTTTGCTGAGAAAAAGGTGATGTATTTGATCATTCCTCGATAAATAAATTACACACAATAATCATCTCCAGAATAACTGGTACATTGCCCACTGCTGCCTCCTTCTCAAAAGGTAGAGAGGTCCAGTTGGGATCTGTCTGCCCTCGAATACTGTTAGTTACTTGATTTGCAATCACACTGCAGAAAGATGCCACTCCGGGTAGGATGACTGTGTGCACCTCTCACTAATCTGCCAGTGGTACCCTTAGAGGGAGGCAAGGAGATGTCTAAAAAATTTTATATTTTTGGAGCCATAAAATAATTGGGTTCCTGGTAATATTCGTGCAGTCAAACATATTAACTCATAGATGTTTTATTTAAAAGATGTTCCTTTGGTATCAGAGGTTAAGAAAAAACAGTAATATCAAAATTGATGAATAATCCCGTCTCAAAAAATACCATTGTATCTGCTTGATGGAATAATCTGTTAACTCTTCCTATAACACATCGCTTTTTACAACACCTTTTTTCAGCAGGTGAGGATTTATATAGCAGTTTGGCCTCTTTGGCTGCAAATCTGTACAAAAGCACTTGAAGAGTTAATATTAATTTCAGATACGACGAAGTCTCAATTGGTGGTGTAAACATCCAGTCAGTGGATGGAGAAATTTACTGCCTTCTAGTTTTCTGGCTCAAAGCCCAGATAAGTATATTTGGATTAGTGGACCAAGAAACCTTTTTGCTAGTGACCACTTTTTCAGCTCCACTGTATGCATAATGATACATCATTGCATGTTTTATCAACCTAAATCTTTTGATTAATACTTCATTTCTGTGTGATTAACCTATTTGGGATTATTATTCCTATAATATGCACAAGTATCACCTTGATTTCTTCTGTTTACCTGTAGTTTAGACTTGTAAATTAGTTTTTACTCTTCCTGATATTTCACAGATTATCATGTACGTGAGTATCTTGTAATGAAATGTATTATTTATTAAAAGGAACAGTCTTATTGATACCATATTGAAATCAGAGGAAGATTGTGCAAAGCCCAGAGCTTCGTTTTTTGTATAGGAAACTAGAGCAGGGGTTTTCAACTTTTTTCTTTCTGAGGCCCCCCAACATGCTATAAAAACTCCACAGCCCACCTGTGCCACAACAATACAGCCTCGGCCCTATTCCCGGCCCCAGACCTGCCCCCCTGTCCCTCCACCGTTTTTTCTGCATATAAAAGTCAGGACCAGCATTAGGGGGTAACAAGCTGGAGACTGCCCGGGGCCCCATGAATCTACATTGCACAGGCTCCAGCTTCAGCCCTGGGTGGCAGGGCTCAGGGTCCCAGGCTTCAGCCCCATGTTGTGCATTGGGCCCCTGCAAGTCTAATGCCGGCCCTGCTTGGCGGACCCCCTGAAACCTGGTCATAGCCCCCCAGGAGGCCCCAGGCCCCTGGCTGAGAGCCACTGAACTAGAGCATGACAACAGTCTACAGAAAATAACAACAGAACTCTTATTTAGGACTGTTGTGTATGTGGCCAAGCTGATATGTTCAAGATCTTCAATTTGCTTGCCAAATAGGAAGCTTTGAATAATGGCTGATTGTCTGAAAACTTGCTCTTAAATGGTGTATTATTTATTTCGGGTTTAGAGGAGAAGCCTAAACACAGGTTTTTTTTCAGTTCTAATATCGTTATATAGGACATCAGAAATAATGTAGTATGACGTTAATGACCCTCAAACACATAGCGAGTGCATACACTGTATTCTGTTTAAAAGCAAAATAAAAAAATATTCCAAGATTCTTATGGTCACATGGGGAAGATACTTAAAAGTCAGGAAATGCTAAAGTTAAGGTCACCCACACAAGTTTAACTCTTTCCCTTGTGAGTATGTATTTTTATTGCTGTCTCTAATTAAATTATAATATTTCTCCAGTAATTGAATAGAGCATATTACAATGACTTTTGACAACCTTAGATGCACATACATAGCATTTTGAATTCTGTGTACTGCTCTGAGTGTATTTGAAAAAACGTTAATTAAAATCACTTGTATACAATCTCTCATTCATTACACACCCTACAAGAAGTATATCACAGGGTTGTAAAAAAAGTATTATATTTTATTAATTGAGCACTAATATGTGATCATGTAACTGAAGACTATACTAATGTATACACCCAGAATGGATCAGAGTTAAGTTTGCAAGTATATCCTTAATTTTGATATTTCCTGACCTTTGAGCTGTTTACTGTTGTTTTAATCTAGTTTTTAAAATGAATTGCGTACTCTGAAAAAAGGGATTTCCACTGGCACTCCCTGTCTCATGCATCTTATGAAGTCTGGAAAAGGGAGCTCCTGTCCAGAATACTTTGGAGGCTGTGCAGTTTATCCGTACAAGACACACACAGACCAGTGGTCCCCAAACATTTCACTGTCTCACACACACCCTTACCCCTGTCTGCACCCCCTCCTGGTAGCTGGGGCTGGGAGCGGGGCCATGGGTCCGGGGAGGGGGTCGGACAGGGGTAAGAGGACCAAGGCTGGGCTGCACCTGGGGGCAGGTTTGGGGCTGGAGGCCAGGGCAGAAGAGGAGCTGAAGATGGGGGCTGAGGCTGGGCACATGGCTGGGGCCGGAAGCGGAGCTGCAGCTGGGAGGTGGCAGTGGGGCTGGGGCTGAGCTGGGAGTGGAGCCATGGTTATGGGGCAAGGCTGGGGCTGAGGGCAGAGCAGTGCTGGGTGACGCTCCCTCCCTGCCCCCCGTTTGGGCTGGCCTGGGCTCCACCACACACCCCCCCCTTGAACATTTGGGGCATTCCCCACAGTTTGGGGACCTTTGACATAGACTGAGAAAAAGATACTGATTACTGTATTAACATCAGTCAAATTAATGTTTTCTGAGTTTGGAGTCTTCTGTTTTTCCTTGTCAACTTACCAAAATACGTGATGTTTAACTGCCCCTGAAGCTAAAGACACTACCTTGTAGTCTGTAGGTCAGTGTCAACAAGACTGACAGATCTTCTGAGCAATGCCATAGGCCCTGGCAGGTTCAGCCTTGGTAGTAGTGTCAGTTAGAGACTGACTTGGCTGACTGTCATGCCCTTCCCAACCCATAGAAACCAAGCTGGATAATAATCTGTCTTAACTGTTCAACATGGGCACTGGCAGTGAATGATGTTGAAGAAATTCTGTATTGTACTGAAAATAGTCAATCTGGATGAATAAAGATATTTGAAATGTTAGATTTTGAGAGTGGCAATTTCTATTTTTAGGGAATATAGAAAGTCTTAATGTTTTATGTTCCGGTTTTTGCTGTCAGTGTAGTGATTTGAAGTTTTTATCTTTAGGTCCTCTTACTGTTTTTCCAAAATGTTTCCATGTTGACAAATCAAAGCTTATATTCCTATGCCAAACTATACCTTTGTTTTATTTTACACAGATTTTGGGGTGCACAGAGCAGAATAGTGCAACCATGTTTCGAAACAGTCTCAAGATGCTTCTTACAGGTGGGAAATCAAACCGCAAAAACAGGTCCAGTGGTAAGTAAATGAAGAATCCTCCTCATATCATTTTATCTATATCTTTGATTAAAAGTTACACTGAATTTTAAGTCATATTCAGTTTTGCTCTTAATGATTATTTTTACTGCCATATGTGTACTGTATGTGTGTTTAATTGAAGTATGACCCTGTATGGTCTTCTAGACTCAGAACATCATTATAGATTATTAAAGTGCTTCTTTTTCTTACTTTTTGTGAGCAAGACTATTATTCATTTTAGAAAAAGGCATAAGCACTATATGGACCACAAAAATAGTTATTAAATTGGAAAATAAGACACTGAGAAAAGCAAGCCATTATATGTGTAAAAAGAATCCAGACTCCTATGCTAATCTAACATTAAGGTTCAGATTTTAATCATGTAAATGAAGTATATTTAGAGTTAAGTTTTTCCCAAGAAAAATGAATTTGTGACACTGCTTTACAATGAGATCTTTTTGTATGAACGTGCTTACATAAAACATGTGCAATAATATATAATGCTACTCATGCGTATGGAAAAAACTGGAGTGTGATTATGTAATGAAAGGCAGTGTTGCAGAAGTGCAGCTAGAACTGCAAGATGAGGTTCTGTAAGAAATTGCCTATTCATTCTGAAGCACACAGGAGATATGTATTCTACAAAGTCCTCTTTTGGGAGGGACTTCTATTCAAGTGTTAACCAGAGTTGGCTTTTGAAATCTAATTAGATATCTGCACATGTCAGTCTGTCTGCATGATAATGAGTGGTGATTGAATCTTCAGGAAATGAGATGATAGTAGCAGAAGTCAAACTCGGGTCTCATTGTACAACATAGCAGAACCTTACTTCTACATCTGACAAGATATATTAAAAAATGGTTATATATAATCACATCTCAGAAAAGCATAAAATCTTGAACACTACCTAGTTTCAGATAGTCACCAGTTTAAGTTCTAAACAGTTCCAAACCTGCTTTGTTTTTAAAATTAGAGAAGATCAGGCCTATAAAGATTATGTTATGGTGGAATGATAGTGACATCATACTTGAGGCTGCAACAGAATTTTAATTTGAACAGGAGCTCCCTTTATTTCTCAGAAGCATTGTAAAAGTGGTGAAAATTAAAAAAAAAAAATTCAGACGGTGTATATGAATTTTTCATGTTGGGTTGATGCATATTTGGTTCATACACACAGAACACTGTATTTTCTACAGTGCTGTTGATAGCACACTCAATAAAACTTTCATTTCCATCTCCAACCAATATCGAAGAGCACTACATTGTACAACTTTATCAAACTCACATTCACGAAAACCTTAACAGCTGTCTCATTCTATTTAATCTACTGATCAGCACATCTGTCAGTCTCTTTGCATTTGGGAAGTTATTCAGTCATAACATTGCTGAGGTTGCTGTTAAAGTTTTGCATTAAAATGTGAGTTTGATGCAGTTAGGGTATGTGTAGCTCTTCAATATCTGTTGGAGATGGAAATGAAAGTCTTACAGAATTTTGAAGTACGTTATCGACAGTGTTGTAGACAATAGGAATATGGCAAGGCTTTACGGATTTTTTTTAATTAACCTTTTATTTCTGTGTGTTTAAGGTTTTTGGTGGATGAAGCCTGCGGTCACCTTAACTGTCATTAAATAAAGTTTGTGCTTGTGTTAATAACTACTTCAAATAATGTTATCTTGAGAAATATTGGTATCTTATGTACTGTACTGCAGCACACTCATTTGTTTATTTGTCTCTGTGTAACTTGAGCAATGTGAGAAATGGAATTGATATCTGGAGGTATTCAGTAATTAAATGGAGAAAAATATAAATGTTTCCTGTTTGCATTGCGCTCTATATGCGGTTAATATTTATAATCTTCAGAAAGAAAGGCGGGATGCCCGAGATACTAAATCTTGGTTTACAATATGTTTGTTGGGTGAAATTACCATTAATCCTTAGTTTGACATGTATTCAGCTCCAGTAGAGAACAGTGTAATTGAAATTCTATGGCTCTTAAATTGTAGAATCCATGGTGCCTTACCCATATTTCTGAAATCAGCATCTGAGACAGTACATGATATCAAATCTGGTGGGCTCGAACATGACCCGTATCTTACAAGTCTTTGTTGAAACCTCTTTCATAGCTACTTTCAGCAACTTTCTTGTATATTTCTTTCTGGTATTTTTTGTTGCTGTAACTTTGAATAGATGGATTGTGGAGCTGTTAAAGCATTATGAAGGAACTCTTTATGCACTTCTAGACAGACAGAGCAGACTTGGGTTCCAGTGTTACTTAATCAACATTAAATTCTGATTTTGATTGCGGTCTTTTTAGCATTTACTGTTCATTATCCTCATCTACAGAAAAGAAACACATTAATTGTCAGAAATGCTTTGAATTTCATATAATGACTAACACATTCAGAAGATCTGATAGCCCAGGCATGTCAAGCTCATTCAGTGGAAAGGGCTTTATTCTGTTTTGAACTTTAGTCAGCCGGACATACCTCCCTCAGTCCATAGCCAAACTCCCAATAATTTCTCATGGAGGTCTGCACAAAGAATAGAATATGCCTATATAATATCTAAACTTTTAGTTGTTAATTCAGTGCCTTGTTGTTCCATTTAATATCACTTGTTGGAAATAACAACACACCTCTGAACAATGTACTAATCCACAGAGACCTTCCTACCAACACTACAAAAAGAAGGATTCTAGGTGGACTCCTCCTGAAGGTTGAAACAGCAGACTGGACTTCTACATAGAGTGCTTCTGCCGATGTGCACGGGCTGAAATTGCGGAAAAGCAGCATCACTTGCCCCATAACCTCAGCCGTGCAGAACACAATGCCATCCACAGCCTCAGAAACAACTCTGACATCATAATCAAAAAGGCTGACAAAGGAGGTGCTGTTGTCACAATGAATAGGTCGGAATATGAACAAGAGGCTGCTCGGCAGCTCTTCAACACCACTTTCTACAAGCCATTACCCTCTGATCCCACTGAGGGTTAGCAAAAGAAACTACAGCATTTGCTCAAGAAACTCCCTGAAAAAGCACAAGAACAAATCCTCACAGACACACCCCTGGAACCCCGACCTGGGGTATTCTATCTGCTACCCAAGATCCATAAACCTGGAAATCCTGGACGCCCTATCATCTCAGGCATTGGCACCCTGAGAGCAGGATTGTCTGGCTATGTAGACTCCCTCCTCAGGCCCTACGCTACCAGCACTCCCAGCTATCTTCAAGACACCACTGACTTCCTGAGGAAACTACAATACATTGGTGATTTTCCTGAAAACACCATCCTGGCCACTATGGATGTAGAAGCCCTCTACACCAACATTCCACACAAAGATGGACTATAAGCCGTCAGGAACACTATCCCCAATAATGTCACGGCAAACCTGGTGGCTGAACTTTGTGACTTTGTCCTCACCCATAACTGTTTTACATTTGGGGACAATGTATACCTTCAAATCAGCGGCACTGCTATGGGTACCCACATGGCCCCACAGTATGCCAACATTTTTATGGCTGACTTAGAACAACGCTTCCTCAGCTCTCGTCCCCTAATGCCCCTACTCTACTTGCGCTATATTGATGACATCTTCATCATCTGGACCCATGGAAAAGAAGCCCTTGAGGTATTCCACCATGATTTCAGCAATTTCCATCCCATCATCAACCTCAGCCTGGTCCAGTCCACACAAGAGATCCACTTCCTGGACACTACAGTGCTCATAAATGATGGTCACATAAACACCACTCTGTACCGGAAACCTACTGACTGCTATTCCTACCTACATGCCTCCAGTTTTCACCCAGACCACACCACATGGTCCATTGTCTACAGCCAAGCTCTAAGATACAACTGCATTTGTTCCAACCCCTCAGACAGAGACAAACACCTACAAGATCTCTATCAAGCATTCTTACAACTACAATACCCACCTGCTGAAGTGAAGAAACAGATTGACAGAGCCAGAAGAGTACCCAGAAGTCACCTACTACAGTACAGGCCCAACAAAGAAAATAACAGAACGCCACTAGCCATCACCTTCAGCCCACAACTGAAACCTCTCCAACACATAATCAAGGATCTACAACCTATCCTGAAGGATGACCCAACACTCTCACAAATCTTGGGAACAGGCCAGCCCTTGCCTACAGACAGCCCCCAACCTGAAGCAAATACTCACCAGCAACCACACAAGAGAACCACTAACCCAGCAACCTATCCTTGCAACAAAGCCCGATGCCAACTGTGCCCACATATCTATTCAGGGGACACCATCATAGGGCCTAATCACATCAGCCACACTATCAGAGGCTCGTTCACCTGCAGATCTACCAATGTGATATATGACATCATGTGCCACCAATGCCCCTCTGCCATGTACATTGGTCAAACTGGACAGTCTCTACGTAAAAGAATAAATGGACACAAATCAGATGTCAGGAATTATAACATTCATAAACCAGTCGGAGAACACTTCAGTGTCTCTGGTCACTCGATTTCTGATCTAAAAGTGACTATTCTTCAACAAAAAAACTTCGAAAACAGACTCCAACGAGAGACTGTTGAATTGGAATTAATTTGCAAATTGGATACAATTAACTTAGGCTTGAATAGAGACTGGGAGTGGTTGAGTCATTATACAAAGTAAAACTATTTCCCCTTGTTTATTTCTCCCCCCTGCCCCCCACACTGTTCCTCAGATGTTCTTGTTAACTCCTGGAAATGTGCTGGAAATGGCCCACCTTGATTATCACTTCAAAAGGTTTTCTCTCCCCCTACCCCACTCTCCTGCTGGTAATAGCTCATCTTAAGTGATCACTCTCCTTACAATGTGTATGATAAACACACATTTTTTCATGGTCTGTGTGTATATAAATCTCCTCACTGTATTTTCCACTTTATGCATCCGATGAAGTGAGCTGTAGCTCACGAAAGCTTATGCTCAAATAAATTGGTTAGTCTCTAAGGTGCCACAAGTACTCCTTTTTTTTTTTTTGCGAATACAGACTAACACGGCTGCTACTCTGAAAAGTGTAGACAGTGAGGCACGGCTTAGGTGAGTAGAGCAAAGATATGTTTGAAAATGTCTCTCTACTCACCCAAGCCGTGCTTACCTCTCTATGCTGCTATTTTTAGCAGTGTAGTGTCCCACTACCTCCTTGCTGCTGGAGCTTTTCTCCACCGCTAGAAGACCTTGGCGGCAGGGAAGGGCTCTGGTAGGGAGGAGGCAGCAGGAAAAGGCTTTGAAAGCTCTCTGCAGCTGGAGTACTTCTCCTACTGCACTGAACGGCTCTGGGTGCAGGGAAAGGCTTTGCCAGCCCTACTGCTGGAGCCCTTCCTCCTCAGCAGGGAGGTGCTGAAGCCTTTTTCTGCTGCCCTCCCTGCACACGCACCAGAGCCTTTCATTGACAAGTATAGCAACACACCACAGTGTGACTGTCGTCAGAGATATGTAGTGTAGACGTACCCTCAGAGTCATCAGACTGCTGACTCAGGAAGACAGCACAGTTTATGCTCTATTCACTTCCAACTATGAGGGCTAGAAATGTACTTTAAAAAAACGAAAGACAATCTGAGTATGTAATATGGGCCACATGTTTGATACTCCTGAAATAAGAGAGACAAAGTGGGTGAGGTAATATCTTTTTTTTTAAGTTATTATTATTGTCTAGCATTGTTGTGAGTTTAAGCTCCCATGCTTGTCTTTTGAAAATGTTGTGCAGTGTCCTTTGAGGCCAAGGGCTGAGAGATCAGATATGGAGTGGTCGTATTGTGAAAAGTGTTTGCCCAGAAGTGATAGGATGTTTTAGTCTTTTATCATTTTTCTATGTGACTTCATTTGAGAGGGTATTTGTTTCCACATATTTGTTCAAAACAATCACTCCATGTCTGCCCTCTCAGTCCTCATCGTCAAAGGAAGTCTGCACAACATCTTCAAAAAGATGAGCCTGGGATCTTTAAATTCATAACTCTGCTAGACACCAAAAATCATGGACTCAGTAATGATGCTGGTTTTGTGTCTCAATACAATAAACCCGGGGTGGCCAACCTGTGGCTCCCGAGCTACATGCAGCTCTTCAGAAGTTAATATGCGGCTCCTTGTATAGGCACAGACTACGGGGCTGGAGCTACAGGCGCCAACTTTCCAATGTGCCTGGGGGTGCTCACTGCTCAACCTCTGGCTCTGCCACAGGCCCTGCCCCCACTCCACCCCTTCCTGCCCCCTCCCCTGAGCCTGCCGTGCCCTCGCTCCTCCCCCTTCCCCCCTCCCCGAGCCTCCTGCACACCATGAAACAGCTGCTTGGTAGGGCTGCAGGTGGGCGGGAGGCGCTGGCAGCTGGAGAGGGAGCTAATGGGGGCCTGCTGACGTATTAGTTTGGCTCTTTGGCAATGTACATTGGTAAATTCTGGCTCCTTGTCAGCCTCAGGTTGGCCACCCCTGCAATAATCTGTAACCTACTATCTTTCCTTTGTCCAACGACTGCAGGGCTGTTAATGCCCTACTTCATTTTGAATGGTGTCTTGCAGTATATTTTAATTCCTTATGTTTAGGCTGACAGTATTTCCCAAATGGAAAATGGCACACCATGTGGGGCTAGTCTGAGCCCCCCCCAGTGCCTGGCTGGCCCAAGCCCCCCGGCCCCACATGGGGCTGGTGTCGCTGTTCCCTTGAGCCCTGCCCGAGCTCTGCCTCTTCCACCTGCACAGATCTGGTTTCACCAAACACCCCCTATCCTGCACATTCTTCCACACCCCACTTTTTGGCAAAAGTGGGCATTTGTCCCGTTTGCTCCTGCCAACTTGATCAGTTGGCAAGAGCAAGTGTGATAAATGGGACAAATGCCCACTTTTGCCAAAAAAGTTGGGTCGGCCAGGACAGGGCTTAAAAAAGGGACTGTCCTGCCAAAATGGGACATATGGTCACCCTACTTAGGCTTAACAATCTTGTATTTAGCTATGACACTCTGATTATCTTTCCCAGACCTGAGGAGAAATTCTGTGGAGCTTGAAAGCTGGTCTCTTTCACCAACAGAATTTGGTCCAATAAAAGATATCACCTCAGCCACCTTGTCTCTCTCATATCCTGGGACCAAAGGCTACAACAACACTGCAAACCCTTGAAATAGTTTGTATATAAGGATATGAGACCTAAAGAAACCAAAGAGAAAAGATACTGAACAATACTGTTCCATTTCCTATTTGTGTGGAGGAAAAGAGTGTTGCAAGTTGTATAAATACTCCAGAATGGAAGAGGAACATTACACTTCCTACAGAAGCTTTGGAACAATATAAGGTATTATTGCACACACTCCTTTCCCTGGGTAGGGGATAAGAGAACAAATGTGACAGATATTAGTCATATTGTTTAATGCACTACTGGAAGTTGTTCTGATACTACTGTGATGAGCATGGTATATGAATCCATATAGAGTAGAATGGATCTCCCTCTCTCTCTCTCTCTCTCTCTCTCTCTATTTATTTTTTTTAGTCAAAGCAATATTTGGCTGTGTTTCTCAGATAAAGAGATAAAAAATTAGCTTTCCCCCCTCTTATTGTCTTTGTTTATGCTGTTTTGTTTTTTAATGATGACGGCTTACTATATCCTTAAGACAGTTGACTGCACTGTCAGGCAAAGTTTCTTCCATATCAATTTTTAGACACCAGCAATTCATTTAGAACCTTGTTTATGGCCAATGTAGCAATTTGCTTTGGTAGTTTCCAAAGTGGTTGCGATGTTGTTGACATTACTGTATTAATTCTTAAATTTCATATGTGTACTGCAGTGAGGTATTTATACCGTACCTCTGTGGTGAATGGCTCTTGCTTAATGGTATCCACTGTAGCTGGAACCTGAGAGGTTGATTGTCGTTCACAGTTTTATGACATATAAGTTCTTTGTCAAGATACTTGCAGTCTCTTGTTGCAGGAAGGGATTATATGGGCACCTGTCCATATTAATAGATGTGTAGACTTTGAGTCAGTTTCATAAAATGAAGTAATGTGGAGTATTAAATGTATTTTTAGAGGCCCATGGAACTATATGTCCCTTTGCATTCATGTTCCTGATCTTCCTGAAAATTGAATAGTAGACAAGTAAACACGTACTGGGCTTTCCACATCAAGACCAGGTCCTAATGATTTGATATTGATCTCTTATGTTCAAATATTCCCTTTCATTCATCTTTTCAGTCTTGTAGTGTGGATGTATAACCTTCCAAATATGGACATTTTTTAATTTTACAAAATATGAATGAGAGGTTACAGTTCTGAAGTAAACATTTTTTATTTGGCTTGCTTTTTCCAGGCAGATGGGGACTGACAAGAGAAGGAAAATGTTTTGCTGATTAAATATATGACCAGATTTATGAATAGGTGTAATTTGTAATAGTACACATCATCTGTACTATATTGATTTAATACCACATGTTTCAAATCTGCCTCTGATTAAATAAGTTGTTTCATTGGAAAGTACTGATTGGCTGCTTGGAGAAGGATGAAAAAAAGAGACTGTAAGGAGGAACAGTGTCCTAATGTAAAGTGTAACTACACTGGAAAATAATATATTTCAAATGATGAATGTCAGCCTATCAAACTGTAACATGATGTATGAATTCATTCCTGATTCTGTATCTTAATAAATATATTGAATTCTGGTTCTTTGCCATGCAAGCAAGAAAAAAATCAATACATCTTTCAAGCTGTTTTCTTTGTAAAGAATAATTTTAGGAACTTGGTATTGGGTTATCTACTAGCTTTCAATTTCTGGTGAAATTAAATATGATGGGCTAAGTCAATAAAGAAAGTAGTTTGGTTTCAGTCTAATGTAATATAGAAAGGAATTTGTCACCCTGTCAGATTACTAGATAGTTAACCATAATCCCTTGGAGATAAAAATTGAAAGTAAAAATCCCAAAAAATAACCAGACACAAAGTATTTTTTCCAGAAGTACATTAAATATTCAAATAATGTTACTTTCATGACATTGGCATATTGCTTGTTTCTGTTTTGGTGGAGGTATACTGTCCAGAAAAACAAAATCTGTTGTCTGACTCAACCAAGATTCATTCGTGACAGAATTCTGCAGAGATGTGGTTATTTGCCTGCACAAACATCTATTATAAAAAACAACAGATTCTTATTTAAATTACCTCATCGAAAATTATCTTAAATTGATTGTTAAATATGTAGTTATTACAACTAATAAACTATGATGCTTCATTATTTAGACATCACAGCTGTATGCTAATTGTAAGAGTGTTTCTTTACTAATTTAGCTCAACATTTTAAAATTTAACAGGAATATGATTATTAACTTCTTACTTGTATTGTAATATTTGTCTGTCACTTCTAAAACAAACTTCTCAGCTTCATTTCAACATTTATTATACCACTCTCAATCTGGGCATAAACTCATTTCCATTAATATTATTTCTTAATTAAAAAATGAAGTAATAATTTGACATTACTGTGGATTTCTGTTCAAGAAATCCAGAACTCTACAATGGCACACTAGTTGAAAATGAAGAAAAAGGAATTTAACATAATTGTGTAGGTATGAAACTTGAATAGGGTTTGCCCTTGCTAGGCCTGACTCCTGCTGGTGTAATCAAGCCCTCATTTGCCTGAATGCTAAAACTAATGAGAGTTTTGGAGGGACAATATTTGGAATATAAAAATAAAGTGTTTAAAGGGAGTACTGTGTCTCCCCAAATATTATTTTGCTGTTAATCTCATTCCAGCTGTTAATCCACTGGAATTTTATGATAGTTTAAAGAGAATGTTAAAAATTGGAGAAATATACTAGGAAGAATTGGCCTGTGTTACAGGACTTGAAACTGGTATTGAGGATCTGATATTTTAGCAATGAAAGAACAGTCCTTCAATCAACAAGTTTTTCTACTCTTATTTAATTTTTGTGTTTTTGAGTGTTTTTGTTATAACAAGGAGAGCAAAAATAAGAAAAAAATAGAACAGCCCCGCCACCCCCCATCTGGATTTAGGGCTCTCACTTCTCAACGGCCTTCACTGTTATTAAGTAGAAATTTTATGGTCTCCTGTATCCTCAGGCTTTTATATTACACCACCTTGTACACTTAAGTGAAGCCTAAGTAGGAATCTTGCTTTCTGAAAACCTGGTAGGGGCTATGAGTTTTATCAGTAAAGCACTTATCTGTGCTTCATCAGTGTTGTTCACATATTGCATTTAAATTACAGAACATTTTCAAAATAAATACCATTGGGAGTTGCATAGGTATTATGCCTCCCAAAACAAACTTCTTAGGGTATATCTACAAATAAAGGTATAATAGGCTAGCACGAATAACAATAGCAATGAAGATGGGATATCATGGACCCTGGTGTGAGCTAGCAACTCAACTACATACCTAGGGTTCCTGGCAGGCTTCTATTGGGGTGGGCCTTTAAGGAAACAAGGGTTCAGGGGGGTGGCAGACAAGCTCTGGAATCGGGACCAGGTATTAACATGGTACTGAAGAGTTAAAGCCCAGCTCTTGATTGACGTGCAAAGGGAGAAAGAGGGCAGACAGCCTGAGGAGGAAAATGGCATGGGGAAGCCTGCCTGAAGCAAGTGTAGCACCAAGAAGGAGGGGTTTTGGGCCCTGAACTAAGGGGAAGAAGGGCGCAAGTCCTAGGATTTAGGGAGGCTTTGTGGAGTGGGGATGAAACCCAGATATTGGTGGGCCAAGGACGCCAGCTTGAAGTGCTGCACAGTCCCATGATGGCTGTAGAATCCCTTAAGGAAGAGGGAAAACAGACTCCAAGGAGAAACTTCTGAGCTTGAATTATTATGCAAACTAGATACCATTAACTTGGGTTTGAATAGAGACTGGGAGTGGCTGGGTCATTACACATATTGAATCTATTTCCCCATGATAAGTATTCTCACACCTTCTTGTCAACTGTCTAAATGGGCCATCTTGATTATCACTACAAAAGTTTTTTTCTCCTGCTGTTAATAGCTCATCTTAATTAATTAGCATCTTACTCCACCTTTTCATATTCTGTGTGTGTGTGTGTGTGTGTGTGTGTGTGTATATATATATATATATATATATATATAATCTTCTTACTATATGTTCTACTCTATGCATCCGATGAAGTGGGCTGTAGCCTGCGAAAGCTTATGCTCAAATAAATTTGTTAGTCTCTAAGGTGCCACAAATACTCCTGTTCTTTTTGCTGATACAGACTAACACGCCTGCTACTCTGAAATTTGTAATTCTAGGGACCAGGGCAGGAGGAGAGCTGTGGGAAAGACTCACCAGAGAGGCCAGTGGCTGCAGTGTGATTGGCAGAGCACCTTGAGTCAGGGGGAAGTGGAAACCTGGACCCTTGGAACATGGGTGAATTGGAAGCCCCAAGAGGGACAGGTTTGGTCCTGAATAGCCAAAGGAGATTGCTTCATAAATACTCCATTGATCAGATCCCAAGAAGGGGGAATGTTTTTTTAAGTACTTTAGACTGTGACTTAGTTATTGGGAGAATAAGGAGGGAACTGAGGGCAAGGTACCTGCAGGGCAATGCCATGCCACAAGGAGGCATTTTCTGGGATGGCGCCCTGCAACAACAGCCCATAATATTTTTGACAAAGTTGCATAATGCATTTTGGATTTCTTGAATACAAACCCTTCTGTATGTAAGTTCAAGAGTAAGTATTTCAAACATGGTTAAAAGGCTTTTTTCATGTGGGATCTCAGTGAACACATTGGCCTTTGAAATGATAATTCTTTGCAGTCTTGCTTATATGAAGTAACTATAGTTAGCAAACTAGGTCAGTAAAGTCAAGCTAAAGATGTCTGTGTGTTGTGATGTGGTCTTGGTAATTCTGGCTGATTAGAAATACACTAGTAGTTGTAGCATTATAATGCCTTCTCATTATTCCTCTCTTCCAAAAAGGGCTGAGCAATAATTTTAAAGAAATATGGTTTCAATTTGTTTTGACTCAGTTTTTGTTGTTTTTTTCTGTTATGTTTTATGGTACTGTGGTTCACAAAACATATAATTCAGAATATTGCTAAAAAAGGAACATCAGTTGCATAAGTATATATTTATAGCTATATACAATGCCACTGCTTAAAAAGTGAAGCACTATCGCAGCATTGAACATTGGATTTTGCTGCTTCCTGTGGTTATCTTTTGATTGGTGCTTTCAAAACAGTGTTGTGAGATTTTAGCAGTGGTTTGTATACAATAAAATTCTCTCTCGGTGTGTCTGTTGGTGTTTAATCTTTCTTTTCCTGTCTTGTGGGTCACAGAAGTGCTTGTGCAGTAGAAACAATGCTGTCAAAATCTTTTATAGCAATACCTGGTAAGATATTTCATAGCTTACACAATATTTTAGTTCGGACGTGTTTTTTCTGCACTAAACTGTTCTTCCACTACAATTAACAATCCTCCAATCTTTAAATATGGAATGTGACTCTGTTATTGGCTTTGAGTATTGTTAGAGCTGTAAGCAGATGGTAAAGAACAAAGTATTCTTTTTATTTTAAAAAAACACAAGAAAAAATGAGTTACAAAGTTATTTCTGAGACATTCTAAGGAATGTTAATGTAAACTCCTCATATTTGATTCCATTTTATGTCAGATTCATATCTATATATGACTATACCCTCTTTGAAACCTGGCAGTACTTTCTGCTTTTATTTTAATGTGTTGGATATACAACTTCGTGAGCAGTTTTAAAATATATTTTTATTCTCCCTTTTCTCTTCTTTGGAGATAAAATTAAAACCAGATGTGTAATTCAAATAATTATGGATTAAACAGCCACAGTAAATCAAATCTCAAAGAATCTACGTTTCTGCTTAAGCAACTGCACAAGTAGCATCGTGATAGTGATACAAGTGTGTCACAATATCTTTTGTTAAGAGAAGAAGTACTATATGCAGCAGAATTTTGGATATAGTCTGTAGTTTTGATGTACAGCCATTGTTTTTACCCTGTACAATTCACCAGTCCTGGTACTGCTGGGAATTCCAGTCCACGGCTGTTATGACAGAGGCAGGTCAAGAGATACTTGGATCCTGAACAGTCAAATTTCTAGCCTATAGAGGCAGGGAACACCTCAGCTCACTTCCAGTTCACTACTTCTACAGCTTTGCTGCTGCAGCAGTGCATGCCACTTCTCTCTCTTTCTGTCTCAGGCCTTTTGCCAGGCCCCTTTTCTACTCCCATTTCCAGTCCCATGATGATTTGTACTCTAAGTGCCCTCATACTGTTTCCTTATCTGACTGTTCTGCAGAGTGATGATCTTTATTGAGTATAAAAGTGTGTCTTCCTGGACACTTACAGCATTTACTCTTTGTACATAGAACAAATTTTTCTGGGAATTTACAAGTAAATCCATTAATTAGCTTATGAATTAAAATTGATTTTATAATGGGTCCTTCAAGAAATTTCACATCTGGCATCAGAACTGTTTTGGTCCCTGATGATCTTAATAACAGACTTTTTCAAACTTACCTTCTAGTTAGAAGAACAAAAGTACTTTTGGCACCTTAGAGACTAATAAATTTTTTAGAGCATAAGCTTTCGTGGGCTACAGCCCACTTCATCGGATGCATAGAATAGAATATATAATAAGAAGATATATACATACGGATAAGTTGGAAGTTGCCATACAAACTATGAGAGGCTAATTAGTTAAGATGAGCTATTATCAGCAGGAGAAAAAAACTTTTGTAGTGATAATCAAGATGGCCCATTTAGACAGTTGACAAGAAGGTGTGAGGATACTGAACTTAGGGAAATAGATTCAATATGTGTAATTACCCAGCCATTCCCAGTCTCTATACAAACCCAAGTTAATGGTATCTAGTTTGCATATTAATTCAAGCTCAGCAGTTTCTGGCTGGAGTCTGTTTTTGAAGCTTTTCTGTTGCAAAATTGCCACTTAAAGTCTTTTACTGAGTTGCCAGAGAGGTTGAAGTGTTCTCCTACCGGTTTTTGAATGTTATGATTCTTGATGTCAGATTTGTGTCCATTTATTCTTTTGCGTAGAGACTGTCCAGTTTGGCCAGTGTACATGGCAGAGGGGCATTGGTGGCACATGATGGCATATATCACATTGGTAGACGTGCAGGTGAAAGAGCCCCTGGTGATTAGGTCCTATGATGGTGTCACTTGAATAAATGTGTGTTCAGAGTTGGCATCGGGCTTTATTGCAAGGATAGGTTGCTGGGTTAGTGGTTCTGTTGTGTGGTGTGTGGTTGCTGGTGAGTATTTGCTTCAGGTTGGGGGCTGTCTGTAGGCAAGGGCTGGCCTGTCTCCCAAGATTTGTGAGAGCGATGGGTCGTCCTTCAGGATAGGTTGTAGATCCTTGATGATGCGTTGGAGAGGTTTTAGTTGGGGGCTGAAGGTGACAGCTAGTGGCGTTCTGTTATTTTCTTTGTTGGGCCTGTCCTGTAGTAGGTGACTTCTGGGTACTCTTCTGGCTCTGTCAATCTGTTTCTTCACTTCAGCAGGTGGGTATTGTAGTTGTAAGAATGCTTGATAGAGATCTTGTAGGTGTTTGTCTCTGTCTGAGGGATTGGAGCAAATGCGGTTGTATCTTAGAGCTTGGCTGTAGACAATGGATCGTGTGGGGTGTCCTGGATGGAAGCTGGAGGCATGTAGGTAAGTATAGCGGTCAGTAGGTTTCCGGTATAGGGTGGTGTTTATGTGACCATCGCTTATTAGCACAGTCGTGTCCAGGAAATGGACCGCTTGTATGGATTGGTCTAGGCAAAGGTTGATGGTGGGAGAGAAATTGTTGAAATCATGGTGGAATTCCTCAAGGGCTTCTTTTCCATGGGTCCAGATGATGAGGATGTCATCAATATAGCACAAGTAGAGTAGGGATGTTAGGGGACGAGAGCTGAGGAAGCGTTGTTCTAAGTCAGCCATAAAAATGTTGGCGTACTGTGGGGCCATGCGGGTATCCATAGCCGTGCCGCTGACTTGAAGGTATATATTGTCTGCAAATGTGAAATAGTTGTGGGTGAGGACAAAGTCACAAAGGTCAGCCACCAGGTTTGCCGGGACATTATCGGGGATACTGTTCCAGATAGTTTGTAGTCCATTTTTGTGTGGAATGTTTGTGTAGAGGGTTTCTACATCCATTACATAACTACATCTAGTTAGAGTGCAGAGAAGTCTTGTGCAAAGGGTAAGTTTCTCTGTCTCTCTGTGTGTATTTATTTATTTTAGAATTAATAGTCATTTTTTGCCTTTAATCTTAACTGAAAGTTTCTTCAGCAGAGGTGGAAGAATAATGTTCTACCAGAGAGAATACTGTTATGGGTTGGAAATAACTGCCACCTTACATCAAGGATAAATATAAAGAAGACATTGCAAAGAAGTGTCTGATACAATAGCAGTAGCACCAAAACACAAGCATGTGAAAAAGCTTGAGTAAAAACCATATAACCTTTAGAACAAAGGGTTTCAAATGCAGGGGCTAGAGCCTGGATTGGTGGAACTGTGTTTGTCTGTGTGTGTATGAGAAAAGGAAGAGAAAGAGGCAGAAGGGGCAGAAAAATCTAATATGATTTTAACAGTCAGTTAAATCCAGTCTCGGGCCGGAACACCTTAATCGTCACCCTGTGGTTACTGTATTTTATAACAGACTTAGTAAGAGGATCTAATTGTGTATGTATGTGAAATTTGTCTCAAATATCAAAGGTCAATATGGAATTCCAAGTATTTTAACTCCCCAGTATTATTGTAATTGTATCCATAGAGTGCTCATATATTACAGAAACACTCCATAAAAATTGTCTCCATTGAACGACAGGTTATATTTAATATTCTGCATCTTCAGAATAGTTGCTTATTATCCAAAGGCTTTGCCTCATTGAAAATGGTCATCTTGGCTCATAAACCTTTACTTTTAGGGGGGATATTTTTATGAAACTGTTCTGAGTTTTAATGTTTCAGATTGGCTTGGAGATCCCTCGGTATGCACTGTTATCTCTGAACAGTCAGACCACAGTACCAATCGTTTTCTTTCTGTGGCTGTAGTATAACATTTTTTCATATAAAGTGTTACAAGGTATGTCTACACTGGAATAAAACACGGCTGGCCCATGTCACCTGACTCAGGCTCATGGGTCATAGGCTATGGGACTATAAAATCTCAGTGTAACTGTCCACGCTCGAGCTGGTATGCAAAGGAGAAGGTAAACTGACATTTTTGCCTTGTATGATCACTTCTTATTCCTAAAATGTGTTAATATTCTGATGTGACAAAAGAAATGCAGAGGAAAATAAATACGTTTCCTTGAAAACAGGCTATTACAAACAATTGAGGGGATTTAATAAGAGAAACTATGTCTCCCTTTCAGATCATATCAAGAGGACTTAGTGCTTCTTTTAACCCATCCATAAAATATTTATTTTTAAAAGTGAAAATTAATCAGTCGAGAGAGGTTTCGTCTGTATTCACCTGTTCCATCTGTAAAATCACAATCAATAAAAGCACAAATATACACAATGACTTGATGTTTAGCTTTATTTTTTGGTATAATCTTGGCTTTTGTTCTTGTGTAATAAACAAACTTTGATTCTTTAATCTGAAACCATGTTTTCAAGAAAATGAAGTCTCTCAGAATCCATGCTGTAAACATGGTTCATCGTTCTTTTGTAAGAGCTACTGTGCCACAAGTACTCCTTTTCTTTTTGAGTAAACATTATTTTTTATAACTGTAGAACTTGTAATTAAGCAGTAAAACTAAATGACCGTGTGTGTGGGAATAAATAAATAGGATTGTTATTATTTTTAAATTAAAGTATAACTATTGTGCCTTTTTCAGGTTTTTTAACTGAATTTGCTTAATGTGTAATGCAAAGCATTTTCTTGTGAGCAGATCTTGATATGCAGCAAAAGCAAGGCTTGCTTTAAAATATCTGTAGATGAATTCAAATACTGCATTAGGCTTTGTATTTTTGCGAGTTTTGAATGCTGAAACTGTTAGGCTGCATCCAACTTCTGCCTACAAGGAACACACATTAATAGTAACTACTCTGAAACCTGACATTAATAGATGCCAATCACAGAAAGCCTGGGGTAATTTCCCTTAGTAATTAGTTAACTTGTGAACTTTCATATCACATGGCTTGGCATCATTTCAGTTAGGTTTTCCAAACCATGAATTACACTGACAGATATGAAGTGGTTGTAGAATTAACAAATGTACATCTAAATTTTCTTCTCACCTTATTTCTGTTATGTGGGAGTACAACACTACTGTGTACTTGAGGAGAAGGATTTATGAACTCACCCCTTTTGGGGCGGGGGGGGGAGAAATGTTCCTTAAATTTGCTCTTTTTCACAAGTCTCCGTGGTGTTTCCAGCTTTCTTACTGAGTATATGATAGTATAAAGAAATCTACAGTACCAGAAGAGACTCACAAAGAAAGTTTATAGTTCAGAGCCTTATTCTGAAAAAGCCTGTCAATTGCATATGTGAAAAAAAAAATTTGTTAATTTTTTCCTGTAATTCAAGGCTTTGGCCTCTCTAGCTTTCACATGCATTAAATATGTCCTTCCAGAACCAATAATTAGGAGAGATCCCATTAAATGTTGTTACACAAACTATATTGCAGTAGCTTATCATAGATACTTTCATACTAACTAAAATATATATGCTTTTAGTATATTATTATTTTATTGAAGAAATAGCCAGGGGAGTAATTAGAGACCATAAATCATTTAGTGCATTGTGAAGGCTGCGGGGTCTAATCTGTAATTTGAGTGCTGTATGTGACCCGCTTTTTGGGATAGTTACTGTATGGCTTTATTGGATTATTGGAATGTTCACTGTATGTCTGTGTTGATTTAGTTTAATAACAGGGCTGTTAGGAAACAAGAAAGAAGGCTCTAGAATAGCTTCAGATAAGTAATCTCCTGGTAAACATGGGTGAGCATCATTAAGAGGCAATGCCTGGGCTATTAGCTGGGGTGATGCTTGTTCCAGGTTCCAGCCAAAGTTTCCAGACTTGTTCATCCAAGGCTGGGAGCCAAACGAGCAAAAGAACACTGAGGCTATGTCTACACTACCACGGTAAATCGACCTACTCTATGTGTAGCTGAAGTCGACGTACCTTCGGTCGAGTTACCACAGGATCTACACTGCGGGGAGTCAACGGGAGAAAATCTCCCGTCGACTTACCTTACTCTTCTCATCGGTGGTAGAGTACAGGGATCGACTGGAGAGAAAAGTAGATTCCCGCTGTAGTGTAGACCTGCCCGTAGAGTTTAAAAAGTTGCTCTTTAGACCGTGGGGAGGTTGTTATCAGCGTACTGAGACTGACCAAGCGACAGGCTCCACTAAAGGGTCTGAAGAAGCAAAACTCAGCTGGCCCACTAACTTAGGGTGTTAAGGCTTAGGGTAAGTAGAAATGTGTATAGACCTTTTATAGTTTTAAAACCCTTTTTCTCTTATGGTATGTGGTGTTCCTGCTGGTAAGATCAAACAGTAGGAAGGTTTGAGAAAGCTGCCTGGTCACCTGTATTATCCACTGGTCACAAGCTTCTGGAGGTACGTTTGCAGGTGCTGAGCAGCTAGCTAGGCCTGCTGAGTAGTTACAGTTAGTAGATAGAATACTGTACCCCAGGGCCTGGTTTAAGAGTGGGAAAATCACGAGATTCCACCCCAGGACAGGTGAAGACAAGAGGTCCAGTGGTGCATTCACTGAGACCAGAAGAGGGGACAGAGATGCAGCTAGCCCTGTAATTGAGACATCCATCTTGGTAGATCATGTTTTACTTTTTCCTATCATCTGAGTTTAAAATCTAGGCTCTGTAAATAAAAACACAACAACCCTCTCCCCCCAAATTCTTCTAATGAAAGATTGTTTTTCCCATTAAAGTCAGTTTTGTCTCTTTCCTATGACTTAAGCGTGCTTTTACTGCTCGTTGCTGAGCATGGGCTTCAGGTACATCCACAACTACCTTCCCCTATATTCCTGCACTACCCCTTCTCCTTTTTCTTCCCTGTGGATAGAAACTTATCTTGTCTGGTAGAATTAAATAGTATTGCTGTTCCATTTGTGAACTAATAAGGGGAATACTTAGCCCATACTTAGCCCAATTATGGGCTTTCTTGACAAGCTGCCAGTTTTACAATTGCTGCTTCTATTTACCATAAAATGGAGTTCTCTTTACCCAGACGAGCAGCCTATTTTCTCTTGGCCATTGGGAATTTTTTTGTTTTTCACTCAAGTCTGGGAGGGTTATGTACTCCCAGGGGCTCGGGGTTAGGGCTCAGTCTGCCCTAAACCCCAAAATGGCAATGTTACAGGTGGGCTGGCCCTTTAGCAGGAGACTGGTGCTGAATGGAGAGGGTGGCAGGAAGGAGGAGTTACCCGTGACAGGCCTGGGAGAAGGACAAACCCCAGGCAGACTGCCTGAAGGTAGACTGAGAATAAGGATCCACTCTGTAGAGAACCAGACATGGGTCAGTGGCTTGGGTAGAAGCTGGTCCTCCAGGAAGAGTTTGGAGGGTCAGCACTCTGTGACAGAGTAGGGTGGAAGGGTGGCCTAGGAGAGGGTGGATGGATCTTCTATTATGTTTCCTTTGGAATTATTAAGTTTATCAACACTCTGCCTGGGGGTGCCGAGAAATGATGAGGCACAAGGAGGTGCTGAAGAAGCCAACCCTGCTACAGGCCAGTAGGCCCGTTAAGAAGAGAGCTAAGAAAAGGAAGTGCACAGCTCTCCTGTCTAAATGGAGACTTACATGTTTTTCTCTTCATAAAGGGAGGGGCATTAGTTCAAAGTTCAGAGTTTCCATGCTTAGTAGTAGCAGCTTCCCAACCTGTAGTACCAGCAACAGTAGATGTTTCTGTCGATGACTTTAGAAGCCTCATGAGCACCAAAGAAAGAGGATCCGATAGCGGGCTGCCTGGTAGCTCAGTGGGCGCGTCCCACAAGCACTTCTTCAAATAGCTTCAGCATTGTCAGGAACTTCTGGGCCTGCATTCAGTGGTACTGGAACGTTGGTTGCATCAGAAAGTGCTTTGATGTATCTAGGAGATCTCCAGGAACTGAGGCCACTCTGTTTGCTGGTATTCGAAACATGGACTGTATGTCCTCAAAATGTCTTTATTTGCAGCAGTACTCAATATCTTACGTAACAAAGATAACCCGAAGAATGTAAGACGAAAGCAGTCCATAGCTAAACGAGTATTAAATCTTGCAGTGAAATGAAAGTAGTTTTATCTAGAACATTTTTGGTTTTTTTTATAATTTTCATTATAAAAGTTATGCAAACTAACATGGAGATTAGATGCTGCCCTTTTAGTTTTCTAACAAGTTGTTACTGCTGACCTACTTGCCTCAAAGTTTATATACCTCAGAGTTGTATATTTGTAAATACGTTTTGCAGTTTATGCTTGGTGAGAAGT
This sequence comes from Natator depressus, assembly GCF_965152275.1. Classification (NCBI taxonomy): domain Eukaryota; kingdom Metazoa; phylum Chordata; order Testudines; family Cheloniidae; genus Natator; species Natator depressus. The sequence goes on from NC_134260.1 coordinate 6,854,504, forward strand.
GCTTCTAGTCATGTGAACTTTCAGATTGGTGTGCTGTCAAAATGTGTCCTTTTTCATCCCTTCAAACACATGGCCTGATCCTGAGAGGTGCTGAGCACCTGCAATTTTCATTTAACTGAATTAAACGTTCTCAAGATCTCCCTGGCTCATGCCCACAGTTTTCATTTTTATAGACCTTTAATAAACAAAACAAAACAATGGTCACAACTTCCTCTTTGGCCATATCAGATGAGAATGTTTTTCCCTTTCTATGTACCTCTGAATGTCATAAAATTGGGCAAATGGAAGAATCACTAATTATTGGTTACAGAGTAACAGCCGTGTTAGTCTGTATTTGCAAAAAGAAAAGGAGTACTTGTGGCACCTTAGAGACATTTATAATCAGTAATGTCACCAGTGAAGTGAGCTGTAGCTCACAAAAGCTTATGCTCAAATAAAAAGAAAAAAGAAAAGGAGTACCTGTGGCACCTTAGCGACTAACCAGTTTATTTGAGCATGAGCTTTCGTGAGCTACAGCTCACTTCATCGGATGCATAGCATATCGTGGAAACTGCAGAAGACATTATATACACACAGAGACCATGAAACAAAACTTCCTCCCACCCCACTCTCCTGCTGGTAACAGCTTATCTAAAGTGATCATCAAGGAGGGCCATTTCCAGCACAAATCCAGGTTTTCTCACCCTTCCCCCCCCCCCCACACACAGACACACATACAAACTCACTCTCCTGCTGGTAATAGCCCATCCCTCTTTGAAACCTCTCTTTATAATGCGCATGATAATCAAGGTGGGTCATTTCCAGCACTAATCCAGGTTTTCTCACCCCCCCCCACACACACACCCCCCTCCAAAAACCACACACACAAACTCACTCTCCTGCTGGCAATAGCTCATCTTACAATGTGCACAGCAATAATCCAAGTTTAACCAGAACGTCTTGGGGGGGGGGGTTTGTAGGAAAAAAACAAGGGGAGATAGGCTACCTTGCATAATGACTTAGCCACTCCCAGTCTCTACTCAAGCCCAAATTAATAGTATCCAATTTGCAAATGAATTCCAATTCAGCAGTTTCTCGCTGGAGTCTGGATTTGAAGTTTTTTTGCTTTAAGATAGCGACCCTCATGTCTGTGATTGCGTGACCAGAGAGATTGAAGTGTTCTCCGACTGGTTTATGAATGTTATAATTCTTAACATCTGATTTGTGTCCATTTATTCTTTTACGTAGAGACTGTCCAGTTTGACCAATGTACATGGCAGAGGGGCATTGCTGGCACATGATGGCATATATCACATTGGTGGATGTGCAGGTGAACGAGCCTCTGATAGTGTGGCTGATGTTGTTAGGCCCTGTGATGGTGTCCCCTGAATAGATATGTGGGCACAGTTGGCAACGGGCTTTGTTGCAAGGATAGGTTCCTGGGTTAGTGGTTCTGTTGTGTGGTATGTGGTTGTTGGTGAGTATTCGCTTCAGGTTGGGGGGCTGTCTGTAGGCAAGGACTGGCCTTTCTCCCAAGATTTGTGAGAGTGTTGGGTCATCCTTCAGGATAGGTTGTAGATCCTTAATAATGTGTTGGAGGGGTTTTAGTTGGGGGCTGAAGGTGACGGCTAGTGGCGTTCTGTTATTTTCTTTGTTAGGCCTGTCCTGTAGTAGGTGACTTCTGGGAACTCTTCTGGCTCTATCAATCTGTTTCTTCACTTCCGCAGGTGGGTATTGTAGTTGTAAGAATGCTTGATAGAGATCTTGTAGGTGTTTGTCTCTGTCTGATGGGTTGGAGCAAATGCGGTTGTATCGCAGAGCTTGGCTGTAGACGATGGATCGTGTGGTGTGGTCAGGGTGAAAGCTGGAGGCATGTAGGTAGGAATAGCGGTCAGTAGGTTTCCGGTATAGGGTGGTGTTGATGTGACCATCGTTTATTAGCACTGTAGTGTCCAGGAAGTGGATCTCTTGTGTGGACTGGACCAGGCTGAGGTTGATGGTGGGATGGAAATTGTTGAAATCATGGTGGAATTTATTGGTTAGTCTCTAAAGTGCCACAAGTACTCCTTTTCTTTTTGTAATTATTGGTTAGTTGATATGATAAAAGTACTGCGAAGTTATTCTTTACTCCCAGTTCTATTGTTAGGCCTTAAAAGTGCAACATAAGTCCTGTCATCTTATTATTTCATCTTGTTTTCATATTTAAGTTTCTAAACTTAGTGGTAAAATGCTTAGATGACACCTGCCAGAGCTGCAGCTGGATGGGAGAGAAGTTGAGTAGATTGTGACTTTATTAAATTCACTTTCAATTAGTTTGACTTTTTAACTTTCCAGTCACTTCATTTTCCAGTCACTTCATTTTCACTGTCCATCTCTAGACCTTTGTATATTTATTCAGTAGTCTTTAAGGGGTGACTAGAACTGAACATATTATTCAAGAGGAGGGCATGCCATTGATTTATATTAGGGCATAATATTTGTTATAATATTGTTTGCAGATATAAGGTAGAATATGAAAAACTGACTTCAGACAACACAATCATACCAAATTTAGCTTCCCTGTGCTCTCAGCATGTCCAGCTCAATCCTCAGATGTATTATGCTAATCACAGTCTGTCTTTACAACACCTGATTGTGGTTACATGAGAAGGTAGTTAAATAAATGGTGGGGGGAGAGTCAGTGGTAGTGACTTCGCTATGCAGTTTTCCAATTTGTTGTAGATGATTTTGGCAGATGTCTGTAGACCTATTTTTATAATTACTATATTCTGGAGTTTTATAAAGAATAATATAGAACAAATGTGCATTTCATTTAGTAGTTGCTTCAGGAAGTTCTGAAAGCTGCACTTTTGAATGGCATGTGCTTTCCCTACCCCTGCCGAACTAGTATACACAAGTTATGATGAATCTGAACCAAGGCAAATTCTATTAAAATTTAGATAAATTAACTAAAATAAGACAATTACTAAAGCAGATTCCTGTACCACGCTCTATAATTAAGCCTTGGAATGGACATAGTCTTCATTAAGGATTCATAGTTTTGCTGGGTTTAGGAGGGAAGTTAAAAATTTTGAAGCAGTTAAAAATCATTTCTGAGTGTGCTTAGTGGCATTTACTGAGATTTTTAGCAGAATTCAGTTTTACCGGTGACATCACTGATTATAAATGTCTCTGAAACACATACAGGAAAAATATAAGAAAAAGTTGCTTTAGCATTGGGAATAGAGAACTGCAAACACAGAAATATTGAGGACCCTGTAATTTTGGTTCTCTGTTACTCTGTTACTCTATATCCTGCAATCTCTTAAGTATTCATTAATTCTGTTTCTATCTTTGCATTTGATAGAAATAAATACTAGGGCTCTCAAATGATTAAAAAAAATTAATCATGCTGTTAACGATAGAATACCACTTATTTTAAATATTTTTGGATGTTTACTACATTTTCAAATATAGTAATTTCAGTTACAACACAGAATACAAAGTGTACGGTGCTTACTTTATATTTATTTTTATTACAAATATTTGCACTGTAAAAAACCAAAAATACTGTATTTTTCAATTCACTTCATACAGGTACTCTAGTGCAATTTCTTTATCCTGAAAGTTGAACTTACAAATATAGAATTATGTACAAAAAATAACTGCATTCAAAAATAAAACAATGGAAAACTTTAGAGCCTACAAGTCCACTCAGTCCTACTTCTTGATCAGCCAATCACTCAGACAAACAAGGTTGGTTACAATTTGCAGGAGATAATGCTGCCTGCTTCTTGTTTCAGTGTCACCTGAAAGTGAGAATAGGTGTTCGCATGGCACTGTTGTAGCTGGCATTGCAAGATATTTACATGCCAGATGTGCTAAAAATTTATATGTCCCTTCATGCTTTAACCTCCATTCCAGAGGACATGCGTCCATGATGATGATGGGTTCTGCTTGATAACGATCCAAAGCAGTGCGGACCGATGCATGTTCATTTTCATCATCTGAGTCAGATGCCACCAACAGAAGGTTCATTTTCTTTTTTGGTGGTTTGGGATCTGTAGTTTCCGCATCAGAGTGTTGCTCTTTTAAGATTTCTAAAAGCATACTCCACAACTCGTCCCTCTCAGATCTTGGACAGCACTTCAGATTCTTAAACCTTGGGTCAAGTGCTGTAGCTATTTTTAGAAATCTCACATCGGTACCTTCTTTGTGTTTTGTCAGATCTGCTGTGAAAGTGTTCTTAAAACGAACATGTGCTGGGTCATCATCCTAGACTACTATAGCATGAAATATATGCAGAATGCGGTAAAACAGAGCAGGAGACATACAATTCTCCTCCCAAGGAGTACAGTCACAAATTTAATTGATTAATTATTTTTTTAATGAGCATCATCAGCATGGAAGCTATGGTGGCCGAAGCATGGAAGAGAGATACGAATGTTTAGTATATTTGGCATATAACTATCTTGCAACACTGGCTACAAAAGTGCCATTTGAATGCCTGTTCTCACTTTGTAAATAAGAAGCAGGCAGCAGTATCTCCCATAAATGTAAACAAACTTGTTTGTCTTAGCAATTGGCAGAATAAGATGTAGGACTGAGTAGACTTGTAGGTTCTAAAGTTTTCCGCTGTTTTGTTTTTGAGTGCAGTTATGTAACCAAAAAAAAAAAATCTGCATTTGTAAGTTACACTTTCACGATAAAGAGATTGCACTTAAGTACTTGTATGACGTGAACTGAAAAATACAATTTATTTTATCATTTTTCAGTGCAAATATTTGTAATAAAAATAATAATATAAAGTGAGAACTGTGCACTTTGTATTCTGTGTTGTAATTGAAAACAATATTGAAATGTAGAAAAACATCCAAAAATAGTTAATAAATTTCAGTTGGTATTCTATTGTTATAAGTGCAATTAATCACAATTAATTTTTTAATCGTGATTTTTTTGAGTTAATCACGTGAGTTAACTGTGATTAATTGACAGCCCTAATAAATACATTACAGGAGAAGCATTACTCATCAGTATCTAAGGCTGAGACACATGGTTCTCCTTCAAGTGATTATGCACATATAGTTTCCACTGCTGTTATATGTATGCTCAATATACTCCAATCAGAGACTTTTGCCAGCAGTACCACTAGGTGGCGCATACGCCCCATATCTCCTCATACTCTCAGTTGATGGCATAAAAGGGGTGTGTCTGTCACCTCCCTTTTAGTACCTTCTCACTGCCCGGGCAAGAGTTGGAGCTCCCGGTAGCATTTGCTGCGGTAGCCAGTGTTTCAGAATTCCTATACTGTACGTAGTGTATTTAGTGTAGTATAGTTAATGTAGTTACAGTATTTAGTATAGGCGTCTGGTGTTTTTATTTCAAAAAAATCCCCAGGATTCAAGCAGTGTGCAATGTGCAGGGCGATTTTCTCTGTTATGGGTAGGCAAAAGAGCTGCTTGATTTGCCTTGGTGAAGGCAGAGGGAGGGGAGCTATGTGAGGGGCAAATTCCCTATTTGTACCTCTTCCCTGCCAGGACCAAAAAAAGCCCCAGAGATTTCCACTTCAAAGTTCATCTTATGAAAGAGCCAACGTGTTCCATGTCGGAACCGAGCCTCAGACATGAGGTAGCAGATTCACAGACCACAAGGATCACCCTTCTGGCTGCCTTTTTAAGTCTGGTGAGAAATGTCACCCTCTTTGAGGCTGCTCTGTCACATCAAGACCAGTGTCTTCACCCTTACCGTGTCCCTCCTCATCATTCCAGCCAATTGGGTCTGTCTCAGCACCAATGGACTGAACACTTACTTATTTTGGTGCCCTCTACTCCGCAGGCCTGCATGTCAGCAAGGGGTCTTCCATCTCTTCGCCTACCAGACTCTCCTTTGCTACAGCCAGCTCTGCTTAAGGCAATTCTAATGTTATCGGCTGAAGAAACCTACTTTTCTTCTTTGGACTGTGAAAGGGAAGAACCTGTATCACTTTTGAAGTCTTTTAAATTGCCTTATAGACCTCTTACCAGGGTTAGGTGCCAGGACTGGTTTTCTTATAAAGAGGCTCCAACATGGTATCCCACACCGTGGATAACTTCAAACAATGCAATATTCTCCATGGCTTTACTGGTCTTGGGGTGCTCCAAGGCATTCTAGATCTCCATCACAGTCACACTCTAGGAGGAAGTCTTCTTTTCCCGCATTGCAAGAAACCTCTATCAAGGTTTCTGCAACCATCCCTATACCCACTGGACTGGGCCCTATGGAGGGAGGTGAAATAATGACAGGAACCCCTGAATGTTCCCATCCATATTTCATCGTCATCATCATCTCCAAATGAAGCTGTCACTCTGAAGACGTTGGCTTCCCCCTCCCAAAGGACTTCAAGGTCTTCCAGGACCTCATGAGGAAGGTGTTGCTTCTCTAGGAATGCAGGCGGAACTTATGCAAGAAAAAACAAACAGCTTTATTGATATTTTACAGATTCCTGTCCTGGGTTGCCCTTCCTATCAGTGAAGCCTTACTGGAGCTGGGGAAAACCTTCTGGTGGACCTTGGCTTCTATACCATATACGGTGAAACACGTGGGAAGATATCAGCTCCCTCAACACGATTTTGATTATTTTTTTACTCACTCAGTTCCCTATTCCATGGTGGTCATGGCAGCTAATGAGTGCACCTGTCATTCCATCCTAAAGCGAGTCCCAAAGACAAGGAACTCAAGAGACGGGATTTATATGGCCGAAAGGCTTATTCCACTGCTACTCTTCAAATGAGAATGGCTCACTATCAGGCTCTCTTGGCTGAATCTTACTATTGTTACCCTTGTCTGTCTTTTTCCTCAACTCATTTTTTGCATTTGTGAGTAATTGTGTGTGTGTGTGTGTGTGTGTGTGTGTGTGTGTGTGTGTGTGTGAAAGTAAACTGATTTGAGCAACAAAATAAATAGAAATGCAGAGAAAAATATATTGGCTAATTTTCAAACTGTCAAAAGAGATGGACAGCTGTTACTTCACCTAGCTTAAAAAAAAATCTGAATAACTGTTGAAATAAGAAGAGAAATAACACTTAGGTTAATCTCTACTAGAATGTCCAATTAATATTAAACTGAAACTTAGTAGTGTTTTATCCAGTAACTGACTGGTTAACTGCCCAAATAAAACTGACAGTGCCTCTAGAGACCTTTGCATTATTTAGTATGAGAATTAAAGCAGCTTTTTAAAATTGATAACTTCAGTGTTATTTGCCCCAAATTTTAAAATTAATTTTTCTTGTACAATATACAATGTTCCTTGAAAACAGATATTTAGTGACAGATCAGAGTGGGGGAAAAGCAAAGCACTTAACAACAAAGAGCAAACAGAAGAGATGGATGTATTGGGTAACATTTTCTGAAGCATCTCTTCTCCTATCACTCCCCGCACTTACCTCTCATGCTCTGCAGTGACTACACAACCTCTGTCCTCTCCCATTATTTCTCACCTGGATCCCTGAACACTGCTCATTCTTCTTCGCTTGTAACTCCATTTATCACCTTCTCCTGCATTTGCCTTCTGTACTTTTTTTCATGCTGCTCCCTACACCTGGAATGATATCCCTCTTCTTGTGAGCAGAGTATCCTCACTCACTTCCTTCTGAACTGTACTGACAACCTTCTTTTTGCCTTGCTTGCCACCACAAATTTTTACTTCTCTACCATTTACTCCTCCCCTCTTGAGCTACCTCCATTTGTTTAATAAGTACCAGGATTTAAGATTTGCTTGCTGTGTAATATGACTTAGATTATTTTTATATTGTTTATTTTTATTTATTTTTTCTCTATTTGCTTTGCCTCCTGTAATGCACTAGAGTGCATCAGAGTTAGCTTGCAAATGCTTTAAGGCAGGGACTATGTAGTTATTAAATTTTCTAGCACACACAATGAAAAGTTATGGTACTATATAAATATTTAATAATTTTTTCAGCTATATCAATTTTAAATTTCATTTGATAGGAAGCTAGCTTGTGTATTTTATTACACAAGAATTGTTTCAATATTTATGAACAAACTGTATCTCAACATATAGATGTGAAGTCTCTGATCTTACAAACGCATATGTGCTTAACTTTATTCATGTAAGTAGTCCCTTGACATTAATGGGATGAATCATATGCATAAAGTTAAGCACTCGCACAAGTGTTTCTGGATCAAAGAATATGGTCTATAAATCTATTATTAAGGGAGTTGTGGCCAAGCTTGTATTTTTCTCATGCTTTTCCATAAACTTCTCCCATATAGAAAGTAAATGTTTGGGAGTTAATTTTTCCATTGGAGAAGTTAATATCTTTTCTGTGTAAGGGCATTCATCTCAAATGAATCCGGCATAGAATATCAGGGTTGGAAGGGACCTCAGGAGGTCATCTAGTCCAACCCCCTGCTCAAAGCAGGACCAATCCCCAATTTTTGCCCCAGAGCCCTAAATGGTCCCCTCAAAGAGTGAACTCACAACCCTGGGTTTAGCAGGCCAATGCTCAAATCACTGAGCTATCCCACCCCCTTTATATTAATACAACTGCATCCACTCAAGGGTTACCAGTATAACTATTAACAATACCCTCTAACTGAAATAATTACATTGGTATAAAAATTATGGGTAAATCAGGCCTTACTAAAAAAAAAAAGTGTACAAATGTAGAAACAGGGGTTGGGAACAGAACGATTGAATGGAAAACGGAAAGGAAAACAGCATGACTCAGAACAAAAGTTCCAAATGTGCCACTGGTTCTGAGATTTATTTTTTCATCCTTTTTGTAAAGATTTTTAGTCACCTACTTTGTTAGTACTACTTTAATGAGTTGAAGGTCAAAAGACCTTTTTCAAAAGTGTATTTTAAGGAGGGACTTGGAAGGGGAGAGAGAAGGCATGGCAGGCTGACTTAAGAAAGGGGAGGTGTTTAGGAATAAGGACCTGCAGATGAAGTGGCTCACAGACTAGCATAAGTGGACATTAAAGACTTATAAACGAAAGTGGCATTTTAGTCTACAAGCAATTTACTTATAAACCTAAATAACTTAACCTAAAGAGTGTGTGTAGGGGGGTTAGGGGGGGGGAGAGAAAATAGAGGGGGGCATACATTCTTAAAAGCTTGTGCCTGCATAGCTACACTGCTATTTTCAGAAAGTTGGCTAGCCTGGAGATGCATACATGTGTTGCAATCGTGCATCCTGACGACAGTGTAGACATACTGCTAGACTAGAGCTAGCTACAGATATTTGAATCTTAGAACAAAGGTTTAGAGGGTGTCCGGACTAACCTTTACAAATATGTTAACTACCTCAAATAATCTGATTAACTATAGGTTAAAAAAAAACAAAAACACACCATTTTAGACAAGCCCTAAACGGATAGAGAAGCATGTCTCAGGCCAAATGGATGGGGAAGATAAGAGCATCCAGGTTGTTATAAAGCTTTGCAGAAAACAAGATGCTTAAATTTAACATAGAAGGTAGAGGAAAGCTTGAAAGATTTAAAGAGGGACTTACTGTGGTCGGCAAAGTCAAAGGCAAAGAGTTTGAGAGCTGGGGTGTTCCATCCTGGCAACATGGCCAAAGAGCATGCAACATCACTTTTGAATATAATGAGTGAGTGAAGGAAGGCCAGATCTTTGCGAGATTATAACATTTTGTAGAAAATCAAACCACTTTACATATGAAGTGTTGTGGCCGTGTTGATCCCAGGATATTCAAGACACATGGTGGGTGAAGTAATATCTTTTATGGGACCAACTTCTGTTGGTGAGTTGGTCCCATAAAAGATTTAAAAATTGTATTAAGATGATGTTAAAATAAAAAGAAAACGGTACAGAGTTTAAGCATAGAAGTTTCTGCTTATCAGGGAATAACGTACAGATTATCAAGGGGTGTGAAGTTCGGTTTAGGATCGGATGGCATAAGGAATACATAATTTGTAATATCCCTAATTGGGGGTAAAAGGTTAATGGGTCAAAGTACAGACATTGAGATATGAGGGTATGTTGTTCATATAATGGCTATGTTCAGGTGTGGAGTATAATGAGTGGATACGATTATGAGAATGGATTTACCCTCATTTGGTGAGATTTAATGTTCAGTGAGTTTATGGTTCCAGTTCATATGGTCCAATGGAAAAAGTCTCTCGGTCCCTTTCTCATAGTTGATGCACGATGTCGTTCCGGCTCACGCCTCCTGGTACTGTTGGTAGCTGGTGGTGTGTTTGATGTAGATGTCCCTGGACCATCGGATGGTGTCCGAGAGCATGAGGCGCCGCATGAGCCATGCGTAGCGTCGACCGCTCCCACAGGTCCACAGCATACGCTCATTGCAGGGGACCCAGGCTTCTTTAGAAGTTTTTGCTCTTAAGAATATTCTCTCCATATGAACGATTACAGCCAAACTAAACTCTCCTTTTCTTATAATTTGGGAAATGTTTTTAGAGTTGGTCAGAGATACTTTTGCCTAGCACTTAAACATTCATACAACATACATTTTGGAAACCAAACCTAAGGAGCTTGCTGCCACAAGATTTTAGTGAAAGAGCATTGAATAACATTTTAAGGGGACACTTTGATTTTACCTTATAATTGTCTGTGTGTGTGGGAGGGCCACCAATCTGGAAACATATCAGAGGTTGAATTCTATTTGTGCTATGATGCTTGTTTCCAGTTTTGCCATGTTTGTATTAGATGCTAAGGAGCTGTTAGCTGGAGAGCTGAGGCAGGTTCCGTACTGGTGCCAAAACCTTAACAACTAAGATGATGCTGTGTGTCACTTACGAAGATAAGAGAAGTATCTCATTCTAATTTGGGGAACCTCCCTTTGAGAGAGAAGCTCAGACACTTTATAAGTAAAATAAAATAAGAGGATCAAATTGTGCACAAGATCCCTTCTTATGATTCAGGACAGAAGCCAACCACTAACTGAGTCTAGGATTAGGAAGAAATTTCTGCTGTAGACAAGTTATTGCAAAAAGGGGAAAGGGGCGATCATTTTCCTCTGAAGCACCGTATATTGACTGTTTCTGGAAACAAGGTAAATCAGGTGGACTGTTTGGTCTGATCTGCTTTGACAGTTTGTATATTTTTTATGGATTCTATAATGTATATTTTATAGCTCCTTTTCTATTTTAAGCTTAGCTGAAATAAAGATAAAAGATGGTCTCATGGTTCAAACATATTTCTCTAATCAGGGAACTTTGTAGCCTTGTCAAGGGTCTGCAAGGAGAAGAGATAGACACAAGCTTAAGTCATTGCCGCCCTTCCTCCTCCTGCGCAGCCTGGCCCAATGAAGTATCCTGGGGGCCAGAAGCGCGCATTTTGAAGGTGCACTCAAGAGTGATTCCCCAGTCAATTTCCTGGATCCACCTTGTTCTTTCCTCGACCATCTTTGTCCCTACCGTTCGGCCTGGTTGCGGGTCACCTCGGGCTGCTGGGTGCTGGACATAGTATCTTGGGGCTATACCCTGCAATTTTCGGACCTCAGGAGGTCATCTAGTCCAACCCCCTGCTCAAAGCAGGACCAGTCCACAACTAAATCATCTCAGCCAGGGCTTTGTCAAGCCTGACCTTAAAAATATCTAAGGAAGGAGATTCCACCACCTCCCTAGGTAACACATTCCAATGTTTCACCACGCTCCTAGTGAAAAAGTTTTTCCTAATATCCAACCTAAACCTCCCCCACTGCAACTTGAGACCATTATTCCTTCTTCTGTCATCAGCTCCCACTGAGAACAGTCTAGATCCATCCTCTTTGGAACCCCCTTTCAGGTAGTTGAAAGCAGCTATCAAATCCCCCCCCTCATTCTTCTCTTCCGCAGACTAAACAATCCCAGTTCCCTCATTTCATTTCATTTGATAGGAAGCTAGCTTGTGTATTTTATTACACAAGAATTGTTTCAATATTTTAAACAAACTGTATCTCAACATATAGATGTGAAGTCTCTGATCTTACAAATGCATATGCGCTTAACTTTATTCATATAAGACTCCCCAGATGGACCTGTTCATGTCCAGGCAGAACAGAAAATGCCATGTGTTCTGTTCAATCCGGGGAATGGATTGGGGCTCTCTGTCAGATGCGTTTGTCATGCTATGGTCAGGGTCGCTGATGTATGCCTTCCCGCCAGTGTCACTGATTCACAGCGTCCTTGTGAAGATCAAGCAAGACAGGGCGAGAATTATCCTAATAGCCCCGTGTGGCCTTGCCAGCACAGCCTTTCAGTAGCTGCCCAGCTACAGCTGCCCCTCTGGCCGGATCTGTTGTCCCAGAACCACAGCAGCCTTTTGTGCTGAAACCTGGTGGCGTTGCACTTGATGGCTTGGCTACTGCATGGCTAAGTCCATACGAATGGGCATGCTCGGCCCACGTTCCGCAGGTCTTGCTGGGTAGCAGAAAACCCTCCACCAGAGCAACTTACCTGGCCAAATGGAAAAGGTTCACGTGCTGGGTCTCGAAATGGCATATTCGGGCTGAGCAGGCCCCGCTGCAGGGGATCCTGGATTGTCTGCTGCACCTCAAACTCCAAGGTTTGTCCCTGTCATTGATCAAGGTTCACCTGGCTGCTATCTCAGCTTTCCATCCTCCATTCAAGGCAGGTTGATCTTCACTCACAACGTGACAGCATGGTTTTTGAAAGGTCTGGAGTGTCTCTACCCACCACCTCCCGTGACCTGAATCTTGTGCTGTCGAGGCTCATAGGGGCTTCTCTGAGTCTCTGGCTTCCTGCTCTCTCCTGGAAGGTTTCATTCCTGGTTGCGATAATGTTGGCCCTCCGGGTGTCCAAAATCAGTGTGCTTACTTTGGAGGCGCCCTATACAGTCTTCTACCAGGATAAGGTCCAGCTGCGACCACACCCAGCGTTTCTGCCCAAGGTCATTTCAAAGTTTCATACTGGCCAGGAGATATACTTACCCATCTTCTTTCCAAAGCCTCATGTGTCAGTTGAGTAGTGCAGGGTACACACCCTGGATGTCAGGAGGGTGCTGGTCTTCTACATAGTGTGGCAGAGCTCCGACCTTGTCCCCGTGGGTCCCGCGCTTCCAGGTGGTTTATGCTAGCTTCAGAGGCTCACTGCAACCCTCCACGTAGCCCTTCTGTCTCTAGGGCCAGGGATACGGTCTACTGAGCCCTTTTCATCATAAGCCAGCAATGGAGGTTGGTGAGAGAATTCCCACAGTCTCTGTTGCTCCTACGGCCTCATGCCAAAATAGTTTAGCCTCCTGTCCGGACAAGGGCCTGTTTTCCCCTTCCAGGAGGTGTTTCTGTAATGGTGGGTTGGGGGGAACCTGCGCCCGCCCTCTACTCTGGGTTCTGGCTCAGGAACCCTAATGATAGCAGCTGTTGGCAGCTGACCTTTTACTGCCAGAGTTGCTACATTTCCCTGGGCCAGTTCCCCACAGCTCTCCTGCTTCTCCCTTCTTCACCCTTACCTTAGGGCTCCCTTACTAATGACTTGAGGGTGTCTTCATTAACTAGCCCTTCAGCCACACTTCCTCTCCTCTGGCTCCCTGGCTCCTCTGTGCCTGACTGGAGTGAGCCCTTTTATATTATCAGAGGGGCCTTTCAGTAGCTGGCATACATCAGCGACCCTGACCATAGCATGACAAAGGCATCTGACAGAGAGCCCCAATCCATTCCCCGGATTGGGGGGCCTTAATTAGAGTAAGGTGGTCACATTAGCTTAATGGCCTCACCTGACTCTTTGCAGGTTAATTGGAATCAGGTGTTCTCATTAGCCTGGAGCAGCCCCTGCTCTGGTCAGTCAGGGAACAGAAAACTGTTAACCCAGTGGCCAGTATATCTGCCTTCTGCTACTCTGCTGTACCAACTTGCATGCGTCTATCACATATCCCTCCCCCCTGCTCAACACCAAGGGGTTGGGCAGCTTGGGACGCCAGACAGTTCACCCAGTATGTGTATATATACTGTACAGCTCACAATTCTCCATAAATCCTTGCATTATGTGCCTGAGCTTGCCCCTTTCCCTGATGGATCCTGAAAGAATGATTGTCATTTTAAAATAAAAAATAAAAGGCCATACTGTCTCAATCCATTACACAACAGAGGAGATTTCAGTTTTGTAATGCAGCTAATGGAGGGAAAGTACAATTTGTCCCTATGCATCCAGTATTATACTAGGAAAGGGGGAGTAGGTTACAGATAGATAGCTACACCAGTAAGGACAATATTAAAATTGTGGCACAACATGACAAAAATCAAAGCATAAGAAGGAAATACGGGCTATTTCACAGGTAGATGATTACAGAGAAACAGACCATTCTCCAGTAGTTCACTTGTTAATTGGAATCACTCTTTTATTTTTTCTTTCAGTCATTTTAGTAACAGTATTTTTCCCATGTTACAGCACTTCCAGTGCTGTCATTGTTCCAATTAGCAGAAAAAGGTATTGCATATTAACTTATGAATATCTACAGCTTTCTGGAAAATGGCAGAAGTGGTTACTTCTTTCCTAAAGCAGTAGAAGAGGAAAATAAAGTATACTTATGATTTTTTTTTAAAATGCAGTTGAAATGCATCGCTACAGGCTGGATCGAGCAGATCAAGGAAGTGATTATTCCACTCTAATTCGGCATTGGTGAGGCCACACCTGGAGTATTGTGTCCAGTTTTGGTCCCCCCACTATAGAAGGGATGTGGACAAATTGGAGAGAGTCCAGTGGAGGGCAACAAAAATTATTAGGGGGCTGGGGCACATGACTTATGAGGAGAGGCTGAGGGAACTGGGCTTATTTAGTCTGCGGAAGAGAAGAGTGAGGGGGGATTTGATAGCAGCCTTCAACTACCTGAAGGGGGGTTCCAAAAAGGATGGCGCTCGGCTGTTCTCAGTGATGGCAAATGACAGAACAAGGAGCAATAGTATCAAGTTGCAGTGGGGGAGGTCTCGGTTGGATATTAGGAAACACTATTTCACTAGGAGGGTGGTGAAGCACTGGAATGGGTTACCTAGGGAGGCGGTGGAATCTCCATCCTTAGAGGTTTTTAAGGCCCGGCTTGACAAAGCCCTGGCTGGGCTGATTTAGTTGGTGTTGGTCCTGCTTTGAGCAGGGAGTTGGACTAGATGACTTCTGAGGTCTCTTCCAACCCTAATATTCTATTATTCTATGATTAGAATGTCACAATTTACCAAATTTATGAAGTATCGTAATAATCACAGTTAAAAGGTAAAACTGTAACTTTTTGTAAAAAAGTAACTTTTCATGTTATTCATTAATCAAATGGGCACAATCAGTTGTGACAAATAAACATTGAGGACTTAGGGCCAGATCTGGAAAGGTGTTTAGGCACTTAAAGATGCAGATAAGTGCCTAGTGAAATTTCTAAAAGCATCAGACATCTAACCTGCTTAGGCACTTTTGAAAATCCCACTGAATGCTTATCTGCATCTTTAGACTCCTAAATGTCTTTGAAAATCTGGTCCTCATTCCAGCTCACATTAAAGTCAATGGCTGTCTTTCTGTTGACTTTGAGAGTTGGATCAGGTCCTAATAAGAGAAGGCATATCTATTTATAGAAAAGAGAAGGGGCATCTTTCTTTTCTAGATGAAGAATGAAGCCTATTGATGCACTCATAGATGAATACACCCATATCTATTCTACAAAATGTTTCACGGTTGTTTTTTGACAGAAAGTTTTGCAAAGAATAGCAGTTTAGAAAAGGTTAATATGAGTTTTGAGTTTTTTAAAAAAGAAACTGAGTCTGTTAATATTTTGTAGCTACAGTTGGCAACAGTAATGATTTATCGCAGTTTTTATTCCAAATGTCTCTTTATTGGATACTGTGCATGATAGAAATCCAAGCTGCTGGACTTTATCCAACTTCTACAACAGAGAGGATGAATAACGTAATAGCTCAGGGCCAGAGAGCCCTATTAATCTCCTGTGAATGGAAGCTCTTTAGAGGTTTGGAGAGGAGAAGCCAGAAAGGAGAAGGAGACTAGTTTAAGGACTCCGTTTGGCTAGGTACTAGCCATCTTTCTGGCTCATGCTACTGCTGATGCTGTTGCATTTGCATTGGCATGTGCTGTGGATAACATTACATTGACAACAGAAAGGGAGGCCTGATCAGCACTGTTAGTCACAAAAATAACAAGAAGATCAAGGAATTGCTCCTGCATTTTACTTGTTTGATAAAATACTTATGGATGAATACAAATAGGCTTCCATGTGCAAGAGGTAAAGTATTGGATTCTCTCAAGAGATTTCTGTAAAACATGGATGTATGTTTCGTCAAGGACTTGTTTAAGGATTTGATTACCAAACTCAGCTTCTTTGTATTTATACTTTAATTCACATGTGTTTGCAGGTAAGTCTAATAATGACTTTTAGCATTTATGTCATATGAGCTATAACTGAGAAGACATAGCTATGGAAATATGTGAATCTAGTCCACCACTAATGTGCACGAGTCACTCCTGCTAGGAGTAAGCATGTGGATCTAATGATTATTGAATGCACCAAATAACCAGGGGAGGTATGGGGTGCTCAGTACATTATTAGCTTAAGATTTACCACTTTTTCTTTTTTAATAATACAATATACACAACTGACATGGCTCACTGGCTCCTAATATTTTTGCGATCTTGATGTGGTCACAATCAACCTGGGGTTCTTTGTTGTTAATATTGTACAGTTTTCCAAAGTTTGTTTTCAAATAAATTCTCATAGATAATGTGCCTGGGATACAAAACATTTCTTAAAGCTTTTAGAAATCAATATAATGTATTTTAAATACAAAGAAAAAATGAAAGTCCCATCTGTGACAGATACGACAATATCCTGTAATATCTTAGTTAAACCTTGGTGAATTAAGTTTAATATTATTGAATTAAGTTTAAGAATTTTAGGAGTTCATTGTATTATAAGTGAAAATGTTTTTTTTTTGTGGGATTGTCTATAACTTCTGTAAGAAGAAGGCATGGCTAATATAAATCCTATGACGTGTTATGCACTTCAAAAAACTCATTGAAACAATGTGCTACATAAACAAAGTAGGGAGATTCCCAAGAAGTACTTAGAAAGAAGAGAATGCAAATGACCCACTTCTGGATCCATCCCTTTGAAGCTATGGCTTGGGCAGAAACCCACTGTATGGTTATTTCCTATTCATGGTGGCTTCAGAGATTCAGATGGGTTAAAAAAGTGATGCTTACAGAGCCATGAATCTGCAGAGCTGAAGCTCTGTTGAGCTTGTGACCATAGGGAAAACCCCTGTGCAAGGTCTGAAGGACTTATCACCAACTATAGCCCTTGTTGGAATCGGGGGTGATCTCTGGTAAGCTTATTAGCATGCATGCAAGTTCTTTCACTGTTTTTAATACATTTTCTGTATAATACTCTTCTTACCTTAAGAATAAAAGTGCTGGCTTAGGAAGAATTCTGGTTAATTATAACTGCATGCGATTAAACTGTCTACCGTCTCTGAGTAGAGAAGTGAAGCAGACCTGTTTAGGCTGTCTGTCTTTTGCTTGGGATGTCACAGTATAGTCAAGGGACTGTGTAGTCTGGAAATATACCGCAGTCAGGAGAGAGAGAGAAACGTGTGTTTCCGTCCAAGAGAGGCAATGATTGAGGAGTCGGAAGCTTTGCTTGACCACAGAGGGGGAATACAGGTGCAGTTGTCCTGAGCTATGACACCGTATTATCTGTATATTACAAACCCAGGCAACTACACCAGCATAGCATATGTTAGAGCATAGCACTGAGCAAGAGCTAGTGATGGTTTCGGAACAAGTCACTTGTTAATGAGGTGATTTGATTTTGGAAATAATAGTACAACGTTTTGATTTAAAGTAAGTCTCATTCTAAATTTTTAGATGTTATTTAGCAATACTAGAAGAAAGTCATGTTTGATTTAGTCACATTTATTTCCATTCTTGCATTCATGTTCTCTATATGTGTAGTCTAAACCTTAAAAATCAAAAATGAAGTTCCTTGGGAAGGCACTGTCTCTCAGCCTGTATTTGTAAAGCTCTTTGCGTGATGAGGCCCTGATTTTGATAGGAGCTTCTAGAAGGTAATGCAGTTTAAATGTAAAGCAATTACAAACATGTGAAAGCACATGAAACTAAAAGAGTATTCCCAACCCAGACAGCCAAATTCCACCAAAGCCCACTGAAAATAAACTCAACCCTATCATCCCACACAACTTCCAGATAACCCATCCTCTTCAGAAAAAGCTTGGGAGAACAGATGAATTTTACATGGTGGCCTCAAGGTCCCCAAATTTCAGCCCTGAAGGACCAAAGAGGGAAGTGCATTCCAAAGCCAAATACCTCTTGTCAAAACTGTTCTGCTGCCAGCTTCCTCCCATTCAAAGACCTCCTCCGATTTGATATACCATAATATTCCTATGGAAACTGCAGCAATTGGTGACATGGATAAGTAATATTAGGAAAGTATATTTAATATGTGTTGTGTGCCTTTTAATCCAATCGGATGGTTGGGAGCATAGAGTAGAACAAACATCATGTGATAGCCCTGCGCTTCACAGACCACCACTAAGAGTTCCACAGCCTGATAGTGGTCCATAGGCCACAGTTGGAGAACTGCTAGTCAAAGTGACTGTGTAATTTAATGAAAAGGGGAAGCACAGATTAATAGCACACAAATGATATGAAATGTTACTTAATACCGTAATGTGAAATATTATGTGATTAAAAATATGAGGAAACAAAAAGTTAAGATTATTTTAAAATAGTAATGAATGTTCCTTGTCTTCATCAGGAAATCCATAATCCACTAGGACATTTTTCTATTGAATTTTGAAAATGTACTATTAAACGTTAAAAATGTGTAAAGAGCTACAGAAAGAATCTTCTCAGTGTTTAAGGTCAGAAAATAAAGCTAATTCTTGGTCTCTGAACTGATCAAGAATGTGTGTAGTAGAGGAGGGTTTGTGGATCATTCTGTAAGCAGCAACAGTGATATGTACGAAACAAGGAATGGCGCTGGTGGATACTGAGGGGCATGTAGTTCTCTTATGATCATGGTTGAATACAGTGTTCCAAGGTCATCTAGAAGTGAAGTGTGAGTAGCTGCTGTGTCAAACTCTATAGTGCTGGATGCATCTTTTGCCTCAGACTGAACCCAAGCTTTCAATACAATGAACAAACTAAATCTCTGTGATATAAGAAAAATATCAGTTCTTAAATTTTTAAAGAAAGGATCATACTCCGGTGGTAGAAATAAATGAGCTCTGAAGTCTTCTGTGCTGACTCTGAAAGAGGAGATGAAGATCACCTTCACCACTGAAAGTGTGAAAATAATTGTCTCAGATCTAAAGGAGAAAGAAAACAACTCTACAAATCCCCTACACTATCAGTAAACCACTTCGGGCAAAGGATATCACATAAAAAATAGTTAGATCTGGTATATTTCAACATCTGACATGTACGTAGGCTTAACAGGGGAATACATAGAAAATGCATGCACTTTGAATCCTCTTACACCTCCCCAATCTCTGTGATAACAGGCACAGTGAGTTTCAGCAGAAAGAGGCCAGGTCCCAGGTTTGAACGTTAGGCATTCAGTGCGGTAAGAATGGACCCAAAGACTTTATAATCTAATTTGAAATGGGATGACCAGGATGGTGGCCATGACCATTTAATACATAGGGAGATTAGCAAGGTTACAAAAACAGAAAACACAGTGATAATGGGGGATTTCAGCTATTCCCATATTGACTGGGTACATGCCACCTCAGGATGGGATTCAGAAAGAAGATTTGTGGACCCCATTAATGACTGCTTCTTGGAGCAGCTTGTCCTGGAACTACCAAGTGGAGAGCCAATTCTTGACTTTGTCCTGGCCCAAGAGGTGAATATAGCTGAACCCCTCAGTTACAGCAACCATAATGTAATTAAGTTTAACATCCTTATGGGGGAACATACCAAAGAAGCCCACCACGGTAACATTAAACTTCAAAAAGGGGAACTACACAAAAATGAGGAGGCTAGTTAAATGGAAATTAAATGGCATCCTTTAGAAACTGGCAGTCAAAATCCTACTGAGGAAAATAGAAAGGAGCATAAACTGTGACAAGTGAAGTGTAAAAATATAATTAGGCAGGCCAAAAAAAGAATCTGAAGAGCAACTAGCAAAAGATACAAAAATGAAAAGCAATTTTTTATAAAGTACATTAGAGGCAGGAAGCTGGGCCACTGGACAATTGAGGTGCTAAAGAAGCACACAAGGGAGACAAGGCCTTTGCGGAGAAGCTAAATGAATTCTTTGCATCAGTCTTCACTGCAGAGGATGTGAGGGAGATTCCCATCTTTTTAGGTGACAAATCTGAGGCACTGTCCCAGATTGAGGTGTCAATAGAGGAGGTTTTGGAAAGCATTGATAAATTATACATAACAAGTCACTAGGACCAGATTGTTTCACCCAAGAGTACTGAAGGAATTCAAATAAGAAATTGCAGAACTGTGGTATGTAACCCATCGCTTACGTCAGCCTCTGTATCAGATGACTGGAGGATAGTTAATGTAATGCTGATTTTTTTAAAAAAGGCTC